>NC_139539.1:4406154-5006154 GCF_965153285.1 Podarcis tiliguerta | reverse complement strand
TTGGGACAGAGCGTTCCACCAAGTCGGGGCCAGTACTGAAAAGGCCCTGTCCTTGGACTGGACAAATTCATGGACTTACGAGTTATCCATGGCCGCTAATCCTGATGAGCACATTGTACTTCGCAGCGCTTCTGAATAGCAGTTGCTGGAAACTACAGGATGGGGTAAGGTTGTAAAGTCTCCCAAAGAATTGAGTCACCTTGTGTACTCCTTGGGAACCAGAAAGTCCCCACGGCCTTTTGATTCTGTTTCCTGGACTCATGCACGAGGGGAATTCCTCTCGGCCCTTGTGACAGCAGGAAAGGTGGGCATATCCTGCTCAGTGCTCAGCCGGCCGTTCTGTCCTGACCCATACATGGCAGGGGGAAAAGACACAATAAAGGGGAATCCCACAGCTGTCAGCAAAAAAGTTGGCAAGGGAGAAGAGGAGGTTCTGCAACCTTTGCAAACTGGGCTTCTCAGCTGATTCCTTCTCCTTTTGAAATTTCGGCAGCGAACTGTGACTCAAGAGCATTTCCACGCAGTCGCCAAGAGCTTTCCCCCAGCAATAATAATAATAATAATAATAATAATAATAATAATAATAATTTATTAATTTAATATAAAAGACTTAAATTAAATTAAATTAAATTAAATTATGCAGAACCGGACAAAATGACAGGAAGGATTCGAAACCAGCGGGACCAGAGATTTACAGAAGATTGGAAGAAGTATATGAATTATTTGAAGAGCAACTGTAATCAACAAATTACGCTAGTAGGACTACAAGAAGTTTTGCAAGGAGAAATATACGAAGTGGTACAAAGTAGGAAAAGAAAGAGATATTGGTTATGAGTTTGAAATGTAATAGGGAAGATAAGAAATGCATACTGAGAGATTAGATTGGAAAATTTTCAGACAGGATTGATGGAAGTCAAAAATTTGAATAAGATGTAAAAGTATGTTTAATTACTGTTGAAAATGATATGTTAAAAAAACTAATTAAAATTTAATAATAATAAAATAATAATAATAATAATAATAATAATAATAATAATAATAATAATAATATATTATTTCTACCCCGCCCATCTGGCTGGGTTACCCCAGCCGCTCTGGGCGGCTTCCAACAAAGATTAGAAATACATTAAAATGTCACACATTAAAAACTTCCCTGAACAGGGCTGCCTACACCATGCAGCACATTCCTACACGTCTACTCGGAAGGAAGGTCACACACACACCATACATTTAAAGCCCACGGCTTCCCCCAGAGAATGCTGGGAACTGTAGTTTGTGTTGTGGGCGCTGGGTCTGTAAGGGGTAAACTATAGTTCCCAGGATGTGTTTTTTTTGGGGGGGGGGCATGCATATCTGCCAAAGTTTCTCTGATGAAAATAGGATTGGCCTATTCAACAACAGCAACAATTTTACTATTCATACCCCACCCATCTGACAGGGTTGCCCCAGCCACTCTGAGCAGCTTCCAACATATATAAAAATAATAATAAAACAGATTAAAAAAAACTTCCCTATTCAGATGGCTTGGGAGTCGCAAAACTCCATACCGTAAGACAGAAGTACTGTTTTTGGGGAGAGGAGGCGGGCTGTTGTGAAGGACTCCCTGGTCCTGAATGGGGTATCTGTGCCCCTGAAGGACCAGGTGCGCAGCCTGCGAGTCATTCTGGACTCACAGCTGTCCATGAAGGCACAGGTCAATTCTGTGTCCAATGCGGCTGTCTACCAGCTCCATCTGGTACGCAGGATGAGACCCTCCCTGCCCGCAGACTGTCTCGCCAGAGTGGTGCATGCTCTAGTTATCTCCCGCTTGGACTACTGCAATGCGCTCTATGTGGGGCTACCTTTGAAGGTGACCCGGAAACTGCAATTAATCCAGAATGCGGCAGCTAGACTGGTGACTGGGAGTGGCTGCCAAGACCACATAACACCGGTCTTGAAAGACCTACATTCTGAACTTTCAGTAACCCGCTGTAGGACAATTAAGTTTTCCTAGTATATCTTTAACTAAGAGAACAATCGCCCTCTTAGTGTCGAAGGCAGGCCACTGCAGAGTCAATGAACAGTGGAGGGGTGAGGCTGGTGAAATAATCCCCAGATAGAATAGGTGTTTTTATGGATGTGTCCCAGTGCTTTCACCATAAAGAAGGCTCATGTTTCACTCCATGCTATAAAAAAATTTCAGTTGCTGGTGTCTGTAGTTCTCAAAGCTATGTTAAAGAGACAGGAGCAAATCCAAGTCCCTCTGGGTGTTGTTGAACTCCAGTTCCCATAAGCCCCAGCGGTATGGCCAGCAGTGAAGGATTATGGGAGCAAGCATTTGATGAGCCACAGGGTTCTCCATTCCAATTATTGTCTCTGAGTTTCACTCGTTTCACTGGTGCCCCCTACTGGTGGCCTCCTTAACCAGTCTTGATAGGTGGCACCAGCCTCCGCTGTTTTCCAGACATCTTGGAATCATAGAATTGTAGGGCTGGGAGGGACCTATGGGTCATCTAGTCCAACCCCCTGCAATGCAGGAATCTCAGCTAAATCATCGCTGAAAGAGGGCTGTCCATCTTCACCCATTTCTTGCCTCTCGCTATGCATACTGTTGGGATACTGCCAGGGAGACATCATCCATCAAGGCCCTATGTCGATTCCGGACGATCCATCGATCTCCCGTAGACACGCAGTATCATTCAAGTAGCGACACGAGGCCCAGAAATAGCTTCCCACATTCCAGAGCTCTTGCACGCTCTATCAGCAGAATTCACACAGCGAAAGATGCACGCAGGAGAGCATTATTTACAATTTTATTCAGCGTTGGTCAGAACAAAGAAAACATGACTGCCTGCTTCGGTGTCTCAGGCACAGAGAGAAAAACGAAAGCATAGACACAACAGAAACATCCTGTGAACAGGAAATACGCAGGCTGTGACACAAACATCCTGCTCCCTTTTAAGGTGGAACGGAAATATCCGAACACATACTTCTCCCTCTGGCCCTGCTTACCTCTTGGGAGGTTGTCCATGCAAGAATGCAGCCCCACCCACAGCATCCCAACAAATAATTCTACCCCGCCCTTTGCACTCCCTGCAGAATTAGCTGGTTCCCAGATGGTTGGCATCTCCCAGCTCAAGTGCCAAAACGAACATTCAGAACAATGCCGGTGGGAAGAACTCAGCTCAGAGTGAAACTGCCAAGGCTGCATACAGAGAAGCAGAGGAAAGAGCAACTGCTGAACCAGCCTGCGAAAAAGAGGTCATGGGTAGGGTAAATCTGCATGCACAGCCCTGGGAGAAATGCTCTCTTCTGCAGCAAGGTGGGGAGGAAGAGATCCATTGCTCAATATATGTCAGGAGTTCAGCCTACACTCAAGTAGGACCCTGGCAGAGATTCAATTCCAACACCGATCCACAGACAGTCCGCGGGCCAGATCCTGAAGGCAATTGGGCCTGATTCAGCCCACGGACCTTAGTTTTCCGACCCCTGATCTAATGAGGACAGAATGTTGGAGTGAATGAGACCTTGGCCTGAACTGTTTTTATGTTCTTGTGTTTAAGTTGTAGCAGGAGAGGAGACTGGGTGACTGACATGGACGGGAATGGCTGTCGATGCTGAGTCTCCCAATTAAGTAGCAGATTTAACGATTTGCAGGGGGAATTGACCGGTTGCAACTTGTAACCATCTTGGGGGAAAAGATCTGCATTCGGTGCTTAATGACCAAAACAGTTTATTGTCTAAAAAGCCAACGAGGGAATCAGATGCCCCTTCCATTCCTTCCCAGCCCGTAAAAAGCACACTTTCACATTTAGGTTGTCATCAATTAGCACATCTTTATTGACAGATGCCTCACTTCTGAAATACGAAGGATGCTCAAAATGCAGTGCATGCTACGAACCATGGCCTCATCCTTCGGCACCTCCTCCCCAGCAAGGCTTTAAGAACTCATTGAGATTCCTTTTGTATCTGAGCAGTGCCGGATTTACGCATAAGCTAAGCCACAGAGCCTTGGGCTTGCCGATCAGAAGGTCGGTGGTTCAAATCCCCTCCTGTTGCTCGGTCCCTGCTCCTGCCAACCTAGCAGTTCGAAAGCACCTCAAAGTGCAAGTAGATAAATAGGTACCACACCGGCGGGAAGGTAAACAGCGTTTCCGTGTGCTGCTCTGGTTTGCCAGAAGTGGCTTAGTCATGCTGGCCACATGACCCAGAAGCTGTACGCCGGCTCCCTCGGCCAATAAAGTGAGATGAGCGCCACAACCCCAGAGTCGGTCATTACTGGACCTAATGGTCAGGGGTCCCTTTACCTTTACCTTTAAACAAGCTACAGCTTTGGGTCCCACTCTTTTGGGGCCCCAAAAAAATTAAAGGGAAAAAATCTTGGATGTACATTTCCAAAATATAAGATAAAAAAAGAAATAAAATAAAACCTCTATACAGCAACAGTGTTTTGTGTTGTGTAGGTGTAAGTCATGGGCCCTGCCTGCTAGCCTGCTCCCTAAAATATCACTGGTTTGCTCATTTCTATATATAGGGTGCCTACATAAAATATGTATTTTATGATAAAATACTGTACATATTTTGTTATGTGCAAATGGCTTGAGATACCTATTAGGTCCATAAATTACCATATAGCATATATTCAACACAAAATACAGTGACAATTTGTTGTGGGCAAAGGACAGCTGGACATATCAAGGGCCCCATTGCCTTCAGTAGCTGAGGGCCTCATCAAACCGAAATCCGGCCCTGGATCTGAGCCCACCTAGTCGAGCATCATGCTCTCACCAAGGCCCACCAGATACCTATGGGAATCCTCTATGGAGGAGACATGAGCACAACAGCCCTTTCCATTCTAGCTCAGTAGATCTAGAAGGAGTCAAAGGTGACGCAGTTCAGTTCCCCTGCTGGGACAAACTGTCCACTAGAATCAGTTATTTGCAAGTGAACTTAAGCCATCTGGGCGAGAGCGCTTTCCACAATCGGAGAACAAAGAACTCCGAATGACGTGAGCAAGAAAATCCAGGTGTGTGTTACAGAGGAGGAGGCCGGGGGGAGATGTTTTCACAATCGGGAGGCAGCCTGTCTCAAACTGGTGCCCTCCAGCTGTTTTGGAATACAAATCCCATCAGCCCCTATAATATTTTCTTCGTCCTCTGTTGGGAGCCGCCCAGAGTGGCTGGGGAAACCCAGCCAGATGGGCAGGGTATAAATAATAAAACATTTATTTATTAATTAATTATATGCCGTCAGCAAGGAAACAAAGGACCGATACTGATCAAGATGGAAGTCTCAACGTATGGAAGAACTTTATTTCATAAGCAACATTTTCTTTGCAGAGGATGTGAATTGTTTTTTCCCTTTTGTTCTTTTTGTGGCGAGTGGATTCAGTATTTTAAATCAATAAAGATTAAATTGCAAAACGCACAAACACACAAATCCTATCAGCCCCAGCTACAGACCCCCCCCCCAAATGTCTCTATTTTCCAGGGACAGTCCCAGATTCACAGAAGCCTTACTGCTTTCTGATTTGATCCAGAAATGTCCCGATTTTCCTAGGGACGCCCTGATTTTTCCTTGGAGAAATGTTGGAGGGTATGCAGCTAGCCTGTGCAGCAGCGCTTGGGTGGGGCTGATGGGAGTTGTAGCCCAAAGGGCACCAGCTTGGGACGCAGTCTACAAAAGTGGCAAGACCAACTGCGGATATTTCATGATTCCGTAGAACTAGGTGGGTGTGAGTGGGCATCTCGTGGCACCTGTATCTCAGGAAACTCCTTCCACAGCTTCTTCGCGAAGCCCAGGTGTTGGGCCTCTGGGAATTTAAGTCCTTTGGACATCAAAGCAAATATTTACCATCGTTGCTGGAGTGCTTCTCTGGCCAGTCTCTTCCGATTTATGTCAAGCTCATTATAGCAACACACACACACACAAAACCCAGCAGCGTATATATATATTCATCTGTCAGTTAGCAAGGCTCAGTGCAGCCTTTAAGGGAATGAGGTGTCAGTCTCATCCCTAGTGGTGAAACTAAGCTTTTCTGAACTATTTGTTCCAAGTTTGGGGATGGCACTCTCTCAGAAGCTTTTGAAGCAGGGACTATTTGATGTATCCCGGTCGGAGCAAACTGCATCGGTTTCTAAAATAGTGCCACTGCACAGGGAATCTCCCTTACATCTTCCTCCTACTGCCTTCTTGCTTCAACATCCAGAGGGGCACAAGTGCTGAGCCTCCTGCAGCAAAAACAACAAGGAGTCATGCAACACCTTATAAAGACTAAAGGACTTATTACGGCATTGCCTTTCATGGGCTCCAGCCCACATCGTCAGATGCAATGGCTTGTGACTTGAAGGCTTTGCAGAAACTGAGAAAGAGAATGTCCTTTACTGAAGTCTAAATAAATCCGACGCCTCCAGGTATTGTCAGCCAAAACTAGATTAATGTTAACTCTGTACCTGTATGCTTAAGGAACACACACAAACACACGCCATCCCAACATCCAAGCAGTGTGAAAGTCTAGGGGTTCCAGGCACTTACTCAGGGTTCGGTCTCCTTGGAATGACGGACAGTGGAGGCTGGTGGCTTTATGGTATTTGGTTTTACAGTCAAACTACAGTTCCTGAACACCTCTGCTTTGGAATGTTTCGGCTCCCGAATGCCAAAAACCTGGAAGTAACTGCTCTGGTTTTTGAATTATTTTCAGAAGCTGAGCATGCTACGCAGCTTCCATTCTGAGTTTCCCTATTGCATTGATGCTTTTGAATTCTGGTGCTGGAGGAGACTCTTGAGAGTCCCATGGACTGCAAGAAGATCAAACACATCCATTCTGAAGGAAATCAGCCCTGAGTGCTCACTAGAAGGACAGATCGTGAAGCTGAGGCTCCAAGACTTTGGCCACCTCATGAGAAGAGAAGACTCCCTGGAAAAGACCCTGATGTTGGGAAAGATGGAGTGCGCAAGGAGAAGGGGACGGCAGAGGACGAGATGGTTGGACAGTGTTCTCAAAGCTACCAGCATGAGTTTGACCAAACTGCGGGAGGCGGTGGAAGACAGGAGTGCCTGGCGTGCTCTGGTCCATGGGGTCACGGAGAGTCAGACACGACTAAACGACTAAACAACAACAACAACAATTGCATTGAGGCTTCTGCTTTCACTTTTCAGCTGTCAATCATTTCAGAAGCCGAACTGTCTTCCAGAATGGTCATACCTCAGGTTACAGGTGCTTCAGCTTGCGTTTTTTTGGGTTGCGGCCCGCTGAAACCCAAAAGTACCGGAATGGTTTACTTCCGGGTTTCGGCGGCCGCGCATGCACAGAAGTGCTAAATAGCGCTTTGCACATGCGCAGAAGTGCCAAATCGCAACCCAAGCGTGCGCAGACGCGGGTTGCGAACGGTCATCCCGCATGGATCATGTTCGCAACCTGAGCGTCCACTGTTCGTTCGACAACCGAGGTTTGACTGTATTTACACATAGATGCAACCTGAACGAAATATGGAGGGGCTCACAGCATTAGCATCCCAAAAGGACTTGCTTGTCTCATAGTCACAGCCTTGGAATCCAGCAGAAATCAAGCATGGCTCTGTCTCTCTAGCTGCTGCCTCCAACCAGCTCCCCATCACTCAAGTTTTGATGTTTGGTGTCTTATAGTATTTTTAATATTCTATTAGAAGCTGCCCAGAGTGGCTGAGGAAAGCCAGCCAGATGGGTGGAGTACAACAACAACAAGAAGAACAACAACAACAGTTCTCAAATGACACTCCAACATGGAGATTGGAGGCAGGGTGATGGAGGCAGCAATGAGAACTGCTTCCTGTTCCTTCATGACAAGCCAACCCCGGGGAGGAACAAGACACTCTGGCTCTGCAGAGCATACAAGCCCCTCTCCCCTTCCTGCAATTTCTCTTGCACAGTTGGAAGAAGGTTGGCGCGCCCTTGGCAGATGTTGAACCTCACGCCTGCCAACACCGGCAGCGAGACACTTCCTGAGACGAAGAGGCGCAGACGGATGAACTTGCCACAGGTTTCAAGCTGCTCTCGCCTCGCACACAAGTCCCATCTCCTGCAAACGGCTCTTAATTGTTCCTGATGCCTCGCTGAGCCCAGCCTGCCTCCGCGAGAATCTGTTTCTTTGCTGCTGCTGCAACAGCAGCTGCCGCCTTGTGTTTTGATTTTTCTTCTCTCCTTCCAAGCTGAAGAAGAAGAGGAGGGAAATCCTACTATAAGCTACATGAGATCCCGTGAGCCCCAAAAAACACAGAGGAAGAGGAGGAATATCAACCCCGGCGGTAATTGCAAAAATAAGGCACAAGCTCTCTGACGACAGCAAGGATGCAGCGGGAGACAGATATGTCTGGTGAGCATGCCAGTGTTTGCCCATGGGCTTGCCTCAGCTGATACGACATGTTGGGTGACTCCTGGCATGCTGCTCAATGAACACGCCTGCCTAGAGGCCGCAGGGCTGCCTCTGAGGTCTTGGCAAGGAAGGAATCCTGATTCTCGAATTTGGGAGGATACAGGACTGGAGGCTATTGGCTCAATGCCAGGATATAGGGGGGTGCGGCATGCCTTCAGTCATTCATTTGTTTCATAAAATTTATGCACCGCTAGATTCCGACACCCCTCCTCAAAGTGGTTTACAATAAGATAAAGCATGAAAACCAAGAGAGATGCACAGTATTTTAAAACGTACGGAAAGTACTGAAAGCAGGTCAAAATTCACTCCAGCATTTCCAAGCAACTGGGTAGGCTTGCCTAAACAACAATGCTTTTCACAGGCACCAAAAAGAGACCAGCGAAGGGGCCTGCTTGATCTCAATCAGCAGGGAATTCCAAAGTGTTGTTGCCGCTGCACGAAATGACTGAGTTTTTACGGGTATCATGTGACGCCTTTGTAGTGCCAGTTCGGCTCATCGAAGTGGCGGAATGGGCACATTTGGGATCATAGAATCATAGAATCACAGAGTTGGAAGAGACCACAAGGGCCATCGAGTCCAACCCCCTGCCAAGCAGGAAACACCATCAGAGCACTCCTGACATATGGTTGTCAAGCCTCTGCTTAAAGACCTCCAAAGAAGGAGACTCCACCACACTCCTTGGCAGCAAATTCCACTGTCGAACAGCAGCTCTTACTGTCAGGAAGTTCTTCCTAATGTTTAGGTGGAATCTTCTTTCTTTTGTAGTTTGGATCCATTGCTCCGTGTCCGCTTCTCTGGAATGGGGCAATCCCGTGAGGAAACTGGTTCCCAAGTTATTAAGGCTAACAAGGACACCTGATCATTTCTTTTTCAGTGACCGCCAAGCTTTCGAAGCAATTGTGAGCTGTCAATTAAGGCAAAGCGCCACATAACATCTGTGGGAGCAGAGAAAGGATGGACAAGAGGCGAAGGAAGGGGGGTGCGGTGGGCGCAGTCTGCCTCAGGTGTCATGACTGAGGTGACAAAATAGCAGGCGATTGGGCAGCACACCTGGCGCCCAGCTCTGTTGCTGGGTTGTTGTTGTCATTATTTATTTATTTATTTATTTATTTATTTATTTATACCCCGCCCATCTGGCTGGGTTTCCCCAGCCACTCTGGGTGGCTTCCAACAAAGATTAAAAATACAATAAAACATCGGTTGTTAAAAACTCCACCATTTTCCGAAAGGGAAAAAGTCCTGGTTGTTCCAATCAAATCCATTTGTTGCACTGCCTGAGAGGACAGTTGACTCCGTGTGACTTCTATTCACTTAAATTTGCTCATCGATCGCATTTATTCCTCAAGCTTTCCTCCAAAGAGCTTTAGGCGAGCTCTCTTCCCCGTTTCTTCCTCCAACAACAACCCTGTGAGCCAGGTTTAGCTGTGAGGCACTCTATAACCACTGCACCACGCTGCCTTTCTATTTGTTGGACTAGCACCTGGGAGAGACCAGTAACAAACAAGCCACATGCTTGAGCATGGATTTCTTTTATGTCCTCCTCAGGGATGGGAGGTGGGTTTTGGTGGGCTGGGGCTCTCTCGCTATTGTGAGTAAGAGTGCTCAGCCTTAGCCCATGGTGCAAAACGCCACAAAACTAGCAGAAAAGGTTGGCACTGGTTTGGAGTCAAACGGACAAGTTTGGATTTGGGGCATTAACTTGTGACCCCAATTTGTTTTGTCAATTACAGTGGTGCCCCGCAAGACGAATGCCTCGCAAGACGGAAAACCCGCTAGACGAAAGGGTTTTCCGTTTTGGAGGTGCTTCACAGGACGAATTTCTCTATGGGCTTGCTTCGCAAGACGAAAATGTCTTGCGATTCCTGGGGTTTTTTTTCTGCTCCCCACCCCCTTTTTCTAAGGCACTAAGCTGCTAATAGCCTTTTAGCAGCTAATCCGCTAATCCCTTAAGCCTTTAATAGCCGCTAATAGCCGCTAAACCGCTAATAGCGCTAATCCGCTAATCCGCTAATGGGCTTGCTTCGCAAGACGAAAAAACCGCTAGACAAAGAGACTCACGGAACGGATTCTTTTCGTCTTGCGAGGCACCACTGTACACAGTTTGGGGTGGTGGCAGCACAAAATGTGGTGTTCACGGCACAAAATTATCGCAAAACTTTGGCATCAGGGTGTTTTTTTTGAGGGGGGGGGGAATCTTGAATTTCGGCTGCGGAGAGGAGGAGGAGAGTGAGACCAGCTTCCCTGCCCCTCTCCTACCCTGAACTGTGGCACGTGTGAGAGCACCCTTCGTGCCCCGCCCCCCGTGGAAGTGCGCCTGCCCTGGGCATATGCTCCTCTGCTAGGGAAGGAGACAAGTATGTGGGGGCAGCGAAGATGAAATCCAGGGCTGGTCACCGACCAGCGACCCCCAGAAGCGTCTGACCATGAAGCTCCCATCAAAATGGCATGAGGTGGGCGTATGTCAGGTGTGAAGCTGTATAAAGTGTCCATTGAGCCTGAGGAAAGTGACAATTACATTCTGAAAGTCCAGCAAGTTCTGGAGACAGACTGGTTGGCAGCGTTACAGCCTCCGGAAACTAAGATTGAAACTATATGAGCTGACATAATAACAATACTGTGGGCCCTCGGGTTATGTTACCTTTGGATAACATAACTTTCGGGTTGCAAACGCAGCAAACCAGTAAGTGTATTCTTCCGGGTTTTGCCACGCGCACATGCGCACAAGTGCTCTGCACACCTTGCGCATGCGCAGAAGTGGCGCCTCTACTTGCAGTTTTTTCAGGGTACGTACGGACCCCTGGAGCGAATTACATTCATATCCAGAGGGTCCACTGTAATACTAATATATTATTATTATTATTATTATTATTATTATTATTATTGGAACGCCCGCACATCAGATGTGAAGGAAATAAGCAACTATCTTTAAAAGACATCTGAAGGCAGCCCTGTTTAGGGAAGTTTTTAATATTTAATGCTGTATTGTTTTTAACACTCGATTGGGAGCTGCCCAGAGTGGCTGGGGAAACTCAGCCAGATGGGCAGGGTATAAATACATTATTATTATTATTATTATTATTATTATTATTATTATTATACCCTACCCATCTGACTGGGCTGCCCCAGCCACTCTGGGCAGCTTCCAGCATAATAAAAACACAGCAAACGTCAAACATTAAAAACTTCCCAATACAGAGCTGCCTTCAGATGTCTTTGGAAAGTTGTTTATTTCCTTGACATCTGATGGGAGGGTGTTTTACAGGGAGGGCGCCACTACCAAGAAGGCCCTCTGCCTGATTCACTTTTGTTTCACTTCTCGCAGGGAGGGAACTGCCAGAAGGCCCTCGGAGCTGGACCTCAGTGTCCGGGCAGAACGATGGGGGTGGAGACGCTCCTTCAAGTATACAGGGCCGAGGCCGTTCAGTTAAACTATGGAACTCAGGAGGGTTAGACAAATTCATGGAGGATATTGCTATCAGTGGCTACTAGTCATGATGGCTATGGTCTGCCCCAATGATCAGAGGCAGCAATGCTTCAGTACATCATTTGCTGGAAACCCCAGGAGGAGAGCGAGCTCTTGAGTTCGAATTCTGCTCCTGGGTTCCTCCAGGGATCTGGAGAACAGGATGCGGAACTAGATGGGCCATTGGCCAGATCTAGCAGTGCTCTTCAATAATAATAATAATAATAATAATAATAATAATAATAATAATAATTTATTATTTGTACCCCGCCCATCTGGCTGGGTTTCCCCAGCCACTCTGGGCGGCTTCCAACAAAGATGAAAAATACACTAAAATGTCACATATTAAAAACTTCCCAGAACAGGGCTGCCTTCAGATGTCTTCTGAATGTCAGGTAGTTGCTTATCGCTTTGACATCTGATGGGAGGGCGTTCCACAGGGCGGGTGCCACTACCGAGAAGGCCCTCTGCCTGGTTCCCTGTAAGTTGACCTCTCACAGTCAGGGAACCGCCAGAAGGCCCTTGGAGCTGGACCTCAGTGTCTGGGCAGAACGATGGGGGTGGAGATGCTCCTTCAGATATACTGGACCAAGGCTGTTTTGGACTTTAAAGGTCAGCACCAATACTTTGAATTGTGCTCGGAAACGTACTGGGAGCCAGTGTTATATGGTCTTGGCGGCCGCTCCCAGTCACCAGTCTAGCTGCCGCATTCTGGATTAGTTGTAGTTTCCGGGTCACTTTCAAAGGTAGCTCCACGTAGAGCGCATTGCAGTAGTCCAAGCGGGAGATAACCAGAGCATGCACCACTCTGGCGAGACAGTCTGCAGGCAGATAGGGTCTCAGCCTATGTACCAGATGGAGCTGGTAAACAGCTGCCCTGGATACAGATTTGACCTGTGCCTCCATGGACAGCTGTGAGTCCAAAATGTTCCTATGTGGCCCAAGACAGCCAAGGAAACTATGGCGCTAGGCAGAGGCTTCCAGTCTTAAGTGGAACTTCTGAAAATGGCGGTTGGCAATCTGAAGTTAAAAACTCAAAGATCAATCTAATCCGGAGCATCACAAAATAAATCGTTTGAGGGGAGTCCTGGGGGAAGTGGAGCAGGAACCAATTTTTTGTCAGTTGGCTTAACAGCATGAACCTCAGGACATCTTATCAGAGGACATTGAAAGGATGGCACAAAATCACAGGTCTAGTGAGGCCATTTCCCCCCCCCCCCCAGACATTGTCATACATTTTAAGCATTAAAGACCACATCTTTAAGGCACTCTGCAATTTTAGCAAATTGAAATACGGGGAGGCAAACAGAAGTTTTTCAGGAAGTTTGCCCTGAAACAGTGAGGGATTAGCCTATCATTCAGGCAGTTTTAAAAGAGGCCAGAATCCCCTCCTGTTGGGTATTCCCTTTTAGACTGCTGGCACAGCTTAAAGGCAAGTTCCTCTCAGTGAGTGATGTTCAACAAGCGCATCTCCTATTGAAATAGTTACCGTATTTTTCGCTCTATAAGACGCACCAGACCACAAGACGCACCTAGTTTTTGGAGGAGGAAAACAAGAAAAAAAATATTCTGAATCTCAGAAGCCAGAACAGCAAGAGGGATCGCTGCGCAGTGAAAGCAGCAATCCCTCTTGCTGTTCTGGCTTCTGGGATAGCTGCGCAGCCTGCATTCGCTCCATAAGACGCACACACATTTCCCCTTACTTTTTAGGAGGGAAAAAGTGAGTCTTATAGAGCAAAAAATACGGTAAGTTTCCAGACTCTGGATGACCGTGATTCAGCTGATGAGAGACCCAGGAGTGGCCACAGCCCCCCCCCATACCTGGAAAAGGGGGGTGGAGATGAGAAAATATGAGTCCCATTCAGCATAAACAAGTGTCAGACATGCTACTAGAATGTACACACAAAATTGCTGAAAGTTCTTTTTAATTCTTCTTGTGGCTAATGATCCTTGTGTTAGCAAATCTAGCTCACTGGTTCCCCAACGTTTTAAAGCCTTTGCCTCTTGGTTCCATGAGCTCATCACCAATGTCCCCTAACGTACCCTATAAAAATTGTTATTCAGAATAGCAGTTTGCTAAGTGTCCACTAAGGAAAATAGTAAAACAGTAAAATTCAAAACCTTAACAATTAATTGCACATTTATTCAAACTCCAATGAAAACTATTTACGGTGGTACCTTGGTTCTCAAACTTAATCCATTCTGGAAGTCCGTTCCAAAACCAAAGCATTCCAAAACCAAGGCGTGCTTTCCCATAGAAAGTAATGCAAAACGGATTGGTTCGTTCCAGACTTTTAAAAACAACCCCTAAAACAGCAATTTAACATGAATTTTACTATCTAACGACACCATTGATCCATAAAATAAAAGCAATAATCAATGTAGTGCACTATAAAATAAATAAGACAGTATATCTGAGTCATATAAAATCTCATTATATTCCATGTTGTCATGCTACTCTTCCAAGCATATGGCATTGTCTCCTTGTCGCAAATTCTTCACGGCGCTTTAGCAGAAATGCTCATAGTTCCAGGTTCTTCAGTGCAGTATATTTATTGTGAGCTATATATACAAATAGGGACGTGGGTGGCGCTGTGGGTAAAACCACAGAGCCTAGGACTTGCCGATCAGAAGGTTAGCAGTTTGAATCCCCGCAACGGGGTGAGCTCCCATTGCTCAGTCCCTGCTCCTGCCAACCTAACACCTCAAAGTGCAAGTAGATAAATAGGTACCGCTCTGGCGGGAAGGTAAACGGCGTTTCCATGTGCTGCTCTTGTTCGCCAGAAGCGGCTTAGTCATGCTGGCCACATGACCCAGAAGCTGTACGCCAGCTCCCTTGTCCAATAAAGCGAGATGAGCGCCGCAACCCCAGAGTCGGTCACGACTGGACTTAATGGTCAGGGGTCCCTTTACCTTTATATATACAAATATCTACAGGCTATAATAATACACAAGCAGTTCATACAGTCAAACAGAGTACCTGGCTGCACCTTAAGGCAAATAGGAAGACCTTTCTATCTCTCTCTCTCTGACCACACTCTTCTGCACCACCACACTTACTGCTGGAGAGGTTTCCCTTTTAAACCGATAACCACCAATCAACTGTCAGCACTTTACTGCTGAGTCTTTCTGAATCAGCACTTCCATAGAAAATATTGCAGGCTGACTGTACCAGCCAGTTGCATCAGTTAGCAAACTCAAACCTGCAGACTTACTATCTCACACAGCATTCTGTGAATCCTGACACTGCTAATCCTGTGTGTCTCATTATATACAGTGGTACCTCAGTTTTTGAACGCCTCCATTGACGAACATTTCAGTTTTCGAACGCCGTAAACCCGGAAGTAAATGCTTTGGTTTTCGAACATGCCTTGGAAGTTGTACATGCCAAGCAGCTTCCGCTGGGTGCAATATCCTGAGGTCTAGCTGTCACCTATTGAGTTTTCAATTTTCAAACGTTTCATAACTCGAACGGTCTTCCGGAACGGATTACGTTTGAAAACCGAGGTACCACTGTATATTGTTTGTTTCTATTAAAATCAATAGAAACTTGTGTGTGTCTGTGTATGCACCTAGGGTTGCCATATTCTGAAGAGCAAAAAAGAGGACACTTTGCTGACTTCTCCTTGCCAACAAAGGCCCGTATAGTTAAAGCTATGGTTTTCCCAGTAGTGATGTATGGAAGTGAGAGCTGGACCATAAAGAAGGCTGAACGGCGAAGAATTGACGCTTTTGAATTCTGGTGCTGGAGGAGACTCTTGAGAGTCCCATGGACTCCAAGAAGATCAAACCTATCCATTCTGAAGGAAATCAGCCCTGAGTGCTCACTGGAAGGACAGATCGTGAAGCTGAGGCTCCAAGACTTTGGCCACCTCATGAGAAGAGAAGACTCCCTGGAAAAGACCCTAATGTTGGGAAAGATGGAGGGCACAAGGAGAAGGGGACGACAGAGGACGAGATGGTTGGACAGTGTTCTCGAAGCTACCAGCATGAGTTTGACCAAACTGCGGGAGGCAGTGGAAGACAGGAGTGCCTGGCGTGCTCTGGTCCAGGGGGTCACGAAGAGTCAGATACAACTAAACGACTAAACAACAACAACAACAACAACACTTTTAACTATGGATTGCTACTCTCATTTTACATGAAAAAGAGGATGTGTCCTGGAAAAGGAGGACATATGGCAACCCTTAAGGATGTAAGTATTTCCATAGGGGAGCCGGGCCAAAGTCTAGCTCAATAGTCTCCACACAACAGGAACCAGACTGGAAAATCCACAAACAGGCTTTTCAGGAGAGAAACATTCGCCAAGGCCCAGTGCATGAATATTGTTTCAAACATTGTAATCAGCTATATAGAATGACCTTTAGAATTTATTTGATTAGTTTACTAAACGCTCTTTACCAATGATCTCTGGTGGTTCGAAGATGCTTACTTGCAATGAGCACTGGTGTCTGGTGGCTACTAGCTATGACACAGAGGGCTAGAGAGAAATAGAGATGGAGATTTTGAATCCAGGGCAGCAGGAGCTAAGAGGTTTGGAGCTGCTCCATTCTTGGACAGCTCAGTGCATACCACTTTGAGCTCCTTTAAATAAAGATACAAATATAATAAATTCAGCTAAGCTTGAGTTTGGCAGCCCCTGTGAAGAGCTCCACATGGTTCTTGCTCTGGGGCAAGGGTAGTGATGTTTCTTTAAAGACTAGCACTGTCAGAGCGAGTGTTTGTCTTTCCATGCTCAACTTTCATATCTGCACACAAACACATATTGCAAAGCTGCCAGTACAGTCTCGGCGCAGGCTCCCCGCTCCATCCCTGAAGCTTCCTATTCCTGAAAGAAACGGGAGCTGTGAAACAGTATAATTTGCAGTTTCTATTCTAGGCTGCCTGTACCCACACCACAGGGACAATTGCACTAACCAATCCATACATGAATAGCCCTTTGGCTCGTCTGCCGTAAAGATGCATAAAGGATTCCTGCAGAAGTATTTGACCTTGTGCGGCACACAGGCCTTTTATGAGAGAGATTTCGGTGCAAACCCAGGAGCTCTGTTCATTTTTTTTAAAGAAACAAAATTTAAGGACCGGGTCTGGGGCTCAGATCCTCCTGCAATCTCTACCCTCTGCCTTCCAGCCCCAGGTACGTCAAGGCTTGCTGCCACATTGCTCTGAGTTTCAGTTAATAATAATAATAATAATAATAATAATAATAATAATAATTTATTATTTATACCCCACCCATCTGGCTGGGCTTCCCCAGCCGCTCTGGGCGGCTTCCAACAAAATATTAATATACAGTAATCTGTCAAACATTAAAAGCTTCCCTAAACAGGGTTGCCTTCAGATGTCTTCTAAAAGTCTGGTAGTTGTTTTTCTCTTTGACATCTGGTGGGAGGGCGTTCCACAGGGCGGGCGCCACTACCGAGAAGGCCCTCTGCCTGGTTCCCTGTAACTTGGCTTCTCGCAATGAGGGAACCGCCAGAAGGCCCTCAGCGCTGGACCTCAGCGTCCAGGCAGAGCGATGGGGGTGGAGACACTCCTTCAGGTATACTGGGCCGAGGCCGTTTAGGGCTTTAAAGGTCAACACCAGCTCTTTGAATTGTGCTCGGAAACGTACTGGGAGCCAATGTAGGTCTTTCAAGACTGGTGTTATGTGGTCTTGGTGGCCGCTCCCAGTCACCAGTCTAGCTGCCACATTCTGGATTAGTTGTAGTTTCCGGATCACCTTCAAAGGTAGCCCCACGTAGAGCGCATTGCAGTAGTCCAAGGGGGAGATAACCAGAGCATGCACCACTCTGGCAAGACAGTCCAGGGGCAGGGAGGGTCTCATCCTGCATACCAGATGGAGCTGGTAGACAGCTGCCCTGGACACAGAATGGACCTGTGCCTCCATGGACAGCTGTGAGTCCAAAATGACTCCCAGGCTGCGCACCTGGTCCTTCAGGGGCACAGTTACCCCATTCAGGACCAGGGAGTCCTCCACACCTGCCCGCCTCCTGTTCCCCCAAAACAGTACTTCTGTCTTGTTAGGATTAAACCTGACTATTAAATTTATTTATTGTTCTACGCATCTGAAAGGGGTTGGTCCAAAGGGATTTGCAAGAAATGTAAAAGAGAGATGTGCATAATAAAATTTCCACCAACGCAATACAAATAGAATAAAAGTGTTTATCCCAAAATATCCATAAACATAATGAAACTATAATTAAAGTGTTTATCCAAAAGTAAGGAAGACATGAATATTTGCCCCCACCCAATGCTAGGAGGAACACCAGAAACAGCCATTAAAAACTGATAATACTGTCCAAAATGCCCAGGAAAATCACCATCATTGTTGCTGCTTGTCAGGTTAATGTTGCAGAAAGAAGATGCGAGGGAAAAGGTCCTTTGTAGAGTTGTTAAGTTGCAACCTTTTGTACCTTTTAAATTCGCAATTGAACCAGCAGGTTTCCACCCAGATTTTGTAATCTGTTCCTCTCCCACCTGTTGTGAGGAGAGTCCTGGTTGCTATAAGAAGCAGAAGATAAAAAGACTGAGAAGGGGTTTGGAGGGAGAAGCCACAGGCGGCCACCTCTCTCACTTCCAGGAATGGGCAAATGTGTCACTTTCGGTTTCTCCCAGTTTCTCACTTTCCCCATCTTAATTCTAGTTCTCTGCATTGTTTTTTAAAGTCCTCGTGGAAACTTTTTGAGTGAAAGCTTGGTATTTGGGTGTTAAATTCTGCACAGTTTTGCAAAGCCATTTACATAATAATAATAATAATAATAATAATAATAATAATAATAATATTATTTTCCCAGTCATTCTGGGCGGCTTCCAGCAGAATATAAAAACAAAATAAAACGTCAAACATTAAAAACTTCCCTGTACAGGGCTGCCTTCAGATGTCTTCAAAAAGTTTTGTAGTTCTTAATCTCCGTGACATCTTGATGGGAGGGCGTTCCACAGGGACCCTTCTAATTCATCCTTCTATGTTATTTTCACTTATATGCATTTCTATGCACACACGTGCAACAGCAGATGGCGCTGGAGAGCAAAAAAAATTCTTTACGGTTTTCCATAGCGTTCCCCCCCTTTTGTTATAACAATTTAATTTCTGACTTATTTATAGGTCCCCCCCCCCCCTGTGTGTAGATCCACCCTGTGAACTGCCCTGAGATGTTATGATGAAGGGCGGTTTATAAATCAAATCAATCAATCAAATGTGGTTGTCATAACCAGACCACTATTAAAGCTAGTCTAGTGATGCCTGTTCTGGGAGGCGGCTTTCTGAGATCTTCCACATCATCTGCCGTGTGAGATGCTTTTACCTGGAGATGCCAGAGACCCAACCAGGGACATTCTGCACGCAAAGCACGCACTCCAGCACTGCACAGAGTCCCACACCCTTCCTGCTCCTATATCTGTAGGACTGGTGTGTTAGTCAATCTCATCTGCCCTCATCACCCAAGGACTTTCCAGGTCTGAGCCTCTGTTTTTAATGCCCTGGATAACTGAGGAGCCAGACTGCGTTGTTGTTTTTTAATGGAATGATTAGGTAATTGTCCATGAGTAGCCTCAGAAGTGCAAGGTCTTTAATGGTGTGGACTTTTCATGCAGGCAGCAAAATAGCCTTTTAGTTTAGAAAAAAAGTGAGGAAGGGGCAGCAGGGTAGAGGTATGTAAAATTGGGTATGGAGTAAAGGAAGTGGACAGAGAGGAGTTTTTTCTCTCTCCCTCTCTCATACTAGTAAAACCTGAGCCCACCCGACAAAAGATTCAGGACACACAAAAAGTAGGACTTCTTCCAGCTGGTCATGTTGTGCCTGATTATCACCTTCCAAAGCAACTACTCTATTCCGAACTTAAAAATGAAAAGCGTAATGTGGGTGGTTGACAAAATAGGTTTAAAGACTGTCTCAAGGCAAATCTTAAAAAAATGTAGTATAAACACCGACAACTGAGAAACACTGGCCTGCGAGTGTTCCAGTTGGAGAACAGCCTTGACCAAAGGTGTCATGGGCTTTGAAGACCCTCAAACTCAGGACGCAAGGGAGAAACGCGCTAGGAGGAAGGCACACTTGGCAAACTCTCACCATGATAATCTCCGGCCCAGAAACCTATCTCCCCACTGTGGAAGGATGTGTGGGTCCAGAATTGGCCTCCACCGTCACTTACGGACTCACTGTTAAGACCGTGTTCATGGAAGACCATCTTACTTGGCTACAAGTGATCGCCGAAGAAAAGAAAGAAGAACGTATAATATGCTCAAGCAGATGGAGACAGAAGTTGCCACCAGGTCTGGTCTGGTGTTGCTGCCAGATGATGATGATGAGGGCCTGGAGGATGCCATTGGCCCCTGCCCTTGTGCCACCAGCTCCTTGGGTAGGGAAGACAGTCCCACTGTCTCCCTGTCTGGCTGTAACCATGGAGTGGAGAGGTAGCCTAACCATGAGAGGGAAATGCATTGATCAGCCAGGAAGAGAGACTCAACAGCTGGAGGTGGTGGAGAAGCCAGAGGGGATTGACCTCCATCCCATTGTCAGGAGTTCAGCCTACACTCAAGTAGGACCCTGGCAGAGACACATGCCCGACTGGCATGTTCTCTCCCTCCTGGTCGAACGTTCAGGCGCTTCAAAAGCTTTCTTCAGCCGGAACATCACAGCGACCAATGCCAACCGACACCGGCACACTTAGGGATCTGCAGAGTGTTTGCAGTTTGCGTGACAGACCTCAGCAACTCAGCATTTTGGCTAATCTACTTTATTTACACATAAACACACATGGAGCACTCCAACATGTCTCCCTCTCTAGTACAAAGGACAATAGTCCCACTTCATGGAACACAGTAACGCAAACATCCTGTCTCTGACACTTCCCGCTCTGTGGAGTCAAAACATACACCGTCATGTGATAGTCAACAGTCCCATGACTGCAATCATGGAGCAGGAATTCTAACACCCATCACCAAGAACTCGATGGTGCCTCTGTTTTTTTGGGAATAGGCCCAGAGATGGAAAGAAGATAAAGTCCCAACGAGAGAGAAATGGCTGGTGAATGACTGGGGAAATCGGAAACGAGGAAGATAGAAATTTTAAGAAGGAATGGGAATTTTTAAATTATTATTTATCTAAGAGAACATTGTAAACAACTAAAATTTTTGGCAGGATTTGCGTAATGCTTGTGATGTATTAAAAATGAAGATAAAAATGGACTATTTAAAGAAAAATGGAGAAATTATGTGATGCGGTGGGAAAAAGTTTGATAATGGACTTTATGGAAGGGTGGTGGGAAGTCTAAAGATTCAGGGAATGCTAAATGTTGATGTTATGATTAATGTGTGAATTCAAATGCAGAATGTAAAAACTGAATAATTATATATATATATATATATATATATATATATATATATATATATATGGACTTGATGGTGCCTCCGTTTTGGGAATAGGCACATCTCCCCATTCGAAAAAGCACCTGTCTCCAAGCGCACCAGTCTCAGAGGGACAAAGATCTAATGAGCGAACACATCGCGCCTCACCTTTGAAAACTACAGAAAGAGTGTGAGTCTTCTTTTTCTTTTTTGGCTTGGTTTTATTGAAAGATTTTCATGGATAACAAAGGTACATATAACGTCTCTGTTTTTAAGTGCTTTTGCAGGTCAGTTACAATTGGTGAGAGACACTTTTGAGCGGCACTGTGAGGTTGGGCAAAGAATGTCTTTGCAGCTTTCTTCTGGTTTAGCTTGTAGCCTCTCAAAAGTGGAAGAGTTTATGGGTATGTACAACAATCTCCAACGTCTTTGTGTGTGGGATAGCCATAAAATAGGGCAGGAGAACCGGGTATAGCCCTCCAAAATTGTGTTGGGGGGGCGTTGTTGCTCCCATCAGCCGTCGCTAGCATGGCCAGTTAGCGGTGGTGGCAGTTGGAGTCCCCAAAACACCTGGAAAATAAGATGAGCCTTGCAGGATGAAGCCCATGGCCCATCTGGCCCAGCACCCTGCTCTCACAGTGGCTGTCCAGCTGCCTGTAGGAAACCCACAATCAGAATTCGAACTCAAGGCCAACTCTCTCCTCTTGCGGTTTCCACTAATTGGTATTCAGAAGCCTCTAACTGCAGTGGCAGGGCAGAGCGACTAGCCATAAATTGGCCTCTTCTCCTCCATGAATTTATCTAATCCTCTTTACAGCCATCTAGGTCCTGATCTGCCTCCTTTAAACATAAAGGAAGATTTATATTCCGGTACCATTTTAAGGCTTTTCTCCCTATTTCTTTTGCTTCCTTTGATTTTTGCTGCTCCCCCACCCCCTGCTAGGATCACAGTGCCCCCTGTTATTTACGGAAACCTTTCTAAAAGTATATCTATACGTTATCGATTCTTTCCCCTGTAAAAATAAATAAATCCAGAAACATGCCCCAAACTGTGAAAATGTACAGGTGTGGGTGTGTGTGTGTGCGCGCGCATACACACAAACACCTTCTTTTGTGTTCGTTCTCTAGTTGATCTCTCAAGCACATCAGTTCACATGTCCCTCTCTTGCATATGATTACAAACACACCCAATGCAGCTGCATACATTTCTTGACCAGCTAGTTGTTTTAATACTAATTCGGGCAGTCTGCAACACAGTACAGCGGTACCTCGGGTTACACATGCTTCAGGTTACAGACGCTTCAGCTTCCATACGCTTCAGGTTACAGACTCCGCTAACCCAGAAATAGTAACTCAGGTTAAGAACTTTGCTTCAGGATGAGAACAGGAATCGTGCTCCGGTGGCGCGGCGGCAGCAGGAGGCCGCATTAGCTAAAGTGGTGTCTCAGGTTAAGAACAGTTTCAGGTTAAGAACGGACCTCCGGAACGAATTAAGTACTTAACCTGAGGTACCACTGTACTTCCGTTAGCATACGGACTTCTGACTGTGCAATTGAACTCCCCTTTGCTGTGTCCCTATTACATCTGTTCTGGGGGGTTCCCCAACCCTCTGAAGCACATTTTGTGTTAGGATATTTCCGTTCCACCTTAAAAGGGAGCAGGATGTTTGTGTCACAGCCTGGGTATTTCCTGTTTCACAGGATGTTTATGTTGTGTCTTTTCTTTCGTTTGTCTCTCTCTTCCGAAACACTGAAGCAGGCAGTCATGTTTTTCTTTGTTCTGATCAACGCAGAAATAAACTTGTAAATAATGCTCTCCTGACTGCATCTTTCGCTGTGTGCATATCTGCTGATAGAGTGTGCATCAGTTCTGGAATGTGGCAAGCTATTTCTGGAGCTCGTGTCGCTAATTGCTGATACTGCGTGTCTACGGGAGATCAATGGACGTCTGGAGACGACGTGGAGTCATGATGGACTTTGTCTCCCTGGCAGTATCCCAACATTTTGGGGTTGGCAGGGTGTGCACAGGAGGAGGAGAGGAAGGGGAAGTTCTTCTGCACTGGTGGGAATCCTTGTTGGGATTCGCAGGATACTGAGTAAGTCTGCAGGCTTCAACAGGATGATGCAATACTCTGTGAAGTGCTGGGTCAGAGTGACGCAGCAGGAGTGTGATTAATGTGATTGGCCATCACCTGTTTTAAAAAGGAAAGCCTGTTCAACAGTAACTGTGGTGGTTGTGCTGCGGTGTGGTGGTGCTGTGGTGGTGCTGTGGTGGAGAGTATTTGTTTGCCTTAAGGAGCAGGCACTCTGTATGGACTGTTTTTGTAAATACTTGTATATAGCTCACATTAAAAAGACTGCACTGAAAAGAAACCTGGGACTCTGAGCGTTTCGCTAAAAAGCGCCGCGAGGAATTCGCGACAATCCTTGCCCAAATGGAACTACTTTCATGGGATGCTGCCCACTGTTTCATTTCTATTTATGGTTTATTGTATTGCTATCATCGTAAGTCACCTTCCTATTTTATGAGTAGGCAGTGTCTAAATGTTTTTAGTAAATAAAAGGTAAAGGGACCCCTGACCATTAGGTCCAGTCGCGGACGACTCTGGGGTTGTGGCGCTCACCTCGCTTTATTGGCTGAGGGAGCCGGCGTACAGCTTCCGGGTCATGTGGCCAGCATGACTAAGCCGCTTCTGGGGAACCAGAGCAGTGCACAGAAACGCCGTTTACCTTCCCGCCAGAGGGGTACCTATTTATCTACTTGCACTTTTACATGCTTTCGAACTGCTAGGTTCCATCGGGAAGGTAAACGGCGTTTCCGTGCGCTGCTCTGGTTCGCCAGAAGCGGCTTAGCCATGCTGGCCACACAACCCGGAAGCTGTACGCCGGCTCCCTCGGCCAGTGAAGTGAGATGAGCGCCACAACCCCAGAGTCGGTCATGACTGGACCTAATGGTCAGGGGTCCCTTTACCTTTGGGTCTTCCCAGGGGCGAACAGATTTGTGGACGAGCCCTTGCTCTCCTTTTCTCTAAATTAAAAAATTCTGAATGCTGCAAATATAGTGGAGTCGCTCCACCCCCTTTATCATATATCCCTGGTTGCCATTTTCTGAATCTGGAAGGCCGCAGGTACCCGACCCTGCAATAACGCGTCATGGACTGAGCCCATTGCTTGGGCAAATTCTTTTTTAATCCATCTGAAGCCCTGCCTGCCAATCACAAGAGGGATTCCAAACCCTGCAGATGGGCACTGTTTCAGTTTCCCCCTCTGCGTTGCCTGTTTTACCTGATTCTGGGTGCAAACTGTGAATATACGCAGTGGCGTAGCGTGGGGGGTGCAGGGGGGCCCGGCCGCACCGGGCGCAACATCTGAGGGGGGGCGCTCGCACTGGCAGCTCTCTGCCCCTACTAAAATCCACGGGTTAGGGGGCGCAAATTACTTGCCTTGCCCCGGGTGCTGACAACCCACGCTACGCCACTGAATATACGTCTCTCTCTAGCTGGTTATCCAAAGCTGGCTTTGGCTTGAAAAAGAGAGAAAGAATAGAGAGGAAAGCGTGAGATGAAAAACACAACCAGTAAACACAACGTGATGCAAGCGGCTGGACCAGAACAACGAACAAGAAAACAGACTTTTGTGCGTGTGGCGATCGTGGGCTGGTCTCTGCTCTCTTCCTCGAGCCCCAGCTGGAGCCCACAATGCACAGCCAGACGCCAAATCCTCAGTCCTGTCACGTCCCTCTCCTTTGTTTTACAGGTGCTAATAAGAGGATGGCTGTACTGCCAGGGACGCCTGACATATTTATCACGATCTCTCCGGCAGCTGCAGCTGAGACCCTCGGAGCCGTGTCCACAGAGAGGGGGCGGAGGTGGTGGGAGGGAATGCTGAAATCGTGCGCTTGCTGTCTCCCTCTCCTGCCGTGCAGAGACATGACGGAAAAGCGATGACGCCCCCGTGGACGCGCTGATGCAGGGCACCTTTCGCCCTTCGGATTTCTCCCAGGCGCAATGCTCAGTGCCGTATATGGACGCGAGATTTCAAAAAGCAGATACAATGCCGAACAAACAGCCCTGCAGACCAGGCCCAGTTCCCCGTGCAACCAGGGCTGCTGGTTTTGTGCTGCAAACTGCTGGGACAGTAACACTGAAGGCTAGGAGACCCCTGGGATGCCAGAAAGCCGCACACCCTACCTGCCTTGCGTTCAATAAATCCATAACCTCAACAGGGGTCAGCTTGTTGCTCTGGAAAGCAACAAGGCTCTCCCTCTGGCCGGCCGGCCACCCAGTCTGCCAATTGCCCTCTGCGCTCTTTGTTGCTGTTGTGCATCGGTTGTCAGATGCTGTCAATCAGGTCTTGATTGTGCCTTCCTCTCAGTTGTCAGAGACCCTTGGCTGCTATTGCAAAAGCACCGAGCGTTCCGTGCCAAAGGTGACTATCAGATGTTTGGCAGGTATTCGCACACTTGGGGGAATATGTCTATCAATATTTGCAGAGGAGAACTGGAAGTGATTGGGAGGGGGTTTCATCTCAATTCAATATCCCCATCCATCCTCTGGAACTTTTAACTTGCTCCGCTCTTCGCTAGTCCAGTGTTTCCCAACCTTTTTCCGACCGTGGCCCCCTTCCGACCTCGTTTCCTTCCTGTGCTCATCCACCCCCCATGGACGTAGGCAAGGTAGGGGAGCAGCCGCCCTCCCAAATAAATAAAAATCAATACAAATCTAAAGTTCAGCCCCCCCATCGTTCTGCCCGGAAGCTGAGGGCCAGCGCTGAGGGCCTTCTGGCAGTTCCCTCGCTGCGATAAGTGAGGTTACAGGGAACCAGGCAGAGGGCCTTCTCGGTGGTGGCACCCTCCCTGTGGAACGCCCTCCCAGCAGATGTCAACTATTTTACTTTTAAACGACAACTGAAGGCGGCCCTGTTTAGGGAAGTTTTTAATGTCTGACACTGTATTGTTTTTAATATTCGGTTGGAAGCTGCCCAGAGTGGCTGGGGAAACCCAGCCAGATGGGCGGGGTATAAATAAATTATTATCATTATTATTATTTAAAAGCCTGCTCCCTAACAAAAATCCTGGCTACGCCCATGCCCCCTTCCTAGTGGTAGAAAGATAACTATTTAAATGTTTTGTTTGTAAACAGAACATGTTTTATTTATAATTATTTATAATTATTTAATTACATTAGTCATAAAACCATGTTTTGAAAGCTTTATATTCAACACCAGATGGCGCTGGAGAGCAAAGAAAAATTCGTTGTGATTTTCCAAAGCATTTTTTCTTGTGTTATAGCAATTTAATTTCTGACTTATTTATAGCGTTCCCACCCTTGTGTGTAGATCCACCCACTGTGAAAATTCTTCAGTCTTACAGAGAACATTTCTCTTAATCTGCACATTTTTGATTGCATTTTTTCCTTTCCCCCAATCACACATTGTTGCACGTGTTATTTGGCTGGAAAACCTAATAACAAAATCCAGGGAAATCTGAATTTTGGAAGGTTGCTGCTTATTTTGGTTGGCTTATTGTTTTGAGATGCATTGGTTCAGTGGGTTGGCAGCAGAATGCAAACCAAACCCAGTTCCGCCCCCATTCCTGGAACTATGCATCCATCTGTCTGTCAACTGAAGCTGTGCTGCACCGAGGGAAGCCCAGTCAGTGCCTTGTCTGTGTGTAACACCTTGATTCCCTTTTCCTCTCTGCTCGCTGAATTTATCCTGAATTGCAAAGTGTTATCTCGAAAGTGCTTCCATTATCAACTTTGCAGATAATGCTCTTTTCTAACTCCCCCTTGACTTGGCCGGTTTTAACTTACTCCTGCCAGGTTTTTAGCAATAAAGGTTTTCAGCTAATTCCCAATTCTGCTGCAGTTACCTAGGAACATAGGAACCTGCCTGAGTCAGGCCACTGGCCAATTTGCAAGGATGGGCAGCAGATACAGGCAGGGAGTCTTATGCCAACCTTTCCTGGAGATGCTAAGGATTAAATCAGGGACCCTCTGCGTGTGAAACAGATGCTCCACCGCTGAGCCACGGCCCTTTGCTGGCTGATGTTGATTGCACAGAATTATCAATGTCTCGCCACCACCTACACAGGGACGCTTTTTCTGTTAGTGGCAACAGGGAGGTATCTTGGAAAGCAAATTCACTGCTCGGTATAGGCAGTAGCAGCAGCAGCTTGGATCTGCGGATGACAGCTGTTGATTGGTCCATGACAAGTGAGAGCGGTGAAATTATTTCTCCCCAAGTGGCTCTTCCGGGGCGCCTGCACAGCAGCGCAACCTTTCGCCCAGCTGTTCAATTGGGCACTTCCAACAAGAGCCAAGTTGGTCCCCAGTCAATCAGGGCTGATATATTTATTTCCTGGCAGTATTTCTGTGCCTTTGAACAGCAGCTGCCCAGACCATGGTGACAGAGGCCTTTCCCCGAGAATAAGGAAGAGGTCTTCGTAGGGGTAGAGGAGACTTACGGGCTCGGAGATAGGTAATGAGTCAAAGCAGCTGCTTTGTTGTTGTTGTTTAGTCGTTTAGTCGTGTCCGACTCTTCGTGACCCCCTGGACCAGAGCACGCCAGGCACTCCTGTCTTCCACTGCCTCCCGCAGTTTGGTCAAACTCATGCTGGTAGCTTCGAGAACACTATCCAACCATCTCGTCCTCTGTCGGCCCCTTCTCCTTGTGCCCTCCATCTTTCCCAACATCAGGCTCTTTTCCAGGGAGTCTTCTCTTCTCATGAGTTGGCCAAAGTATTGGAGCCTCAGCTTCACGATCTGTCCTTCCAGTGAGCACTCAGGGCTGATTTCCTTCAGAATGGAGAGGTTTGATCTTCTTGCAGTCCATGGGACTCTCAAGAGTCTCTTCCAGACCAGAATTCAAAAGCGTCAATTCTTCGGCAGTCAGCTTTCTTTATGGTCCAGCTCTCACTTCCATACATCACTACTGGGAAAACCATAGCTTTAACTATACGGACCTTTGTTGGCAAGGTGATGTCTCTGCTTTTTAGGATGCTGTCTAGGTTTGCCATCGCCTTTCTCCCAAGGAGAAGGCATCTTTTAATTTCGTGGCTGCTGTCACCATCTGCAGTGATCATGGATCCCAAGAAAGTAAAATCTTTCATTGCCTCCATTTCTTCCCCTTCTATTTGCCAGGAGGTGATGGGCCCAGTGGCCATGAGCTTCGTTTTTTTGATGTTGAGCTTCAGACCATATTTTGCGCTCTCCTCTCTCCTCTTTTCACCCTCAATAAAAGGTTCTTTAATTCCTCCTGCTACGCTCAGGCAATATCATTGATCAGCTGCTACGCTCAGGCAAGATCATTGAACCATGGAATTGTACGGTTGGAAGGGATCACCAAAGGCCATCTAGACCAACCCCCCTGCAAGAAAAGTGAGGCCAGCCGGGCTGAGGGCAGTGGTCCAAAGGATACTCAGAACAGCACAGAAGCAATGGAGCTGTCCCAATGGGTGAGGCATACCCACTCGCCAAACTTTTAAAGACAGGGCAAGATGTGCTTACTCACAAGATTCCCTTGTTTCTTGAGACTGCCAAGTCTGCAGATGCTCACTGTATTGCGGGCGGGCAGGGTGTGTGTGTCTGCACCCTTGGTGGGGATACAGGACAGGGCCTTCTCGGAGGCTGCTCCCGGACTTTGGAACTTCCTCCCTAGAGAAGCCAGACTGGCTCCCTCCTTGCTATCCTTCTGCTATTCAGAGAAGACTTTCGCGTTCCACCAGGCCTTTAAGAACTGAGTGTATTTTAAGGAGAAGGCTGTGTTCTTTTTATTAGCTTAGATTTGGTTTTCTTGGCAGTATATTGTTTCAATTCTGTTTGAGTTTAATTGCTTTTTAAAGATGATCTGTTATATGTTTTTAGCTTTTGCATATTATCTGTGTTGTTTGAATTTGTGGAAGCTGCCTTGAGTCCTGGTCTGGGAGAAAGTTGGGATATGGATAATAATAATAATAATAATAATAATGCATCTGTTTCCAGCAACGGGGACCTTGATAGGTCCTGGATGACCAGGCTGTACCTTCTCCTTCTCTCCAGCTCCTGCACCCCTTCTTCCTGCACCAAGACCCAGAAACTCCAGTGGGTGCAGAATGCTGCAGTGAGACTCCTTAGGGGGTCTTCGCTGCGAGATCACATTCACCCGGTGCTATACCAGCTGCACTGGCTCCCAGTGGAGTACAGGATCAGGTTTAAGGTGCTGGTTTTAACCTTTAAAGCCCTATACGGCCTAGGACCCTTGTACCTACGGGACTGCCTCTCCTGGTATGCCCCACAGAGAAACTTATGGTCTTCAAATAAAAACATCTTGAAGGTCCCAGGCCACAGAGAGGTTAGGCTGGCCTCAACTAGAGCCAGGGCTTTTTCGGCTGTGGATCCGATCTGGTGGAACGCTCTGTCACAAGAGACTAGGGCCCTGCGGGACTTGACATCTTTCCGCAGAGCCTGCAAGACAGAGCTGTTCCACCAGGCCTTTGGCCAGGGCACAGCCTGACTCCCTCCCTCGGCAATCTTCGCAGAGCTCTGGCCCAATGGTTGCCAGTGGCTTGAATTAATTAATTTTATAATGAATGATTTTAGAGTGTTGTTTGTGCTGTACTTTTGTACTGTTTTATTGTTGTTAGCCACCCTGAGCCCGGCTTCAGCTGGGGAGGGCGGGATATAAATAAAATTTATTATTATTATTATTATTATTATTATTATTATTATTATTATTCTCATCTCTTCTTTGGCGATCCCTCGTAACCGAGTAAGATTGTCTTCTATGAGCATGGTCTTAGCAGTGTGTCTGTAAGTGACTGTGGAGGCCAATTCTGGATCCACATGTCCTTCCACAGTGGGGACATTGGTTTCTGGGCAGGAGTTGATCCTGGTGAGGGTTTGCCAAGCGTGCCTTCCTCTTAGCACATTTCTCCCTTGCATCCTGAGTTCATGCTTCTTCAAAGTCCATGACACCTTTGGTCAAGGCTGTTCTCCAACTGGAGTGCTCACAGGCCAGTGTTTCCCAGTTGTTAGTGTTTATACTACATTTTTAAAGATCTGCCTTGAAAGAGTCTTTAAACCTCTTTTGTTGACCACCAGAATTACGCTTTCCATTTTTAAGTTCGGAATAGAGTAATTGCTTTGGTAGACGGTCATCAGACATCCGCAGAACATGACCAGTCCAACGAAGTTGATGTTGAAGAATCATTGCTTCAGCACTGGTGATCTTTGCTTCTTCCAGTACACTGGTCTTAGTTCGCTTGTCTTCCCAAATGATGTGTACAATTTTTCGGAGACACCGTTGATGGAATCTTTTGAGGAGTTGGAGATGGCGTTTATAAGTGCTCCATGTTTCGCAAGCATACAGTAAAGCTGGTAGTACAATAGCATTTTTGTTTCCCTGCAAATGTCCCGGTCTTCAAACACTCTATGCTTCAATTGGGAGAAAGCTGCACTTGTAGCTAGGCTGACTTCACCCTTCCTAGATTCTGTTGCTGTGTTGTCTTCCCTGGGAGCAAATAGGAGAAATGGAAATGCTATTTCTCCAGCCTCAGGCCCACCCCCATGTCATCATTGTATTCCTCCTCCTCATTCATCCACCTGGCAGAAATTCAGTATCCTTCACTTTTCTGGTGTCACAGCGAAAACTGCATCGGTTGGATTTCTGCCTAACACACCTGTTCTGTGTAGGTGGAATTCCACTAGATTGCTCAATAATTCTGCTTCTGCCTTCTGGCATTCTAGTCCAAGAGGTCAACAGCACCGGGACAATTGACGAGGTCTTGTTACTGGTCTTGTTACACATTCTTACTGGATCCTGCCTGTGGCAATCTGCTCCCATCTCTTTCTGTTTCTCATCTGATTAACAAGACCGAGGGACCCAAATCAGAGATTCAGACAAAAGAATCCAGGCACTTTAAGCAATCAGTCAATCAATCAATCAATCAATCAATCAATTGATTCAACCAACAGACCTCACAATAAAGCTTTACACGAGTTAACATACAAATATAGAAGACAAATTATTAAGCATATTAGCAAATGGGGAATCACGAATACATTTATTAGGATTTTGTTACTTTTATCATGTCTCTTCATTGCTCTCAATTTGTGACAGCTTCTGTAATAATCTTAGGCAGGTGCCCTTGCTAAATTGTATTAGACACCTGCTGAAAACTTGCTTATTTCAGCATGCCTACCGAGGCAATTAATTTAGGTATATTATATAAAATATATTAATTTTAAAAGTTATATTTGCTTAGAAAGGTTTACTTATTATATCTGTGAAGGATAATTATTTAATGCATAGGGTTTTTTAAAAATAGTGTTGCGGATTTAAGATGAGTTTTATTTACAGGTTTTATTCTATACAAGGCTTAGGGAGCTTTGGTGTAGCAGATGATACATTTTCCTAAAAAAATTAAAAATAATAACCTTCCAGAATTTCTTTGTGTAACTCTATGTCCACCACATATGGCAAAGTGTTCCGTTCTGCGTTTTGCACCTCCAACATATTTTTGAATGCAATTTATTTATTGCTCCAATAATTACAGGAGTCAGATGCCATCGTACCATAACTGTGAAACAATTTTGTCTTATATTTGTGTTCAGAGAAAATGTATGATATTTTCTCCATAATTTCTCACACATGCCATGATTATTTCCTATGTTCTGAGACCAATTTATCATAGAATCCTTTGCTCATTCCCATTTGCGATGAACTTTAACAACACATCTTAGGTAATTTCTTTACGATTACATTTTCAAAGTCTGGTGATTTTCTCAGCACCCTATTCTTCCTTAGAAAAGTTAATACCATATTTCAGACTTGTAAATATTCACAACAACGTATCTTATCATTCTGCATTGCTTCTTCGACTACTGGAAATTGAGTAATCTTTAATCAGTTCTCTGAATCCTTTATTCCCCAAATATGAAAACCGTAATCCTGCGGAACTTCATCGAAGAGATTGCCAGGCTTATTAATAGCTTATAATGATCTCAGATTTGTAACTAGTTAGATACCAGAAAAGTTTCTAAATGAATAAATAAATTTGGATCAAGGAGAGGAGGAAATATCAAATAGTCAGACAATCTTCAAGGACACAAGGTTGTTAATGGATTGATCAACTGCCGGGGGGCAAAGATTGTCCCCATCTTCAAAAACAGGGAAAATAAGACCAGGTAGCTACCAACCAGTCAGCCTGACATTGATACCAGGAAAGGTCTCAGAACCGATAATTAAACAGTCAGTCTGGGAGCATTAAAGAAAGGTTGCTGTGATTCCTAAGACCCAGCATGGTTTTCTCAAAAACGAGTTATGCCTGACACATCTCATTTCTTTTTTTGATAGAGTTACAAGCTTCGTGGATCAGGGAAATTGTGAATGTGGTGCGTCTTGATTTCAGGAAGCCTTTGGACAAAGTTCCCTGTGACATTCTTGCAGAAAAGCTGGTAAAATGTGGTCTAAACGGAGTGGCTGCTGGGTGGATTTCAAGCTGGTTGACAGACCCAACCCAAAGAGTGCTCACCAATGGTTCCTCGTTGTCAGGGACTGGGCAGAGGAGGAATGGTGGAGATCACCTCCCCACCCTGACCCTTCCAGGGAGGAAGAAGAGGAAGACAGTATAGATTCACAACAGGGGTTTGAGGGAGGTAGCAGCTCAGAGGGGAAAAGCTGGGAAATCTTGAGACAGCCAGAACAACACCCAGCTGACACGCTGTCATTAGAAAGCATTCCAAACCCTCCATCTCCCAGAACCTGGCGAGCCTTGAAAGTAGGAGAGCAAAGAGCTCAAAGACAGAGGTTATGTAGCAGCACCCTTAGAACAGACAATGACAATGACGAATGAGGAAGTGGGAGAGACGGGTGTGTGTAGAGATTCACTCGGGTCAATGCCATTATCCAAGAGGCTGGGTTCTATAGCCTCTCTCTGTAACGACTGAAATGAAAAAGGACGGTAAGAAACTTTCCCTTGTCTTTATACTTTCCTGGGCAACCAGCCAGGAGCCGCTGACAGCATCCTGATGCTCATTATCCTGGGGGAAAGTGGGGTGCTGAAAGGTTCTGTCCTGGGCAGAAGGAAGGTGGGGACCTTCAGTCCTTGAAACTGCTTAGTTGGAGCAAGACCTCCTGGGAAGAGTTGCTGAGACCACTAGACCTGAGCTGTGTTTTGTTTCCTTCAATAAGAGTTAACTTCACTGGCCTTGGGTGTTTTCGTGTTTTACTGCGGACCTATGCCTGACTCCAGCCACAACACTGGCCGACACAATTTTGGAAGCCCTTGCTACTGAAGGCCCTCAGCTGGGACCGAACCTCGCACCTTCTTTCCACAAAGTCAAGCTGGCAAGGTGACCAAGGATATAGAAATTTGTTTGTTTGTTTCATAAAATGCACACCACACTTGATTGTAAGACAAAAAAACCCCTCAGAACGGTTTACGAATACAGTAAAATTATCAGTAAGAAGTACAGTCGTACCTCGGGTTACAGACACTTCAGATTACAGATACTTTGGGTTATAGACTCCGCTAACCCAGAAATAGTATCATGGGTTAATAACTTTGCTTCAGGATGAATGCAGAAATTGTGCGGCGGTGGCACAGCGGCAGCAGGAGGTCCCATTAGCTAAAGTGGTACCTCAGGTTAAGAACAATTTCAGGTTAAGAACGGACCTCCAGAACAAATTAAGTTCTTAACCTGAGGTATCACTGTATCAGTAAGACTGATTTAAACCTTTAAAAGGTTAGAATAACAACTACAAACAGATTAAAACTCTCACCAACTTCCTAAGCATCTGGGGAGGCGAATGGTTTCAGCAGGCACTGAAAAGAGGACTGTGAATGTGCCTGCCTGGTATCAGTAGGCAAGGAGTTCCAGCATGTAGGTACTGGCAGGGGCGGACTTTGGTAATACACTGCCTTGTACAAGGCCAAAATCTGACACACACCCCAGCCCTCGTGCTTTGGGAAGGAGGCACAAGGGCTCTGGCAGGGTCCTAGAGCCCTCCCATTTCCTTCCTGAAGCTGGGCAAGTGCTTACCAGGATTTGGGAAGGACGGGGACAGCAGCCGGGCCCCCCCGGCTCGGCACCCTGCTGTGTCACCCTAATATCTGCCTCTGGTGTTGGCACACTAAAAGTTCAAATGCAGAACGGGCATTATGCAGAAGCTGTAACAGTGCCAGTTCCAACAACTGAAGCAGTTAAGTGGGCGTATACAGGTAAGACGATCTAGTAGGTGAACTAGTCCCTCGCTGCATTGCAAGGGGGTTGGACTATGTTTTGTACTGAGTTCAATAGGATCCAAAAGGCAGCAGTCTGATTGGTCCTAGAACAATAGGATTCAGAATGCAGCAGTCTGATTGGTCCTAGAACAATCGGGTCCAGAATGCAGCAGTCTGATTGGTCCACAGGAGCCACCCAATCCAGCTCCAGGTGGAAGTGAATCCGCAAACTGATTGGCCTACAGGTGAATTCTGGAATTAGCCAATCACGTGGGGCCCCTTGTGTAAATAATGTATATAAAGCAGACATTCTGGGGGAACTTCCATTCCTCCTCACCACTATGAGCTGAATAAAGAGCATAAAATCCACTCTCGACTCCGAGTATATTTCAGACTAGATGATCCTTGGGTTTCGCTTCCAACTCTAGGATTCTAGGGTCCCAAGTTGTTAAGGGCTTTATAGCCTAATAGTAACCCTGCCCAGATGCCCACGTGAAATTCTGGAGGGTGGGGAGGTACTGGGGTGAAGAGAGGAAGACGAGTCCCTTTCCTTTTCACCCTCACTTCTCTCCTGCCAGCACAACGGAGGCAAATGAAACCCAGCAATTTCTCCCCACCCCACTCTGAAGAGTGTATCATTTCACTTCCAACTTCCGCCTGACCATCAAATGACATGGCCGACGCTTGAGTGAACCCGGGATTGGCACGGGGTGTTTTGTCACCGTGTCGTGCGCGCGGGATGATATTAGCAGGGGACGGCAACTCTATTACTGGCAGAGATAACAGTCGCAGACGTTGGGTGCTCAGCCTCCGTATCTAATACGGTGTTGTTAAGAATGCAATTATGCAGTAACTGGGGCGTCTCTGGGAGAAGCAGCACAAGTGACAGCTGGGCTTGTTTGCAACGCGGAGAGCGTCGGCGTGCCGTCAGATTCCCCTATGATCAAATTGGAGAGTTAGATCCGACGTGGTTTTCTCTCTCTCTCTCATCACATGAAACCCATCAAGAAAGGCAAGGGGTGGCACCACTTCGCTCCTCCGCATGGCTAGCCTTTGACACATGGCAAGCAATGCCAGGCAGAGTGGTTTGCAGAAGAAAATTCCAAGGATGTTGAGCCAGTGTGGTGTAGTGGTTGAGAGCGGTAGTCTTGTAATCTGGGGAACCGGGTTCGCGTCTCTGCTCCTCCACATGCAGCTGCTGGGTGACTTTGGGCCAGTCACACTTCCTTGAAGTCTCTCAGCCTCACTCACCTCACAGAGTGTTTGTTGTGGGGGAGGAAGGGAAAGGAGAATGTTAGCCGCTTTGAGACCCCTTAAAGGGAGTGAAAGGCGGGATATCAAATCCAAACTCTTCTTCTTCTTCTTCTTCTTCTTCTTCTTCTTCTTCTTCTTTGGGTAGGTGGGTGAGCTAATGAGGGCCAGGGGGTCGAGCAATGGCTTTCAAAAGCCGCTGGACATGTTCATAGGGGCATCAGGCAGTCGGAGCAGGTAAAGCCTTAGTTTTCTTCCTTGTGGAAATCCTCTTTCGAAAGATCTACAAGGCACCATTTCCCCCCATGCTTCAAACGCATGAGGGTCACCCGTTGATTAATACTGAGTGATTACACACCCACTCACACACACACTTGCTACGGTTAAGTCTCCTGAGGCAAACGCTATTCTAGGCTGCATCAACAGAAGTCTAGTGTCCAGAACAAGGGAAGTACAGTGGTACCTCTGGTTGCGAACGGGATCCGTTCCAGAGGCCTGTTTGCAACATGAAAAGAGTGCAACCTAAAGCACTGTATCTGCGCAGGTGCGCGACGTAATTTGGTGCTTATGTGCATGCGCGAAGCACGATTTAGCGCTTCTGCACATGCGCGAGTGGTGAAACCTGGAAGTAACCTTTCCGGTACTTCTGGGTCGCCGCAGGACGTAACCTGAAAGAACATAACATGAAGCAAACGTAGCATGAGGTATGACTGTGATTGTAATAGTACCACTTCTGACCACACCTGGAATACCGTGTCCAGTTCTTGGCACCACAATTTAAGAAGGATACCAATAAGCATGTGCTTATTGGAGGGCAATGAAGATGATCAAGGATCTGGAAACCAAGCTTTATGAGAAACAATTGAAGGAGCTGGGTACATTTAGCCTGGGAAAGAGGAGACTAAGAGGAAATATGAGAGCCATCTTTAAATATCTCAAGGGCTATCACATGGAAGAAGGAACAAGCTTGTTTTCTCCTGCTCTGGAGGGTGGGACTTGAACCAATGGCTTCAAGTTGCAAGAAAGGAGATTCCGACTAAACATCAGGAAGGACTTTCTGACAGTAAGAGCTGTTTGACAGTGGAACAGTCTCCCTCAGGAGGTGGTGAACTCTCCTTCCCTGGAGATTTTTAAGCAGAAGTTGGATGGCCACCTGTCTTGCATGCTTTAGCTGAGATTCCTGCTTTGCAGGGGGCTGGACTAGACCCTTAGGTACCTTCCAACTCTATGATTCCATGATTCTGTGTTCTCAGACTTTGCTCAGCATCACATCACAGCTGACATATGCGAATAGGACAAAATTAATTTGCTTTGCTCAGACCAGGACATGCTACGTCAATGACTTCATACAGTAGCATTTGGGTGCCCATTTCCCGATCTTTCCCAACTCTGCAATATCATTTTTGTGGTGAGGTTACCAGAAAGGTACAGAATATGCCAAGTGCCAACCCACCATAAATTTGTAAATGATATTACAATATTGGCAGTGCTATTTTCAGTTACTTTCCTAATGATCCCAAGGATGGAATTCACCTTTTTTTTTTTTTACGGCTGCCACACAATGGATTGCCATCTTCATTGAGTTATCTGCCACCATCCATTAGGATGACCAAGGCTGATTCAGTCCCAGAAGCACAGCTGAACCCAGACTGAAATAGATGGAGGTAATTTGTATCATTTATGAACTCCTTGACCACGCCACCCTATCAATCGCCTTATCACAAATACAACCATTAAAAATATTCAGTTATATCTTACACGGGTTGCATAACTGTCAACTTTTCCCTTTTCTTGTGAGGAATCCAATCGGAATAAGGGAATTTCCCTTTAAAAAAGGGAAACGTTGACAGCTATGGCGGTTGTGTAGCCATGTATTTTTAGAATACTTTTTATAGTTTATGAAACACACATCTTGCAATCAGATGACTGGTGTTCTCGCATTCCCATAAAAAAAACCTGTAAATAATTTTGTAATCACTATAAATATTCCAACAAATCCCACATTAATAGGGGTGTTAGGTAATTTTTTGCTTTGATACCTGAAGAAATGGTTAAAAAACAGGTAAACTTCCATGCAGCTGATGACTGCCAAAGACCTAAGGTCCAAATTTCATGTGATGATAAACTGATGGGTCATCAACACAAGTGAATTTGGACTTGTGGGTCACCATACCAAAAATATTGGGTACCACTGCCATAGACCATGGTGTCCTCCTGGACCAGCTCTGTGGGATGGGTATTGGAAGCAGTGTTTTACAGGGGCTCCACTCCTTCCTAGAGGTTTAACTGTCATTAAGATAGGATAACTGGAAAACAGTTCCAGGGGTGCAGATCTGGCTTAGACTTTCTTCCCTTTGGAAGCACATCATGGGTGGCCTGTTGCATAACCTCCACTGCTTCTCCACTGAAAATAGAGATGTCCTATTCAATAATAATAATAATAATAATAATAATAATAATAATAATAATAAATATTTATATCCCGCCCATCTGACTCTGGTTGTCTCAGCCACTCTGAGCAGCTTTCAACATATAATAATAATAATAATAATAATAATAATAATAATATTACATTAAACTTCCATATACAGTACTGCCTTCAGATGTCTTCTAAAGGTTGTATAGTTACTAATCTCTTTGGCTCCGGGATTGCACAACTCCATACCTTCCAACATTTCTACAATGAAAATAGGGACGTCCTAAGGAAAAGTGGGACATTCCAGGATTAGTAAATCAGAAACCAGGACGGCTTCTGTAAATCTAGAACTGTCCCTGAAAAATAGGGACACTTGGAGGGTCTGCTACTGGTGTTTGGTAATATTTGTGTTTACTTATATGTTGTACATATACATATGTAGAGGAGGCAGTGAGAGATTTTACTTTCTTGGGCTCCATGATCACTGCAGATGGTGGCAGCAGTCAGGAAATTAAAAGACGCCTGCTTCTTGGGAGAAAAGCAATGACAATCCTAGACAGCATCTTAAAAAGCAGAGACATCACCTTGCCAACAAAGGTCCGTATAGTTAAAGCTATGATTTTCCCAGTGGTGATGTATGGAAGTGAGAGCTGGACCATCAAGAAGGCTGATCGCTGAAGAATTGATGCTTTTGAATTATGGTGCTGGAGGAAACTCTTGAGAGTCCCATGGACTGCAAGAAGATCAAACCTCTCCATTCTGAAGGAAATAAGCCCTGAGTGCTCACTTGAAGGACAGATCGTGAAGCTGAAGCTCCAATACTTTGGCCACCTCATGAGAAGTGAAGACTCCCTGGAAAAGACCCTGATGTTGGGAAAGATGGAGGGCACAAGGAGAAGGGGATGACAGAGGACGAGGTGTTTGGACAGTGTTCTCAAAGCTACGAACGTGAGTTTGACCAAACTGTGGGAGGCAGTGGAAGACAGGAGTGCCTGGCGTGCTCTGGTCCAGGGGGTCACGAAGAGTCGGACACGACTAAACCACTAAACAACATGTGTTGTACATATTGAACCTATGCAGAAGTGCAGCTTAAACACTCCAACGATCAGCCAAAGTCTCCTGCCCCTACTTCAGATCTTGAGGGTCCCTGAAATGTTTACAGAGCCCAGCTTCAGTTCTTGGTGCCTCTCTCAGTCAGCCTCTCAAGCTGCCATCTCTTTTAATGCAGAGAAACCTGGGTTGCATCCTTATCTGGGCAGTGAGGGGGAGCGAGGGGAGAGGTCTTTGTTTTGGCCCCCTTTCAGGTATTTCCTAGCCATTCATGGAAATGGCCTAACAGTTCGTTCCCATGGAAACACCAGGCTATTAACGCTCCTTTGTCAAGTCCAGGTATTGCCTCTGAGCATCCCACACTAACCGCACCTCAATTATCTGAGTGCTGATGTTCCAGGAAGAGTGTGGGGGACTATTAGCCAGCCAGACTCTGCAGAACTAACCAGCTCCCATCTGCTGCAGGATGCATGGCCGAGGGAGGTTGCAATTGTCTCTTAAAAAATAATAATAGTGGAAATTAATCCCTGCATTGCAGGGTGTTGTACTAGCAGACCCTCAGGGTCCCTGCCAACTCTTCTATGACTGGAATCAGCTCTCCAGAATTTCAGGCAAGCAGCTCTCCAAGTCCTACTTGTGGGATGTAATCCATTGGTGCAGTCAGATGCAGCATTCCTTATTTCCCTAGAGTGGGCACAGGCAGGGGGACATCCAGTCAGGGTAACTTCCTCTTAGACTGGTTTGGAGCTTCCTTGCCCTGCGTGTGACCTGGGAGATGAGCGTGGCTCTGGCTGGCTCCACAAAAGAGCCACGTCACGAAGCCATGTTTTCAGTCTTCTCCATACTGTCTTGTTGCCGTTCTTTTGCTGCCATGCTGCTCACCTGCAGCCATTTTGTTGCCTTAATGTAATTTTGCTCTCTGCTGGCTCTCAGCCAGCAGCACATGAGTTCAATCTCCATATAAGATGAACTCACGGTTTATTGTGCAACTACAGTGGTACCTCGGGTTACAGACGCTTCAGGTTACAGACTCCGCTAACCCAGAAATACAGTGGTACCTCGGGTTACATATGCTTCAGGTTACAGACTCCGCTAACCCAGAAATATTACCTCAGGTTAAGAACTTTGCTTCAGGATAAGAACAGAAATCATGCCACAATGGCGCGGTGGCAGCAGGAGGCCCCATTAGCTAAAGTGGTGCTTCGGGTTAAGAACAGTTTCAGGTTAAGAATGGACCTCAGGAACGAATTAAGTTCTTAACCTGAGGTACCACTGTATTAAGAAAAGCCTGCCTTTCAGGAATCATATTGTGAAGTGAAATGTGAGTAAACTTTTTGTTACTTTGCTCAGAAAGGCTCTTGTGTCCTTATTCTTTTAAGAGGGATCAAAGGAGACACCAGGAAATAATCTTAATTAAGAGATTCAAATGAATCTGCAAACTAGCTTCCAGCTATATCGAGGGGAATTTGCTCAGCTACGTCACTCGCTAGCGTGAGTGAAGGAAGGATAACACTTATTCAATATATCCTTCCCTACTATCCTTAACATTCCCACGCTACCTGGAGAATCTGGGGACTGAACATGAGATTTTATGCATTTACAGCAGATGTTCCACCACTGAGCGATGGTTTGTCCCCAGATTCCATTGTTTCCTGAGCACTCAGGAAACACTGGAGCAAATGGGAGCTCTCTTCCTGTTTCCGGAGTACACGATGCTTCCTGGTAGGCAGGAAGGTAGCAGCTGGGAATTGTCCTTTTCTGACTTTCCCCTGATTTCATATTAAGAACAGTGCGCAGTTTCAGGTGCTGCAACCAGACCATTCACCTGTCAGGTGGAACTGATACACAAGGTGCAAAATTCCAGGTAGTGGGTCTAATTAAATCAGTACATTTTTTTTAAAAAAAAGGGTGGAAGGGTCACACTCAGGGCTGTCACCAAAGGCCTTGACTTCATAGGTGATTGGTAAAAATAAAGGATGGCGGTGGGGCTTAAGGAAAGTGAACTGAAGCCATTGTCCTCCGATGGCTCTTTTTAAAATAATTGTATGGAACAGGCAGCCAAAGAGAAAAGGTAGGAATCATACTGTTCGGCAGGTATTTTTGGACTTGAAAAGCCCATCACCCACGGAGGATGATATATCCATCTAAGAAATAATACCGCTCTATACGCGCTTGATCTTTATTTATTTTTTAAACACTACAAGCGTGGCTAATGAAACCGGGATTCCAATCAGCTCCTGGAAGAAAGAGGGTCAGTAGGTGAAGAGGGAACATGATCTGCTTTAATTAGAAAGCGTACCTGATTGCTATAATGGTGCGGAATGGCTTAATAATATGTGGGACAGGTCAGCCCACCTCCTCACGCAGGCCAGCACAAATTGCGACCCGCGAAGCTGAGCGCAGACACGGTGGATATTGCATCCCTCGCCCCCCAAAGTTCTGTCATGGTAACGGGGCAAAGTTAGGGGAAGGATGGACCGGTCTGTTTCCGTTCTCCATCAGCTTTGCATATGCAAAACCATAAGAACTTTCCTTTGGCAGATTTGATTTGATTTTTTTTAAAAAGAAGACCAGGTGAACTAACTAACTAACTAACTAACTAACTAACTAACTAAACAAAGGTAAAGGGACCCCTGACCATTAGGTCCAGTCGTGGCCGACTCTGGGGTTGTGGCGCTCATCTCGCTTTATTGGCCGAGGGAGCCGGCATACAGCTTCCGGGTCATGTGGCCAGCAGGACTAAGCCGCTTCTGGCGAACCAGAGCAGCGCACGGAAACACCGTTTACCTTCCCGTCGGAGCGGTACCTATTTATCTACTTGCACTTTGACGTGCTTTCGAACTGCTAGGTTGGCAGGAGCTGGGACTGAGCAACGGGAGCTCACCCCGTCGTGGGGATTCGAGCCGCAAGCCCTAGGCTCAGTGGTTTAACCCACAGCACACCCGCCTCCCTTAAATAAATAAATGCATTTTGGTTAAAGACACGGAGTGCACATTCGTGCCCTAAAATACACATCTTTGTATGGATTTTCTGTGCGTTTACCAAACAGCATTGCATAACCAGGAGATCATAGAATCGTAGAGCTGTAGAGTTGCAAGGGACCCTCAGGGTCATCTAGTCCAACCCCCTGCAACACAGGAATCAAGATGAACAACCAAATCCAACTGATAGCCGCATGTTGAGCTGCATACAAATTCTGGGCCAGGGAATTTGTAATCTTGGTTGCCCTCCTCTGAACACATCACAGCTTGTCAAAATCCTCCCTCAACTGTGGTGTCCGGGAGGATCTTCACAAGCTGGAAGATGTGCAAAGGAGGACAACTAAGATGATCAAGGGTCTGGAAGCCAAGCCTTATGAGGAACAGTTGAATGAGCTGGGTATGTTTAGCCTGAGGAAGAGGAGACTGAGAGGTGAGAGGATAGTCTGAGTAAATATATGAATTATTTGAAAAACAATTGTAATGAACAGATTACGTTAGTAGGGTTGCAAGAAGTTCTGTATGGAGGACTATTTGAAATACTGCAAGAAAGTCTATGAGGAGAATGATTAGTCAAGGATAATTAAGAGTAATGGAGAAATTAAGAAATGCAGAATAAGTGATAAAGAACAGAAAATCACCAGAGGTTGTTGACGGAAGTCTAAAATATTGTATAAGATAAGAAGTTATGTCAAATGATTGTTGGAAATGATATGTTAAAGAAACTATTAATATATATGACAGTAGTCACAAAATTAAAAGAGGCCTGCTTCTTGGGAGAAAAGCAATGACAAACCTAGACAGCATCTTAAAAAGCAGCGACATCACCTTGCCAACAAAGGTCCGTATGGTTAAAGCTATGGTTTTCCCAGTAGTGATGTATGGAAGTGAGAGCTGGACCATCAAGAAGGCTGATTGCCAAAGAATTGATGCTTTTGAATTCTGGTGCTGGAGGAGACTCTTGAGAGTCCCATGGACTGCAAGAAGATCAAACCTCTCCATTCTGAAGGAAATCAGCCCTGAGTGCTCACTGGAAGGACAGATCCTGAAGCTGAGGCTCCAAGACTTTGGCCACCTCATGAGAAGAGAAGACTCTCTGGAAAAGACCCTGATGTTGGGAAAGATGGAGGGCACAAGGAGAAGGGGACGACAGAGGACGAGATGGTGGGACAGTGTTCTTGAAGCTACCAGCATGAGTTTGACCAAACTGCGGGAGGCAGTGGAAGACAGGAGTGCCTGGCGTGCTCTTAAATTTCTGAAGGAATGTTGCATGAAAGATGAAGCAGGCTTGTTTTCTCCTGCTCTGGAGGGCATGACCAGAACCAACGGATTCAAATGACAAGAAAAGATATATATTCTGATTAAACATTAGTAAGAACTTTCCGAAGATAAGAGCTGTTCGGCGGAGGATTGGACTCCCTAGAAAGATAGTGGACTCTCCGTCACTGGAGGTTTTCAAGCAGAGGTTGAATGGCCATCTGTCAGGGATGCTTTGGTTTGGATTCTCGCATTGCAGCGGGTTGGACTAGATGACCCTTGGAGTTCCCTTCCATTTCTGCAATTTGATGAATTAGCCCAGCACACTTTAACCTGAGGATGGAGCAAATTTCCCCTCCGTCCCTAACCAGAGCCGAAACACTTCATTCGGAAAGAAAGCACACCTGTCAGCTTCTGCGCCACGGACTCCTCTTGTTAAGCAGCGGGAGGTTTACTGGGTTGACTGGCAGATTAGACAGATTAAAACTCATTTCAACACGAATCCTCCGGCGGAGGACTCTTGAATCAGGTCTCGCAAAGAATCCTGCCTTCATGCCGCTGGGTACACACGTAACATCACCGACGATTCGCTTTTGTTCTTGCCTGGGAGCTCTGACATTTCAACGCTTCCCTCGTCACTGCGAGAGAGTCACTTCTTGGGCTGCAATCCCAGCGGTGACTAATAAATGGGGTTAACTACTCACGTTCTGCAAGAGTGACTCACTTTAAGCCAGCGATGATTTCTTTTCCTAATCCTCCGGGCTACTCAGAGTTCCCATGTAGCTAACTGGGCAGATATCATCTCTGCGCATAGCTAGCGTCCGCAGCTTAAAGAGGCCACAGAATTGTTGCACCGTTGAGATTCCTGGAGGTGATGCCCACGGCCTTTGGGTCTTCATCTTGCAAGTGTGTTATTTTGGTGGGCAGCTCCACCACCTCCCTACAGACTCCTTTCAAAAGAAGCCCATGCATGTATCTGTGCAGCAAGCAGGGATGAAGGAGAAGCAGTGTGGTGTAGTGGTCAGAGTGCAGGACTAGGACTTGGGAGACCAGGGCTCAAATCGCCACTTGGCCATGAAGCTCCCTGGGTGACCTTGGGGCCAGTCACTGCCTCTCTGCCTAGCCTAGCCATGAAGACCATCCATGGGCAATAAATCATGGCATATGTCCCCTACGCTCAGCAGACAGTAAAAAGGTAAAGGGACCCCTGACCATTAGGTCCAGTCGTGGCCGACTCTGGGGTTGCGGCGCTCATCTCACTTTATTGGCCGAGGGAGCCGGCGTACAGCTTCCGGGTCATGTGGCCAGCATGACTAAGCCACTTCTGGCGAACCAGAGCAGCACACGGAAACGCCGTTTACCTTCCTGCTGGAGTGGTACCTATTTATCTACTTGCACTTTGATGTGCTTTCAAACTGCTAGGTTGGCAGGAGTAGGGACCGAGCAATGGGAGCTCACCCTATGACAGGGATTCGAACCAGCAACCATCTGATCGGCAAGTCCTGGGCTCTGTGGTTTAACCCACAGCGCCACCCGCGCCAACCGCAGACGGTACCACACTTCTAAAAGATAAAGAAGCTATTGCACTGCACTGGAAAGAACATTACCAACATCTCCTTAACCGCATCTCCCCTGTGGCTGCTGAGGTCCCCCCACAAATTCCACAAAACCAAGTTAGAGATGAGCTTGCAGTATCTCCAAATCTGGGAGAGTTGTGTACAGCTATTAACCAAATGAAAAACAACAAAGCCAGTGGACCTGATGGGATACCTGCCAAAGTCTTCAAAATGGGTGGAACTGAACTTACACAACAATTTCACAAGCTCATCAAAAAAATCTGGGAGAAAGAAGAGATCCCAGCAGATTTTAGGGATGCCAAAATTATCAATCTCTTTAAAAACCAGAGACATTTCTGTTAAGTATTCTTGGCAAGGACATCCTGAAGGCCTTTAGAGAGGTATTTTTATGTGCAACGGCTGCAGCCCAGACTTTGGTGGCAAAGGGGTGGAAGGAAGAAGAAGCCCCGACAATAACAGACTGGCATAATAAACCACAAGAATTTGCTGAAATGGCGCAGTTGACAAATAGCCTGAGAGGCAATTCAAAACAAAAATTTATGGAAAAATGGGAAAGATATAAGATATATGTTCAAAAATATAGTAAAGGTTCAGTATCTATGCTAGCATTCGATTGACATTGGAGAGAAATTGAGTTGAGAAAGAAGATTAAGGGTACGTATTGATATAGAAATGTATTAGATAAAATGTAAAGAAATATACAACAATAAGAGTACATTCACTTGTAAAAAAAAGAAAAAGAATATACGAGATTGATAGGAAGTCCGTGGCATTGGTACAAATATTATTTTGAAATGGCTTTATGTCTTTGTTTTTTCTTTTTTCTTTCTTTAGGTGCATAAATTTGGTATATAAACTTTGTATATATGTTGGAAGTTATATTATAATATGCCCTGTAAAGTAATATGATAATGTATACCTATGTGACATAAGAACGTTAATAATAACAATAATTTTAAAAAGCAGTTCAGATCCAACCAAAAGAATAAATAAATAAAAAATGAAAAAGGTGCCAGAACTGATTGTGGAAACTATCTACGAGTGATCGCCAAAGAGAGAGAAGAGCCTCGCCTACCTCACAGGGTTGCTGTGGGGATTTAAAGTTCAAGAAGGAAACTGACAAACTGGAACGTGTCCAGAGGAGGGCAACCAAAATGGTCAAAGGCCTGGAAACGATGCCTTATGAGGAACGGCTAAGGGAGCTGGGCATGTTTAGCCTGGAGAAGAGGAGGTTAAGGGGTGATATGATAGCCATGTTCAAATATATAAAAGGAGGTCACATAGAGGAGGGAGAAAGGTTGTTTTCTGCTGCTCCAGAAAAGCGGACACGGAGCAATGGATCCAAACTACAAGAAAGAAGATTCCACCTAAACATTAGGAAGAACTTCCTGACAGTAAGAGCTGTTCGACAGTGGAATTTGCTGCCAAGGAGTGTGGTGGAGTCTCCTTCTTTGGAGGTCTTTAAGCAGAGGCTTGACAACCATATGTCAGGAGTGCTCTGATGGTGTTTCCTGCTTGGCAGGGGGTTGGACTCGATGGCCCTTGTGGTCTCTTCCAGCTCTATGATTCTATTCTATGATTCTATGAAATTAGGTGGGTGAGAAAAATGTATCTTACTTTGATCTCCTTGTGTGGTGGGAAAGGTGAGATAAACGCAATGAATGAATGAGCATGAGCTCATCAGTCCTCTCCTCGCTTGTGATTATCACCAACCAGAGGAACAATGTAGAAGCAGAATGTAGTCATCATGCCTAGAAGCCACTGACAAGGCAGGGAACAATGATTTACCCAATCCCCAAAGCTAGGGACTGTCCCTGATAAATAGCAGCAATTAGAACAATGTCTGGTGCGTATGCAGCCATACAACCTGTGACCCAGAAAGCGAAATGCACATCATCCCTTCAGCCACGTACGGAGACCTGCCAGGTGTTCGATAATCCCTCGCTCCCACTCCCGTTCCGGCTGTTTCAGGCAGGCAGCGGAAAAAGAAGATTAATCAAAGGCCTTGCTGAACCAGCAGACGTGTCAGAGACTGGCAGGACACTGACAAGTGTGTATCGGGGGAAGCAGGGCTGGAGTCAGAATCAGGAGGGGGGGCTGGCGATTTGTGGGGAGATGTATTGGCCGGGAGGCAAGGGTCAGAGACAGGGGATGCTTCAGAGCTGGGGGGTGGGGCACAGGGTAGGATGGGAGAAGAGGATGAAGAGGCAGGTCAGGCAAGTGAAAGGCTGCATGCTTCCCCACCCTCTCCTGCACTGTCTCCCAGAACCAGGAGGGGGCTGAAAAGGGATGAGCAGAGAAAGTTTCCACGAAGGCACAGTCTCCGCTTGCATGTGCACAGTTCGTTGGGGGGAAAGTACATAACCTGGTGAAGAGGGAGTGGACCCTTGTTGCTGCAGCAGCTCCAACAGAGCACAGACCTGGGAATAGCTGCATGCATAGAAATATAGAGCTGTAGGAGTGACTACAATCATAAGGTAAAGGGACCCCTGACCATTAGGTCCAGTCGTGACATACTCTGGGGTTGCGGCGCTCATCTCGCTTTACTGGCCGAGGAAGCCGGCGTTTCTCCGCAGACAGCTTCCGGGTCATGTGGCCAGCATGACTAAGCTGCTTCTGGTGAACCAGAGCAGCGCATGGAAACGCCGTTTACCTTCCCGCTGGAGCGGTACCTATTTATCTACTTGCACTTTGTGCTTTCGAACTGCTAGGTTGGCAGGAGCAGGGACCGAGCAACGGGAGCTCACCCCGTCGCGGGGATTTGAACCGCTGACCTTCTGATCGGCAAGTCCTAGGCTCTGTGGTTTAACCCACAGTGCCAACCGCGTCCTGACTACAATCATACCTTGGGATAAATACACTTCAGGCTAAGTATTTTCGGGTTGCGCTTTGCAGCGACCCAGAAGTAATGGAGCGCACTACTTCCAGGTTTCACCACTCACGAATGCGCAGACGGTCAAAATGACGTCACGCGCATTCGCAGAAGCGGAGAAACACGGCCCGCGCACACGCAGACGTGCTGTCGCATCTTACGTTCCATTCGGGATGCGAACGGGGCTCCGGAATGGATCCCGTTCGCATCCCAAGGTACCACTTTATAAGTGTTAACTTTGACGATAAAGAGTTCACTCTCAGCCATGTGTTTTCCGTTGGCTGGGAAGGTTTTTGAACGTAATCTGTTCCAGAAGTCCGTTCGACTTCCGAAACGTTCGAAAACAGAGGATCAAAGGTCTTTCAGCAAGTTCAATGGGGGAGACTGAGAACGCGCCTCGGAAGCTGTTTGACTTCCGAGGCGTGTTCGAAAATGGAAGCATTCACTTCCGGGTTTTCGGCGTTCGGCTTCCGAAACGCTCAGCAGCCGAGATGTTCAAAAACTGAGGTTCCACTGTATTAGGGTTGCCATATTTCAAGACATAAAAATCTGGACACGAAAGGTTGCTGAGCTTTCTTAGCATCGCTGCCACCGAGCCAGAACTGCCCACACCAGAGCCCAAGCCTGAACCACACTTTAAAACAAACAAACAAACCCAAAATCCAGGGCATTTGCTTCAAAATGTAAAATTCCCCTCCAGATGGGCATGTAAAGGTAAAGGATCCCTGACAGTTAAGTCCAGTCGCGAACGACTCTGGGGTTGTGGCGCTCATCTCTCTTTACTGGCCGAGGGAGCTGACATTTGTCCGTGGACACTTTTTCTGGGTCATGTGGCCAGCATGACTAAGCCGCTTCTGGCAAACCAGAACAGTGCACAGAAATGCCGTTTCCCTTCCCGCCAGAGTGGTACCTATTTATCTACTTGCACTTTGATGTGCTTTCGAACTGCTAGGTTGGCAGGAGCAGGGACTGAGCAATGGGAGCTCACCCCGTTGTGGGGATTCGAACCGCTGACCCCACTAAATCTCCCATGGTTGTCTAGGCAACCCTAGACAATACAGGATGAGCGGCAAGGGCTGCAGGGTGCAGGATGTAGCACCTATTTTGAACGCAGAATGCCCAATGTCCAATTGTTGGCATCGCCAGGTGGGGCTGGAGTTGAATGCACCTCCATGTTCAACCCTGGAAGGGTGCAGCCAGTCAATGTGGGCTAGGGATGGGGAAGCTCAACTGAGGCCCTCTAGTAATCTATGTGGTCATTGGGATTCTCCCCAGATCACAGCCCTCACCCCTCTTGATTTGCACCCTCCTTGAGTGGTTTGCCTATCAACAGTCCGAATGGATGGGGAGGTGTTTGTGTAAAAACTAACCCGCCATACAAAGGTAACATTCACATTCATTGCTCTGTTCCCTCTTGCCTGTGGCCTTGCCTGCTGCTGCCACGTGGCCCCTGAAAGGGAATGCTGCCCTCCGTCTAGGCAAGACTGACCTGGATAGATGGTATAGCTATACAGTGGTACCTCGGGTTAAGTACTTAATTCGTTCCGGAGGTGTGTTCTTAACCTGAAACTGTCCTTAACCTGAAGCACCACTTTAGCTAATGGGGCCTCCTGCTGCTGCTGCACTGCCAGAGCACAATTTCTGTTCTCATCCTGAAGCAAAGTTCTTAACTTGAGGTACTATTTCTGGGTTAGCGGAGTCTGTAACCTGAAGTGTATGTAACCTGAAGCGTATGTAACCCGAGGTACCACTGTAATAATAATTTATCATTTATACCTCGCCCATTTCACTGGGTTTCCCCAGCTACTCTGGGCCGCTCCCAACAGAACACTAAAAACAGAATAAAACTTCAAACATTAAAAGCCTCCCTAAACAGGGCTGCCTTCAGATGTCTTCTAAAAGTCAGAGAGTTGTTTAGTTCCTTGACATCTGATGGAAGGGCGTTCCACAGGGCGGGTGCCACTACTGAAAAGGCCCTCTGCCTGGTTCCCTGTAACCTTACTTCTCGCAGTGAGGGAACCGCCAGAAGGCCCTCAGAGCTGGACCTCAGTGTCCAGGCAGAAAGATGGGGGTGGAGACGCTCCTTCAGGTATACTAGCTCTAAGGCAGCTTCCTTTGTGGGCCACTGATCTCCCCATAGTTCAGCGGAAGGGCGGATGCACTGCATGCAGAAGTTCCCAGGTTTTCGACTCCTGGCGACTCCAGTTCAAATCATCTCAGGGCCAGAATAATTGGCCGTCAGCTGCATGAACGCAATGAAGGTGTTTCTGGTTTTGTAAAAAGCAGCCATGGGGAAGCTCTGCCGTTAGAAAGGAGCAGAAAAGTAAATTATTGGACAAATGAGGAGGCACTGTGATGTGAAGAGTCCGGGAAGGTCTCCTGGGCCCGAGTTGTCTAGGGCTTTTTGAAGGAACACAAGAACTGTGAACATTGCCCAGTAGCAAATCGGCAACATGTGTAGCTCATTCCGCTGGTCGCAGAGTTCACTTTGGTCTCTAGTGACAGAGATGGATGAAGGGAAGGGAAGAAGCGAAGTAGGGGACTGTGTGAACAGGAGCATACAAAAAAGCAAAGCGGCTGAGGAAAACGAGTTCTACTGGCACAAAGGGTAACTGTTTTCAAGTGGCTTTGGGGAAACTTTAGAAACCCTCTTTTTTATGCACATCACTTCGAACCCTGAGGAGATTTGGCGCAGCGCTTGCAATGGAGCAAAAGAAAACAATCTCATGTCAGCCACAGAGCAAATGAAAATCTCCCACCAGGGGAGCCCCCTGACTCCCAGCTCAAGAAATAATAAAACACGACCGAAATAATCTCTATGTTGTTGCTGCTTTTTGCTGTTTTTTTTTTTTTTTAATTTCTCCAAGGGTAAACAGCCAGATTTTGGCCTCCCCGCTTATGTACAAACTACCTTTTTTGGCAATTCTGCTTGGCTACAACATTCCAAAATAAATTTACACATGCATAAACGGCAGCCAAATGTTACATTAGCCGGGGAGGGAAGGAGGGGAGAATGAAAGGCACACCCGCCCCTACCGCATAAACAACTTGCTCTTTTCAATAATTGCTTCTGACAGATCCATTTCTTCCACAAGGTTCAAGCATAATTTTGTAATAGTATTGGTAACTATAGCAACGTATACGGGAGGTGGGGTGTGGGAAGTATCCTGCAGCAAAGTGAATTCGCAGTAAACAGCTCTTATTCTGATGAGCACAAAAAAAAAATAGGGAAAAAAAAGAAAGGAAAAAGCAGTGGGTCTGTCTGACACAGCAAGGATGTAGAGCCGGCAGTAAAATACTGTCTGTCCTCAGCTGCGTCTGTGATCAGAGCAGCCCATAATAATAACCCTGGGGAAGACACGCTTGCTGGCGCTGAGCAGGTTAGCAAAAAAAATATATTAAAAAATAAATTACACCTTTCCCCAGCTCTGCAATCTGTCTCAGATGTCCCACATTCCTGCAAAGGGACAGAATCAACCGCATTCAGGAAATATGAGCATGTTTCTTTATTAAAATCTGAAGCTCATGCTAAGTCCAGTAGTCCATAGAATTGGTCAACAGTAGAAAGCTCCAGGGATAAATGGACAATGGAAAAATGGAATGACCATGTTTTTCAATATATACAATCCGATATATTTGAACAGGTAATGGCGGAAGATACATGCGGGGAAAAGTCAAAAGATTTTGAATAAATGGACGAGTTATAGGAATTGGATAGCACAGGCGGAAGCCAACCCAAGCATCCAAATTAGAATGAATAATCTGTGCACATGGTTAAAGATCTGAAGAGAGAACAAGTTTTGGGGCGAGGGGTTAAAGGGGAGGGAGGAAGGGGGGAATTAGGATAAATGAGTAGGGACAAAAGTACATACTGTTATGTATAACTAATAGGAAGATGGCTTTGATGCATGTTATTGTTAGATTTTTATGGACCATAAAGAAGGCTGATCGCCGAAGAATGGATGCTTTTGAATTCTGGTGCTGGAGGAGACTCTTGAGAGTCCCATGGACTGCAAGAAGACCAAACCTATCCATTCTGAAGGAAATCAGCCCTGAGTGCTCACTGGAAGGACAGATCCTGAAGCTGAGGCTCCAATACTATGGCCACCTCATGAGAAGAGAAGACTCCCTGGAAAAGACCCTGATGTTGGGAAAGATGGAGGGCACAAGGAGAAGGGGATGACAGAGGACGAGATGGTTGGACAGTGTTCTCGAAGCTACCAGCATGAGTTTGACCAAACTGCGGGAGGCAGTGGAAGACAGGAGTGCCTGGCGTGCTCTGGTCCAGGAGGTCACGAAGAGTCGGACACGACTAAACGACTAAACAACAACAACAACATTGTTAGATTTTCGACTGAATTTTTTTTTTTGTAAGTGATTTGACATCCCTGGATGAAAGTGTGATAATAAAGAATGGGAAAAACAAACAAACAAACAAACAAACAAACAAACAAACAGTAGAAAGCTCTCCCACGGAAGAAGAAGAAGAAGAAGAAGAAGAAGAAGAAGAAGAAGAAGAAGAAGAAGAGGAGGAGGAGTTCGGATTTGATAATCCGCCTTTCACTCCCCTTCAGGAGTCTCAAAGCGGCTAACATTCTCCTTTCCCTTCCTCCCCCACAACAAACACTCTGTGAGGTGAGTGGGGCTGAGAGACTTCAGAGAAGTGTGGTCACCCAGCAGTTGCATGTGGAGGAGTGGAGACTCAAACCCGGTTCCCCAGATTACGAGTCCACCGCTCTTAACCACTACACCACACTGGCTCTCTGGAAGGTGGTGGACTTTTTAAGCAGAAATTGGATGGATCTGCCAGCTGTGATTCCTGGGCTAGATGACCTTTAGAGGTGCCTTCCAACGCCACAATTCTGTGACTGGATGCCTGTGACTCAGACTCTGAGCCCATCCCCAAAGCCTCCTAGGCCTGCTGCCTAGTTGTTGTTCTGCCTCCAGGCAGCCAGACGTTTGAAGCGGACTGAAGCAGCGCTCGGTCACTCCAGCTCTGCAAATCTGCTTTAGAAAAGGAACCGGGGTTTCGTTTGGGTTTGGGGGGTTGTTTTCATGTGGTTTTTTTCCCCCAGCTACAAAAGCGACAAGGAAATGGCCCGGGAAGTGTTGGGGTGAGCAAATGATGCAAATGGGAAGATGCTTTAAAAGCGCCCCACGAGCAAATCAGGAAGAATGCTGATTGCTGTATAAGTGCCCTATAAAAAGATCAGAACGGATGCTCAGTAAAGACCAGATATAATCAGATCTTGGCATAAACTGTGTGCAAGCAAATCAGGATGGATGCTCAATAAATGGGCTGTCTGGGGGAGCCACTTATTTATTTATTTACAAGTCGGCCTTTCGGTAGTAAGCATTCTTTTTCCCCTGGCTAAGGCCGGTTTGTGTTTTCCTTTGGTTTCGCAGCGCCGGGGCAATGAATCATCATAATCATCGTATTTGTTAATAATCACTTTTCTCACAAAATAACCCAAAGCAACTTAACATGAAAACCAATATAAGAGCAGCAATAAAAACCTAAAAAGCACAACTATGCAAATAAAAAGGCAGGGCTTACAGATCCTGGCCCTGTCAAAAGAGGCCACAAGGCCACCAAGCAAATTAAAGGCTTAAAGTGTTATGTACTGAAGTTCTCACCCTGAGCCTGCAGGGGGATACTGTAGATAGTTTTCACTCAGGTCCACATATGCAAATAAGGGATTGAAAGTGACATTCAGTGATTGGATAGTTACAGAAAGTTGTTACTGTTGCCTTGTAGTTGAAGGCTATATAAGCAGGTTGGCTGAACCCTCCAGCCCAGTTCTGTTCTGGCCTGTGAATAAACAAGAGCTGTTTGAAGAATCGCTGTGTCATCTGATATGTTCACCCACAACTTGACATAAAGCCCAGGTAAAAAGAGAAGCCTGGTGCCTAAAACTGGGTAAGGATGGGACCAGGCAAGTCACCCTGGGGACAGCATTCCACAAGTAGGGGGTCACCACTGAAAAGTCCCATTCTCATGTGGGAGTCTGAAGTTTTAACAAAAGCTTTTTACTGATTTTGTTTTTTTAGGTCATACACCATAGATATATATACACACAAATTATAAATATGTAAATAAATAAGAATGGAGATGACAAGCTGCAGAGGGCAACCAAGATCAAACTAAGCTTTAGGAGGAAAGTTTGAGGCAGCTGGGCATATTTAGCCTGGGAAAGAGGAGGTGTGGTTGTTGGTGTTTAGGTGTTTAGTCCTGTCTGACTCTTTGTGACCCAATGGACCAGAGCACGCCAGGCACTCCTGTTTTCTACTGCCTCCCACCATAGCTGTCAACTTTTCCCTTTTCTTGCGAGGAATCCTTTTCGGAATAAGTGAATTTCCCTTTAAAAAAGGGAAAAGTTGACAGCTATGCTTCCCGTAGTTTGTTCAAACTCATGCTGGTAGCTTCGAGAACACTGTCCAACCATCTTGTCCTCTGTCGTCCCCTTCTCCTTGTGCCCTCCATCTTTCCCAACATCAGGGTCTTTTCCAGGGAGTCTTCTCTTCTCATGAGGTGGCCAAAGTATTGGAGCCTCAGCTTCAGGATCTGTCCTTCCAGTGAGCACTCAGGGCTGATTTCCTTCAGAATGGAGAGGTTTGATCTTCTTGCAGTCCATGGAGATGTGGTAGCCATCTTCAAATACCTAAAGGGCTGTCACGTGGAAGTCAGTTTGTTTTCTACTGCTTTGGAGGGTAGGACTCAAACCAATGGCTTCAAGTTTCAAGAAAGGAGATTCCAACTAAACATCAGGAGGAACTTTCTGACAGTAAGACCTGTTGTTGTTGTTGTTGTTGTTGTTGTTGTTGTTGTTGTTGTTGTTGTTGTATTTTTACACTGACCTTCATCCAAGGATCACAGGGCGGTTTACAATATAAAAACAGAAAAATTACATTTAGCTCTATTCCTACAATTATTCCTATTGATCATCCCTATTAAACATCAATTTGATATTTTATTGTGTTTTCCATATTTTGTTGGGAGCTGCCCAGAGTGCCTGGGCAACGCAGTGAGATGGATGGAACAACAACAACGACCATACAATTCAATTAATATAGCACTGTCAGTCTGCCAAATGCTTTGCAAAGAGTAACAAGCAAAAGGAAAAGATGCTCACCATCTAAAAAATTTCTCAAGGGAGGTAAGAGAGGAAGATGGAAATAAGCAGGGGAAGAGTCTACATTTAGGCCAGTTGTTTATGTAGAGCCCCTCTGGACTGGGTTTTTTAAAAAATAATAATAATTGGTGGGTGTATTTTGCAACATGCCACTGACACAATAAAAGCACTTTAGTAACAGATTTATACTGGGCCGTCCAGACATCATTCCAATTTATTAGTTGCTCTGCAAAGCTTCTCCAATGTTGATGCATTATTGAAATCTTTGGATGGGTACGGTTGCCCTATAATCAGCTGTGGGTTTGGACTAGATGGGAAGGGAGACCTCAGCCCTGGATTTATTTAAAAATAGATTCCTCAGCAGATTCCATGCTCCTTCAAAGTCCCAGCTTTGGAGGCCAATGCCAGGCCTCCTGATTTCAGGCGAGACTGTTTCCACTTGACATCCTGTGACACATTTTGATGGGCATGTGGGTGGCCCCATCCACTTGCCAAATGTGGCCTGCGGAGGGTTGGCCACTCTGGCCGCAAAAGGTTCCCCATCCACCATCGCTGCTGAACCCTGCCTTGAAGCTACGTTATAATAAATAATAATAATAAAAATAATAAATAATTTATACCCCGCTCTTCCTGGTTCAAAAACCAGGCTCAGGGGTGGCTAAAGACAAATTTAAAACACTTAATTGTAAAAGTTGCATAAAATACAGTATAAAAACATGAAGAACAATAAAATTCAAAATTCAGAAATCAATTTAGGGGGAAACGCTGTGGGTTAAACCACAGAGCCTAGGACTTGCTGATCAGAAGGTCGGTGGTTCAAATCCCCGTGACGGGGTGAGCTCCCGTTGCTCGGTCCCTGCTCCTGCCAACCTAGCAGTTCGAAAGCACCTCAAAGTGCAAGTAGATAAATAGGTACTGCCCCGGTGGGAAGGTAAACAGCGTTTCTGTGCACTGCTCTGGTTCGCCAGAAGCGGCTTAGTCATGCTGGCCACATGACCTGGAAGCTGTATGCCGGCTCCCTCGGCCAATAAAGCGAAATGAGCGTCACATCCCCAGAGTTGGCCACGACTGGACCTAATGGTCAGGGGTCCCTTTACCTTTACCTTTAAGCATTTGATAATCCCCAGGAGTAGCTGGGTGAATAGGTCCTACTTGGGCCAGCGAGAAGGCCAGGGGAGAATTAGCTGTGGGGTCTCAGAGTGGGTAATCTTCATAAAAGTGGAGGGGGAGGGAAGAAAAGGGAAATAAAAGATCAGGCTGAATTAAAATTAAAGGCCAGGTGGAATAGCTCTGTCTTACAGGCCCGACGGAAGGAGGTTAAATCCTGAAGTGCCCTAGTCTGATGGGACAGAGCATTCCACCAGGTTGGAGCCATCACTGAAAAGGCCCTGGCCCTGGTGGAGGATAGTCTGACTTCCTTAGGACCCAGGGCCTCTAAACTATGGTTATTCATGGACCTTAAGGTCCTCTGCAGGGCAGACCAGGAGAGGCAGTCCCGTAAATACGAGGGCCCTAAACCACAGCACAGATTTCCAGAGAAAAATGGGGCTTCTCAGCGGTACGCACCACATGGAAACCTCAGAGCGGAAACCTCCAATCAGTGAGCCACCAGTGCATACGAAGCCTAATGGCTGGAACAGATGGATGTCTTAACAAGCTACCAAGGGAGGTTGTGGGTTTTCCATTTTTGGAAGCCTGACAAAATGAGGTTGCCTCAACATCTGCCAAGGTTGGCTTAGACTGATTTTGCCTTGTTACAGGAGGATGGAGGGGATGAGAGTGTCAGATATAGGTGGTATCAAGTGGAAGAGTTGTGCTAACAGGGGTACCACGGAGCCTGCAACATTTTCACCTGTGCTGAAATTCCTCATGTGTGGCCACAGCTGCTTGTAGAGGGGCATAATGCGCAGGCTGAAGGGGCATTGTCTGAGCACCGTGGGTAACAAATAGATAACATGCTCTTTCAAGCTGTGGATGAGAAAATATCAATCACTTCTCCTGCCTGGGCAGTTATCTTTCCATTGATGGCGAAATCCAGCATCGCCTGAGCTCTGCGAGTGCGGCTTTCTCCTGATTAAAGTGCAGAGTGAGGACCGGGACATTTGCAGGGAAACCAAAATGCTTGTTTACAGGTTCAGGTAGGTAGCCGTGTTGGTCTGATGCAGCCGAAATAAATAATATTAATAATAAATTGTCCAGTAGCACCTTAGAGACCAACTAAGTTTGTTCTGTGTATGCATGCACACAAAAACTTGTTGTTTAGTCATTCAGTCATGTCCGACTCTTCGTAACCCCATGGACCAGAGCACGCCAGGCACTCCTGTCTTCACACAAAAACTTAGTTGGTCTCTAAGGTGCTACTGGACATTTATTTTTAATTTTAATTTATTTTGCTTGTTTACAAAGCTATTGTACTACCAACCTTACTGTACGGTTGCGAAACATGGGCCACTTATAAATGCCATCTCCAACTCCTTGAAAGATTCCATCAAGAGTGTCTCCGAAATAAATTACACATCACTTGGGAAGACAGGTGAACTAATGCAAGTGTACTGGAAGAAACAAGCATCATCATTGTTGAAGCAATGATTTTTCACCATCAACTTCGTTGGACTGGTCATGTTGTGCGAATGCCTGGTTATCATCTTCCAAAGCAACTACTCTATTCTGAACTTGAAAATGGAAAGCGTAATGCTGGTGGTCAACAAAAAAGATTTAAAGCCTCTCTCAAGGCAGATCTTTAAAAAAAAGTAGTATAAACACCAACAACTGGGAAACACTGGCCTGCGAGCACTGCAAGTGGAGAACAGCCTTTACCAAAGGTGCCATGGGCTTAGAAGACACTCGAACTCAGAATGCAAGGGAGAAACGTGCTAAGAGGAAGGCACGCTTGGCAAATCCACACCTTGATCAACTCCCGCCAGGAAACCAATGTCCCCACTGTGGAAGGACGTTTGGGTCCAGAATTGGCCTCCACAGTCACTTACAGACTCATTGTTAAAACTGTGTTTATGGAAGACAACCTTACTGGGCTACAAGTGAGCGCCAAAGAAAAGAAAGAAGAAGGTATAATATGCTCAAGCAGATGGAGGCAGAAGTTTTCTGGTGTGGCATAAGAAGTTTTTTTATGAGGAACGGCTAAGGGAGCTGGGCATGTTTAGCCTGGAGAAGAGGAGGTTAAGGGGTGATATGATGGCCATGTTCAAATATATAAAAGGATGTCACATAGAGGAGGGAGAAAGGTTGTTTTCTGCTGCTCCAGAGAAGCGGACACGGAGCAATGGATCCAAACTACAAGAAAGAAGATTCCATCTAAACATTAGGAAGAACTTCCTGACAGTAAGAGCTGTTTGACAGTGGAATTTGCTGCCAAGGAGTGTGGTGGAGTCTCCTTCTTTGGAGGTCTTTAAGCAGAGGCTTGACAACCATATGTCAGGAGTGCTCTGATGGTGTTTCCTGCTTGGCAGGAGGTTGGACTCGATGGCCCTTGTGGTCTCGTCCAACTCTATGATTCTATGATTCTATGAATCCACAGGGTCTGGTCTGGTTTTGAGTCCCAAGATCCTAATATGATCACCAAAGAAGATTTCCTCCAAACATAAAGCATTAAAAAGTACACAACTATTTCAGCACAATTGCGCATTCCTACCCACAAAGTATATCCCCAGCAAAAGAGAGCTTATTGTTTGTTTTTCATTGGAAGTGTGGACTGGAAGTGTTTAATTGGGAGAAAAAACACATTGCTAAAAGGGCGTTGACTATAGAAACATTTTTTTAAAGAATAATTTTAAAAAATAGCGTTATAGCGTTATAGTGCTGTGACACCCTTTCGTTTAAGTAGCGTTTTGCGAGGATTTTAATATTCTTTTTTTAAAAAATAAAAAAATATTGTCGCAGCAAAAGTTTTCGCACTAATTAAAAATTGATTAAAACTGGCATCAGGGTTATCAGACAGTTATGGGGGATGTGTGCCAAGCTGAGATCAGTTCACATGCCTGGCATATCAATGCCCAGCTCCTTTGAAGACAGAAGAGGAGTTCAAAGGGCATCCGTGGAAATGGCTCGACTCTTTGGCCCTTCTTAGAAAAGTGGCACATTCCGCAGTAAGAAAAGAGAAGGAAGCCACACCAGAAAATATACAAGAGGCTTACAAATGGGCGGTGATGATATGTAGAGCCCACAACCCCAGAAAATGCGGGTGAATGGTGCATGCCCCAACTAAACACTTAGGTCTATGGCCGCAGAAGGCGCTCCAACCTTCCAGCAGTTTGATTTCACCCCCAAAACCGGACTCTTCCATCGCCTCCCAAGACAGACGGATGCCAAGAACACACACATTCCAAAAGAAAAGGAAAAAATATTGCAAATAAGGGGCTTTTAGTGTTGCCCCAAATTCCAGTTATTCTCTTGGGGGGGAATGTAAAAAGTCTTTGGGAAAGAAACCAATCTCTTTCCACCCAGGTTTAATTCTTTCCCTTTGCTTTCAGAATGCCAGCGTTTGTATCAAAATCACATTTCTAAGAGTTTAGGTAACCAAATATAATCATCTTTTCTATTTCCCGCACCGCATGGAATCACAATGTGATTACATTTACTTCCTTTACGATGAAAACTGCAACAGCCGTGCATTTACCGTCTTAGAGAATGGTATTTTCAGACTTCCTACCCTAATGGATAACAGTTGCTTTCACGAAACCTCCCCTCAAACAAACCAGAATGGATGCTCATTAAATCGCCAATTTTGGGGTGTGCTTTTAAATGGTTTTAAGAAAGCTCATTCCTGTTTTTAATAAAGGTAAAGGTGAAGGGACCCCTGACCATTAGGTCCAGTTGTGACCGACTCTGGGGTTGTGGCGCTCATCTCACTTTATTGGCCGAGGGAGCCGGCGTACAGCTTCCGGGTCATGTGGCCAGCATGACTAAGCCGCTTCTGGCGAACCAGAGCAGCGCACGGAAACGCCGTTTACCTTCCCGCCGGAGCGGTACCTATTTATCTACTTGCACTTTGGTGTGCTTTCAAACTGCTAGGTTGGCAGGAGCAGGGACTGAGCAATGGGAGCTCACCCCATCGTGGTAATTCTGTATTGATTTGTTTTGGATATATGTATATATATAAAAAATATGATTTGTTTTGGATATATGTATATATATATAAAATAAATATTTGGAGGGCCCCAAATTTTGCTTCGGCAGCAATGACATTTGAAGCCCAGTATTCAAAAGATTGTGGGCTGCCCTGCATCTTCCTTGGTCATCTTCCTGGACGGCTTAATATTTTGGAGGTTTTGCTGAGTTGGAAATATTCCCTTTTATCTCTTGTAAAGACAGGGAAGGATTTATTTTATTTGCTTTTAGCCCAGGTGGGTGAGGAGAGCTAGCTGATAGCGGTACTGAAACAGCCACGTTAGGCGTTGGGTTTTCTATATTAGTTTGTGGGTGTTCTGGCTCCTTTTACCTTTGAATTACTGTGCCCTTTGGCTCAAAGCAATCAAGTTCGCCCACAATTCTTATGACTATATTGAGAATGCACAGCGCAGGCATTTAAAACTGCAGGCTCTGCAAGACGGATAAACCACAAACACAATTTATTGTGCTGCTAAAAACTTTGACCTGTTGGCAAGTCGCAGAAACGGCCTGCTTTCCTTTTTCCCTTCCTCTCTTACATTTTAATCTTCCAGCCCCAGTTTGCATGGATGCTCAGAGCTCCAGAGCAACGCCTGCATGGTTGGTGCCCAGGAGGCATTAAACTCTTCCCCCCCCCCATTGCTTCCCACCCCCCTGGTTTGTGCTAAGTATATTTTGTGGTCATTCACAGCCAAACAAAAGCAGAGTTGCTTCATCCGTCTGCATTCAGGAATTGCTTGCAATACCACGCTTGGCTTCCTCTTCCGACTTCTGGGGTTTCTTTTCTCCCTCCCTTCACTCTTTGCTCGCACTTCTCTAAATATTTTTTTCCCCCTACAGTCTCATCAGAAGGGTAGCTGTGACTGCCTGGGAGAGGATGCCAACTTCACGAGGCGTTCATCCAAGACAGAGCCAAGTTTTAAGGAGGTTCCATATGGAGCCGCTCTAATAGCTGCTGGAACAATCACGCTGTGATGTTCTTGTGTGCACAAAGGGACTTCACATCGTCTCCCCTCCAGAAGCTGGCATTTATTTATTTATTTGTTCCCGAGGGCTGGGGGGGTGGGGGAACAGGCGAGGACCAAAGCGGAGCGTTCACGCACACACACAAACACACACGCAAACACACTCCGGAATGCAGAGAGCTCCCCTTTCTGTGCAACAGGGCAAACGAGCTCGACTGATGGGTGAAACAATGCAAAGCTCTGCCCTTTGGTTTAATGAATGTATTCAGACTGCTGGCATTCCACCAGGCTTACACGGAAACGGGCCTTGGATCAAGTTAGGCCATTACTGGGCTGACTCATCCAACTGACTCATTCTGTCTGTGCAAGGATGCAACCCTTGCCCAATGGAAACTCTCCCATTTTCCCACCCCCTCCAGATCTGTTTTAGGGGTTCCCCCAGGACCAGATTACCAAATAGGCAGAGCAGGCAACGGCCCATGGGCCCTGCAACAAGAGATCAGAATAGTATTGATTTGATCTTGAAAGAAAATAGCAATTCACCTTATTTAGTTCAATGTTATCCCACTAGAAGTAGTAGAAGAAGAAGAGTTTGGATTTGATATCCCGCTTTATCACTACCTGAAGGAGTCTCAAAGCGGCTAACATTCTCCTTTCCTTCCTCCCCCACAACAAACACTCTGTGAGGTGAGTGGGGCTGAGAGACTTCAGAGAAGTGTGACTAGCCCAAGGTCACCCAGCAGCTGCATGTGGAGGAGAGGAGACGCGAACCCAGTTCACCAGATTATGCATCTACCACTCTTAACCACTACACCACACTGGCTCTCGAGCTTTGTTGTTGTTTAGTCAATTAGTCGTGTCCGACTCTTTGTGACCCCATGGACCAGAGCACGCCAGGCACTCCTGTCTTCCACTGCCTCCCGCAGTTTGGTCAAATTCATGTTTGTCGCTTCTGTAACACTGTCCAACCATCTCATCCTCCGTTGTCCCCTTCTCCTTGTGCCCTCAATCCTACCCACTAGAGCAGGCATAGGCAAACTCAGCCCTCCAGATGTTTTGGGACTACAACTCCCATCATCCCTGAACACTGGTCCTGTTAGCTTGGAATGATGGGAGTTGTAGTCCCAAAACATCTGGAGGGCTGAGTTTGCCTATGCCTGCATTAGAGCATGGTCACATGGGGCCCGCCAAGATTTTGACTGCCTAAGGGCTTCCACAGTGTTTAATCCAGTACTGGGTACCCCCAACCCTCCAGAGCAGATTTGGTGAGCTTGCATGGTGCATTGGGGGAGGGGAGGAAGCTTCACTGCACAACAGTAAATCCTTGCATTGATGGGACACGTCATTTGGGTACTACCTACTGACTAGCTGTGGCTCTGCAGAATTTAAAATAGGGTGCTCCCAGCTCTGCCTGCGGTTGCTGCAAATTTAACCTGGGGCACTCTGCCCCTGTATATTTTGTTGTTGTAACCCGCCTTGCGTATAGTAATATAGAAAGGCGGTATACAAATGAAAAGTGAAATGAAGATATGATATGACTGTCAGGTATTATAGGCTGCTTTAAAAATTGCTCCATAAGACATTGCAGCAGATCCATTGGAGATCAATTTCCAGGGACCTTCTGAAGACCCAACAATCAGCTGATGGCTCCACAAGTCTTTGCAATCTTTCCTCGCATGTTTGATTTTAAGCCATGCAGGCCCAGAGGCCATCCAATGTCATTGGGACATCAAGTGATTGATGGATGCGTCAGCCCACCTGCCAAATATGGTCCATGGAGGTGAGGGAGATAATGATCTGGAGCTCTCACCAGATCCTGTTCTCTGACCCAGCTCTAGACGGAGGTGGAGAATGGACACAGCTATGGTTTTCCAAATCAGATTCCAGGGAAGCCTTCCCCAACCTGATGCACATGTTTTGGACAATAACTCCCATCAGCGCCAGTCAGCAAGACTGAACACTGGTCTGCCCCGTATGTTTGAGAGCTCAAACCATCACTGGGGGTCTAAATTATGGTTAGAGCAACCAAACCAGGTTTTGGCATGATGGCAGATTTTTTCCTTGGTACGTTGGGTCCACGCTACTCAGTGCCATATGACAACTACAGAACTGGATGCAAAAAATTCATTTCAGCTTTCCTCCCAAGCTCTTTATCTCAATGTCAACCAGGAGGCAGGACAACGATGCCAGCTTTGTGTTCTGGGCCTTGCATTGCCTCAACGAGCAATTTGTCATTTCCGATGAAGATAAGGCCTTCTATTCTCCCCACAGCTGATACGAGCTATGATCCCTCTTCACTGATCAGCATGGGAATATCCGAGTCACAGGTGCCTCAGAGAAATCTACCATCTGAGCAGGACGGATAGGATCAGGCGTGATGCGAAATTTCTCGAGACTCAAGTCCGGAGGTGGGTGCAGCCATCTCCCAAGATTAGCATTAGGAGGAGAAACCAGTCTTGTCTCGAGTTCTCAATCCCCATTAAAGAGAAGAGAAGGGATCCTCATTTGAACCCCACAGCTTTGTCTTTGCTGGCTGCAGGAAATAGAGGGTGACATTAGATGCAAAGTGTGCTGGGCCCGGGGGTTAACCAGAGCCACGTGGTCCAGGTCTGGCCCCGAATCCAAGGATTCTGCGAGGAGTCAGTCCAACCGGGCCAAGGCAGAAAACCGGGCTAGGTCAGACATAAGGTCTCAGGCAGGTTCCAGCAAGCAGCAATGTTGCTCCCACAACCTGGGGCGGGGTACAGCAGCTTTTTATCTCTGACAGGGTAACGGCCGGTCCTGATCCCCCGGCGACTCACCTCCCTGTTTCGTCCGAAGGCGAGCACTCCTCCTGCAAGTACTCAGGTCTCTCCTTCTCTCAGACCTCAGTCTCTGCAGCTCAGAGCTCAGCTAGACCCAGGGACCACCTCAGCCTCCCCTGACTCAACCAGTAGTGGAGCAGCTGTAAGTGATGGCCCAGCTGAAGGCGACAAGGTCATCCCCGCATCTGGAGCCAGGGCAGGCTCAGGCCCCTGACTCGGCCCAGTGGGTGTTTGTTGCAGGGGAACCTGTGCAGACTGGGACTCTTCAGAATCAGGCCCCAGACCTGGTTCAGATGATGCCTGAGGCAAAGGATCCGGTGCAGACTGAGACTCCTCCGGCTCTGAGTCCGAGCCTGAGTCCCAGGCCACCACACAAAGGCTGCCAACGCCTTTGGCACTGTGTAGAACTCCAGGCTCCTCCCTCCTGCAACAGGCAGAAGAAGAGTTTGGATTTGATATCCCGCTTTATCGCAACCTGAAGGAGTCTCAAAGCAGCTAACCATCTCCTTTCCTTACCTCCCACCACTTCAGCGGGAAGGAAAACGGCGTTTCCGTGCGCTGCTGTGGTTCTCCAGAAGTGGCTTAGTCATGCTGGCCACATGACCCGGAAGCTGTATGCCGGCTCCCTCGGCCAATAAAGCGAGATGAGTGTTGCAACCCCAGAGTCGGTCACGACTGGACCTAATGGTCAGGGGTCCCTTTGCCTTTACCTTTATATCCTGTCCTCTATCCACATACAGCGAGGTAGATCCTCCCATCTCCCACCTGGGAGCCTACTTCTTCTCCCAGTCTCTTACCCTGGGAGACCCTTTAAACCAGTGTTTCTCAACATGTGGGTCCCCAGACTACAACTCCCATCATCCCTGAGCTCTGGCCTTGCTAGCTATGGGTGATGGGAGTTGTAGTTCAACAACATCTGGGGATCCACAGGTTGAGAAAGGCTGCTTTAAACCCTTTCTTCTTCTTCTTCTTCTTCTTCTTCTTCTTCTTCTTCTTCTTCTTCTTCTTCTTCTTCTTCCTTCTCCTCCTCCTCCTCCTCCTCCCCCTCCTCCTCCCCACCCATCTGGCTGGGTTTCCCCAGCCATTATGGGCAGCTTACAGCAGAAACATTATAAAGGTTTCCAATACTGAATAATAATAAATACAAAGAGAAAACAAGAGAAATAGAAAAGGAAAAAGAGAGAACAGAACAAAGTTAAAAAGGTGAAAGGAGGAGGAAAAACAAAGAAGGGGGGGGGGGACACCAGAGGTGTACTTCCACATCTCTGTCAGCCAATTGTATGTATTACAATTATTCAAAATACTTAGCATGTACAGTGCAGAATAATTTCTCACGGTAGTTAGTAATCAGCTTTTCTCCCAAGGTGCTAATGGGATGTTCCTTCGTTTCCTTCACAGCTCATCCTGTTCTCACAGTGGCCAACCAGATGCCCGTTATAGGAAACCCATAACTGTCTGTGCTTTTCAGCAATTGGGATTCAGAAGTACAGTGGAACCTCGTGGTACGGATGGGATCCATTCCGGAGGCCCATCCGTAACACGGAACTGACGCAAGCCGATGTGCCGTGTCTGCGCATGCACGCGGCCCGATTTAGGACTTCTGCACATGCGCAAAGCGCAATTTAGCGCATCTGCACATGTGCGAGCGGCAAAACCCGGAAATAGCCTGTTTTGGTACTTCCAGGTTGCAACACGAAAACACATAACCTGAAGCGGATGCAACATGAGGTATGACTGTACTGCTGCCTCCAACCGTGGATGCAGAGCGCAACCATCATGGCTAGTGTGATGGCCTGGGACTCAGGCTCGGACTCGGAACCAGAGGAGACTGGACTCGGAACCACCGGATCCTTTGCCTCAGGCATCATCTGAACCAAGTCTGGGGCCTGATCCTGAAGAGTCCCAGTCTGCACAGGTTCTCCTGCAACAAATACCCACTGGGCCGAGTCAGGGGCCTGAGCCTGCCCTGGCTCCAGATGCGGGGATGACCTTGTCGCCTTCAGCTGGGCCATCACTCCACTACCAGTTGGGTCAGGGGAGGCTGAGGCGGCCTCTGGGTCTAGTCACCCACTGACGTCTCCCGAGCTGCAGAGACTGAAGTCTGAGAGAAGGAGAGACCTGAGTACTCGCAGGAGGAGTGCTCGCCTTCAGGTGAAACAGGGAGGTGAGTCGCTGGGGGATTAGGACTGGCCGCTACCCCAACAAAGATAAAAGGCTGTCGGACCCCACCCCAGGTTGCAGGAGCAACGTTGCTGTTTGCCAGAACCTGCCTGTGATCCTGTACCTGTCCTTGCCTGGTTTCCTGCCTCGTGTCCTGCCTTGGCCCTGTCAGACTGACTCCTAGCGGAACCTTTGGATTCTGGACTAGACCTGGACCACGGTTCTTGGGTTACCCCTGGCCCAGCACAGCTAGCAACCAACAAGAGCCCTCTCCTGTGTGAATTTGCCAAATCCTCTTTTTAAAGCTATCGCTGCCTCCAGTGGCAGTGAGTTCCATAGTTTAACTTACTGCCCCCACCCGTCTTGCCTTCCCTTATTCTTAGCGTGCCGAAAACGGAGCCCCACATATTTGATCTCTGCAGCAGCCTGGCAGCTTGGCTGGCAACAGGGCTGCCTGTTAGTGTTTCTGAAATGTCAGACGAAGGGGGCACGAAAATGGAGGCACCCCCGCCTGTCTGCTGCAGCCCATGGATTTTGGCTTGGCTCACTGCCTGCTGTGAGATGGGGGGCTCTGGGAGAGGGGGAGGTCCTCCCCTCTTGCGCTTGGCTTTGGAGCAGGCAGAGGCCGAGGCGTGACACCAGAGCCCAGCGTGAGTGACAGCGAGAGCCACCCCCACGCTTTTCTGTGAGGTGGGGGGAGCCTGATGCCCGGCTGAGCCTTAGAGGAGGAGGAGAAGGCAGCCGCTGCTCACTGTGGCGCTCAGCATGATGCACAGACCTCTGCAACCTGCAGAGAGAGGAATGGCTGTGCATCCTACTCAATGCAGGTCCAGTGGCGTAGATGTGTCAACACCTCCTCACATAGACAGTGCATTGCAGGAAAGTGCATAAATGCTGCTGCTGCTGCTGCTGATACAACGCCAATAATATCATTATCAGTATTTGTCTTGCCTTGCCTCCCCGAGACGCGGCAATAAAACTTCGAGCACGTTTGCAAAAAGCTATGCAGGGTCCGGTATGGTTTCAAATTGGACAGCTAGTAGCCATTCATAGCCTTATCCTGCGTTGCATTGAAGAGACAGGGGCACACATAGAAACATGCCTTGTGTAGCTATTTGCTCAATGAATTTTCATTTCCCAAGCCAGCAAGCGAACCAAAACACACCCATTCTTTGAAACTCGCCGTTTGCCGAATTTTGCAACGCAGTTCCTGAACCCAAGAAATGCAGACAAAACTGCTCCTCTTACTGAAAGCAATGTCCGAAAATGCACCAGGCAGTCTTTGCCAATCTGGTGCCCTCCAAGGGGTGTTTTGGTTGGGGGGGGGTTGGGGGGACTAACAGATTGAGGTTGAATCCTGATAAGACAGAAGTACTGTTTTGGGGGACAGGGGGCAGGCAGGTATGGAGGACTCCCTGGTCCTGAATGGGGTCACTGTGTCCCTGAAGGACCAGGTGTGCAGCCTGGGAGTCATTTTGGACTCACAGCTGTCCATGGAGGCGCAGGTCAATTCTGTGTCCAGGGCAACTATCTACCAGCCCCATCTGGTACGCAGGCTGAGACCCTCCCTGCCCACAGACTGTCTTGCCAGAGTGGTGCATGCTCTAGTTATCTCCCGCTTGGACTACTGCAATGCACTCTACGTGGGGCTACCTTTGAAGGTGGCCCGGAAACTACAATTAATCCAGAATGCAGCAGCTAGACTGGTGACTGGGAGTGGCCGCCGAGACCATATAACACCGGTCTTGAAAGCTCTACATTGACTCCCAGTACGTTTCCAAGCATAATTCAAAGTACTGGTGCTGACCTTTAAAGCCCTAAATGGCCTCTGCCCTGTAACCTGAAGGAGCGTCTCCACCCCCATCGTTCTACCCGGACACTGAGGTCCAGCTCCGAGGGCCTTCTGGCGGTTCCCTCACTGCGAGAAGCCAAGTTACAGGGAACCAGGCAGAGGGCCTTCTCGGTAGTGGCACCTGCCCTGTGGAACGCCCTCCCACCAGATGTCAAATAGAACAACAACTACCAGACTTTTAGAAGACATCTGAAGGCAGCCCTGTTTAGGGAAGCTTTTAATGTTTAATAGGTTATTGTATTATTGGTGTTCTGTTGGAAGTCGCCCAGAGTGGCTGGGGAAGCCCTGCCAGATTTTCGGGGTATAAGTAAATATAATAATAATAATAATAATAATAATAATAATAATATAATTATTATTATTTGGGCAATGGGCAAGTCCACGCTATACATTTGAAGCACATTCAGCACATATTTAAAGTGCACGATTCCCCCCAAATTATCCTGGGAGCTGTGGTTTGTGGACAAAAGTGCCGGATCAACCTGAAATTGCCGTTATGTGATTGAATCCCACCCAAAAGCGGTGAGTCTGGAAACGCCCCCTGTCTCATGTCACACGGCAATTCTGTCGCTAAGCTCTGGGGGGATGGCTCCGTTTCAAACGAAGAGGAGGAAAGACCCCAGCTGGCAGATAGCATTTACAGACATTAGATCCCATTGCTCAAAAAAACAACAGATCGTCTCGGTCAATTAGCAAGCCGTCAGCCTAAGGAAGGAGGGTCCCTGCCCTCTGTAATTTACAGTGTTGTGGGCTGAGAAGAGGCAACGATGGCCGAATGTTGCAAAATTCAGGACAGATTTTAAAAAAGGACTTCTTCACGTAGCATACAGATAAACCACGGAACTCACTCCTGCAGGATGGCCAATGACTTGGAAGGCTTTAAAAGAGGATTAAACCAAATGATGGAGGAGAGGGCTATCGATGGCTGCTAGCCATGATGGCTACGTCTCTGCCCAGTGGCATAACATGGGTTGCCAACACCCAGGGCCGTGCAGAGGGGTGGGAGGGAGGGAAACAGATGGAGTTCGCATGCACATTCAAGCATCCGTGTCACCCAGGAGATCTCTCAGCCACAGAGATAATAATAATAATAATAATAATAATAATAATAATAATAATAATAATATTTTATTTATACCCCGCCCTCCCTGGCCAGAGCCAGGCTCACGGTGGCTAACACCAGTAAAATTACAATAAAAAAACCACAATTTTAAATACAGGTTAAGATGCAATTTAAAATGCAGCCTCATTTTAAAAGTAGCCCATAGATCAAAACCATAAGGGGAGGGAAACATAAGGGTCAGACTGAGTCCAGCCCAAAGGCCAGGCGGAACAGCTCCGTCTTGCAGGCCCTGCGGAAAGATGTCAAGTCCCGCAGGGCCCTAGTCTCTTGTGACAGAGTGTTCCACCAAGTTGGGGCCAGTACTGAAAAGGCCCTGGCCCTAGTTGAGACCAATCTAACTAGCTTGCGACTTGGGACCTCCAAGGTGTTGTCATTTGTGGACCTTAAGGTCCTCCACGGGGCATACCAGGAGAGGCAGTCCCGTAGATATGTGGGTCCTAGGCTGCATAGGGCTGTAAAGGTCAAAATCAGCAGCTTAAACCTGACCCTATACTCCACGGGGAGCCAGTGCAGCTGGTAAAGCACTGGATGAATGTGATCTCACGGCAAAGACCCCGTAAGGAGCCTCGCTGCAGCATTCTGCACTCGCTGGAGTTTCTGGGTCAGCTTCAAGGGCAGCCCCGCGTAGAGTGAGTTACAATAATCAAGCCTGGAGGTGACCGTCGCATGGATCACTGTGGCCAGATCAGGGTGAGAGAGGTAAGGGACCAACTGCTTAATACGGTGGAGATGGGAAAATGCCACCTTTGCTGTGGCTGCAACCTGCGCCTCCATGGAAAAGAAGAGTTGTACGCAGCCTAAGACCCTCCCTGCCCACAGACTGTCTCACCAGAGTGGCGCATGCTCTGGTCATCTCCCGCTTGGACTACTGCAATGCGCTCTACGTGGGGCTACCTTTGAAGGTGACCCAGAAACTGCAATTAATTCAGAATGCGGCAGCTAGACTGGTGACTGGGAGCGGCCGCCAGGACCACATAACACCGGTCCTGAGAGATCTGCATTGGCTCCTAGTACATTTCTGAGCACAATTCAAAGTGTTGGTGCTGACCTTTAAAGCCCTAAATGGCCTCGGTCCTGTATACCTGAAGGAGCATCTAAACCCCCATCGTTTATCCCGGACACTGAGATCCAGCTCCAAAGGTCTTCTGGCGTTTCCCTCATTGCGAGAAGTGAGGTTAGAGGGAACCAGGTACAGGGCCTTCTCGGTAGTGGCACCTGCCCTGTGGAACGCCCTCCCAGCAGATGTCAAGGCAATAAACAACTATTTTACTTTTAAAAGACAACTAAAGGCGGCCCTGCTCAGGGAAGTTTTTAATGTCTGATGCTGTATTGTTTTTGATATTTGGTTGGAAGCCGCCCAGAGTGGCTGGGGAGACGCAGTCAGATGGGTGGGGTATAAATAATAAATTATTATTATATTATTATTATCATACATGGAGAAACGAGAGGAAGACTATTGAGAGGCTAGAAGTAATAGTATCACCCCATTCTGCTTTGGTCAGACCACACCTGGAATCCTGTGTCCAGTTCTGGGCACCACAATTTAAGAAGGATGCTGACAAGCTGGAACGTGAAGGAAATAAGCAGCTATCCTATCTTTAAAAGACATCTGAAGGCAGTCCTGTTTAGGGAAGTTTTTAATATTTAATGCTGTATTGTTTTTAACACTCGATTGGGAGCCGTCCAGAGTGGCTGGGGAAACTCAGCCAGATGGGCGGGGTATAAATAATAAATTATCATTATTATTATTATTATTATTATTATTATTATTATTTGGAGAGGTCACTTCCTGGTTTGCATGGAGAAGCCGTTTTCAGCGGAGCCCAGCGACAGACATGTGCAGCTGTATTGAGGCAGCACTGGGTGCTGAAATTTTGCACCCAGGGCAACCACCCCTGTGTCCCACTATGCCACTAGCTCTGCCTCCATGGGAACTGCAGGAGTTGAGAGTTCTCTTGTATATTCAGATTTTGCTTGAAGGTTTCCCGCCAGCATCTGGTTGGCTGCTGTGAGAACAGGATGCTAGAGGGGCCAGTGGCTTGATCCAGCAGCCAACTCTTCTTAGGTTCTCATGTTCTTAATCCCTTGTGGGAGAGTATCTGGATGGCATGCGGTAAACAAGCAATCACGCGCATTTACTGCGCATTTTAAGAGTGCACGCCGGAAGAGCCCAAGGGACCACACAAAAACTGTCAAAAATATATTGCGTGCATTTACACAAGTAATTCTCTCTTTAACCTGGGAAGGTATTTGTCTCCCCGAAGTGTTCTTCTTTTCCAAAGCTATTATAGAATTTTACACCACTAGCTGTGCGAAGCCTCCTTGGAAGAGTTTGTGGAAAATTGGATTAAGAAAATATTCATTTTCCCCCTCTCTCGTTGTTCTGGAAGCTCCCTTTGCGATGAAAGCGGAAACTTAATAGGCTTGGCCTGCTGGTTACAAATGCTGTGTGCTATGGGGAGGGTCGAAGCTCAGTGGTAAATCGTCTGCTTCCCAGGCTGAAGGTTCCCAGTTCAATCCGGGTAGCGCTGGAAGAGGTCCCTGCCTGAAATCAGTATTGACAGGAGTAACCTGGCTGTTAGAATTCCTGCTCCATGATTGCAGTCATGGGATTGTTGTCTATCACATGACACTGTATATTTTGACTCCACAGAGTGGGAAGTGACGGAGACAGGATGTTTGTGTTACTGTGTTCCATGAAGTGGGACTATTGTCCTTTGTTCTTTTCCTCTTTGCTGTCTGATGCTAGAGAGAGAGGGAGCCATGTTGCAGTGCTCCGTGTGTGTTTATATGTAAATAAAGTAGATTAGCCAAAATGCTGAGTTGCTGAGGTCTGTTACGCAACTGCGCAGACTCTGTGGATCCCTAAGTGTGCCGGTGTCAGTTGGCATCGGTCGCTGTGATGTTCGGGCTGAAGAAAGCTTTTGAAGCTCCTGAACCATTGACCAGGAGGAAGAGAACATGCCAGTTGGGTGTGTGTCTCTGCCAGAGTCCTACTCGAGTGTAGGCTGAACTCCTGGCACTGGCTTGGTATCAAGCCATTTCCTAACTTCCTAACACATCTGTATGCAGGTTTCGGTGTGTGGCTTCATCATGAAACCCATTTTTTTGATGGGAAGGCTCAGCGTTGGAGACATAATGTGACATAACAGCAGGCCGCATCCGAGGGACAAGACCCTGTGGACAACCCCCACATCCCCATAGGCTGGCCTTTGTGACGGCACTTTCCTCCCGGTGGCGTTGGGCCTGCCCTCACTTAAATATAGTGCACCCACCTCACAGAACACCAATTCCACAATTTTTCTACAAACTACTCCAGATTATCTTGTGGGGGACTTGTGTGAGGGAAAACTTCACAATTTGGAGTCCCAGGCAGGATTTGATCAAATAAACAAGAGAGATTTTATTTAGCAAAGGAAGTTTATGACACAAAATGGGTAAGACATAGGATACTTCAGATGACAGTGGTACCTCTGGTTGTGAACGGGATCCGTTCCGGAGCTCCGTTCGCAACATGAGCAGAACGCAACCCACGTCTGCGGGTCGTGATTCACCGCTTCTGTGCATGCGCATGATGTCATTTTGAGCATCTGCGCATGCGCGAGCGGCGAAACACGGAAGTAACCCTTTTTGGTACTTCTGGGTTGCTATGAGACGCAACCTGAAAATGCTCAACCTGAAGCAAACGTAACAAGAGGTATGACTGTATAATGTTATTTTCACTTCAGTTCTTTCTCAGTTGTTGCACAGCTGTTGCTGCTTAATACTGTGGTTCTTAAACAAGGTGGTATTTTCAACCCTACTCCTGAGGTACTCCAAGCAACAGACCCAAGGGATCTCCACAGCCATCTTAATTGGTTTTGGAGTCTTCTCTTTTTGTAGGAGAATCTCTCCCCTCCTGACTGGAAGGAGACCCAGGTAGACTGTATCTTTCCAGCTTCTTCTGGCTCAGCTTCAGCCTCCCAGTTAATTCCTGGCCCGTTACTCTTACAGGACACCACACACTGTCCTTCACCCTAAGCTCAGAGACTCCTTTCTCTAGCTTGGGATATACTCCTTAGAGTGGATGTTTCCACACAGAACCAACTCTCTCTCCTCTCATTCCCAATCTCCCAACCTTTATCCCAGGGGTCAGCAAACTTTTTCAGCGGTGGGCCAGTCCACTGTCCCTCAAACCTTGTAGGGGCCAGACTATATTTTGAAAAAAATAATGAACGAATTCCTATGCCCCACAAATAACCCAGAGATGCGTTTTAAATAAAAGCACACATTCTCCTCATGTAAAAACATGCTGAATCCTGGACCATCAGCAGGCTGGATTTAGAAGGTGATTGGGCCAGATCCGGCCCCTGGGCATTAGTTTGCCTACCCATATCTTAAGGGGAGGCGTTCTCTCAGTCCCTCCACCATCGCAGGCATGTTTGGTGGAGACGGAGGACAGGGCCTTCTCGGTGGCTGCTCCCAAACTTTGGAACTCCTCCCACCCCGAGAAACCAGACTGGCTCCCTCCTTGTCCTTCCGATGGCAGGTGATGAGTTTCTTGTTCTAAGTGGCTTGGGGGGGTCTGACTGCTTTTAATAAAATGACTGGCTTTATTGCACTTATATGTATGACATATGTAGAACCATAGAATTGTTGAGTTGGAAAGGACCCCATTATTTAATGCCTCAGTTGGTGGGAGATCAACAACCTTTTTCAGCAGGGGGCCGGTCCACTGTCCCTCAGACCTTGTGGGGGGGCGGACTATATGTTTTTTGGGGGGGGAATGAATGAATTCCTATGCCCCACAAATAACCCAGAGATGCATTTTAAATAAAAAGGACACATTCTACTCATGTAAAAACATGCTGATTCCTGGACCATCCATGGGCCGGATTGAGAAGGCGATTGGGCTGGATCCGGCCCCCGGTCCTTAGTTTGCCCATCCATGCTCTATCCCAACCCACCAACTGTCTCTCCAAATCCTTTCCTTTTCAGCTCCCCCTTTCCTGGAACCCCGGCCAATCAGAGGCTGCCATTGGTTAACCGTTTGCTGGCGGGGAAAAGGAAATAGAAAAAACTTGTTGACTCAACCTGCCCAGCAAAACAAACTTTTCCGTCACAGCCTTTGCTTCCAGAACAGAAGAAGACTGGATCAGGCCAATAGCCCATCTAGTCCAGAATCTTATTCCCATGTTGGATGACCAGATGACCATGATGGGAAACCAGCAAACAGGATTCAAGCACAAAAGCCTTCTCCCCTCCGGTGGTTTCCAGCAACTGGTATTCAGAAGCAGCCATTGTGAGCCCTCTCTGCCATGGATTTTTCTAATCGTCTTTGAAAACCACCCAAGTGGCTACATATAGAGAGCTGCTAACTGAAGTGGAACATAAGGTGAAACTGAAAGATTGTGAGGAGATGAGAGATTTTCTAACGGATTGGTTACAGTTTCACCAATTAAATGATATTTTTAAGGCAGACAAAAAGAAAGGTTTCAGTTACGAGACCTCAAGATTTGAAAAAGATTTATTAGAAAACAAGATAAAATTACTGTCGAAAACGTATACAAAAGATGAGTAAGTTAAATCTGTAATGATACAGTGGGCAAGGGATCTGGGGCATAATATTCAACTTTCAGAATGGGAAAGGTTATGGAAAACTGATTTAAAATTCTTCGCTTGTTGTACACTGAAAGAAAACTACATGGAAATGATGTATCAGTGGTATTTGACTCCCAGTAAGTTCGCAAAAATGTATAAGATAAGTACAGATACCTGCTGGAAGTGTAAAGAGAAAGAAGGCACCTTCCATCACATGTGGTGGGGATGTAAGGTAATGAAAGCTTTCTGGGAAATGATATATAATGAATTGAAAAAAAACGTTTAAAATAACTTGTGTGTGTGTATATAAAAAGTTATTTTAAATATTTTTTAATTCATATATATATATATATATATATATATATATATATATGGAATATATTTGCTTTCGTAGATTTTCACGGGTACAGGAATGCAGGTTTTGGTGTCCTCGGGTGTCTTCCCGTGTAAAAGTTGGGGTGTCTAGGCGACGTTTCGACGAGGTCTCACTCGAGATCACCAGATCCAGAGGCACACAGAACGCCATCACCAATCAACCACACCAGACCCAAACCCAGACCCTCTCCACAGATAAATTACAGACACCATCCAGTAGCCAAACCAGGGTGGCACCTCCGGATGCTGCACCCCCCTGCAATCCCTACACAGATCTGGCTGGCACAGGCCACAAAACCACAGCTCGCCCCTATACACGAAGCCAAGCCAGAGCACAACCAAGTGCAGCACAGCCATCTTCTCAGAAAAACTCTTCACAAAGTTCAAGAGTTCAAGACACGAAGGCTTTAGCAACTAATCCACACCTAATGACCCACCTAAGTGTGATTCAGGAAATCACTCAAGAAATCACTCAAGATATCCCTCAAGTAATTAAGGAACAAAAGAAGAAAAGGCACACTAGCCTGGGAACCTCCTCTCTGCCCAGAACATTGGAGGCTATACACCACACCTCCTCAACAGTATTTATAGGAACTCAAACACTGAGATCCTGCTCTGTTCCAGTAACAAGAAGCCGAAAGCACCAGCCTGAAGATGACGAGTGAGACCTCGTCGAAACGTCGCCTAGACACCCCAACTTTTACACGGGAAGACACCCGAGGACACCAAAACCTGCATATATGGAATATATATATATGGAATATATATAATATTATAGATGATAGATAGATAGATGATAGATAGATAGATAGAGATAGATAAACACCCAGCAGCTTTCCTGTTAGGAATTGTAGGTACTGGAATTCCAAAGGAGCAGAAAAGACTTTATGTATGCGACAAGAGTCGCATGGATGCTGAGTTTTGAGTTTGTAGAAATGGCAAAATTGACGGCAATTATTAGAGGCCACTCAAATCAAAGAGTGGGATGGAGTGAAGGAATACATGAAAAAATATGGTTCTGGAATTGAAATATTAATAGATAATGCGTAAAACGTGAAAATAACAATAGAATCAATTGAATAATTATTATATTATAACAACACAACAAGATGGAAGAAGTAAGATGTTGAGCTCACACATGGGTGAAGGGGAGCGGGGGGGGCATGTGGGAATCTATAATATTATTTATAATATAAATTTCCTAACTGTGTTGTATTTACATAGAGCAAAGGGAAGCCTAGAGTAATTATGTATATTTTAATTTACCTAATTAAAGCCTATGTAATAGGCTTATGTTAGAAAACAAATATGGATTTCGAATTTGATGCTTGTAATTTTTTCCTTTTTGGTTTTGAAATAAAATTTATTGGATCTTTGGCTCTACTTAAACCCCCCTCCCCCCAAAAAAACAGTCGCACAGATGCTATTAGCCCAAAAATGGAAAGAAAACAAAATCCTCACAAGAGAGGAATGGCAAATTAAGCTTTTATAGTATGCTAAAATGGCAAAACTGACCGCAGAGCTCAGGAACCAAGAAGTCAATAACTTCAAGAAAGAATGGGGGAAATTTATAATTTATTTAGGAGACCACTGTGAGCAGATGAAAACATTGGCAGGATTTTAATATCGCTTGAATTGTAACAAATAAAATGGATAACATGGAAAGATATAAAATATGGATTAGGTAATAATATGCAGGTGGAAATGTTGACAGCAGGACCCACAGAGGGGAAGGTGGGAAGTCGAGGGATTCAGAGAAATCTCCATCAGGGCCTCCTGTGGCAGAAAGTTCCACAGTTGAACTATGTGCTGTGTGAGGAACATCTTTCTTCTATCTGCCCTGTATCTTCCCACATGGGAAGGGTTAAGCACCCCTTCCTCCCCTCTACTGCTGTTTTGACAACAGCCATGTTTGCTGCCCGTGGAGGTGCTAAAAACTATGGCAAGTTGTCTCCGTAGTTGGTTTGGGGGGTCGCCCCCCATTCCGGTGCAGGTCAAATAGATGTGCCCCCACTGTAAAGAAAAGGAAGGGACCTTTTACCATATGTGGTGGGAATGTAGAGAAATTAAAAAAATTCTGGGAAATGATATACAATGAGTTGAAGAAAATGTTTAAAATGACATTTGTAAACAAAACCCAGAAGTATTTTTGTTAGGGATTGTTGGACAAGACCTGCCAAGAAAAATAAAGAATTTGTTTGTGTATGCAATGACGGCGGCAAGAGTCTTGATAGCACAAGGATGGAAGAATGAGGAAACCCCAACGAAAGAACAGTGGCAAGAAAAAATGATGAACTATGCAGAACTGGCGAAACTGACATGTAAATTGCGAGACAAAGACCACGGTGACTTTAAAGAAGAATGGGAACCTTTTACAGTCTATTTTAAAAGACAACAAAATGAACTGGACTGCTTGGCAGGTTTTGAATAAACATACACAAATTTATTGGGTTAATATGGTGGATAGATAATATAAGGATGTATACAATTTTATAATATGCAGAGAACAATATGAGATGAGAAATCAGAGAGAGGAGCTGAGGGAAGTCTTGGGGGGGGGGTTTGTTGGGGAGGTGGGGAAATGGGAGGGGAGAAACAATGAAGATGATTTGTATTGTTGATTTGTTATGCTGAATTTGTTAATAAAAAAACAAGCTGCTCTTTCTTGCAGCTTGTAAAACAGTGACTGAATTGCCCCCCCCCAAACCTCAGGCTTTTATATACATTATTTACACAATGAGTCGCGCCTGATTGGCTGGTTCTGCTTCCCTCCTGGAGCCTGATTGGTCTTTCCCTGCAGGCCAATCAGTTGTTGCATTCTACGATCCTACCAACCTAATAGGTGGATTAACTTCTTCCTGGAGCCTGATTGGTCTTCTCCTGCAAGCCAATCAGTTGTTGCATTCTAGGATCTGACTTGCCTATTGTTCTAGGCTCCAAGGTTAGTACATAACAAGACCCAGATTCAAACCAGAGAAGAATTTGGGTAGCACAGTCATAGAAGCATAGCTACTGGAAGGACCATTGATGGTCATCTGGCCCAACCCTCAATTAAATGCAAGATCCTCGGTGCAGGATGTAACTGCCAGCCCCTGAACAAATGTCCGCCCAGGTGTTTGCTTCTCCCGCAAAGGAGAGCTCACCTGTTGAGAGTCCATTCCACTATCAAACGGCTCTTGCAGTAGGGACCTTTCCCGTAGGGTTTAGCCAAAATCTGCTTCCATGACATTTTCGCCCATTGGTTCCAGCCCTGGTTCCCTGGAGCAGCAAGCCTTCTCCATGACATGACAGCCTTGCACGTATCTGAATAATTCATATGTGAAATTAACATCTCGAGTCCCTGAAATTGGCTTTTCTGGGCTAGGAAGTCTTCCATGTGGCCTTAATGTATAGATCAAGAGGTACATAGATAAATATAGATGTGCATGCAAAATAGATGCGTCCACACAGTGAAGACTCAAAGGAAGAAGAGTCAGTGGCAACTCGTGCTTTTTTTAAAAGGTGCCCCTAAAAAACACCCACCCACCCAGTGATCTCCCAGAGACAGGTCTCTGGTAAACAAAGACCCCTGGCAGATATGCATGCTTCAGCTGTCTCCAAAATGAACACACAGCCTCAGGGGAGTCGTGACTCAGAAGCTCAGTGCCCCAGCACATTAGGAATCACCCCCATTCCTTCCTGAGCAATTTAATTAATCAGAAACAAACCAGTGCCCTTAGAGCAGGCAGGAAGTCTGTGCGATCATCCCATTGATCTCTTTTATACATTCAATTTATTAAAATCTTATTTCCCCACCCCCTTCCCCCCGTTTTCTCTCTTTCCCTTTTAGCTGGCTTGTTGCAAATTTTGATGAAGAAGGATAACTGGGTTTGGGGATTTGGGGTTGTCATAGGAACAGACTTCTCTGACAGTAACTCTCTGGCTCCCAATAGATGTTTCTCGTTTTTGGTTCTACGCTGGTGATTTGAGGGCAAGCAGTAGGGGGCTGGAGAGGGCACCGTGTCCCTCGCACAAATGAAGTATATATTTTTTTTGTCCCTCTCTGCTACAAACATATAAGCCTTGCCCTTGCAATTAAAAGTGCCCATTTTTGGCAGGAAGAAAATGGCAGCTACTGAAGGTCTCTCCCCCCCCCCTTCTCTTTTACAAGGATGTCCTGATGTTATAAATGTGTGTTTCTGTGGGAAGGAGCCATGCATGGCTGGGTTTCCATTTCAAGGGCTGGGAACTCGGAGCAAGTGCCGACATCAGCAGAACTGTCGAACTAAATATCCCCTTGTAAAACATAATCAGAGAACGGGGAGTTGGGGAAATACTAAACGGCTCGTTCTGGGCTTTCGTTTCAGCTGCAGCGGAGGGAGCAACAGGTTGGTGGGCAGAGGCACAATCTATTTATTTGACAGAAAGTGCCTTCGGGAGGTTGCAGACTGTCTTTCCCTGGAGGTTTTTAAGCAGAGGTTGGATGGCCATCTGTCATGGATGCTTTAGTTTGTATTCCTGCATAACAGCGGGTTGGACTAGATGGTCCTTGAGGTTCCCTTCCAACTCTACAATTCTATGATTTGTAAGAAGATACAGAATCCTGTTCTTACGCTGGCCAACCAGATGCAAGCACAAGAACATTCTCCCCTCCTGCGGTTTCCAGCAACTGGTATTCAGGAGGCAGGGCAGTCATCTTGGCTAAAGCCACTTCCACCTTGAGGAGGAGGTGGGGTTGTGGGCTTCACTGTCCCTCCACATGTGCCGGGGGTGAGAGGCCAGCCCCTGAGCGACTGGGTGGTTCCCGGCTGCATCACCCCCTAGCTGGCCAATCGGGTTGGTCTGGGGTCGTGGCCTGCCCCATAAAGGCAGGATGCAGCCGGGGATCTCCCTCTTTTCCACCTTCCAACTACTCTGGTTCTCCAACCCTCCCGCCTTTTAAGGTTTTCTTTTCTTGGACCTTGCTATGGACTTCGGTCAGTCGCTGTTGAGGGGTCTGGTAGGAATTTTTTCACTTGGCAAATTGGCACCAGCCACTTGGCTTTCATCTAGTAAAAGTAAAGTGTTGTTGTTGTTGTTCTCTAGTCGTTTAGTCATGTCCGACTCTTTGTGACCCCATGGACCAGAGCACGCCAGGCACTTCTGTCCTCCTCTGCCTCCCGCAGTTTGGTCAACTTCATGCTGGTAGCTTCGAGAACACCATCCAACCATCTCATCCTCTGTTGTCCCCTTCTCCTTCTGCCCTCCATCTTTCCCAACATCAGGGTCTTTTCCAGGGAGTCTTCTCTTCTCATGAGGTGGCCAAAGTCTTGGAGCCTCAGCTTCAGGATCTGTCCTTCCAGTGAGCACTCAGGGCTGATTTCCTTCAGAATGGAGAGGTTTGATCAGACATCAGTGCTCATTGCAAGTAAGCATCTTTGAACCATCAGAGGTTATTGGTAAAGAGCGTTTAGTAAACTAATCAAATAAATTCTAAAGGTCATTCTATATAGCTGATTACAATGTTTGAAACAATATTCATGCACTGGGTCTCGGCGAATGTTTCTCTCCAGAAAAGCCTGTTTGTGGATTTTCCAGTCTGGTTCCTGTTGTGTGGAGACTATTGAGCTAGACTTTGGCCTGGCTCCCCTATGGAAATACTTACATCCTTAAGGGTTGCCATATGTCCTCCTTTTCCAGGACACATCCTCTTTTTCATGTAAAATGAGAGCCACCGTAGCAATCCATAGTTAAAAGTGTTGTTGTTGTTGTTTAGTTGTTTAGATGTGTCCGACTCTCCGTGACCCAATGGACCAGAGCACGCCAGGCACTCCTGTCTTCCACTGCCTCCTGCAGTTTGGTCAGACTCATGCTGGTAGCTTTGAGAACACTGTCCAACCATCTCGTCCTCTGTTGTCCCCTTCTCCTTGTGCCCTCCATCTTTCCCAACATCAGGGTCTTTTCCAGTGAGTCTTCTCTTCTCATGAGGTGACCAAAGTATTGGAGCCTCAGCTTCAGGATCTGTCCTTCCAGTGAGCACTCAGGGCTGATTTCCTTAAGAATGGATGCGTTTGATCTTGCAGTCCATGGGACTCTCAAGAGTCTCCTCCAGCACCAGAATTCAAAAGCATCAATTCTTCGGCGATCAGCCTTCTTTATGGTCCAGCTCTCACTTCCAAGGTAAAGGAACCCTTGACCATTAGGTCCAGTCGTGGCTGACTCTGGGGTTGCAGCGCTCACCTCGCTTTATTGGTCAAGGAAGCTGGCGTACGGCTTCCGGGTCATGTGGCCAGCATGACTAAGCCGCTTCTGGCGAACCAGAGCAGCACACGGAAACGCAATTTACCTTCCCGTCGGAGCGGTACCTATTTATCTACTTGTACTTTAACGTGCTTTTGAACTGCTAGGTGGGCAGGAGCTGGGACCAAGCAACAGGAGCTCACCCCGTTGCGGTGATTCGAACCGCCGACCTTCTGGTCGGGAAGTCCTAGGATCCACAGCGCCAGCCGCGTCCCATGGAAGATAGAGCAAGCTTGTTTTCTCCTGGCCCAGAGGGCAAGACCCAAACCAATGGATTCAAGTCACAGATTCCAACTAAACATCAGGAAGAACTTTCTGAGTAAGAGCTGTTAGACAGCAGAAATGTGTCCCTCAGGAGGTAGCAGACTTTTCTTCCTTGGAGGTTTTTCAGCAGAGGTTGGATGGCCATCTGTCATGGATGCTTGAGTTGAGATTCCTGCATTGCAGGGGGTCAGACTAGATGACCCTAGGGTCCCTTCCAACTCTACAATTCTATGCTTCTATGTTTGTTTGCATAGCTGCCAGAGAACTTTTGTCATTGAGTGATGCAGAAAGACTGAAAATAAATGACATAATGGGGTGAGCCGAGGGACAGATTTCCAGCAGGCTGTGCCTCAGCGCACCAGGCAGATTAATTCCCTGGGAAATGCAGCTCTCCCGAGGGTACCATCACAGGGAGCCTTGGGGAAACTGCATTTCCCTGGGGCTACTGGTGCCTGATGTGCTGCATCAGAGCACTGGAGAGGAGGTGGAGAGACTTATTTCCCCCTCTCTCACTGCTGCCCAGGCACCTACAACAGATGAGCGAAGTACGCAGAGAGGGAATCAGGGAGCAGGTGTGTAGAATGGAAAGGGGAGGCATGGCAGAGATAGACTCTGAAAGCCTTGGAGACAGGCCAAGCCATTTCCCCATTTGGGAAATTGCACAAAACAAATGAAATACCGTGAAAATCCCTGAAACGAGATGCAATCGAGTAGAAATATTATCTTTAGAAATAAACTAAATAAAAAAATCAATAAGTTTAAGGGGAAAAAAATCAGATCTTGAAATATGGGTCCCCCCAACAAAATTTAAAATTCGGCTTTGTAATTCGGAATTTATGTGATGTGATTTAATTTGATTGGCTGGTTAATAAAACTTATTTTTTTAAAAAAATAAGTTTAAGGAAAAAATTAGTAAAACCTAGAATTGTACAAAGTCTTAATGGGATGCCGGCTACAAACCTCGTTTCACTGAACTATTCGGTTTCCTCAGAAGGAAATAGAAAAATCATAAACCTTAAATGACCAAAATTCAAAAAAGGGGTTTAAAACTCCCCAAAATTCTGAGTATTATAATCCTAGTTCAACCTTTTTTGTAAACATAGTATTAGAAACTGTACCTTTCAATTGTTTATTACTGCTCTTTGCTTCACCAAGGTTGGGCTAGGATTATAATACTTCAGAATTTTGGGGAGTTTTAAACTCCCTTTTTTAAAATTTTGGTTATTTAAGGTCTATGGTTTTTGAACTTTTTGGGTCCACGGCTCCCTTGACCAACTACATCTTTTCTGCGGCAACCCTGTGGCGCTCAGGAGCCCAGTTATGTGCCCCCTTGCCTGCAGACCTGGCAGCCCCTCACCCTTTTTCGAACACCCTCCCTTGTGGAGGGTACCCTCAGCTTCCTCTCCTTGGGAGTCCTCCTGGTGGTTGCTGCTGCCGCCCCTGGTCCCTGAGCTGCCCCCGCCTGCCCCAAAGAGAGGTGCCTCCTCACACAGCCCCACAAGGGCCTGGGTCTTGTCTAGCCATTCCCAACAGCAAGGGCTGGTGGACTGGCTGGCTGGACTCCCTCACCCACCGGTCTTGAAAGACCTACACTGGCTCCCAGTACGTTTCTGAGCACAATTCAAAGGGTTGGTGCTGACATTTAAAGCCCTAAACGGCCTCGGCCCAGTATACCTGAAGGAGCGTCTCCACCCCCATCGTTCAGCCCGGACACTGAGGTCCAACGCCGAGGGCCTTCTGGCGGTTCCCTCACTGTGAGAAGCGAGGTTACAGGGAACCAGGCAGAGGGCCTTCTCGGTAGTGGCACCCGCCCTGTGGAAAGCCCTCCCACCAGATGTCAAAGAGAAAAATAACTACCAAACATTTAGAAGACATCTGAAGGCAGCCCTGTTCAGGGAAGCTTTTAATGATTAATAGATTATTGTATTTTAGTGTTTTGTTGGAAGCCGCCCAGAGTGGCTGGGGAAACCCAGCCAGATGGGTGGGGTATAAATAATAAATTATTACTATTACTATTATTATTATTTGCTTGCTTACTCCAAGGCTGCCTCAGCTCCTGGCAACCAGCACCCCCTGGCCAGCCCCAGAGGCACCATTCACCTGCGGAGCTTGTAGCCAGGGCTGCTGCAACAAACAGCTGTGCAAGCCTTTGGCAGAGATGAGAGAGGGCATCAGCTCCACCTCTCTTTCAAATCAGAACCAGTGAAGGCAGTGAGGGTCCTGTGTGTGTGTCTGGAGGCGGTTGGACGATGGATGGCAGCTAACAAATTGAGGTTGAAACCTGACAAGACAGAAATACTGTTTTGGGGGGACAGGAGGCGGGTGGGTGTAGAGGACTCCCTGGTCCTGAATGGGATAACTGTGACCCTGAAGGACCAGGTGCACAGCCCGGGGGTCATTTTGGACTCACCGCTGTCCATGGAGGTGCAGGTCAATTCTGTGTCCAGGGCAGCTGTCTACCAGCTCCCTCTGGTACGCAGGCTGAGACCCTATCTGCCCACAGACTGTCTCGCCAGAGTGGTGCATGCTCTGGTTATCTCCCGCTTGGACTACTGCAATGTACTCTACGTGGGGCTACCTTTGAAGGTGACCCGGAAACTGCAATTAATCCAGAATGCGGCAGCTAGACTAGTGACTGGGAGTGGCCGCCGGGGCCACATAACACCAGTCCTGAAAGACCTACATTGGCTCCCAGTACGTTTCTGGGCACAATTCAAAGTGTTGGTGCTGACCTTTAAAGCCCTAAATGGCCTCGGTCCAGTCTATCTGAAGGAGCGTCTCCATCCCCATCGTTCTACCCGGACACTGAGGTCCAGCGGTTCCCTTGCTGCAAGAAGTGAGGTTACAGGGAACCAGACAGAGGGCCTTCTCAGTGGTGGCACCCGCCCTGTGGAATGCCCTCCCATCAGATGTGAAGGAAATAAGCAGCTATCTTATCTTTAAAAGACATCTGAAGGCAGCCCTGTTTCGGGAAGTTTTTAATATTTAATACTGTATTGTTTTTAACACTTGATTGGGAGCTGCCTAGAGTGGCTGGGGAAACTCAACCAGATGGGTGGGGCATAAATAATATATTATTATTATTATTATTATTATTATTATTATTATTATTATTATTATCAGAGGAGGAGGAGGGAGGGAGGAAAGGAAGGAAAGAGGGACAGAGGCCAATGTTGCCCACAGCACACCTGACCATCAGTCAAGGCACTCCAGGGGGCCACAGCACACTAGTTGGAAACCACTGCAGTATACTGTCAGGATATTGAAGAAATTTTCACAGGGCAGCATTTTCACACAGCTGCCTTTGCAGCTTCTGGATCTTGCCAAGAAAACTCAGGAGAAGGAAGAGAAATTCAATTAAGTTCCAATTTCAAAGCAAACCTTCCTAATTTGCAATTTCCGAAACAATACACAGACTGAAGCATGTCCACGAATTTTGCAATGCAGTTCGCTGGTGACATAATGAGCACACTAAAAAAATGCTTTACCGGGGTAAAGTAAGGATAAAAATGCATATACTAAAAACATTACATTGGGGGGAAAGGTCGACATGATGATGATGATGATGTGGAAATGTGGAGAACTGAATTTGAGATTGGAAAAACGAGAAATGCAGAGAGACTCAAAGTGTGTCGCATCTGCTCTTTCTGTGCATTCCCTTCACTCCATTCCTTGTTTTCCCCAATTCCAAAGCCAGCTTGCTGTTATTTTTGTTTATTACATTCCCCTCCCACCTTTTCTTCAAGAAGCGTGTGTGTGGCACACATGGTTCTCCATTTTACCCTCACAACAACCTTGTGAGGCAGGGCAGGCTAAGAGACAGTGACTGGCCCAACACCATCCAATTCAACAGATAGGCTTACCGCCTTCTGTATGTTGTTGTTGTTTAGTCGTTTAGTTGTGTCCGTGACCCCCTGGACCAGAGCACGCCAGGCACTCCTGTCTTCCACTGCCTCCCGCAGTTTGGTCAGACTCATGTTTGTAGCTTCGAGAACGCTGTCCAACCATCTTGTCCTCTGTCATCCCCTTCTCCTTGTGCCCTCCATCTTTCCCAGCATCAGGGTCTTTTCCAGGGAGTCTTCTCTTCTCCTGAGGTGGCCAAAGTCTTGGCGCCTCAGCTTCACGATCTGTCCTTCCAGTGAGCACTCAGGGCTGATTTCCTTCAGAATGGAGAGGTTTGATCTTCTTGCAGTCCATGGGACTCTCAAGAGTCTCCTCCAGCACCATAATTCAAAAGCATCCATTCTCCGGCGATCAGCCTTCTTTATGGTCCAGCTCTCACTTCCATACATCACTATTGGGAAAACCATGGCTTTAACTATACGGACCTTTGTTGACAAGGTGCTGTCTCTGCTTTTTAAGATGCTGTCTAGGTTTGTCTGTCTAGGTTTGCATAGTGTGCTTAAAAACAAAACAAAAAATAGTTTGATTCCTTCGTCAGAAATAAACTCACACAGCAGCAAGAGTTTTTGAAAATCAAATTCCTCTGCACGTCCCTTCGAGCAAAGATTTCAGAAGAGCTCATCATGCTCGGTATACAGTAATTAAAATTAATTAACTAAAGTAATACATTATCAACTATATTACTGTTAATTCGCTTAACTGCATTTCGATTTGATTCAGATAAGCCTGTTTTTGTGTTGGGGTTGTTGTTTTATTTAATTTTTTTAAAAAATATCTAATTCAGACAGTTGAGGTTCTGTTGCAGTTGCAGATCTGAATATTCATTATGAGCAAATGAATATTCAGACTGAAGCTGTAACTTCAAAAACTGCTATTCTCGGGGCAGGTGAGCTGGAAGATGGGGAATGCTGCCACAGCACCAGGATCCAAATATAAAATTCAGAATTGATAGACGCTTCCTTTCTGGTCACCAGTGCATTTTCACCAGGGAGGCAGTGTGGTTTAGTGGTTAGAGTATCAGACCAGGACCTGGGAGACTAGGGTTCAAATCCTCCACTCGGCCATGAAGCCCACTTGTGAAAATCACTGCCTCTCTCAGCCTAACCCAGCTCACAGGGTTGTTGTGGGGTTTAACTCTTTATTCAGCTCCTGCCAACCTAGCAGTTCGAAAGCACGAAAGTAGATAAATAGATACCGCTCCAGTGGGAAGGTAAACGGCGTTTCCGTGCACTGCTCTGGTTCGCCACATGACCCGGAAGCTGTACGTCGGCTCCCTCGGCCAATAAAGCGAGATGAGCGCCGCAACCCCAGAGTCGTTTGCAACTGGATCTAATGGTCAAGTGTCCCTTTACCTGTTATTCAGCTCATAGTGGTGAGAAGGAATGGAAGTTCTCCCAGAATGTCTGCTTTATATATAATTATTTACACAATGGGCCCCACGTGACTGGCTAATTCTGGGATTCTCCTGTAGGCCAATCAGGTTGTGGAATCACTTCCACCTGGAGCTGGATTGGCTGGCTCCTGTGGACCAATCAGACTGCTGCATTCTGAATCCTATTGTTCTCGGACCAATCAGACTGCTGCCTTTTGGATCCTATTCAACTCAGTACATAGCAGGGGAGAACAATGTATGCCCCTTTGAGCTCCTTCAAGAGAAAAAGCAGAATATAAATACAATAAATAAATAAAAATATTTCTCTCTCCCTCTCTCTCCCACCCCATCTAAATTCATCAGCATGGCTAATTCCAGGTTTGTGCCTTCTGGTAGCCTCCCTCCTCCATCACTGGGCCCTGGCAGGCTTCTTAGACCATGGTGATAACGCTCCATACAGTCCTCAGCAGTCATGCCTAGCCTCCCTTTCAGTTTCCCGCTAGGTTGGCCACGTAGGGAGGTTCTGCGGTGCAGCGGTCCCAGATCGAGACCCCCTCATCCGAAAACCTTGAGAGCTGCTGCCATTTCATTCCGTGGGAAATCCCTGCTGTGAGCGCCATGAGTATGCCTTTTGCAAAGCAGTACATCAGCCTTCCCCAACCTGGTGATGTTTTGGACATCAGTGGTAAGAGCTGCTCTCCAAAAAAAGAAAAATCTGCAGAGAACAGGTTGGGAAACAGCACACTCTGTCTTTTGAGTTCCACCTGAAATCTGTAGCCCACTGATATCCTTTGGGTGACCTTGAATTTCAGCATTGCAGGAAAATCTTCTCTGCCTCCTTTCTCCACACCATGCAGGAGTGTATATTTTCCAGTTATCTTCCCTGTGCATCCCCCGTGAGATTAAAAGCCTCAGAGGTATTGGCCACAACAATAAGCTAGCGGTTTGCATGGCAAAAGGGTTTTCTGCTGGTGTTTGTGCAGCAGTGGAGACCCTGAGTTTGAAGGTTATGCAAGAGAACAAATCACCTTTCTCCATGGGCCAGCCCCACAACATTTTCATTTGCATAGGGATTTGCATGGAAGGCCATTGGCTGAGTGGCGCCTGTCAGTCCACTTCTTCCAAAGGATACTTCCACAGACTATCTTGGTTGTGAGTCCTGTGCAGGTCTTTTTCCACCTGGCATTGGAGGGTGGAGCCCTGACTGACTCCAGCTACAAAAGCTGAGGCTGCTGAACAAAATCTGTTCATAAGGCTCCACTGAAAGCAGCTTCTCTATGCACACCAGGAAATAACCTCACCAAACAACAGAACTACTTCCCCCCACTTATCTCTTCAGCTATGATCTCCTGGGTGACAGTGGCGTAGCGTGGGGGGTGCAGGGGGGGGCCGGCTGCACCGGGCGCAACATCTGGGGGGTAGGGTTAGGGGGCGCAAATCCACGGGATAGGGGGTGCAAATCCACGGGTTAGGGGGTGCAAATTACTTGCCTTGCCCCGGGTGCTGACAACCCACGCTACACCACTGCTGGGTGACGTGAGTGATATTGGGCAGTTAAATGCACATGCGTACTACATCCGTTTCCCTCCTTCATATGCCAGTTTCCCTACTTCCAACCAGCCCCCTCAGTGTGGTCCTGGCCACTGGCAACCCATGCTACACCACTGGTGAGAAGGAATAAAGTCAGAGCTAAGAGTAGAGAGTTGGTAGCCGGGATGTGAGCTAGAAGTAAAGCAGTAATTATTGGAGTATTACAATATATCCAAAACAATGGGAGAAATTGGAAGGCTCTCAAAGGAGAAGATAGACAAGGACTGGAAGGTGTTTAAAGGATACCTGCAAAATATTGAAAAATCAGAACTCCTGTTAGAATAAACAAGTTCCGTTATAAATACTGAAATACTAAATAAGATGGATAACAATGTGCAACAGAAAAAGAAGTAGAAAATTGGTTTAAAAGTGTGTGAAAGAAAGTAACAGAAGTGGAAAGAAATTGTAATCGGGTGGATTGGAAGTCTAACACAAGGGTGGGGTGAGGGATGGTGGTGGGAAAAAGAAGTATCTGTGGGATTGAGTGTGGGTATGTATGAATATTTCTAAGGATTGTATGAAATATATGTTTGCATATTTGTAACATAGATGTATTAATGTTGAATTATTTCAATAATAAAAAATTAAAAGCGGTTGTGCTGCCATGCCCTGGTCGAAGCCTCCCATATCTGGGTCATGCGGCAGCACCCATGAAGCAGTGGGTTCCAGTGAGGTCTTGGGGAGCAGAGCCGTCTTAAGCATATCCAGCGCCGTGGTGCGAAGATCCCTCTGTCGCCCCCCCCCTTTCCCAGAGTTGCCAACCTTTTTTAGGGAGGACGGCACTGCCGGAGACGCGCCCAGCTTTGCAGAGCTGGAGGAAGCGGGCAGCAGCTGGAGGGCAGCTCCTCCGGCAGCGAAGAGGAGGAGGCTGGACGCAGCGGCTCCTGGCTCAGCTGGACGCTTTGTGCCACGGTGGCCACGGCCGACGGAGGCTCCAGGCGCTGTGCTACCTCGGCGCAGCATGGCAGAGGCAGGCGAGGGTGGCAAGCTGATGCCTGGAGGCGCCACGTCCAGCCTCTGCCTCTTTCCTGGCACCCTCCAGAACTTGGCGCCGTGCGCCTCTAGCCTCTATGGGTAAGACGCCATCGTTGGGAAACTCTCATGAGACCTCGCAGAGCACATGTGAGATCTCGTGAGATTTTGGTGAGAGCTCGCGATATCTCACCAGAAGCCACTGCCACCCCTTCTCCGCCAAGAAAAAAGCACACGAAGAAGAAGAGGAAGAAGAAGAAGAAGAGGAGGAGGAGGAGGAGTTTGGCTTTGATATCCCGCTGTAGTCTCCGATGGGAAAAGGAGTCTCGAAGTGGCTAACTTTCTCCTTTCCCTTCCTCCCCCACAACAAACACTCTGTGAGGTGGGTGGGGCTGAGAGACTTCAGAGAAGTGTGACTGCCCCAAGGTCACCCAGCAGCTGCACGTGGAGGAGCGGAGACGCGAACCCGGTTCACCAGATTACGAGACTACCGCTCTTAACCACCACACCACACTGGCTACACCACATTTCGCCAATATAAGTTTCAGCAGTGGGAGCGGTCCCTACTCGCAAATCAATAGTCAATTGTAACAAAAACTAATCCATTCAAAAGTGTGTATTCTGACAAGGATTACAAACTCAAATGGAGATTACAAACTCAAACTCAGAAGGATATGTATAACACAATAATTCGTTACAGAATTAGAGATAAGAGTTTATGAGTAGAGATAAGTTCATGTTAGTCTATAGTCAGATTTGACGTGAAGGTCTTAGTTTCAATCATTAAGCAGAAGTCAGAAGTCAGTTATGGATCAGAAACCAGGACAGGGCCCTGTTTCGATGTATTCGCCTTCATCAGCTGGAAGTATCAAACATTACATGAAAACACATTTAAATTCTAAATTTTCATAAGTTATAAAACAGTCATAAATTATAAAACAGTATTATACAACATTTGGTTCCTTACCTAATTTTAAAGAGGTCGTGCAAGTTTGAAGAATTCGTATAAATATATCATGCAATTTTCTACGTTTCTCAGAGATAACAACTGTTGCTGGCAAACTAGAAAACATCCTCCCCAAAATCTCTACGTGTTTTTGCAAGCCTTCCTCTTAATATACACACATATTTTTTTGCAAGTGAATCCCCTACACTTGACACATTTTCGTTCATTATTTCCACTAATTATGCATTTTTGGAGCATGCTTTGCCCAAAATGCGAACAGCATTATTTTTGTTCCTCATCCCTGGAAAGCGGCTGCAGCTGCTGGCCAGTGCAGACAATAATGAACTAGCCTGAGGGGTGGTAAAGGACAGTTTCCCATGTCTCTTTTGTTGAATGATGTGCGCGGTTAGCACACAGCTTGAAGCTGATGGCTTTTGAATCGTTGCTGGGAGGGCAGGTTTACCTTGTTCCAGCCTCACAGGCAAGAAAGAGGTTTATTATTGGAAATGTAGTCTCCGATAGGAAAAATTTCCTAGTTAACTGGTTGGAGATCCAAGGTGCTTGTTCCTTGGCTGTCAGCAGGGATAGATGCAAAGGATGTCTGCTTCCCAGAAGGTCCAAAGGAGAAGTGAAGGGGGAGACCGGAAGTGAAAGCTGCACCCTAAGAATATCCGCCTAAGTTCAAATGAAAGGCCAGCGCAAAGAGCAGTGAAATAGTGCAAGGATCTGAAGACTCCTCTTTCTTTTAGGTAAAGGTAAAGGGACCCCTGACCATTAGGTCCAGTCGTGACTGACTCTGGGGTTGCGGCGCTCATCTTGCTTTACTGGCCGAGGGAGCCGGCGTACAGCTTCCGGGTCATGTGGCCAGCAGGACTAAGCCGCTTCTGGCGAACCAGAGCAGCGCACAGAAACACCGTTTACCTTCCTGCCAGAGAGGTACCTATTTATCTACTTGCACTTTGATGTGCTTTCGAACGGCTATGTTGGCAGGAGCAGGGACCGAGCAACGGGAGCTCACCCCGTCGCGGGGATTCGAACCGCCGACCTTCTGATCGGCAAGTCCTAGGCTCTGTGGTTTAACCCACAGCGCCACCCTCTCTCTTTTAACTTCATGCAAATTCCTCCCAGCAAGGTGAGTTGCACCCCACACTTAGAATCATAGAATTGTGGAGTTGAAAAGGGACCCCCTACGGTCATCTAGTCCAACCCTCTGAAATGCAGGAATCACTGCTGAAGAATCCCTGACAGATGGCCACCCAACCTCCATTGAAGGAGAGTCCACTACCTTTTGAGGAAGCCTATTCCACTGTCATCAGCTCTTACTGGCAGAAAGTTCTTCCTAACGTTTCGTCTGAATGCCCTTCCTTATAATAATTTGAATCCATAGGTTTTCAATGGCTTTTAAAATTGGTTCCTTCCCCCCTGTCAGAATTATGTCCCTTATGTGGGGATGGATGAACCTGTCCATTTTGGGTTTTCTTAATTTCTTAAGAAATCAAGTTTCTCATTTTCCCCCAGCCTTGAGTCCAGGTCTCCACATTTGCACATCAGTTTGCAAGGTTTTCCAAAGTCCTCGAGACAATTCATCAGCATTTTTGCGCACACGTATGCCACTAGGTGCATTTTGAGGTGCAAGGTTGCCTGCTATACACACTTTTCCAAAGCTATCTTTCCTAATATGATGCATTTTGTCTGCCATTTTTGCTATTACATGTCAGCATTTGCATGTGAACTGTTCGGCCGGTGAACTGTTCTGCGAAATTAAAAGAAGTGCAGATTTCAAAAGAGGGCTGTGTTTTGGTTCATGTTTTATTTCGGAAAACACAAATTGGGGGTGTTTGCCTTTAAATGTGGACAGGCTCCAATTCCTCCCCCACTTCTGCTTTTAGCATGGGGACTTATTGTTGGCTATTTCATCGCCCAGCGGGGGTCAGATATAATGATAATATTATTATTAATAACAACAACAACAACAACAACAATAATAATAATTTACAGTGCTACCTCTGGATGCGAATGGCATCCATTCTGGAGGCCCGTTCGCATCCTGAGTAGAACGTAACACGTGTCTGCGCATCTGCACATGTGCGGGTCGCGTTTCGCCGCTTCCGCGCATGCGCGTGAAGGCATTTTGAGCATCTGCACATGTGTGAGCGGCAAAACCCAGAAGTAACGCTTTCTATTACTTCCAGGTCGCTGTGGAGCGTAACATGAAAGCGCTCAATCTGAAACATATTTAACCCGAGGTATGACTGTATTTATACCCCACCCATCTGGCTGGGTTTTCCCAGCCACTCTGGGCGGCTTCCAGCTGAATATTAAAAGCAATACAGCATCAGACTTTAAAAACTTCCCTAAACAGGGAAGTTTCAGTTGTCTTTTAAAAGTAAAGTAGTTGTTTATTGCCTTGATATCTGCTGGGAGGGCGTTCCACAGGGCGGGTGCCACCACCGAGAAGGCCCTCTGCCTGTTTCCCTGCAACCTCATTTCTCGCAGCGAGGAAACCACCAGAAGGCCCTCAGCGCTGGACCTCAGTGTCTGGGCTGAACGATGGGGATGGAGACATCCTTCCACCCAACTTCTCTTCCTGGAATCCCAAATCCGCTGTGGATGGCAGAGCAGCCACCAGACCATATCCGATTCCAGAAAATGTCATTTATGCTCTGCAAATACTGCAGGTCGCTCTGCCGTTTTTAGTTCTGGGTCATTCCCTCCTCTCAAGGTCAAAGCCAATGACTCTTTGCAAGGACGGTATGGCGGGGTGGAAATCCTGGAGTCCTCTTTCTGTTTTCAAGGCGCTGACTCAAAGCCCTGCTTGCAAAGGGTTTCCCGGGCCGCGTTTGTGCAAAATAAAAAGGAAGGCAGGGGGGAGGCGCATGTTGAGTATCTTAAGCCCCTAAGCTAAATATGAATGCATGCACATCTACGGCATCCAAATACCAAAAGTTCAGGGAAGAGGCTGACCCTCATGGCTGGCGCATCCTCCTGAGCGCTGCCCTTTGTTATGGTTTCCTTTCACAAGAGCCGGGTTTTGGCCTGTGGTGCGGAATAAGTTAGAGGAAGCGCAGAAGCCTTTGTACCTGTCACCCACTCAGGGAAAGGCAGGGAGAAACGAGAGAAGCAAGCGAGGAGACGAGATGTTCGGCCCCAGAGGCTGCCTTGGCAGGTGAGGAATATCTTAAGGTAGACCTTAAATAGCATCATGATGCACTCCTCGACTCGAGCCGCGGAAGAGGAGGAGAGGAAAAACTCTTTGTGCATTTTGGATGCTCTCCTGTGGCTCTGCTCTGAACTTGCTCACCCTAAGCCTTCCCCGAATCGCCACACCTTTCTATTTCTGGGAACCCCGGTGGCAGAGGTGGGGATGGTAGTTCAGTGTGGGTCATCTGCCAGAGAATCTGAGTTCAATCCTTTGCATCCCCAGGCAGGGCTGGCAAGGCCCCCTCTCTGTGACCCTTGAAAACCTCTGTCAGTCAGTGTAGTCAGTACTGAGCTAGGCAGACCAATGGTCTAACTCAGTATAAAACAGCTTCCTATCCAGGCTGAACCAAAAATGCTGAAATGATTTCTGGGTGTCGTCGTCCCCAGAACCCTTCTGCTTTGTCCGTTGTTAAAAGAAACGGATATGGGGTATCCAAGAGCCCGTATAGAGTCCTTAAGGGGGTCCCCTATCGGTAGGAGGAAATAACAGAGGCCAACCAGAGTACAGTGGTGCCTCGCAAGACGAAAAGAATCCGTTCCGCGAGTCTCTTCGTCTTGCGGTTTTTTCGTCTTGCAAAGCAAGCCCATTAGCGGATTAGCGCTATTAGTGCTATTAGCGGTTTAGTGGCTATTAGTGGCTATTAAAGGCTTAAGGGATTAGCGGATTAGCTGCTAAAAGGCTATTAGTGGCTATTAAAGGTTTAAGGGATTAGCTGCTAAAAGGCTATTAGCGGCTTAGATCAGCTGTTAAGCGGCTTAGCGAACAGCTGTTAAGCGGCTTAGGGGGCTTGGGAAAAAGGGGGGGAGGGGGAAAAAACCCCAGGAATCGCAAGGCATTTACGTCTTGCGAAGCAAGCCCATAGCAAATTCGTCCTGCGAAGCACCTCCAAAACGGAAAACCCTTTCGTCTAGCGGGTTTTCCGTCTTGCGAGGCATTCGTCTTGCGGGGCACCACTGTACATTGAGTAAGCCTGATACAGTGGTACCTCCAGTTACAAACAGGATCCGTTCCGGAGGCCCAGCTGTATCCCGAAAACTTCGTAACCAGAGGACCGACCACTTGATGTCAATAGGCAGGGAGTTCCAACGTTTAAGTGCTCTTAAAGGTCGATTTCTTACAAAGGTGTAATGGGTAGAAAATGAATTCATAAACGCTTATTTAAATTTGTATTTCAATCTTCATGTGGATTTAAAAATCATACTTGTCAGGGGTTCAGGAGCAGAGGCACAGGAGAGGGAGGAAATGGAGAGCGAAGGGGAGGAGTCCGAAGGAAATGTCAGCGATGACAGCGATCCGAGGTCTCTGAGTCTGTCCAGTGAATCAGAGGATTCACAAAAAGGGGCTCCCATGGTCAGGGCAAGGGGAGTACCCAGGGGGGCACTTCAGGGAGAAGGGGCCAGAGGGGACTCAGAGAGCAGCAGCTGGAAATCTGGACCAGCGTCCACACCAGAGGGAAGTAGGGGGGAGGAGTCCCAGGCATCGGGATCAGGCGGCGCGCTACCAGCGGGAGAACATGAGGCAGGATTGACCACGTCTCCGTCAGGGAGCGAGGAAACGGTTAAGAGGAAGGTTAAACGTGCGCGCGCGCCAAGTTCAAATGTACAGGAAGGCGGCACAGTTGGCAGCCCGGGTAGGGAGCCAAGTCCTAAAGCCCGCCGAAGAGAGCGGGAGGAGGCAGGAGGGTCAACGTCTGCGTCAGAGGAGTCCAGGAGGGAGGAGACCCCGGGGGGCAGCAGGACCCAGAGGAGAAAGGAGAGAAGGGAGAGGTGGAGTAAGATTAGAGTCTTAAACTGGTGTACAGGGGGCGGAGATTCAGACGGAGCTTCGCCGGTCTAGACTCTAGACGTAGAGCTGGGCGCTGAGGCTTGGAAATGGAAACTATACTTCAATAAAGACTTTGATACATTACTACCGGCTAGCGTTGGTCCTCTGTGAGCTGGGACCAGGAGCCAGCTCTGACAATACTAATTCACAGATTAATGTAAAAAATAGAACATATGAAGACATGGAAAAGTCACACAGACTGGAAACTGTCCCTTCCCAGATTCAGCTCATTATTGTTTCTCTCACCCCCGGAAGTGTGAAACCAAAAAGATTTTGCCATTAACTATACTTTGCTTCCCTGCTTCGACCAGCCCCAGTTCCACCCTCAGGCTCCGCTTAGATGCCAGAGTTTCTGAAATCAAAAGAAACGCAAAACCCACAGCTACAGGCAATTAGGCGAGGCAAGCATAAAATCAGCTGGAAATCGTAGCACCAGAAATGTCCCTGTGTCAAAGCACTGGTGACCACTAGGCAGGCTGGGGGTTCAATGATTATTATTATTTTTAGCAAAGGCTCCAAGGAGTATGAACCTCTTTGGCTCCTCTGGCCATCTGATCCCTACTGGGCTTAAAGCTGCAGTACACCATCCAGCCTGAATCACTGCTGGATTTACATATAAGCTAAACAAGCTATAGCTTAGGGCCCCACTCTCTTGTGGGCCCCCAAAATAATTTAAAAGGGGGAAAACTGGATGTACATTTCCAAAATATAAGATAAAAAACAGATAAAATAAAACCTACATACAGCAACAGTGTTTGTGTGTTGTGTAGGCTCCTGTGATGTAAGTCATGGGCCCCGCCTGCTAGCCTGCTCCCTAAAATATCACTGGTTTGCTCCTTTCTATATATAGGGTGCCTACATTCTGCATGGACTGGTTACACGGCAACACGTGCAAATGGCTTTAGATACCTATCAGGTCCACAAATTACCACACAGCATATATTCAACACAAGAAACAGCGACCATTTGTTGTTGACAAAGGACAGCTGGACATATAAAGGGCCCCATTACCTTCAGTAGCTTAGGGCCTCATCAAACCTAAATACAGCCCTGGTTTGGAGGACTGCACTGCAAAATTCAAGGCCGCGCAAAAGGCTGGTTGTGAGAACAGAATGCTGGGTCTGATCCAATAGAACTCTTCTTAATATTCGTACACATCGCCAAAAAGGAAGGCACATACTTGCTTACAATTTGGCAGGAGCTAATTTATAGGCATAAAGACAAATTTGGGCATAATCACTTGAATCTAAAGAGAAATGGAGTGCACTCCCCCTCTCCCCCATGGTGGACAAAGCTGTGACCAGACGGCTGTGTCCCTGCTTCCACTCCCTGTGGGTGGGCAACTTAAACCTCTGCCCCCTTCTGCTATTCCATCTAAATTAGTGATTCCTAAGTGGCCAGTACTGCCCCCTAGTGGCAGTGGGATTGCCCAGGGAGGCACTAAGCAGGCAGCAGGGGGCGCTGGAGGTAGAAATGACTTTTAACCTTTGAAAAGCAAATCAAGTTCATCAGTTTTGTTGAATGAATTAAACGTGCAACCAGTGGTTACTGTTTCGAATTTTATCGTGCTGACGTCTTCCTTGTGCAGACCCCTATTCTGAATTTATAGGGTAGGGGATGAGTTTGTGGAACCAAGCAAGGGCGGTGCCCCCCCCCCAATGTTTGGGAACCACTGTTTGAAATGGTTATTTATTTTTAAGCATCCTCACTTCAAAGAGAACACCCGTTCCAAGAGAGACGACTGCCCTCTGTAAAGTAGGACCCATGGTCATCCTAGCCAGAAGTCCCAAATTCAAGACCTTCCTCTGGCGCCATGCATTGTGCTAATGATTTACGTCTTTGCACACTGGAGCCAGAGACCTGTAATCCGGCCAGAAAAGGCTTCAGGCAAGACCTCTGGGTTGCTTCAGGAGTGCTGGGTGTTCTTCTGTCTCTCGCAGGGAAAGTTCTTGGGAATGTTTTGCTGGCGGGCTTCTGGTGTCCCTGGAGCAGCCACAGCCAGCCACACTCCCGAATCCATCCATCGGCTTTGACCAGGGTCAGGTTTGCCACTATGAAAGAAGGACTTTCAGAAAAGTGAGCCACTGACTAATTCGCTGCTAACAAGACGGAGAGGTCAGCAGCTGCTGCACAGAAGTGGTGGAACAGATCTGAGTGAAAGACGCTCAGGCAAAGCCAGCTAATTCAAATGCACTCGCAGAAAGTCAGAATGCTTACATCTCCCCACCTCGCCTGCTAAATTGAATGCTTTCCAATATTCTGATTTCAGAGCAGTAGCTAGCATTGGGCTTTGAATGACACAGGCTGGCATGTCTGAAAAAGGAACTGTTGGTACTAAAGGGTTAAGAGGTAACAAGTCGCTCTAATCACTGAGCAGCTGGAAGTCATTAAGCATCCAGGAATGTGAGTTAGTTTGTATAAATAGTCAGTTCACCGTGTGTGTGTCCCCCCCCCCCTTTTTTGACCTGACTCGCAGACTCAGTTTGTGGCCATGGGCGTGTTTGCTGATATGAGTTAAGTTTAGAGTAAAGTTTTCTTTATGCCGGAGAAAAAAGCATGTGTGCTTTATCGCCAGGGTTTTTCTTTTGTAAATAAAGTTTTTTCCTGAGTTCCAAAGTGCTTGCTCCAGGATTCTTTATTGAAAGGTACTGACTCTCCTGTCTTCTTCAACCGCTGCACGAAATTCTCTGCTGAGATAAGATTTATGGCGTTGGAAGCGCACTGGACGTTTACTTAACATTAAACTAATTAAAGTTTAATGGACAGGAACTGCCCCTTTGGGGCATAAAGAGGGCTGCATACAAGCCAAGGGATGGTTTTCCCGTATTTATTGGGATTGCCCAGAGGTAAAGGAATTCTGGAATAAAATCCTAAAGGTTATTAATGAACTGTTTAAAGTGAAGCTTTCAATAGACTTTGATTTCATGAGAATGGTTATACTTGGAAACACGGTTATAGAGAAAGGGGAGCAGCTTACTTTCAAAAAGCATCACGCGGCAGCTAAAAAAGCCAATGCAATTCTGGGCTGCATCAATAGGAGTATAGCATCTAGATCAAGGGAAGTAATAGTGCCACTGTACTCTGCTCTGGTCAGACCTCACCTGGAGTACTGTGTCCAGTTCTGGGCACCACAGTTCAAGAAGGACACTGACAAACTGGAACGTGTCCAGAGGAGGGCAACCAAAATGGTCAAAGGCCTGGAAACGATGCCTTATGAGGAACGGCTAAGGGAGCTGGGCATGTTTAGCCTGGAGAAGAGGAGGTTAAGGGGTGATATGATAGCCATGTTCAAATATATGAAGGGATGTCACATGGAGGAGGGAGAAAGGTTGTTTTCTGCTGCTCCAGAGAAGCGGACACGGAGCAATGGATCCAAACTACAAGAAAGAAGATTCCACCTAAACATTAGGAAGAACTTCCTGACAGTAAGAGCTGTTTGACAGTGGAATTTGCTGCCAAGGAGTGTGGTGGAGTCTCCTTCTTTGGAGGTCTTTAAGCAGAGGCTTGACAACCATATGTCAGGAGTGCTCTGATGGTGTTTCCTGCTTGGCAGGGGGTTGGACTCGATGGCCCTTGTGGTCTCTTCCAACTCTATGATTCTATGATTCTATGATTCTATGATTCAAAGCTATGATATTAGCGGGAAAGGCAACGATAGCTTTAGGTTGGAAAGATAGAGGAAAATGGACAGATAGAGAAAAATGGACAGTAGAGGCATGGAATAGTTATTTGTTTGAACTTATTCAGTCGGACATTGTCGCAGTCACGACACAGGAAACAACGTGGAAGGTCAAGTCCACCACGATAAGGAACAGATGGAACCCCTATCTTCCATGGCTAGAAACTACTGGAACAAAAGACATTCAGTGGAAACTAAAGTCGCTATACTCAGGACGCAAGGGAGAAAAGTGCTAAGAGGAAGGCACGCTTGGCAAATCCACACCGTGATCAACTCCCACCCGGGAACCAATGTCCCCACTGTGGAAGGACGTGTGGGTCCAGAATTGGCCTCCACAGTCACTTATGAACTCACTGCTAAAACCGTGTTTATGGAAGACAATCTTACTTGGCTACGAGTGAGAACCAAAGAAGAAGAAAGAACTACAACTCCCATCATCCCTTCTCACTGAATATGCAGCTTGGGAGCTGTATTCCCACAGCATCCGAAGGGCACCATGCATCAAGTTGGGATACAGATTCCACCTGCCCAGGCCAAAGCTTCTGCCTGGCAGCCCTGCAAGAAAGTATCGCCCATCTGTGTGCCTTTGCAAGGGCATAGTGGCAACGACAATGGCATTTAGTGGACAACTGACCTCTAAGTGACATTTGACGGACAATGGTGTTTCATTGACAACGGAGCACTCTGTTCCTCTTTCTTGGTAGACCGAAGGTGCCGAGAGATGTTGAGGGTGGCCCTTTCCTTTCAGCCTCCTTCTCTCTTTGGAGCCAAGCTGTGTCTCACGGTCATGAGCTACAAGCACAGCTGACCCCCCCCTCCTTGTTTTGTTACGAGGACGGTGCTTTTTCACGCCCGTTGCCGAGAGATGAGGATCGCAATAACGGGAGGTGGGAATGGATGCTCAGCCAGGCACGAGGCAGGAATATCAAAGAGGTGTCAGCCAGCCTGGCTTTGAGATCAGAAGGAGGAGCGGTGGGTGAAAGCATCTCTTGTTCAGAGAGAAGGCCTAGGGGAAGTTTTGCTTCGCCAAATAAAAAAAAAGATGTTTGGATCCATTCTTTCTGGAGATCTCCTCCAGGCACCCACTGCTGACCATGTAGGCGAGGAAGGCTTGCTCAGGACACCTGGGTCCCAATGTGGTGTAGTGGTTAGACTGCTGGACTGTGCTGGGCCCAGGGGTAACCCAAGAACTGCGGTCCAGGATTGGTCCAGAATCTGTAGGTTCCACTAGGAGTCAGTCCAACAGGGCCAAGGCAGGACACGAGGCAGGAAACCAGGCAAGGACAGGTACAGGATCTAGCATGCAGCAATGTTGCTCCCGCAACCTGGGGCGGGGTCCGACAGCCTTTTATCTTTGTCAGGGTAGCAGCCAGTCCTGATCCCCCAGTGACTCACCTCTCTGTTTTGCCTGAAGGCGAGCACTCCTCCTGCGAGTACTCAGGTCTCTCCTTCTCTCAGACTTCAGTCTCTGCAGCTTGGGAGACGTTGGTGGGTTACTAGACCCAGGGGCCGCCTCAGCCTCTCCTGACCCAACTGGTAGTGGAGCAGCTGTAAGTGATGGCCCAGCTGAAGGCAACAAGGTCATCCCCACATCTGGAGGCAGGGCAGGCTCAGGCCCCTGACTCGGCCCAGCTGGTGCTTGTTGCAGGGGGAACGGTGCAGACTGGGGCTCTTCAGGATCAGGCCCCAGACTCGGTTCAGCTGATGCCTGAAGCAAAGGATCTGGTGCAGACTGAGTCTCCTCTGGTTCCGAGTCCGAGCCCAAGTCCCAGGCCATCACATGGACGAGGAGCTGGGAGACCAGGGTTCAAATCTCCACTTCAGCTGGGTGACCTCGGGCCAGTCACTCCTTCTCAGCCTGAGCTACCTCACAGGGTTGTTGTGAGGATGCAATGCCAGAGGGAGATATCTGCAGGCCATGTTGAGCTCCGTGGAGGAAAAGTAGGATATAAATGTAATGAATGAATCTGCACTAGAGATTTAAGGCACCATTGCACCCCTTTAAACAGTCATGGCATCCACCCCCCTAAAGAATTCAGGGAAATGTGGTTTGTTAAGGGACTGAGGGCTCCCAGTATGTTTCCAATCACATTCAAAGTGTTGGTGCGGACCTTTAAAGCCCTAAATGGTCTTGGCCCAGTATACCTGAAGGAGCGTCTCCACCTCCATCGTTCTGCCCAGACACTGAGGTCCAGCTCTGAGGGCCTTCTGGTGGTTCCCTCATTGCGAGAAGCAAAGCTACAGGGAACCAGGCAGAGGGCCTTCTTGGTAGTGGCACCCGCCCTGTGGAACGCCCTCCCACCAGATGTCAAAGAGAAGAACAACTACCAGCCCTGTTTAGGGAAGCTTTTAATGTTTAACAGACTATTGTATTTTAATATTTTGTTGGAAGCTGCCCAGGGTGGCTGGGGAGACCCAGCCAGATGGGTGGGGTATAAATAATAAATTATTATTATTATTATTATTATTATTATTATTATTATTATTATTAGAACCCCTTTTCCCCCATGCTGCATTTCAATCCCCAGAGTGGTTTCAGAAAGTTCTTCCCAAATCCCTCTTCCCAGGGAACTCTGGAGAAGTCTTAGCTCAAGGGAGTATGCTGAATCAGGCCCATGAGAGCGTAAAACTAGCTGGCTGTACAAAGGTAAATCTTGCATCCATTGCTCCTCCCACTTTTGCCTTTGGCCACGCCCACTTGTGGCATATGCTCCCCCCCAGATTCATCCCTTTTGGATCTCCAGGTGACAAGCATCCCTTACCTTGCGGCAAAGGGGTATTAAACTTACCAGATTCAAAGGGTACAGAGTGCCACCTAGTATTTTGACTCTGGAATGTCTACCGTTTGTCATAATTGGGCTGGCTCCAACCCCAGAATATAACCCACACGGTTTCCTACAAGTGCTGCCTTTCCCTGTTGCAATTAAGGATGGCAGAGAATTTAGTCTGATCCACATTTTCACACCAGCTGACCTATTTTGCAGGCCCTGGAATTGCACATGTGTTGGAAGGTAATTATCCTTCGGATTTTGTACTTTCCCGAATTTTGCAGCACAGTCCTCAGCTCGACAAAATGTATAAATGCATCGTATTTTAGCATTCATTGAGAAATGTATTTGTGGAGATAAATTATGTATTTACCTGTGCCTTTTCTGATAAAGCACATATTTAAATAAAAGGGACGCGGGTGGCGCTGTGGGTTAAACCACAGAGCCTAGGGCTTGCCGATCAGAAGGTCACAGTTCGAATACCCACGACAGGGTGAGCTCCCGTTGCTCGGTCCCTGCTCCTGCCGACCTAGCAGTTGGGAAGCACGTCAAAGTGCAAGTAGATAAATAGGTACCACTCTGGCGGGAAGGTAAACAGCGTTTCCGTGCGCTGCTCTGGTTTGCCAGAAGCGGCTTAGTCATGCTGGCCACATGTCCTGGAAGCTGTATGCGGGCTCCCTCGGCCCTTAAAGTGAGATGAGCACCGCAACCCCAGAGTTGGCCACAACTGGACCTAACGGTCAGGGGTCCCTTTACCTTTACTTTAAGATCACAAGAACAGCCTGTTGGATCAGACCTTGATCTTCTTGGTTTTCTGCTCTGCACATGGTCCAGCTTGTCAACACCCTTCTTCAATTGTGGTGCCCAGAACTGGATGCAGTCAGTGGCGTAGCGTGGGGGGTGCAGGGGGGGCCGGCCGCACCGGGCACAACATCTGGGGGGAGCGCACTCACACTCGCAGCTCTCTGCCCCTACCTGGCTCACTCACTCTCTCTCACTGCAGTGCTGGCTGTGCGAATCCGATCCGAGCCGCCGGGTCGCCGCCCACTGTGGAGGGGAGGGTGCCAGGCGTGCGGTGCGGTGTGGTACGGAGAGAGAGCGAGGGACTATCTGGGGGAGGGACAGTGCAGCAGGGGGGGGCGCAAATTAGTTGCCTTGCCCCGGGTTAGGGGGAGCAAATTACTTGCCTTTCCCCGGGTGCTGACAACCCACGCTACGCCAATGGATGCAGTATTCCAGGTGTGGTCTGACCAAGACAGAACAGAGTGGTACCCAAGTGGGAAGAGCAGCTCTTGTTCTTGTTGTGGGCTTCTGGATGTGAGAACTAGACGGGCCTTTGGTCTCACCCAGCAGGTCTCTCCTTATGTTCTTACACTAAGTCAATTACAGCAAGCCACAAACACCTATCTATCCAAGAGGGAAGAGAGCGGAGAATCAATCCCGGCAGCTGAGCTTCTCTCCCCTTGGCATCCTCTCAAATAGATTTCTCATTGCCTGTTTTCTTCACACACAGCCTGCCCGTTTCATCCTGCTTCTCCAGAGGCAGGATTTTCAGCCAACATCTGGACTCTTCCTAAATCACTACAGCAACAGCGTCGCTCGCAAAGGGGGGGAAAGGCTTCTTTTTTCGCTCTTCAGCGATTTAATATTTATGCAGGGGTCTGCAATGCCGTTAGGCCAAGATGCTCAGCAAATATATAACTGAAATGAAGAAAACCTGGGCTCCAGAGATTTGTCTGGTTAGCTCAAATCAGTTAAGTGAAACTCAGCTCCCGCTATTTCGCTTGGCCCCTTGCTGCCCCAAGGCTCCTTTGACTGCAACGGCGCTGCATTTTTCTGACTCCAGCCAAGCCCCTTCACTTTCTGGATCCCTGCTTTCTACAGCTCAATTCCTTTCCCACCAACTGGTCCTTAGACTTCTGCCTCTTGGCACACTGCCTGCTCTGCCCCATCCTTCTGATCTTCATCCCTGGGTCTTTTTCTCGCTCAGCCAGCCTAGATGCCCCATATGCCTTCTTCTTTCCCTGTATGCATACCGTCCAACATTTCTCCGATGAAAATAGAGATGTTCTGTTCAATAATAATAATAATAATAATAATAATAATAATATCCTGCCCATCTGACTGGGTTGCCCTAGCCACTCTGGGTTGCTTCCAACATCTATAAAAACATACCATATTTTTCGCTCCATAAGACACACTTTTTTCTTCCTAAAAAGTAAGGGGAAATGTCTGTGTGTCTTATGGAGCGAATGCGTGGTCCCTGGAGCCGAATTGCCCAGGGGCAAAAAGCAGATCATGCTATATTTATTTTTTTTGAAAGAGGGAAGTGGGTGTTGAAACAAAGCCACTGATCGTTTGCCAGTCGGGGAGAGAGATAAGGGACGCTAGAGATAAAGGAGGCTGCCCGGGAGGGGGGAGATAAAGACTGTGAACTTGCAAAGGAGGAAAACAGGAAGACTAAAGCAATAAGGAGAGAAATTAGAAGAAAAGGAGGAGCAAAAAACTTCTCCAGCTAAGGAAAAACACTAAGGCAAACAAGAGGGAAGGGGGTGTTGAAAGGAAGCAGGCTGCCTGGCAGGGGGGAGGTAAAAACCCATGGATCCTCAGGATTTTTACATTGGGTCACCCCAAATTCACCATCAGATCACACAGCATGTCCATGACTACAGCCTGCACCAAAAGAATCACACATCCACTGTTTTGTGGAGCCACAATGGTGCAAAAACGTGGTTACAAAGCATGGATCCACATGGATCCTCAGGATTTTTGCATTGGGTCACCCCAAATTCACCATCAGATCTCATGTCTGTGGCCACAGCATGAACCACAAAAATCATCCACTGTTTCATTCAGAATATTTTTTTCTTGTTTTCCTCCTCTAAAAACTAGGTGTGTCTTATGGTCAGGTGCATCTTATGGAGTGAAAAATACGATAATAAAACATTTAGCATTCAAAAACTTCTCTATAAGGGATTGCCTTCCGATGTTTTCTAAGAGTTGTGTAGTTACTTATCTCCTTGGCTTGCAGGGTCACATAACTCCATACCCTCCATCATTTCTCTGGTGAAAATTGGGATGTCCTACCATACCTGCCAACATTTCTCCAATGAAAATAGGAACGTCCTAAGGAAAAGTGGGACATTCCAGGATCAAATCAGAAACTGAGACAGCTTCTATAAACCCGGGACTATCCCTGGAAAATAGGGTCATGATCCATGGGGGCTAATCCAAAGCACAACTTGCAAACTGCACGCTGTTTGAATTCCTTGCCATCTATTCCTTTTGCAGTTTGCACCTCCCTTAGCCCAGGTTGTTCCATGTCGGCATCTGCCTAATCTAGGCCAAAGCATCTCCAGAAAGTGCCAGTTTCTGCTCTTCCAGCTGTTTCCCATCTCTCCAGGTTCGGCTCCCGGATGCCTGGCTTTGAATTATTAACACCCTGGCAGCCAAGCTCTTAAATCTCAGCTTCTCTGGCTCTCCCCCAAGGCAAGCTTTCAGAGTTGGTGTTTTTTCTCGGAGCCAAGAGGTCCCATCGCAAGACAAGCAAGTTTTTGTCCAGCACAGTAGTGACTGTTCTGTGTGCTCCTGGCTACTGGGCTCTCATTAATTGGAGAACACCCAGTTTATTTATAGGGTCTTGAGGCTACGATGTCTTCCTTCTTTGACCAAGGCGCATTGATTGGTGCTTAATTTAGTGGCGGTGGGGTTTTGCCAGGAAAACGAATAAGGGAACTCCTGAGAATAGTGAAGTCTCTGCAATAGCTGCAAGCAGTTTTCATTTGATTTGCATTCTGAGTTGAAACACGAGTTTTCAGAGCTAAAGATACTTCGCCTGCAAAGCCTCTCTATTTATCTATTTTTGGTAAAAATTTCAGTGTCCTGCTGAAACCAGTTGGGTGCCTCATTTCCGCAATCCCTCTCACCTCCATAGTTGTTAATTTATGTGTCAAGCTGTCACTTATTTTAGTTTAAGACGTTTTTGATCCTGCCTGTCTCTTGAGCAGGACCCTCAAGATGGCAAACCACTCTGCTCAAACAGCGGCAAAATCAGAAGTTTAAAGATCAGCTGACAAACAGTAGCGGCAGCTGGTTGTTGAGTATAGCCGAAAAGGCGGGAACAAATGAAAGTGGGAGAATCTCTCAAAGTGGAAGTGGTGCCCTGTGAAAATAATAACTGAACATTGAAAAATAAGCAATGAGGCAGCTAAAGTCACAGAAGACCAAGAGCCCTCTTGGGAAGAATTTATCTCAGCTCACCCTCTCCCCCATGATATTTGGATGGTTGGGGAAGGATCATAGCTCAGTGAGAGACCCTGCGCTCTGCATGGAGTTTGTTCCAGAATCTCTGGTATTTCCAGATAGGACTAGAAGAGGCGCCCGAGCTCAAGGGTGAAAAATGAACCGGATTGTTTTAAAAATTACATGAGTAAACATGGTTCCCCAAATCCAAACTTGGGTGCGCCTAGAGTAAATTTCACAAAAGAAAAGTTAATTGGAGGAGATATCCCATACAAAGGAAAGGTTGAAGGTCTACTGGAACACAGTAAAAAGAAAAGGAAATAGAGAGAGAAGATGAAGCTGTTAAGAGGTAGAGGGAAGTTAAGGATTGAGAGAAATAGATGAATATGTATAGAAAGAAAAATAGATTATGTAAAGGAAAAGACATGCAAATTTTTAAATTGCAATAAAATTAAAAAGAATAATAATAGAAGAGGCATCTCCTTGAAAGCATGGAGAGTCAGAGCTGGTCAGTATAGACCAGGAATGGGGAACTTCTGGCCCACAGGTCAGATTTGGCCAGGAATGGCTCTAAATCTGGTCCATGGGGGCATTTCCCTCCAACCAAACCAACCTGTATGAAGCAGGTGGAGATGCAACTGGGCAGGTATCGAACAGCTCTTACTGTCAGGAAGTTCTTCCTAATGTTTAGGTGGAATCTTCTTTCTTGTAGTTTAGATCCATTGCTCCGTGTCCGCTTCTCTGGAGCAGCAGAAAACAACCTTTCTCCCTCCTCTATGTGACATCCTTTTATATATTTGAACATGGCTATCATATCACCCCTTAACCTCCTCTTCTCCAGGCTAAACATGCCCAGCTCCCTTAGCCGTTCCTCATAAGGCATCGTTTCCAGGCCTTTGACTATTTTGGTTCCTGACAGTAAGAGCTGTTCGACAGTGGAATTTGCTGCCAAGGAGTGTGGTGGAGTCTCCTTCTTTGGAGGTCTTTAAGCAGAGGCTTGACAACCATATGTCAGGAGTGCTCTGATGGTGTTTCCAGCTTGGCAGGGGGTTGGACTCGATGGCCCTTGTGGTCTATTCCAACTCTATGATTCTATGATTCATTCTGCACCTCTTCACATTGGCTGATTTCCTCCCCTATGTATTTGTTAGATTTACATCCTGGCCTTCATCATAAGATGTCAGGGCGGTTCACAGAATAAAATACAGGATGTTGTTGTTGTTTAGTCATTTAGTCGTGTCCGACTCTACGTGACCCCCTGGACTAGAGCACACCAGGCAGGATAAATACAGATAAAATACAGGATAATAACAAGTAAATAAGTAAAACAAAACAGCAAAACAATACCCCACCCCTTCACACAGAAGGAAAGGGTCCCCTTGCCAGGCTACACAACACAACCTGGCTCCCATACCCTTACTCCAGAGGAGGCTGACAGCAGCAAAACTCATATGGTGGGGAGAGCAATGGTGAAAAGTCTTTTCTGCAGCCTCCTGGAAACAACAACAGCTGGTGCAGGTCTTACTGCGCTTCCTTGCAGGTCAGAAAGTGCAGAGGGCCTCATGGGGCTCAAGAGGGTGGTGGCGACGAATGCAAGGTTTTCCCAGAGCAACGGCGTTCCCTGATTTTCCCATGCGGTCTGTGCAACCCACAGGGGCACATGGCAATGTGGGGGGCATTGCACCCACACCATACCCTCCAACATTTCTCTGATGAAAATAGGGACGTCCCATTCCACGCTGATAATTTTACTATTTATACCCTGCATGTCTTACTGGGTTCCCCCAGCCCCTCTGGGCAGCTTCCAACATATATAAAAACATGATAAAACAATAAACTCTTTTTTTAACCTTCCTTATACAGGGTTAGGGACGCGGGTGGCGCTGTGGGTTAAACCACAGAGCCTAGGACTTGCCGATCGGAAGGTCAGCGGTTCGAATCCCCATGATGGGGTGAGCTCCTATTGCTCAGTCCCAGCTCCTGCCAACCTAGCAGTTCAAAAGCACGTCAAAGCGCAAGTAGATAAATAGGTACCACTCCGGGGGGAAGGTAAACGGCGTTTCCATGCGCTGCTGTGGTTCGCCAGAAGCAGCTTCGTCATGCTGGCCACATGACCGGGAAGCTGTACGCCGGCTCCCTCGGCCAATAAAGCGAGATGAGCGCCGCAACCCCAGAGTCGGCCACAACTGGACCTAATGGTCAGGGGTCCCTTTGCCTTTACCTTTATACAGGACTGCTTCCGGATGGCTTGGGGGTCGGATAGCTCCTCCAACATTTCTCCCATGAAAATAGGGGCGTCCTAAGGGATAGCGGGTGGAAGACAGGAGGGCCTGGCGTGCTCTGGTCCATGGGGTCACAAAGAGTCGAACACGACTAAACGACTAAACAACACAACAACAAAGGGAAAGAGGGATCAAACTAGAAACCGGGACGGCTTTTGTATATTAGGTCCCCTGGAAAATAGGGACCTTTGGAGGGTCTGCCGCATCTTTCCACACCTGTGCAGCCACCTGCAGTGACACTCTGCCCTGCTGCTTCCTGAGACTCTCCCCGACGCCACGGCCCTGCCAGGCCCACCACGCCGAAGCCACAAGAAACACACGCCGAGAGAGAAACAGCTCTCCTTGGCCACATGAGCCACATCAAAGCCATGTGCCCATCGCCAGGAAAGAAACATCATTCCCACCAGCAACCCCTCTCCCCTCTCTGTGTTCTTACCTTGCAGGGTTACATACTGGGCGCCTGTTTGTGTTTTCCCCTGTCAGGGCAGACTCCGCTGGTGGCTTAAAGGATTTCCCCACAATAACCTGCAAATCCCTTTCCCAGAGTGACTAATAAGCTACAGAAACAATCGCTGCCTCCGACAGGAGGCTGGCATGCCAGTGACTACACGCGCCTTGCTGGCTCTAACATCAGGCTAAATCTATTGTTTTCCTTTGCCCTCTGGGTTTTCACTTTATTTTTATTTTAACCTGGGCCATCTTCCGTCCAGGTTCAACCTCACCAAGAACCTCTAATCTCTGCTGCCGAAAAACCTCCTTCCTCTTTCAGTTATTTGCATGAAAGGACTTCCACCGCCTTCATAAAATCTGCTTTCTCGGTCCTGCTAGCCTTTTGAAAGAAACAATCACCGTAATGGCTTTTCGCTGAAAGTGTTGAGAATCAGGAGGACATGCGATCTAATGGTGGTGGGGCAGGGAGAGTTAAGATCTTGATTTCTTTCACAGCTCCCACCACAGATTGAATAGATAGTTCTGGGCAAGTCAGTGAGGCAACTATACACATATATCTTAGCCCCATCTGAAGGAAACTCAAACACCATGTGATGTGGTAGATGAAATGATTGGGTGTGAGCTGTGGTTTCTCACTTCTTCAAATGTTTGTGTGGTAATGTCTGAAGCAGAGGTGGGGGCCGGGGTTTGGCTAGCAACTGTGATTTATTTGCTACCTATTTATTTTAAAATATATATATTCTACCCAGTGAAGTCAGTTCACACATTTGGCAAACAGGTGTGGGGACACTCAGAAGTGCACATCAGTGGCGTAGCGTGGGGGGTGCAGGGGGGCCGGCCGCACCGGGCACAACATCTGGGGGGGCACACTCGCACTCGCAGCTCTCTGCCCCTACCTGGCTCACTCACTCTCTCTCACTGCAGTGCTGGCTGTGCGAATCCGAGCCGCCGGGTCGCCGCCCACTGTGGAGGGGAGGGTGCCAGGCGTGCGGTGCGGAGAGAGAGCGAGGGATTATCTGGGGGAGGGACAGTGCAGCGGGGGGGGGGGCACAAATTACTTGCCTTGCCCCGGGTGCTGACAACCCACGCTACGCCACTGGTGCACATGTAGGTGTCAACCAGGTCTCAGGTGTGCAGCTTCTGATTGGAAGTACAGTTGTTAACAACGCTGAATTCGACGGATGAAAGTACATGTTGTTTGACATGATTGAGAATCGTGGACTCAGGGACGGAGAATTATAAAGCGTCAAAATCAAGATGTGGAAAATATGGAAACAACGAGGAGAGGCAGGGCTGAGGTGTGGAGATATGCTTCAGAGATCCAGACTGTGGGGAGCTCCGAAAAATTAATAATTATAATTTGGACTATAATTTGGTCTTTTTTCATTTTAGTTTTTTTATTTTAATTCGAGTTTTATAATTGGATATATTAATTGGATGCTTTTTATTGGAAAATCAATAAAAATGATTTTTTTAAAAAGGAAGTACAGTTGTACCTTGGTTCTCGAACACCTTGGCACTTGTACGTTTTGGCTCCTGAATGCCGCAAACCCGGAAGTAAGCGTTCCGGTTTGCGAACGTTTTTTGGAAGCCAAACATCCAACGCATCTTCCGCTTGAGTGCAGCAAGCTCCTGCAGCCAATAGGAAGCCGTGCCTCGGTTTCCGAACGGTTTCGGGAGTCGAACAGACTCCCGGAACGGATTAAGTTTGAGAACCGAGGTACCACTGTACCACAATCAGCACCGTGGATCCGCTGCCCTGAAAAATAATCACAATTCCATATCATACAGAACTCAGATTCTATACCAAGAAAAGCCGAATTCTGCCACTGTGAGGCAAACCAAGCAAATTTGTACGGATTCGCTTGGTGTAGATTCAATTTGTCACAAAGCATGAGAGGAGAGGCTAATGCATGACACTGACACCCTGACCTGCAAGACCCAAAGCCTCCTGAAGGTCGATTAAGCATGAAACCCATCTTGACTTCTAAGGAAAATTACCGTATATACTCGAGTATAAGCTGACCCGAATATAAGCCGAGGCACCTAATTTTCGCTCCTTCCGCCGCTGCTGCCCGCCTCACTTGAGTATAAGCTGAGGGGGTTTTTTCAGCATAAAAAATGTGCTGAAAAAGTCGGCTTATACTCGAGCATATACGGTACTTTTTTAAAAAAAGGAACAGTGGGATTTTTCAGGATATACAAGATTCTTCACCCAGGGTGAGATCCTGCATCTGTATCGAGTGACCACAGAGTATGCTCACAATAACGTTTCTGATCGCACCAGCATCTACCTGCACTCAAAATGAATGAATGGATGAATCTTTATTTGCGTCAGCCATCGGCCATAGGAACAAAAGAACAAAGCAATATACAAAGAACAGAAATAAAAAGTCGATTATATAAAACACACTTCAGGGTTCTGAATCGACAGTCCAGTAGTGGGCCTTATTCTGATTGCCCCAGCTAAAAACCTCGCAACCTTTACTGCCATCTCAACATAATAGCCTGAGAATTCATTTCCGCCTGATGTTGAAGTGTTCAGTACAGTCATACCTCGGGTTAAATATGCTTCAGGTTGAGCGCTTTCAGGTTACGCTCCGCGGCGACCCGGAAGCAACAGAACGCGTTACTTCCAAGTTTCGCCACTCGCGCATGCGCAGACGCTCAAAATGATGTCACACGCATGCGCAGAAGAAGCGAATCATGAGCCGCACACGCGCAGATGCGCATACGCGGGTTGCATTCTACTCAGGATGCGACCCGGAAGCAACAGAACACGTTACTTCCGGGTTTCCCCACTCACGCATGCGCAGACGCTCAAAATGATGTCACACACATGCGCAGAAGTGGCGAATCATGAGCCGCACATGCGCAGATGCGCATGCGCAGGTTGCATTCTACTCAGGATGCGAACGGGGCTCTGAAATGGATCCCGTTCACATCCAGAGGTACCACTGTACAGTGGTACCTCGGGTTAAGTACTTAATTCGTTCCAGAGGTCCGTTCTTAACCTGAAACTGTTCTTAACCTGAAGCACCACTTTAGCTAATGGGGCCTCCTGCTGCCGCTGCAGTGCCAGAGCACAATTTCTGTTCTCCTCCTGAAGCAAAGTTCTTAACCCGAGGTACTATTTCTGGGTTAGCGGAGCCTGTAACCTGAAGCGTATGTAACCCAAGGTACCACTGTATTGCACAGAGGCTTGCCAATTCTTTCGCTGACCCTGCAAAAAAAAGATCACATTTCTGTTCCGTGTTATCTCTTAGGAAAGTTGCGCAGGTTAGGCCTGGCATGATTCTCCACGTTGCAACAGGGCTACGCTGTTCTTCCTCAGAGCTTGCATCTGCCAGGGTGACATAAAAATGCCAGCGTTAAATCCCCCCCCCCCTTATTCTTTCTTTCTCTCTCCCCCGCCCTCTCCTCAACCGCCTCCCATCTCGCTTCCAAGATGCCAGTCTTCCCCCTTTCTGTTTCCCAAAGAGACTCCAGGGCTCCCCCTGCAGCCTGACTTCCTTGATCTTAAGACCCCTCCGAAGCAGCGAGGTGATGTTTTGCTGCTGCTGTTGAATATGGAACATGTCAGCACCGCTCAGCATAAATAAATGCCATCTGCCTCCGTTGAGCTGTGCTCCGTAGGCGGCCGAGAAGGAAAATGACCTTCTCCACCCATTGCAGTGCCAAATCTTGGAAAACATCTCTCTCTCTCTCTCTCTCTCTCTCGCTCTCTCTCTCTCTCTCTCTCCTTTCTGCGGCTTCCCGGCTTCTCTCCCCCCTGTTTTCTCCCACCCTGCAATCCTTGGTCACGACTGTGCCTCCATTTCAGCGTTTAAGCTCACAGAATTTGATGGGCCAAGCAGCGCCACCGGGTTCATGGCTTTATCGATGACGTGCTGCTTCGGATGACGCTTTTCATCTTGCCAGGAGGCCGGCGAAAGGTCAAGCTCCCTTCCCGCAATGCATTTTTTAAACGCTGTTTGTTCACACATTGAGTTTCTTGAATCACGGCGCTGGAACAACTTGAGGCCTCGGAGCAGAGGAAGAGGGCGAACGGGCAGCTGGGGTTTCACGGGTGCTGAACCCTGTCGCGCATTCATGTCTGCGTTGGAAGAGGCAGGAGGAGACCTGGAGCCCGGTGCAAAGACCTAGGGTGACTCCTCGCCTTCACATTGCATCTGCGTGGAGACGAAAGCCGGTCATGCCTCTCTAAGGAACTCCAGAAAGATGATGGAGAAGCACAGTGATCAGGTCTCCTTCCTGGCACTTAAAAAAACCCCAAAACTTTAAAGCAGGGGTAGGCAACCTAAGGCCCAGGGGCCGGATCCGGCCCAATCGCCTTCTCAATCCGAGCAGTGGACGGTCCGGGAATCAGCGTGTTTTTACATGAGTAGAATGCGTCCTTTTATTTAAAATGCACCTCTGGGTTATTTGTGGGGCCTGCCTAGTGTTTTTACATGAGTAGAACGTGTGTTTTTATTTAGAAAGCATCTCTGGGTTATTTGTGGGGCATAGGAATTCGTTCATTTTTATTTTTTTCAAAATACAGTGGTACCTTGGGTTACATATGCTTCAGGTTAGATACGCTTCAGGTTACAGACTCTGCTAACCCAAAAATAGTACCTCAGGTTAAGAACTTTGCTTCAGGATAAGAACAGAAATTGTGTTCCGGCGGCGCAGCGACAGCAAGAGGCCCCATTAGCTAAAGTGGTGCTTCAGGTTAAGAACAGTTTCAGGTCAAGAACGGGCCTCCGGAACGAATTAAGTACTTAACCCGAGGTACCACTGTATAGTCCGGCCCACCACATGGTCTGAGGGATGGTGGACCGGCCCACAGCTGGAAAAGGTTGCTGACCCCTGCTTTAAAGCATCTCCAAGGGGACTTTTATTAGAGGAGTGATAAATCTTTCCATTTTGGGGTTGTCTCTGTTACTCCAGTTTGGACATAAGAACATAAGAAGAGCTCTGATGCTGGATCAGGCCAATGGATCATCTAGACCAGGGGTCAGCAAACTTTTTCAGCTAAGTGTGCCGATGTCTGTTGGCATCGGTCGCTGTGATGTTCGGGCAGAAGAAAGCTCGGTTCAGTATACCTGAAGGAGCGTCTCCACCCCCATCGTTCTGCCCGGACACTGAGGTCCAGCACTGAGGGCCTTCTGGCGGTTCGCTCGCTGCGAGAAGCCAAGTTACAGGGAACCAGGCAGAGGGTCTTCTCGGTGGTGGCACCCACCCTGTGGAACGCCCTCCCACCAGATGTCAAAGAGAACAACAACTACCAGACTTTTAGAAGACATCTGAAGGCAGCCCTGTTTAGGGAAGCTTTTAATGTTTAATAGACTACTGTATTTTAATACTTTGTTGGAAGCCACCCAGAGTGGCTGGGGAAAGCCAGCCTGATGGGCAGGGTATAAATATTATATTATTATTATTATTATTATTATTATTATTATTATTATTATTAGCTCCCGAATGAAAGACCAGGAGGGAGAGAACATGCCAGTCGGGCATGTGTCTCTGCCAGGGTCCTACTCGAGTGTAGGACAAGCTCCTGACATGAGCTCCATACCAAAGCGGAGATTCAAACCCTGGTCTCCCAAGCCCTAGTCTGACACTGTAACCACTATACCACACTGTCTCTCACCACGCAACTCAGCTTTGAAGCCTAGTTCTTTGTTGCCTGTGCAACGATGCTTCTGCTAGAGGCTGCCCTTTATGTACTTGCTGGGGCGGGGGGGGGGGGGAGAGTGGACAGAAAGCAGTTTTCCCCCATAACACTAAAATCTGGGGTCCTTCAATGAAAGTGATTCATGGTAGAGTTGAGACCGAGAGCACTTTATTCATACAGCGCTCAGTTCATTTGTGAGATTTGCTGCTCCACAATGTGCTAAATACTGGCTGCTTAAGGTGGGTTGAACAAATTAATGGAGGAGAGGTCCAGCAATGGTTTTTAGCCATGATAGCTAAATGGAACCTCCAGCTGCAGGAGCACTCTATCTCTGAATCCCGAGTGCTAGGGAGCAGGTATACAGTAGTTGGCCACTGTGGAAAGCAGGTTGCCGTTGGACTAGGTGGATCCTTCTTCTGGCCCAGAAGAGTTCATTTTAACAACAACAACAACAAAAACAGCAATAGCAATAGCAATAATAGTAATAATAATAATAATATATTATTTATACCCCACCCATCTGGCTGGCTTTCCCCAGCCACTCTGGGCGGCTTCCAGCAAAATATTAAAATTCAATGATTCGTCAAATATTAAAAGCTTCCCTAAACAGGGCTGCCTTCAGATGCCTTCTAAAAGTCAGATAGTTGTTTATTTCTTTGACATCCGATGGGAGGGCATTCCACAGGGTGGGCGCCATTACCAAGAAGGCCCTCTGCCATGGTACATTGCTGCGGCAACCAAAGGTATGAATATTGTCAGGTAGGAATTTGTCCTTGAATCCATGGCCTACGTTAGTAGCTGCTCTATGATCTCAACTCCACTTTGAAGACTGTCGTTTGATCATGGGTAGTTAGGCCTTGAGGCAACATAGTCCCTCAGGCCCAGCAAACTGGGGCCGTTGCCAAACATCAAGACATGTGGCATTCCATGTCTGGAAAAGAATCCCTGGATTTCAAAGGCATCACATTATTTTCTGATGTTTTCCCTACACAGCTGGCTCAGGGTAACGTTAATTATAGGTTTGTGAGGAATGAATAGACTTTGCCAAAATATGTGTGCATGCCAGCACTAACTTTGCACAATGCCTGAAGCTCGCAACTGTTTAGCAACAAAGGACCTTTCCCCTTGTTTAGGCTGGTGTTTTTCTCAGGTTTGACGTTCTTAACCTGTAGGTTGATTAATCTGCATCTTAAATTATTACAAGGAGAGAAAAAAAAGTTGAATGCAAGAGGGTGATTTGGATATTGCGGCGAGCGAACGTATTAGGAGAGCCGTTACTTTATGTTTACTATCCAAATGTCCTTCATGTATTCAATGTCTTTTTGTAATAATTTAGGCACAGTCCACAATCTTGGAACAGAACCCGTCAGGTATAGAGAGTTACGCTTTGAAATGAGATATGGAGCTGGTAGGACAGTGGTGATTGGTGCTGAATAACCTGCGGCCCTCCAAATATCGTTGTACTCCAACTCCCATCAGCGCGAGTCTGCATGACTCATGGTTAGCCGTGAAGGGAGTCACAGACAGACGAACTAATGCCAGTATCCTGGAAGAAGCCAAGATCACCAGTGTTGAAGCAACGATTCTTCAAAGTCAACTTCGTTGGACTGGTCATGTTGTTCAGATGCCCGATTGTCGTCTTCCAAAGCAACTACTCTATTCCCAACTTAAAAATGGAAAGCGTAGGTGTTATATACTGAGTTGAATAGGATTCAGAATGCAGCAGTCTGATTGGTCTTAGAACAATAGGATCCAGAAGACACTCTCAAGGTAAATCTTTAAAAATGTAGTATAAACACCGACAGCTGGGAAACACTGACTTGCGAGCGCTCCAGTTGGAGAACAGCCTTTACCAAAGGTGTCATGGGCTTTGAAGACACTCGAACTCAGGACGCAAGGGAGAAATGTGCTAAGAGGAAGGCATGCTTGGCAAATCCACACTGTGATCAACTACTGCCCAGAAACCAATGTCTCCACTGCGGAAGGAGGTGTGGATCCAGAATTGGTCTCCACAGTAGGGTGGTTCATAAAAAAACCTTTTTTAAAAAAAATGCCTGCTCCAAAGCTCTTATCTTACTACACTAGGGACTATATAGCTATATCTGTAATTTCATTCATATCAGTTAATATCTTGACCCTCTGCCACGAAAATAGTTGTTTACTTGGCCGTTTTCCTATGTCGTGAAGGCTGAAATTTCAATTCAGTGGAGCAGGGTCAAGATATTAACTGATATGCATGAAATTTAATATATAGCTATATAATCCCTAGTGTAGTAAGATAAGAGCTTTGGAGCAGGTATTGAACCGCCCTACTCCACAGTCACTTAAGGACTCACTTTTAAGATTGTGTTCATGGAAGACAATCTTACACACCTACGAATGATCACCAAAGAAGAGTCTAGAAGTATCTGAAGGGCCTCAGATTCCTTACTCCTGTGTTATGGTGTGAACAGCATTTTGGAAGTCCCTGCCTATTGCGAACAAGCAACCACCTTCACTGTACTCTTTTTGGTCCCTGCCTAAAACATTCTCGCTTAGACTAGCCTACCCAGATGCTTAGAAAGTTGGTGTAATTTTAATCTGGTTTACCATTTTAACTTTTGTATGTTTTAAGGTACGTTTGTGAATTTTTTCTCGATTTTATTGTTTCATCTCTGAGGTTCACATCAATCAAGCATGTGTAAATTTTATAAAATAAATCAATAAATGTGCAAAGGTTGGACTAGATGATCATTGGGTCCATTCCAACTCAATCATATGGGTGGCCTATAAATTATTATTATTATTATTATTATTATTATTATTATTATTATTATTCTATGATTCTATGGGACGCGGGTGGCGCTGTGGGTAAAAGCCTCAGCGCCTAGGGCTTGCCGATCGAAAGGTCGGTGGTTCGAATCCCCGCCGCGGGGTGCGCTCCCGTTGCTCGGTCCCAGCGCCTGCCAACCTAGCAGTTCGAAAGCACTCCCAGGTGCAAGTAGATAAATAGGGACCGCTTACTAGCGGGAAGGTAAACGGCGTTTCCGTGTGCTGCTCTGGCTCGCCAGATGCAGCTTGTCACGCTGGCCACGTGACCCGGAAGTGTCTCCGGACAGCGCTGGCCCCCGGCCTCTTGAGTGAGATGGGCGCACAACCCTAGAGTCTGTCAAGACTGGCCCGTACGGGCAGGGGTACCTTTACCTTTATGATTCTATGACCAGGCCACCCTGTTGAGATACTTTTGATTAAATGGCTTAAACCTCATTGGTTTACAAATAAATCAAGTTGATGATGATACCTTTGATTACTCCCCGCGTCTATCATGCCTTTTGCAAATTCTTTCCATTCATTGTATGATTGTGGCCCATTTCATCCTTTTTTTAAAATCAATAACGTGTTATTGATATCATCAAAGCCTTTTCCCTCATTTCCTGTAATGGTGTCATTAAATGCTTGCTGCCAAGTTTATTTCCTTGCTTATAATCAATTGTGTCTGGATTATGTAACTGAAGCAGAAACTGACATTTCTCAGCTGGAAACAGAGATGAACTTGCAACACCTCAATTTATATACCCAGGACCAGTCCCCAAATACAGAGGCCGATTGCTACACATGCCTGAAGGCCAAAGGACCTTCTAGATCAGCATCCTACTAAGTTCAATACATCAAACAAATTCCCAGGCACTGAGCAGGACTAGTACTGGATACAGTGGTACCTTGGTTCTCAAACGCCTTGGTTCCCAAACACCAAAACCCCGGAAGTAAGTGTTCTGGTTTTCAAACAATTTTCAGAAGCCGAACCTCAGACGCAGCTGTCAGCTATTGTTTCCAGGACAACTGCACCAATCAGAAGCGGTGCATTGGTTTTCAAACATTTCAGAAGTCAAGCGGACTTCTGGAATGGATTAAGTTTGGCGCTCTTGTTTTTGCTATTTATTTTGCGTTTTTGTTTTTGAGGCTTCTTCGGTTAATTTGTTTTTGTGGCTGTGTGGAACCCAGTTCAGCTACTGATTGATTGATTGATTGATTGATTGTGTGACTGAGGAAATGGATAAAGCCCCCCCCCAATCTAAACAATGACTATCATCAGTGCAGGTAAGAAAAAATAATAATTTTAATTTTTAGCATCTACAATACTGTCTTATTTATTTTATAGTACAGTACATCGATTATTGCTTTCATTTTATGGATCAATGATCTCATTCGATAGTAAAATTCATGTTAAATTGCTGTTTTAGAGGTTGTTTTTAAAAGTCTAGAACGGATTAATTCGTTTTGCATTACTTTCTATGGGAAAGCGTGCCTTGGTTTTGGAACGCTTTGGTTTTGGAACGGACTTCCGGAACGGATTAAGCTTGAGAACCAAGGTCCCACTGTATTATTATTATTATTTGCAGGTGTCGGATTGGTTTCATTGTTTTTCTAGGTTGGGTAAGTGAGATTATTAAGAACACAAGAAGAGCCTACTGGATCAGGTCAATGGCCCATCTAGTCCAGCTTCCTGTTCTCACAGTGGTCAAACAGATACCTTTGGGGAATCCAGAAGCAGGATTCGAAAAGAAGAGCCCTCTACCTCTCTTTCAAATCAGAACCAGTGAAGGCGGTGAAGGACCTGTGTGAGTGTCTGGAGGCAGTTGGAGGATGGATGGCGGCTAATGGATTGAGGTTGAATCCTGACAAGACAGAAGTACTGTTCTTGGGGGACAGGGGCGGGCAGATGTGGAGGAATCCCTGGTCCTGAATGGGGTAACTGTGCCCCTGAAGGACCAGGTGTGCAGCCTGGGAGTCATTTTGGACTCACAGCTGTCGATGGAAGAGCAGGTTAATTCTATGTCCAGGGCAGCTGTCCACCAGCTCCATCTGGTACGCAGGCTGGGACCCTACCTGCCTGCAAACTGTCTCGCCAGAGTGGTGCATGCTCTAGTTATCTCCCGCTTGGACCACTGCAATGCACTCTACATGGGGCTACCTTTGAAGGTAACCCGAAAATTATAACTAATCCAGAATGGGCAGCTAGACTGGTGACTGGGAGTGGCCGCCGGGACCACATAACACCGGTCTTGAAAGACCGACATTGGCTCCCAGTACGTTTCCGAGCACAATTCAAAGTGTTGGTGCTGACCTTAAAGCCCTAAACGGCCTCAGCCCAGTATACCTGAAGGAGCGTCTCTACCCCCATCGTTCTGCCCAGACACTGTGGTCCAGTGCCGAGGGCCTTCTGGCAGTTCCCTCATTGCAAGAAGCAAAGCTACAGGGAACCAGGCAGAGGGCCTTCTCGGTAGTGGCGCCCGCCCTGTGGAACGCCCTTCCATCAGATGTCAAAGAGATAAACAACTACCTGACTTTTAGAAGACATCTGAAGGCAGCCCTGTTCAGGGAGGTTTTTTATGTGTGACATTTTAATGTATTTTTAATCTTTGTTGGAAGCTGCCCAGAGTGGCTGGGGAAACCCAGCCAGATGGGCGGGGTACAAATAATAAATTATTATTATTAATAATAATTATATCTCCCCTCCTGTTATTTCCAGCAGTGGGAGTTCAGAAACATTGCGGTCTTCACCCATGGGGGCAGGGAATGGTCATCGCGGCTAACAGGAATCGGCAAATCTGCCAATTCCGGATTCTTTTTCTTACTTTTCCAATGCTAACATCAGCTCTTCCACATTTCCACATCAGTTCACACTCTCTCTTTTTTTAAAGACCTCATGAAAATTCTTCAGCACTTTGCTGCAAATTTCTCTTATCAGACACGTGTTTATATGCAATTTTGCTTGATATACACGTTTTTCCAAAAACATATTTTGCCTGAAAATGGGAAAGTATTGCTTAGCAGAAGGTACAACAGCTGGATGTCACCGTAGAGTGAATATTTAGAATAATGTTTTTGTATGTAACTGACAGATGGAAAATTGGAAGTCATTTTATCTCTTTTTTCCCTTTCTTATATACCTCTCTTTCTTTTATCTTCCTTATTCTTTGTTTGGTTTTTTTATTTCCTTGGAGTCCCCTGTTCCCGGTCTTTATTGGGATTATATACACATGAAGGTGATGGATCTTTGATGAAGGACCCTGCGTGAGAGACAGGGAAATGAAGATCTCCCATTGGGTGGGTCCACCTCTTTCTGTATGAGACAAGGGTTAAGAGCTACCTTTGAGAGAAGACTGCATTTTTCTTTCTTTTTTCTGATTGCATTTAGATTAGCTTATTTTCAAGTGCATTACGAAGCAACCTTAACAAAATATTATGGACAAAACACATCTTTTGTCTAATATATAATGGATGTCTGTACGTTCTTTTCACTAGCACACGCATTCTTATTCACACCTCCCCATAGTGTGTGCATTTTTGCACACCTTGGGTGGGGAATTGCATTGCAAAATGCACACTGCGGATTTCAAAGGAGGACTATGTTTCAGTACAGATATCGTTTCGGAAGGAGCAGATTGGCTTGGTTTGCCTCTGACTGTGAGCTGAATTCAATTCCCCCCATACCCAGGCAGAAGAAAATATCTCTGTGTGTTTTAAGGGTATATATTTGTGCAATAGATCTAAAAACAAACATACAGCCCCATTCTTTTTTATTAATTCAGATAGCTGATCCTTTTTGTAAATTCTGCCCCTTATTCCTGAAGAGGCCAGCCAGACCAGTTCTTAGTTTTAAGTGGAATCCAAAGAGCAGTGGAGCCTTTAGGGGGCATGGACAGAAATTGGATTAAAATCTGCAAATCGTTATCTTGCACTTAGGGGCTGGTTTACCTGCAGAAGAAGGAGATGACTCTCTTCTGGAAAATAGGGCATGTGTCCACTCTATGTCTCTGCATAGTACTAATCACAATCTGAGCTCTCACAATGGCACCCATTAGCTGCCGGGAGCTGCAAAAGCGGCTCATTACACCAGTTCCAGGCCTCGTAGAAGTTCTCCAGACGTCTTGCTTTCTCTCTAAGTCCTCCTCTGAAGTGCATACATTTCCAGTGCTTTCTTGCCTCTATAAAACTCATCAAACTTCTGCAACATGTCAAAGTTGGCCTTCTCAGTCTGGCAGTTGCATGCTATTAAAAAAAATAAATGTCAGCTGCTTCGAGTCTTGCAAAATTCAGGAGTAAACTCTTTTCTGCTTCTTTTTTCCAGTGCTGAATCTTTTCCAAGGTTCTCCAGTGTGACTTGAAAACTACGGTTCCTGTGGGATCTTCAGATGCTTCATCCATGCAGCACTCTCGCTTCACCGCGTCAGTTTTCTTTCTGATCAAAGTTGGCTTAGAGATCCCACTTCTGGCGGCATCCTAAGTTCTTCTTCATTAAAACCGATGGAACTGAAGGCTGTCTTAATGTAATTTGTGTTAGTGTAGCAAATAGATTCTCGCCCGAACTCTCTTTGGCATATTTTTCTCCCTGTTGCTCTAATGTGCCTTCAGCTTGACTGAAGATGGTGTGTACGCCCATTCAAGGAGCGACGGGGGTCTGTTCAACTGGGAAAGTCTTCATGCGCAGACAAAAGTATGGCAGACACATGCACCTTCTCTCCCCCCCCCCTCTTTTTCTTTGAAATAGTTTTAATTTGATTTTACAAATCCAAAATTGTTGTTGTTTAGTCGTTCAGTCGTGTCCGACTCTTCGTGACCCCATGGACCAGAGCACGCCAGGCACTCCTGCCTTCCACTGCCGCCTGCAGTTTGGTCAGATTCATGTTTGTAGCTTCGAGAACACTGTCTAACCATCTCGTCCTCTGTCGTCCCCTTCTCCTTGTGCCCTCCATCTTTCCCAACATCAGGGTCTTTTCCAGTGAGTCTTCTCTTCTCATGAGGTGGCCAAAGTATTGGAGCCTCAGCTTCACGATCTGTCCTTCCAGTGAGCACTCAGGGCTGATTTCCTTAAGAATGGATGTGTTTGATCTTCTTGCAGTCCATGGGACTCTCAAGAGTCTCCTCCAGCACCAGAATTCAAAAGCGTCAATTCTTCGGCGATCAGCCTTCTTTATGGCCCAGCTCTCACTTCCATACATCACTACTGGGAAAACCATAGCTTTTACTATACGGACCTTTGTTGGCAAGGTGATGTCTCTACTTTTTAAAATGCTGTCTAGGTTTGTCATTGCTTTCCTCCCAAGAAGCAGGCGTCTCTTAATTTCGTGGCTGCTGTCACCATCTGCAGTGATCATGGAGCCCAAGAAAGTAAAATCTCTCACTGCCTCCATTTCCTCCCCTTCTATTTGCCAGGAGGTGATGGGACCAGTGGCCATGATCTTCGGTTTTTTGATGTTGAGCTTCAGACCGTATTTTGCACTCTCCTCTTTCACCCTCAATAAAAGGTTTTTTAATTCCTCCTCACTTTCTGCCATAAAGGTTGTGTCATCTGCATATCTGAGGTTGTTGATATTTCTTCCAGCAATCTTAATTCCAGCTAGGGATTCATCCAGCCCAGCCTTTCGCATGATGAATTCTGCATATAAGTTAAATAAGCAGGGAGACAAAATACAGCCTTGTCGTACTCCTTTCCCAATTTTGAACCAATCAGTTGTTCCATATCCAGTTCTAACTGTAGCTTCTTGTCCCACATAGAGATTTCTCAGGAGACAGATGAGGTGATCAGGCACTCCCATTTCTTTAAGAACTTGCCATAGTTTGCTGTGGTCGACACAGTCAAAGGCTTTTGCATAGTCAATGAAGCAGAAGTAGATGTCTTTCTGGAACTCTCTAGCTTTCTCCATAATCCAGCGCATGTTTGCAATTTGGTCTCTGGTTCCTCTGCCTCTTCTAAATCCAGCTTGCACTTCTGGGAGTTCTCGGTCCACATACTGCTTGAGCCTTCCAAATCCAAAATTATAACAATCCAAATGCATATCCATATATAGGTAAAGGTAAAGGGACCCCTGACCATTAGGTCCAGTCATGGCAGGGATTCGAACCGCCGACCTTCTGATCAACGAGCCCTAGGCTCTGTGGTTTAACCCACAGTGCCACCCACATCCCTATATATATATAATCCATATATAGAGATTACTCTAAATCTTGCAACATTTACAACTGCATGTTATTCCATAATCTATATTTTATATCAATCCATATTATCCATTACAAGTGAGATTAAAAGCCTTCTAATGTTCCCATCTGCTTGCAGTGGTCTCCTAAATAACTGATAAATAATCCCCATTCTTTTTTAAAGTTTTTGTCGTCTTGGTTCCTGAATTTTCTAGTCAGCATTGCCATTTCGGCGTAGTCCATCAATTTAGCTCTCTGGTAGTGACTTCTTTTCCATCTCTGGGCTAGTAGCATTCAAGCAGCTGCTGTCTTTTCATAAAAAGTCTTTTCTGGTCTTTTCGGATGTCGGAACACAAGGAGAGCCTGGTGAATCAAGCCCATGGCCCATCAAGTCCAGCAATCTGTTCTCGTAGTCAGTGCCAGATTTACGTATAAGCTAAACAAGCTATAGCTTATGGCCACACTCTCTTGGGCCCCCCAAAAAATTAAAGGGAAAGAAACTGGATGTACCTTTCCAAAATATAAGATGAAAAAACAAACTACATACAGCAACAGTGTTTTGTGTTGTGTAGGCTGCTATGATGTAAGTAATGGGCCCCGCCTGCTAGCCTGCTCCCTAAAGTATCACTGGTTTGCTCATTTCTATATCAGTTCCTTTGTTCCGGAGCCCCGTTCACATCCTGAAGCGAATGCAACCCACATCTGCATGTGTGCGGGTCGTTATCCCCCACTTCCGCGCATGCGCGTGATGTCATTTTAGCATCTGGGCATGCGCGAGCGGCGAAACCCGGAAGTAACGCGTTCCATTACTTCCGGGCCACAGTGGAGCGCAACCCGAAAATGCTTAACTCGAAGTTACTTCAACCCAAGGTATGACTGTACATATTTTGTTATGTGCAAATGGCTTGAGATACCTGTTAGGTCCATAAATTACCATATAGCAATACAGTGGTACCTCGGGTTAAGTACTTAATTCGTTCCGGAGGTCTGTACTTAACCTGAAACTGTTCTTAACCTGAAGCACCACTTTAGCTAATGGGGCCTCCTGCTGCCGCCGCACCATCGGAGCACGATGTCTGTTCTCAACCTGAAGCAAAGTTCTTAACCTGCAGTACTATTTCTGGGTTAGCGGAGTCTGTAACCTGAAGTGTATGTAATTTGAGGTAAGGTAAAGGGACCCCTGACCATTAGGTCCAGTCGTGGCTGACTGGGGTTGCGGTGCTCATCTCGCTCTATAGGCCGAGGGAGCTGGTGTACAGCTTCCGGGTCATGTTGCCAACATGACTAAGCCGCTTCTGGTGAACCACAGCAGCGCACGGAAACACCATTTACCTTCCCGCCAGAGCGGTACCTATTTATCTACTTGCACTTTGATGTGCTTTCGAACTGCTAGGTTGGCAGGAGCAGGCACGGAGCAACGGGAGCTCACCCCGTCACGGGGATTTGAACCGCCGACCTTCTGATCAGCAAGTCCTAGGCTCTGTGGTTTAACCCACAGCGCCACCCGCATCCACTGTACAAAAAACAGTGACCATTTGCTGTTGACAAAGGACAGGTGGACATATAAAAGGCCCCATTACCTTCAGTAGCTTAGGGCCTCATCCAGCCTAAATCCGGCTCTCCTCATAGTGGTCAAACAGATGCATCTCTAAGGGGAGATCATTTCAGAGAGACTGTCCTACCACGAATAGAGCCCTCCTGCTCATTCCGTAACCCCAAATCCTGGCAAGGGACAGAAGCAGAGCTCCCCAATGCCCCCAACTATTGAATTCGTTGGTTTTGGAGAAGCCCTCCTGCAGTTGTGTCCATCATTCAGCCTTTCGGATTGTGAGTGTAAATCCTGCATATTGCATTGATTTTGTTTCCAGGGTGGGTGGGTGCCCAGGCGTTGCGCTGTGTGTCATTCCACTACTTCCCTCCTTCGCAGAGAAACGTCTTCTCTCCTTTTCAGCTGCAATTTTCATCACGATCCCCTCTGATCCTCCGCATGACTCTCCCCTGGGTCACACATCGTTCCTGATGCTGCACCCGCCTGGCAAACGCCAGCAAATGGAAATGGCATTCCAAGTGGCAGGAAGCAGATAGCACCAAAAGGCGCAAAGGGAGGGAGGGAAGACAGTCTCAGCATCGACTGAGCCCGCCCCACGTAATTGCCAGAGTGGTGCATGCTCTGGTTATCTCCTGCTTGGGCTACTGCAATGCGCTCTATGTGGGGCTACCTTTGAAGGTGACTCGGAAACTGCAATTAATCCAGAATGCGGCAGCTAGACTGGTGACTGGGAGTGGCCGCCAAGACCATATAACACCGATCCTGAAAGATCTTCATTGGCTCCCAGTACGTTTCCAAGCACAATTCAAAGTGTTGGTGCTGACCTTTAAAGCCCTAAACAGCCTCGGTCCAGTATACCTGAAGGAGCGTCTCCACCCCCATCGTTCTGCCCGGAGACTGAGGTCCAGCTCCGAGGGCCTTCTGGCGGTTCCCTCACTGTGACAAGTGAGGTTACAGGGAACCAGGCAGAGGGCCTTCTTGGTAGTGGCGCCTGCCCTGTGGAAGGCCCTCCCAGCGGATGTCAAGGCAATAAACAACTATTTTACTTTTAAATGAAACTGAAGATGGCCCTGTTCAGGGAAGTTTTTTATGTCCAATGCTGTATTGTTTTTAATAGTCAGTTGGAAGACGCCCAGAGTGGCTGGGGAAACCCAGCCAGATGGGTTGGGTATAAATAATAAATTATTATTATTATATTATTATTATCATACATGGAGAAACGAAAGGAAGACTATTGAGAGTCTAGAAGTAATAGTACCACTCTATTCTGCTTTGGTCAGACCACACCTGGAGTCCTGTGTCCAGTTCTGGGCATCACAGTTTAAGAAGGATGCTGTAACGTGTGCAGAGGACAATGACCAAGATGACCAAGGGTCGGGAAACCAAGCCCTATGAGGAACGGTTGAAGGATCTGGGTAAGAAGAGACTGAGAGGAGTGGAAGATGGAGCAAGCTTATTTATTGCTGACCCAGTGGGTAGGACCCAAATCAATGGATTCAAAATTAAAAGAAATGAGATTCTAACAAAACATCTGGAAGACCTCTCTGACAGTAAAGAGCTGTTCAAGAGTGGAATGGTCTCCCTCGGGAGATAGCGAGCTCTCTTTCATATGAGGTTTTCAAACAGAGGTTGGATGTTAGAATTCTTTAGCTGCGATTCCTGCAGGTGGTTGGACTAGATTTGGGGATCCCTCCAAACTCTATAAATCTGTGATGCTTCTGCAGAATGTTCAAGTGAAGCCAAGGCTTCCCTCGAGGAGGACAATTTCCCACCTCTGTAAGCTGTGGGGCACAGGTCTCCAGAAGCACTCACAACCACAAGTCAGTGATCTTCATTAGTGGCTCTGCATGGATGGAGATTGGCCCATTAGAGTTGCTGTCGCAGAACTCAGCAGGAAGACAAAACCAGAATTAGCACCACATCCACACCATACATTTAAAGCACTTTGGACTGTTAAGAGATCCCTGTTCCCTTCACAAAGCTACAATTCTCAGGGTTCCCCGGAAAGAGGGGTTGGTTGTTAAACGGCTCAAGGAACTATTGGCTGGAACCTGGATGACCAGCTCTCAGGGTTAATGGAGTTGCATCCTGTACTACAGATTCCAAACAAATGTTGGGCTAGCGGATTTCCAAGGTCTCCTCCAATTCCTGTTCTGTGATAGGCCTTATGCTTAGATGCCTGTGATTATCACAATTCCTCTCTTTCATTGCATTTGCATCATACTTATTTGTTGCACCTATATCCGGGGCTTCTTTTCTTTCCTTTTTTTTTTACTTTATAATTTTTATTTATTTTCCATTTAATAATATACGTTTACATCATTCCACTCCACTTCACATCCCAGGTGCTTTAGAGCCTATCGACTTCCTTCCCTCCTGCCTCATGGCTTTCAAAATTGTCCTTTATATCATGTATGCTGATGACACCCAACTCTATCTGTTGATGGATGGCCATCCTGACTTGGCCCCAGACACACTGACCAGATGTTTGGAAGCTGTGGCTGGATGGTTATGTGGGAGCCGGTTGAAGCTAAATCCTTCAAAGACAGAGGTCCTGTGGCTGGGACGGGACGATATGGGATTGGGGGGGGACAGTTCCCATCTCTTGCAGGGGCATAATTAGTGCCAGCACCGTTCATTAAGAGTTTGGGTGTAATCTTCGACACCTCCCTTTCCATGGAGGCGCAGATTGCAGCTACAACAAAGGTGGCATTTTTCCATCTCCTCCAAGCTAAGCAGTTGGCTCCTTACCTCTCTCGCCCTGACCTAGCCACTGTGATCCACGTGACGGTCACCTCCAGACTGGATTATTGTAACTCGCTCTACGTGGGGCAGCCCTTGAGACTGACCCAGAAACTCCAATGGGTGCAGAATGCCGTGGTGAGACTCCTCACGGGGTCCTGGCCACGGGATCACATTCACCCAGTGCTATACCAGCTGCACTGGCTCCCGGTGGAGTACAGGATCCGGTTTAAGTTGCTGGTTTTAACCTTTAAAGCCTAGGACCCTCGTACCTACGGGACCGCCTCTCCTGGTATGTCCCACGGGAGACCTTATGGTCTGCAAATAAAAACATCTTGGAGGTCCCGGGCCACAGGGAGGTTAGGCTGGCCTCAAACAGAGCCAGGGCTTTTTCGGCCGTGGCCCCGATCTGGTGGAACGTTTTGTCACAAGAGACTAGGGCCCTGCGGGACTTGACATCTTTTGGCAGGGCCTGCAAGACAGAGCTGTTCCACCAGGCCTTTGGCCTCTGGTAATCCTCACAGAACTCTAGCCCAGTGGTTGCCATTGATTTGATTTTGAATTGATTTTAGAATGAATTGATTTTAGAATGCATTTCAATTAATTGATTGTGATTTTTTGTAAACTGTGTTGCTTTTATTGTTGTTAGCCGCTCTGAGCCCGGCTTTGGCTGGAGAGGGCGGGATATAAATAAAATTTTATTATTATTATTGGGAGTCGTGGGTGGGCGGTCTGCCGAATGTCTGCCATCAGTGGCTCACTCCACCCCTGTGGGTGTCTTGCTCCGCCCCTGGCTGCAGGGTGCGTGCGCCGCTCTGTGCACCTGAGTGGCTATCCCATGCTTTGCCACTGCCCAGTGATTCGAACCTTGGCCTCCCAAGTCCTAATCTGGCACTCTAAACCACAACACCACAACACCGGCTCCCTTATCCCACCACGGTTCCTCCGAGGAGCTTAGGTTGGCACACATTCTTCACAACAACCCTGTGAGGCAGGCGAAGCTGAGAAGCAAAGCTACAGGGAACCAGGCAGAGGGCCTTCTCGGTGGTGGCGCCCGCCCTGTGGAACGCCCACCCATCAGATGTCCAAGAGATAAACAACTACCTAACATTTAGAAGACATCTGAAAGCAGCCCTGTTTACGGAAGTTTTTAATGTGTGACATTTTAATGTATTTTTAATCTTTTATGGAAGCTGTCCAGAGTGGCTGGGGAAACCCAGCCAGATGGGTGGGGTACAGATAATAAATTATTATTATTATTATTATTATTATTATTATTATTATTATGTCACTCAGGTAACTGTGTGGCTTGATTGGGAGCTGTCAGATTCTCCAGCCCAGCTCCACCCACTATACCACGCTGTGCCTATAGTGGGAAAACAGACAACAATGATGGTGATTTTTTTTAAAAAAAAAGTCTGCAGAAATGTGGAAAATGAACCGTTTTTCCCCATGGAGGAAGAAAACTAATGTTATCTTGCCCTCCCCAAAAATCAACAATACAAAGCTCTCTGGGTGTCTTTTGTGGGCCTCAATGCACACCAGTTTTTCCCCTTCAGTGTTTCCGGCAGTGCTGGAACTACACAAAGCAACAGACAAATGGAGGAGAATAGTGTGTTTCTCATTTGTAGCGGAGGAGGAGGAGATGGTATTTTCTCTAGCGCAGGTTTCCAAACAGAAACCTGCTGGCCAGAGCAAGAGTGTCAGGGCGTAGCAATTGCAATTCTTTTGCCCGAACTGTTTTGCGGGAACCCACGTGGGAAATAACAACCGAGCGAGGTAAAATTGCTTTCGGGGGTCGCAATCGACGTGGAGAAAGTTTCGGTGCTGAAAACTTGCTTTGAAAGCGCAGCGGCCTCCTGGGGATGCGCGGGGTGCGTCCGTGCGCCAAGGGTGGCGCCGACGGAGGTCTTTGGCCAGATGACCAGAAGCAAGCAGAAAAAAAGCCGAGAGACGAGCAAATTGGGCCACGAATAGCTTGCACGTTTCGCAGCTTGACATATCGCATCCCACCCACCCTTTACTGTCAGTGCTCCCAGGAAAATGCGGAAAACAATCAAAATAAGCTGGCCTGTCGGGGGGGGGGGGAAAGGGGGGACATATTAAAAGTGCCTTGCAATAAAAACATGGCAGCAGCAGAGTGAAAAAGCGTAAAAGAAAGGAAGAATCAATGTAGTATTTTAAAAGGTCAAGGAATTTGTCTGCAGCTAGGAGGATAGAGACTGAGCCATCATAGTCTTTAAGTTGTCAGGCCAGGGCTGGAGAGGAACATGGGTTCAAATCTCCGCTCAGCTACAGAATAATTGAATTGGGGAATTGGAGGGGGCTCCCAAGAGCCAAGCAGTCAAATATTATTTAACTGTTGAGTATTATTTATTTACGTAGTCGGAGCCATTACAAAAAAAAATCCCCAAGAGACATGGAACAAAATAAAATGCATTACATAGTTGAAATTATTAATAACAGGCATTTAAGAGCTCGCTCCCCTGAAGAATTTATCTTATCATGCCCACAAAGTTTCCTCCCTAAAATTTGTTGCTCTAAAAGCAACACAGGCCACATTTTTGGAATTATTATTATTATTATTATTTATTTATTATTTATTTATACCCCACCCACCTGTCTGGGGTATATTAAAATATTAAAATACAATAACCTATTAAACATTAAAAGCTACCCTAAACAGGGTTGCCTTCAGATGTCTTCTAAAAGTCTGGAAGAATAAATAAAAAGTTACCCAGCTGATCTCTCAGTGGAAAGATTAAAAGTCCTCGCAGACTGGGCAAACCAGTAAGGGTCATCTGGTCCAACCCTAATTTTTTTATTCATTGCATTTAAATCCCACCGTTTCCTCCAAGGACCACAAAGTGCTGTACATAATTCTCCCCCTCCTCATTTAGTCCCCACAACAACCCTGTGAGGTTGTTAGGCTTAGAGGAAGTGGACTGACCCCTAGGACAGACATAGCGAGCTTCATGGCCAAGCAGAGCTCTGAATCCTTGTTTCCCAGGTCCTAGTCCAACGCTCTAACCACCACACCACACTGTCTCTCTGAAGCTCTCATGAAGCTCACTAGACAAGAACAGGGATGGAGAGCCTGCAATCCTCTGAATGTTCTTGGGAGTCCAACTACCATCAGCTCCAACCAGTGGAGGAAATGATCAAGAATGATGAGCGTTGGAAGCCTATAGGGCTGGCAGATCAGGTCGAGGAGGCCCCATATCGGACGGGGTTCACTCGGGAGAGATCTGGGGCAGTTGAGCAGCAAGGAGGCTGGAGGAGATGCATGCAAGTTCTGGAGAAGAATCCTAGCAAGATGGGAGGCTCTGTGGGTGAGTGATTCCCAGGTCTGGGAAATCAATCTATTTCTGGATCTATGGGGCCACACTCTCCCCAAAGGAACAGCTCTGTGGTCTAGAGGAGTTTTCCTCGACCCATCTCTGTCACTGGAGGTACAAGTGTCTTCAGTGGTTACTAGTCCTCTTATGAGAATTAACTGGTAAGACAACAGCAGCCATTCCTTGACCACAATTGCCCATGCATTGGGAACCTCAGGGCTTGATTACTGCAATGTGCTGTTTGTGGGGCTATCCTTGGCGCTGAGCCACAGGATTCAGCTACGGCAGGATTTCCACGAGCTGCCAATTTGCTACCAGGACATGCTCAAGGTGTCGGTGCAAACATGTAAGGCCCTGTACAGCCCAGGACCAGGGTACTTGAGAGATGGCTGTATCCTTATACAGTCATACCTCGGGTTACAGACGCTTTGGGTTGCGCGATTTTGGGTTGCGCACCATGCCGAACCCGGAAGTACTGGAACAGGATACTTCCGGGTTTCGGCGCTTACGTATGTGCAAAAGTGCTAAATCACGCTTTGTGCATGCGCAGAAGCACCGTATCGCAACCGCACATGCGCAGACGTGGCACTGCAGGTTACGAACGCTGCGGGTTGCGAATGTGCTTCCCGCATGGATCACGTTCACAACCTGAGCATCCACTGTACTGTTGTCTGTGCTCTGGTGACCTTGAGATTAGATTACTGCAATGCGTTTTATGTAGGGCTGCCTTGGAAGATACTGTATTTTTCCGTGTATAAGACTAGGTTTCCCCCTGAAAAAATAATGTCCAAAATTTGGGGGCGTCTTATACACGGGGGCCATCTCCCCCCATTTTCTTAAATCAGAGTCCCCCAAAATAGGAGGCATCTTATACATCGGGGCGTCTTATAGACAGAAAAATATGGTAGTTCGGAAACTTCAGTTAGTGCAGAATTCAATGGCCAAGTTGCTCACCGGTTTGATCCTGGTCCCACTGCACTGGCTACCAATTAGTTTCCGGGCCCAATTCAAAGTGCTGGTTTTAACCTATAAAGCCTTAAACGGCACAAGACCGCAATCCCTCAAGGACCATCTCTACCCATATGAACCGCCCCGGACCCTGAGATCATCTTCTGAGGCCCTTCTTCATGCGCCTCCTCTGTGAGAGATCTGGAGGATGGCAACACAAGAACGGGGCCTTTTCTGTGGTGGCTCCCCATTTGTGCAATGCTCTCTCCCTAGGGAGGCTCACCTGGCGCCTTCATTATACACCTTTAGGCACCAGGCAAAAATGTTCCCCTTTAACCAGGTCTTTGGGTGATTGACATCCAATGCCCTTTTAAAATGTGTCGGGGAGATGGGGGTTTATTGGGTATTACGTATTTTGTGATTTTACATTGTGATTTTATGTTGTGAACCGCCCTGAGACCTGGGGGTATAAGGCGGTAGACAAATTTAATTAATTATAATAATGATAATAAATATCCTGTATACACACAGTAGGTCACTGCCTTCTTCAGGAGCGTTAAAATACCAGAAGCTTGCTTTTAGTATCTGCCTTAGGCTTTTTAAAACAACAAAAACCCAAGGCAGAATAAACACTGATCTGTGGTTGTCATATTCTGTAGTGCTTTTAAAGCTGTTTTTATTTCTTTTGCTGTTGGTCACCTTGGAGACTCATCTGGAAAGCAATCCATAGATTAATAAAATCAAAAAATAATATTGTCTCTTGTGTGACATATGCATTTAAAATCTGATTTTCATATTTCACTGTAACCTGCTACTAAGTATATACAACCGGCTACTAGGTATATACAACTATTATTTATATATAATCAACATAGATTTGGAGGCTAGCAAGTGTGTCCACACACACAAACACAAGTTATCTTGATATTCCGGTATTGACTTTTTAAAATCTGGAGCAAGGCAGCGTAGGGACCATTTGATTGAAAGGCAGGGTTTAAATCTTTAAAATTAACAACCTAATGGTTCTGCTTGCGCTATTCTGACTCCTTTCTTGTTCCATATCATGTTGTTTTTCGGAGCACATAGGCGGTGGAGCTCAGCGGGACTTCCCTCCCTGTGTTCCCGGATCTGCTGTTGCAAAAATGTACCGCCATGCATGTTGCATGGGCTGGGGCTCAGCGGCGCAGCATCTTATTTGCATGAGAAAAGTCTCTGCTTCAGAGATGCTGAAGTTGCTTGCTAGCTCCCAGTTCCTTCTTTGCTCAAGATTTCGAAGCACTAAAAAACGCAAGTTTGTGTATCCCCGGACTCCAATTTAGGTTAGTAGGCCCTGAAGCCCCAAATAATCACTGGAACGCTCGTATATATACACGGAGAAAGGATGCTGCTTTTTGGACTTTTTGGTTTACAGAAAAGGCGAGCAGGAGACGGCAAAGATGGAAGTTTTAAAAACTATTCATTGCCTGGAGAAAATGGACAATGTTGCGTTCTGAAGGCAAAGGAAAGGACTGGACTCTGATTAAGAAAATAGATACGAGCTTGGCCAGCAAGACTCTGGAAGTATGAAATAATAATCTGCCACACCCTGGCCCAGCTTCCTTTTATTAACAAAAGAACTTTAAACACAGCGTTTGTAAGAACCAATCAGGGCATGGTCGGCCAATTGGTGCCAAAGAAGGATAGAACCTTTTTTATGTACGCCACAACAGCAGCAAGAATACTCATCGCAAAGTATTGGAAGACACAAGAATTACCCACCCGGGAAGAATGGCAGATGAAACTGATGGACTACATGGAAATGGTGGAAATGACTGGCAGAATCCGAGACCAGGGAGAAGAGTCGATGGAGGAAGATTGGAAAAAAGTTAAAGTATATTTACAGAAATATTGCAAAATTAATGAATGTAAGAAGAATATTGGAATGAAGTTATAAGGTTTTAGCAGAAGTGTTATTAAAAATTATATGAATATTAATTGTTAATGTGTGAAAGTGGAAAATTTAAAGTTAAATTGTGTTAGGATAAATTATAGAACAAAAATTGAAGAAGAAGGAAAGGATGTGTTGAATTAGCAAATTTAAACTAGAATACAAAAAAGGGAGGTGCGAGGAAGTCGAGGAAATAAGCAAATGAAAGATATGGATATGAAATTTGGATGTGTGTTTAAATGTTTTTGTTTTCTTTATGTCATATTGTTGTATTGTATTCTTTTTTATTGTTGACGTATTGTTTGTTGAATCTAAGTATTGTTTTTCTTTATTGTCTTTCTTTTCATAATTATAAAATATTGAATAAATATTATTATTATTTTTTAAAAAGAACCAATCAGATTTCCTCTGAGCATTTCAAAAAATCCCCACGTGGGACAAAGTCAGATCAGAGGAATGCTTTTAACTACAAAGAACTACTTGAACATGCATACATGTTTTAGGCTAAATAAACAGGAACCAAAGAGGAATGCAAGGGACGTGGGTGGCGCTGTGGGTTAAACCACAGAGCCTAGGACTTGCCAATCAGAAGGTTGGCGGTTCAAATCCCCGCGACGGGGTGAGCTCCCATTGCTCGGTCCCTGCGAGCTCCCGTTGCTTGGTCCCTGCTCCTGCCAACCTAGCAGTTCGAAAGCACATCAAAGTGCAAGTAGATAAATACTGGCGGGAAGGTAAACGGCGTTTCCGTGCACTGCTGTGGTTTGCCAGAAGCAGCTTAGTCATGCTGGCCACATGACCCAGAAGCTGTGCGCCGGCTCCCTCAGCCAATAAAGCGAGATGAGCGCTGCAACCCCAGAGTCGGCCACGACTGGACCTGATGGTCAGGGGTGCCTTTACCTATACTTAAAGAGGAATGCATTTAGTACCCCCCCCCGGAGGTCATAAACCCATAGGAAAGAAAGACAGGCATTTACCACCTCCATGTAACTCTTTTCCTGGCCCTAAGATCTAGCTAAAGATTAACAAAAGCTACATCAAAGCTACCTCCTATCTTTATGGCCCAGGATGCCTGGTGAAGCAACTGCTCTGTGTACGTGACTTGTCAAGCCTAAAGAAAATGGGGCAGAGATGCAGAGGCTTGTGGGATTGTTAAGAAATCATGTCAAATGATTCCAGCCCAGTCAAAGCAATGCTTTCATCACTGACACAATGGCTTGCTTCATTTTTTCATAATTCCTCATAGCAATCCCGCGTGGCCACCACTCTCGTCCTCTCTCATAATGCCTCTTTCCATATGAACCTACCCGGACACTGAGAACATCTTCTGAGGCCCTTCTTTGTGTGTCTCCTCTGCAAGAGGAGCGGGGCCTTCTCTGCGGTGGCTCCCTGTCTGCAGAATGCTCTCCCCAGGGAAATTTGCCTGGCGCCTTCATTGTACACCAGGCCTTTGGTTGATCTGATTGCATGCCCTTTTAAAATGTGGGGTTTTTTGGGGGGGGCTAGGGTTATTGTTTTTATTTTTACTAGGTATTTTATGGTAATAGATCTTGATTTTATTCTGTGAACTGCCTTCAGAGGCCCGGGGAAAAGGGCATTATATAAATTCAATAAATAATAATAATAATAATAATAATAATAATAATAGATCTCATGTTACAGGTAGGTAGCCGTGTTGATCTGCCGTAGTCGAAACAAAATAAAGAATGAAGAAGTGTGCATGTACACGAAATCTCATACCAATAACAAACTTAGTTGGTCTCTAAGGTGCTACTAGGGACACGGGTGGCACTGTGGGTTAAACCACAGAGCCTAGGACTTGCCGATGAGAAGGTCGGCGGTTCGAATCCCCGCAACGGGGTGAGCTCCCGTTGCTTGGTCCCTGCTCCTGCCAACCTAGCAGTTTGAAAGCCCCTCAAAGTGCAAGTAGATAAATAGGTACCGCTCCAGCGGGAAGGTAAACAGCTTTTCTGTGCGCTGCTCTGGTTCGCCAGAAGCGGCTTAGTCATGTTGGCCACATGACTCGGAAACTGTCTGCGGACAAATGCTGACTCCCTTGGCCAGTAAAGCGAGATGAGCGCCGCAACCCCAGAGTCGGTCACGACTAGACCTAATGGTCAGGGGTCCCTTTACCTTTTAAGGTGCTACTGGAAGGAATTGTATAGGACAGAGAAGAAAATCCTTATTCATGCAATGCACAGTTGAACTGGGGAACTCACTTCCACATGAGGCAGTGATGGCCACCAACCCAAATAGCCGAGTCTAGCGCGCTGGGCGTCTCCGGGTAGGGCTGGGCGAGACCCGTGCCTTTAGCCCTGGACAGCAGCTGCCAGTCAGTGCAGACAATAATGGTTTGGATGGACCAAAGGTCTGCCTTGGTAGAAGGCAGCTCCCTGCGTGGCTCTGCCTTTTCGGCAGGGGTCGTTGGGTGGCGCAGATGGCCTTTCCCGATCCTCACCAACTCCCTTTCGCGAACTAAAAAGCGCGCAGCCCTCCTTCGCCACCCGCTGCCCTGAACGCCAAGCAGATCGCAAACGGAGGGGGAACCGGGCCGCTTGGGGTGCGAGGAGAAGCTCCCGGGGGCGGTGGGGGGAGAGAAAGGCAGCTTGCAAGGCAGGCCGTGTTATCTGGAGACAGTTTCAAGGCGCTTAAGATGCGAGGAAGCCACCGCCCCTGAGGGTGGCAGGAGGATAGCGGAGGAGCTGGAGATTGCGCGCTCCGAACTGCAGGGGTCGCTCGAAGGCTAAGGAAGCCGCAGCTGCCCTGGGATCGCAAGTGTCACGTAACAAAAAGATTTATTATTGTTGTTATTATTTTATTTAAATAGCTCTTGAAACAGCGCCGCAAGTTCAATCCGACCAGCGCGCCCGGCTCGCTCTTTTGCTGCCGTCCTGCCACTCAGCTGGTTAGCAAAAACGGGCTTGGAGGCGGCGTTGTCGGTACATTTTAATGGAATCTGTTCTGCAGGAAACATTTGCCAGTGTATTAAAGGGAAGCGGAGCGAGGAGTTTAGATGGTTGCAGTTGCCGCTGACAGGCTCCCTGCGCGGGGCGAGAGTTGCGCTTGGCTGCAAAAGAGAAAAGAATTCGAAGTCGCCTTTGCTCCGCCTCCCCTCGCTCTCTGCAGTGGCGCGTCTTCCTGCGCGCATCAGAAAACACGTGTCTCTCCATCAGCCTCCTAGGGAAACAACCCCCAGCACACCCGCGTCTTTGCTTGCCTGGTAATCAAATTAGTTAACTATTAATGGATGGGCCAAGCCTAGTGGGTTTAGTTGCAGGGCTCTGTTTTTCTGTTAAGAATAATCCAAGGAGCTGCTTTCCCTCAGCAAGGGTGGAAGGATTTTAGCTTCGCGGTAGAGAAGGACCCTGGTTCAATTCATAGCTGTTTTCCTTTCCTTAAGGGAAATTCCCTTATTCCGAATAGGAGTCCTCGCAAGAAAAGGAAAAAGTTGACAGCTCTGGTTCAATTCCCCATCACATCTCCAGTTGGCTCCGTCTGAATCCTGGAGAGCTGATGCTACCAGTCAGTGTGGACACTACTGGGCTAAATGGACCAGTGGACTGACTCCGTATAAATCCATTTCCAGTGTGCATGAGCTGTGCAATGTCCGGAGAGTGATGCCGGTCACTAGTCTCCCTGCACAAATGAAAAAAGAAACAGCCTTTCCTTTCAAACTTCTTGCAAAAACAGCCAGATCAAATAGGAAGGGTGAGCCACGCCTCTCTGAGCCTGAATCCATGCAGCACACCCAGATTTCTTTAATTTGCATGGTAGGGTCTGTTTGGTGGAGTTTCATCTCTGGTCGGTGGTTTTTGAGTCCAGGCAGGAAAGTGTTCCTCTCGCAGCCACAGACTAAGCTACACGGACACTGGCGTATTCTGAATGCTCCTCTGTCTTCCTTTGCTTAGGTCTTCGCAGGCCTCTAGGATCCTTCAGGTCTGCATAGACAATCTCTTTATTGACAACACCCTGGATGAAAAGAAAAGAGAAAAAGAAGGAACATTTTATCATATGTGGTGGGAATGTATGAAAGAAAAACTTCTGGGAAATGATATATAATGAGATGAAAAAGATGTTGAAATATCCATTTTTTAAAAAACCAGAAGTATTTTTACTTGGTTTTATAGGTGAGGATATTAAGAGGCAAGATGTTAAATTGTTTTTATATGCAACAACAGCAGCAAGGGTATTCTTAGCCCAGAAATGGAAGCAAAAAGAAATTCTGACGAAAGAAGAATGGCAGCCAAAATTAATGGACTACGCAGAATTAGATAAAATGACAGGAAGGATTCGAAACCTGCGGGACCAGAAATTTACTGACGATTGGAAGAAATATATGAACTATTTGAAGAGCAACTGTAATCAACAAATTATGCTAGTAGGACTACAAGAAGTTTTGTAAGGAGAAATGTATGAAACATTGCAAAGTAGAGAAAGAATAGTGATATTAGTTATGAGATTTAAATGTAATACCAAGGAAGAATGGAGAATGAAATTGATGGAGTATGCAGAGATGGACAAATTGACTGGAAAAATAAGGAACCAACGTGATCAGAGATTTTCCGAGGACTGGAGTAAATTTACAGAATATATCAAAACTGAATGTGAGGAGCAACTAACGCTTGTTGGCTTTCAAGAAGCTTTGTGAAAAAGACTGATAGAAATGGTGTTTAAAAAGAAAGGTTAAGATTAAGAGATATAATGTGCAATATAAATGTAAGAAATGTGAGACGTAGTGAGAGTATGGAGAATTCTCAGATAGGCTGATGGAAGTCAAAAAAGATGTTTATGTCAAAACAAATGTTAAATCTGGAAAAAATGTTTATTGGAAAGTGAATAAAAATTATTTATTAAAAAAAAGAGATTTAAATGTAATAGTGGAAGTAAGAAATGTATATTAAGTGCGTAGATTGGAAAATTTTCAGATGTGATTGATGGAAGTCAACAAATGGTATAAGATATGAAAGTATGTTTAATTATTGTTGAAAATGATATGTTGAAAAACCAATAACAAAATTATAGAAAAAGAAAAGAAAGAAAAGAAAAGTGTGATTTCTTCTCTTCAGAACATTTGAGGCACGACAACATATGCTGCAGTGCTCTCCAAGAGCAAGATATAATCCTGGATGAGGCATCCTAAAAGTTCTGGCTTCTTCTTTTTTAAAAAAGGATGGTTTTTCTAGCTCTTAAGATTAGAATCATAGAATAGAATCATAGAATCATAGAGTTGGAAGAGACCACAAGGGCCATCGAGTCCAACCCCCTGCCAAGCAGGAAACACCATCAGAGCACTCCTGACATATGGTTGTCAAGCCTCTGCTTAAAGACCTCCAAAGAAGGAGACTCCACCACACTCCTTGGCAGCAAATTCCACTGTCAAACAGCTCTTACTGTCAGGAAGTTCTTCCTAATGTTTAGGTGGAATCTTCTTTCTTGTAGTTTGGATCCACTGCTCCGTGTCCGCTTCTCCGGAGCAGCAGAAAACAACCTTTCTCCCTCCTCTATATGACATCCTTTTATATATTTGAACATGGCTATCATATAACCCCTTAACCTCCTCTTCTCCAGGCTAAACATGCCCAGCTCCCTTAGCCGTTCCTCATTTTCCCTTAGCCGTTCCTCTACGATTGTAGATCGTTTAGGAATTGCTAAATGTGGATGTTCTGCAACAGGCCTGTCATTCATGGTATGCTCAGGTGTGGTCTGTTGTTCTGGCCAAGAACGTGACCTGCCAAATCAGCGAGGTCGGAGGCCAAGACAAGTTCTTTATCCTTTTGCAGCACCTGACATCCATTCATCTCCTGTGCAAGACAAGATGGTCAATCCAAACAACATCCCCAGACCCATGGAAACATCTGCAGAGATTTATTGTATTAAAGACTTCACGTGCATCATAAAATAAAGGCTCCGATTTTAAGATGTTGTTATGCTTCTCGCCCTGAGGCTAGCTGTTGCCATAGCTGTCAACGTTTCCCTTTTTTAAAGAGAAATTCCCTTATTCCGAATAGGATTCCTCGCAAGAAAAGGGAAAAGTTGACAGCTATGGCTGTTGTTGTTTATTGTAGTTTTAATTATGTTCATTATGTGTGTGGGGGGGGGGAGGAATAAAACATATTCTCAAGCCAACAAAAAATAGATGTTTCAAAGTGATAGGACCTGAAAGCCAGACTGGGAGCTGAATAAACTCTCCAGGAATTTGGTTTAGGTTAAGGTTACCAGAAGTCCCCGTTTCCCAGGGACAGTCCCCAGATTTACAAATCAGTCCCCATACAAAATCCGTTGAAGTTGAAAAGCATCCCCAGATTCATTGAAAAAAATCTGGTAACCTTAGTTTAGGTGTCTCGCCCCTCCTGAAAACTAGCAGAACCAGCATTGTACCCCACAGGAACATGATAGAATAAGTTATTTAAAATCAGAGGGAATAAGAATATGCATATGCTCAGGCTTTTCTTGCAGCAGGATTTCAGAATTCCTGAGCACACAGCCCCAGTTAAGCTAAGGTCACATCCACAGCACGCCTTTGAAGCACCCTTTCACCACTTTAACACTTCCTCTAAAGAATTCTGGGAGCTGTAATTTTTATAAGGGGCCAAGGGTTATCATAGAATCATAGAATCATAGAGTTGGAAGAGACCACATGGGCCATCGAGTCCAACCCCCTGCCAAGCAGGAAACACCACCAGAGCACTCCTGACGTATGGTTGTCAAGCCTCTGCTTAAAGACCTCCAAAGAAGGAGACTCCACCACACTCCTTGGCAGCAAATTCCACTGTCAAACGGCTCTTACTGTCAGGAAGTTCTTCCTAATGTTTAGGTGGAATCTTCTTTCTTGTAGTTTGGATCCATTGCTCCGTGTCCGCTTCTCTGGAGCAGCAGAAAACAACCTTTCTCCCTCCTCTATGTGACATCCTTTTATATATTTGAACATGGCTATCATATCACCCCTTAACCTCCTCTTCTCCAGGCTAAACATGCCCAGCTCCCTTAGCCGTTCCTCATAAGGCATCGTTTCCAGGCCTTTGACCATTTTGGTTGCCCTCCTCTGGACACGTTCCAGTTTGTCAGTGTCCTTCTTGAACTGTGGTGCCCAGAACTGGACACAGTACTCCAGGTGAGGTCTGACCAGAGCAGAATACAGTGGCACTATAACTTCCCTTGATCTAGATGCTATACTCCTATTGATGCAGCCCAGATTGTTAGAATAGTGAAGGTGTGCTTTAAAGAAGACCTATGGCTGCATTCATATGAAGCTGTTGCTACTGGGAGGTGGAACCCTGTGTTGTGACCCCTGAGCTGCTCCAGGGACTTGTGAATGAAATTTGCAGAGCGCAGCCAGCTGGGAGATAATAATAATAATAATAATAATAATAATAATAATAATAATAATAATAATAAATGTTATTTATACACCGCCCTCCCCAGCGAAGACCGGGCTCAGGGCAGCTAACACAAGGTATAAAAACAATTGATTGAAATACAACTTAAAAACGAGATTAAAATACAACATTAAAATGCAGACTCGTTTCAGTAGAAACTCAAATCAAAAACTTTTGGGGGATGAAAACATCAAATCTTCACCAAGGCCAACTATCCAGACTGGTCCTGCGTGGGCCAGAAAAAAGCCAGGGAAGTCCCCAAATAGGAGTTCCATCACAGAAGGAGAAAGGAAAAAAGAAAGAGGGGGAGGGAATCATACTGATTCTAAGCCAAAGGCCAGGCTGAACAACTCTGTCTTACAGGCCCCGCAGAAAGAAATCAGATCCTGCAGGGCCCTGGTCTCATGAGAAAGAGCGTCCCACCAGGCTGGAGTCAGTGTTGAGAACGCCCTGGCTCTGGTTGAGGCTAATCTGACTTCCTTAGGGCCTTGGACAGGGTGCTGCTATTTATGGACCTTAAGGTCCTCTGCGGGGCATACCGGGAGAGGCGGTCCCATAGGTACGAGGGTCCTAGGCTGTAGAGAATTACTACTGTAATTACAGTAGAGAAGAGACATCTAAACAAATGAGACATTTATAAAGTTGCACCAGTTCTCCCCACCCCCAAGCAAACAATGTAGAATCATAGAATTGTAAAGTTGGAAGGGGCCCTGAGGGTCATCCAGTCCAACCCTCCTGTGGGGCAGGAATATGCAGCTGTCCCGTACGGGGATTGAACTTGCAACCTTGGCATTATCAGCACCCTGCTCAAACCAACTGAGCTATCCATTGCTTCTTCAAAACATGCAATGGGCTTTGTGTATAATTCAGTAACTCAGGGGGCTTGCTTATGGGTCTGTGAGAGCTGGAGGCTGCTCAGAGGCCCTGGGGTGGGTGCCATAGGAACCCCCCGCCCCCCCACACACACACCTGCTCAACGACACAGCCTGTCAGTTTGAACTTAGCATGAGAGAGAGAGAGAGAGAGAGAGAGAGAGAGAGAGAGAGAGAGAGAGATATGCTTGGAGTTTTTGCAGCCCACAGGCAAAAAACCCTGGGGAGAAGAAAAGACCTTCTGTTTGCTTTTGGGTACTCTGATGCTTATTCAAATAAACATGGTCTTTCTCCTCCTTCTCATCTTGCAGTTTGCAAATAAACTGACATTACACAAACACGCCAATGTTTTCAGCCCTCTTCCCTCCCAAGGGAACTCATCCTGAAAAAGCTGTCCCAGTGACTTCCTGGTTCTTTAGGGAAGGGGGAGGAGAGTGCATACTAATATTATTTTTCATACCTGTTTAGGAAGGCTTGTGTTCTCTTGGGTGGGAGCTTCAGGCCTGGGGAGGGAAAAAGAACACCGAGCAAAAATCATCAGCAAGGGGAATTCTTGATTATATATGGAGACAGACACAAAAGTTGAGCCTATTCCTCAGCTGGTCCATTCTAGCCAGTGGCGTAGCGTGGGTTGTCAGCACCCGGGGCAAGGCAAGTAATTTGCGCCCCCTAACCCGGGGCAAGGCAAGTAATTTGCGCCCCCCCCCCACTGCACTGTCCCTCCCCCAGATAGTCCCTCGCTCTCTCTCCGCACCGCACCGCACGCCTGGCACCCTCCCCTCCACAGTGGGCGGTGACCCGGCGGCTCGGATCGGATTCGCACAGCCAGCACTGCAGTGAGAGAGAGTGAGTGAGCCAGGTAGGGGCAGAGAGCTGCGAGTGCGAGCGCGCCCCCCCAGATGTTGCGCCCGGTGCGGCCGGGCCCCCCTGCACCCCTCACGCTATGCCACTGATTCTAGCCACGAGGGCTATGTTGCCCCTTCACTATCAGATGCAGCATGTCTCTGAAAAGCCATCGCTGGAAACCACAGGAGAGGCAAGGCCTCATGTCCTGCTGGCTGGTTTTCCTGTTGGTTGGCCACTGTGAGAACAGGATTCTGGACCAGATGGGCCACGGACCTGACGTAGCAGCGAGGCTCTTCTTATATTCAGGTGTGGCATAGCAGCAGGTGTTTTCCTCCCCATCCTTTGTATTATGTACTGAAGTTCTCACCCTGAGCCAGCAGGGGGATACTGTAGATAGTTTTCACTCAGGTCCACATATGCAAATAAGGGATCGAAAGTGACGTTCAGTGATTGGATAGTTACAGAAAGTTGTTACAGTTACGTTGTACTGGAGCTCTATATAAGCAGGCTGGCTGAACCCTTCAGTTCAGTTCTGTTCTGGCCTATGAATAAACAAGAGCTGTTTGAAGAATCACTGTGTCGTCTGATATGTTCACCCACAACTTAACACTTTGAACTTCTGCACTTAGCCCAGGTGGGCATATCTGCATAGCAGGAATTCTAACAGCACCATCTCTGCTCTGTCTTTCACATGACGGTGTATGTTTTGACTCCACAGAGTGGGAAGTGACAGAGACAGGATGTTTGTGTTTCCATGTTCCTTGAAGTGGGACTATTGTCCTTTGTTCTTTTCCTCTTTGGTGTCTGATGCTAGAGAGAGAGGGAGCCACGTTGCAGTGCTCTGTGTGTGTTTATATGTAAATAAAGTAGATTAGCCAAAACGCTGAGTTGCTGAGGTCTGTTACACATGATGCCCAAACTCTGCGGATCCCTAAGTGTGCCGGTGTCCGTTGGCATTGGTCGCTGTGATGTTTGGGCTGAAGAAAGCTTTTGAAGATCCTGAACGATCAACCAGGAGGGAGAGAACATGCCAGTCAGGCATGTGTCTCTGCCAGGGTCCTACTCGAGTGTAGGCTGAACTCCTGACAGGCGCAACTGTCCTCTGCCATCCCCTCCACCCAGCCCACCACTGTAATGTTGTCTGCCACAGATCCTGCTGCTGCCACTGGGGGGGGGGAATGCCACGTGGAGGAAAAATGGGCACTGGTGGTTTGCCACGCCTGTCCGAAATGTCAGAGTCCTTTGAGGACCCTCTGTTGCAATATATCTCCACCTCTAGGAGGACAGGGAGAATTTGCTTCCTAAATTCTGGAACTCAGCTTCTATATCTGCGCACAAGATCCATGTGGGATTCTGTGAAATGAGCATGGCAAAACAAAAACCAAAAAAAACCCCAGCTGGGTGGGAGCTGCTGTCTTTCACTTAGTGAAGCCCATGTCAGAGTTGATCTTTAAATAAACCTCAAACACACTAAACAGCCCGTTAGAATTATAGCCTGGAGTTTTACGCAATGAAAATAATGGAAGCAAATGAGCTGCATTTTATCCATTATTAACGTAGTGGACATGACTCTATTTGATTTCTCCATTGCTGCCTCTTAATAGGCACTTGGGCTAAGATTTATTAAGCCTGAAGGCATTTGCATTTTTCAAAGCACTTTCGAACCTTTTAAAGTGTCTAGTTTGGGGCTAATTGGAAAAATGTGTGTGCGAGGGAGAGAGAGAGAGAGAAAGGGAGAGAGAGAGAGAGAGCGCTCTTAAAATTTGGATTTGTTGCCTGCCATCCCAATCTCTCAGTGGTGCATGATTCTAGGAGTTCCTCAGAATGAGGCACAGCAGAGACTGGAGTCTTTATGATATATCGTTTATCTACATATGCAGTGGAACCTCAGTTTTCCAACGTGATCTGTTCCAGAAGACCGTTCGACTTCTGAAACATCCGAAAACCGAGGCACAAAGGACTGTTGGCAATTTCCATTGAGAAAATGGAAAAACACGCAGTGGAAGCCAGTATACCTGTAGGAGCGTCTCCACCCCCATCATTCTGCCCGGACACTGAGGTCCAGCTCCGAGGGCTTTCTGGTGGTTCCCTCATTGCGGTAAGCAAAGCTACAGGGAACCAGGCAGAGGGCCTTCTCGGTGGTGGCACCCGCCCTGTGGAACGCCCTCCCATCAGTTCTCAAAGAGAAAAACAACTACCAGACTTTTAGAAGACATCTGAAGGCAGCCCTGTTTAGGGAAGTTTTTAATGTGTGACATTTTAATGTATTTTTAATCTTTGTTGGAAGCCGCCCAGAGTGGCTGGGGAAACCCAGCCAGATGGGTGGGGTACAAATAAATTATTATTATTATTATTATTATTATTATTATTATTATTAGACTTCCAGGGCACATTTGAAAACAGAAGCATTCACTTCCAGGTTTTCGGCGTTCGAGTTCCGAAACATTCAGCTTCCAAGATGCTCGAAAACCAAGCTTCCACTGTATATACAGAACAAATCAAGGCTTGACATATCTCGCTTTGCATGTGATGAGTCTATCTCATATATTAGTTTCACCTTTCAAGTTGAATTAGTGAAATAAAGGAACTTTTCCACGATGTTCCACTATTTTTTTGAGTTTCACCTGTATAACCTGGGCTTGCAGTGAAGGGTTTCACAGCATCAACACCCCAAAAGGGCATTGCTTTCCCCATAACTGCAGACTTGGCTTCAAACAGAAATCAGCCATTACTCTCTGACACTCTGCTTGCGGCTTCTCTGCCCCCTGCTCCCCAGCTTCTTGCTCACATCAGATAACAGCAAACTGTGTTCAGTGGTGTTGTGTGGGTTGTCAGCACCCGGGGCAAGGCAAGTAATTTGCGCCCCCTAACCCGGGGCAAGGCAAGTAATTTGCGCTCCCCCCCCCCCCGGCTGCACTGTCCCTCCCCCAGATAGTCCCTCGCTCTCTCTCCGCTCCGCACCGCATGCCTGGCACCCTCCCCTCCACAGTGGGCAGCGACCCGGCGGCTCGGATCGGATTTGCACAGCCAGCACTGCAGTGAGAGAGAGTGAGTGAGCCAGGTAGGGGCAGAGAGCTGCGAGTGCAAGCGCCCCCCCCAGATGTTGCGTCCGGTGCGGCCGGCCCCCCCTGCACCCCCCACGCTACGCCACTGACTGTGTTCTCAAACTCCTGCTTTGTCCTGCGAAGAACTGGAGGAGGGGCCCCACCCATTTGTCTTCTGGCACAGAGCCCTCTTTCCTTTGTTCTCTTATTGGCCCATTGCTTTTCCTTTCGTTCTCTTAATGGCTCATCACTCAGGCTGGCCTGGCTATTCCAGCAATTGAATCCGTGCTGGATCCAGGAATTAGAACGGTCTTGCATACAGCCTACTCCCCCTCTCCCTAAATAAAAAAACTCCTGACACCAACAATCTCATAACAACATGTTTACCCATCCAATTTGTAATTTTAAAAGCTGCTTATTGCGGAACCTTGCCTCCAATGGATCTTGGCATGTATATATGGGGAGCCACATCTGTGAATCTCTCTCAATCAGTCCACACTTCTGTACTTACAGACAGACGGACACACTTCTGCCACCATTGACCAAATTTATGTGACTTAAATACTCATCTCCCCAAACACTAGGAAAAGTTAATGAAATTGCATTTATAAAAAATATATACAGACCTTGACGTCTCTTCGTTTCTGACTAGATACATAAGAAGAGAAGAGACAGTAAATTGGCTTTCAAACATTAAATGCTAACCACAGGTACTAAGCGCTACATGGAAACGGGGAGGATGTTAGGATATTGATGTTCTGTTCCGCTTTAAGAACAGAACATTTGGGCTGCAAAATCCCATGGGGTGCCACCCCAAAAGGTCACACAACTCTCGCAACCTTGCCAGTTTCAGTAGAGAGGAGCCGTGGCACCTTCCCACTTTGCTTCAGGCAGTGAAACCAGTGGTGTAGCAAGGTCAGATGGTACCCGGGGCAGAAAATTTCTTGTCACCCCTCCCCCATTGAAATTATTAAAAGAAGGAAAAAAGAGATAATTACAGTCAGTGGCATAGCTAAGGCTTTTGCTGCCCGGGGCAGTCGCTGAGTTTGCCATAAAACGGGCTGGGCCACCCCTGCTTTACAGCTCTGCGAGGGGACTAGGAGCCGCCAAACAACTCATAAGAAACCACATTTCCCAGAATTCTTTTGCAGGGGGACCCTGCTTGTTTAAAGTGGTATGACGCTGCTTCAAATGTATCGTGCAGATGGGGCCCTAGCCTAATCCCGCAAGGTAGGCTAGTCGGAGCAGAAGTGACCAGTCCGACATTTGGGTGCCACATTTTTCAGAAATTTAGGGTGCGGTGGAAATATAGGGCCCTCAAAGACTATATGGAAATGATTTCTTCTGCTCCGCTGACTCGAGGGAGAGGAGGGGTCAGTTGCTTCCAAACATAGGTGCCAAACTCACCTTTCCTCTTCTTTACGTAGATGTAAACTGCCACGAGGAGCAAGACAGCGAGGAGGAGGACACTCACCCCGGCAACCACTGGGGCGGTATTGGGAGGTGGTGAATCTAGATGAACGTGGTGGTGTAAGACAGAAAGTTAGGACCAGAAAATAATTGACACTGAAAACCGAACTTCCTTGTGTGGGATGTGAAACACAAGAGCAGTCAAGTACAACCTCTCTCTCTTGACTACATGCATCGAAGAAGCAACATCTGCTTAGCCAAAGATGCTCTTTGAGGACAAAGGGACTGTCTTCTTATGAGATAGTTTCTAGGTATATGTTACTTTTCTAAGCTAAGTCTGCCTTCTGGGATCCTATTGTGAACAGAATGATACGTGAGTAAACCTTTTTATACTTTTATAGAAGACTGTGTCGTGCCGTGTCTTTTATGAGGGAATAAGGGGGAAATACCAGAACAGTTATTATAGAGGCATTAGCCAATGAAACCAACTAGGACTTGAAATTTTTAAAAAAGAAATTCCATTAGTTTTCCACCACTCACCTGTCACAACCACCTCAGTTCCACCCCCACGTAGTATGACGTCTTTTTCCCGATAGTGTGACTTTATCTTTCCACAGTAATAAATACCAGCATCCTCCCAGGTAACATTATGGATGAGAATAGTGAAATCTTCGTTGGATTCTTCATTATTTCTTGTTATTCTCTCAAAACTTCCAGCACCTGCATAGATAACCTTCTTTGTGGGACCTTCACCCAGGAACCACCTCACAGGCCCTGGTGGACCTTCCCCAGTCACCCAGCATTCCAGTGTGAGATTATCTCCTATTTGTACTGAGATAGCATTCTTTGGCTGGTACACCTGTAACTGCGGCTCCTTCGCAACACCTGAAAAGAAAGACACACAGCAGTCTGTTGTGACAGCTCGTTCCCCAGACAACCTTTTTGGCACTTTTGATTTTGTGAGAGCAGTTGTTCTTCAGCTGTGGTCAACAACCACTGGTGCTCTGTGGTGGACATTCCCTGGAATGAGACCACGTTGAAAATAACCAAGGAAGGAAAAGGCTGGCCAACGTTAAATTCAGGCACTGCATTCTTCCCCTTGGTGCTGGTGTTCTGAAGACCCGGAATAAGAAGTGCCTTGACCCACAAATGTCTCAGTGACGCAGAGAATCCCAAAAGCTACTAATTCCTCCCACTCAATTTGCTGCAGCAGAAGTGAAAATTTCTGGTGTTTTCCCATGTCTGCAAATTATTACATAACTGATGACATCCTCTTGACATGTAAATAAGTGTTTCCTTTATGCTGAAATGAATGGTGTGGAAATAATAGGTATAATTATTATTACAGTGGTACCTTGGTTCTCAATCCGTTCCGGAAGTCCATTCCAAAACCAAAGCGTTCCAAAACCAAGGCGCGCTTTCCCATAGAAAGTAATGCAAAACGAGAAAAACTATGGAAGGAGAATTTAAAATTTACTGCATGCATGTCATTGAAAGAGAATGTGATGAAAATGTTTTATAGGTGGTACATTACACCGGTAAAACTGGCAAAAATGTATAAGACATGTAACAAGTGTTGGAAATGTAAAGAAAATGCGGGTTCTTTTTATCATATGTGGTGGGAATGTAAGAGAGTGAAAGAATTCTGGGAACTGATATATAATGAACTGAAGAAGATTTTGAAATATACTTTTACAAAGAAACCAGAGATCTTTCTGTTGGGTATTCTGGGAAAGGAAATCAAAAGAAAGGACGGTAAATTTCTCCAATACGCAGTGACTGCAGCAAGAGTGTTATTGGCACAAAGGTGGAAACAACAGGAAATACCGACAATGGAGGACTGGAGGTCTAAGTTGTTAGATTATGCTGAACTGGATAAGATGACTGGAAAGATTAGGTACTTAAGAGACCAAAAGTTTACAGAAAACTGGGGGAAATTCGTTAAGTATCTGGAGAGCACAAGTGACGGACAAATAACGCTAGAAGGTTTTAAAAGAGCACTGTGAATATATGAGAGACATTGTCTAAAGGAAAGTGAGGGGAAAATATACCTAATGGCAATGGTTAAAAAAAGAAATGCGGAAATTAAATAGGGCTACGAAAGATTTGCGGAAAAGCTGAGGGAAGTCCAAAATCAAGGATTAAGAGATTGAAATATGAAATGTGAAATATATTTTGTTCGTTTGTTATGTTTTGTTGCAAATTAATAAAAATTATTAAAAAAAAAAAAAGAAAGTAATGCAAAACGGATAAACCCGTTCCAGACTTTTAAAAACAACCCCTAAAACAGCAATTTAACATGAATTTTACTATCTAAAGAGACCATTGATCTACAAAATGAAGGCAATAATCAATGTACTGCACTATAAAATAAATAAGACAGTATTCTAAAGATGAAAATTAAAATTATTATTTTTTCTTACCTGCACTCATGATAGTTATTGTTTGGGTGGGGGGCTTTTATCCATTTCCACAATCACACACTCAATCAATCAGTCAATCAATCAATCCATCAATCAATCAATCAATCAATCGGTAGCTGAACTGGGTTTCACACAGTCACAAATACAAATTAACTGAAAAAAGCCTCAAAAACAAAAGCGCCAAACGTAATTTGTTCCAGAAGTCCGTTTGACTTTCAAAATGTTCGAAAACCAAGGCGCAGCTTCTGATTGGTGCAGGTGCCCCAGAAACAATAGCCGACAACCGCATCAGACATTTGAAATTCAGAACACTTACTTTTGGGGTTTCGAAGTTTGAGAACCAAGGCACCACTGTAATTGTGTTAACTTCGTAACTTGCATAGACAGTGGTACCTCGGGTTAAGAACTTAATTTGTTCTAGAGGTCCACTCTTAACCTGAAACTGTTCTTAACCTGGAGCACCACTTTAGCTAATGGGGCCTCCTGCTGCCGCCACACAATTTCTGTTCTCATCCTGAAGCAAAGTTCTTAACCCGAGGTAATATTTCTGGGTTAGCGGAGTCTGTAACCTGAAGTGTCTGTAACCCGAGGTACCACTGTATGACTTAAATGTTTATGCACATGGAGGCAGTGAGAGATTTTGCTTTCTTGGGCTCCATGATCACTGCAGATGGTGACAGCAGCCACGAAATTAAAAGACGCCTGCTTCCTGGGAGAAAAGCAATGACAAACCTAGACAGCATCTTAAAAGGCAGAGACATCACCTTGCCAACAAAGGTCCGTATAGCAAAAGCCATGGTTTTCCCAGTATGATGTATGGAAGTGAGAGCTGGACCATGAAGAAGGCTGATCGCCGAAGAATTGATGCTTTTGAATTATGGTGCTGGAGGAGACTCTTGAGAGTCCCATGGACTGCAAGAAGATCAAACCTCTCCATTCTGAAGGAAATCAGCCCTGAGTGCTCACTAGAAGGACAGAGCCTGAAGCTGAGGCTCCAAAACTTTGGCCACCTCATGAGAAGAGAAGACTCCCTGGAAAAGACCCTGGGAAAGATGGAGGGCACAAGGAGAAGGGGATGACAGAGGACGAGATGGTTGGACAGTGTTCTGGAAGCTACCAGCATGAGTTTGACCAAACTGCGGGAGGCAGTGGAAGACAGGAGTGCCTGGTGTGCTCTGGTCCAGGGGGTCACAAAGAGTCGGACACGACTAAACGACTAAACAACAACCACAGGTCATCACTGCCTCCTGTGGGAGAGAATTCCATTCTAAGTGGGGGCTGCGACAAAATGTTACAGCACAAAGTTCTGCTTGCCACCCAGTTTTCCAGTCCCTTGCTCCATTCCACAATCCCAGAGCCCTCCCCATTGTGCCTGGGTGTTAGCATTTTGGCTACACGGGCACCGACATAGCTTGAACATCAGAAATGGAGGGAATGGTTTTCCCCATGGTGTATTATTATTATTATTTATTGAATTTATATACCGCCCTATACCCAGAGGTCTCAGAACAAAATCAAAATATAAAACCACGAAATATATAATCAAAATAAAAACAACAAACTAATAACACACGCACCCCAAAAGAGCCATATTTTAAAAGGGTATACTGTAGAATCAGATCAACCAAAGGCCTGGTTAAAAAGGAACATTTTTGCCTGGCGCCTAAAGGTGTATAATGAAGGCGCCAGGTGAACTTCTCTGGGGAGAGCATTCCACAGATGGGGAGCCACTGCAGAGAAGGCCCCGTTCTCGTGTTGCTACCCTCGGCACCTCTCGAGGAGGAGGCACACGAAGGTGGGCCTCAGAAGGGGGTTTCCCTGCTGGCTACTAGAATTACCATATCTTTTGCTCTATAAGAAGCACTTTTTCCCTCCTAAAAAGTAAGAGGAAATGTGTGGAGCGAATGCAGGCTGCGTAGCTATCACTGAAGCCAGAACAGCAAGAGGAATTTCTGCGCAGCAACCCCTCTTGCTGTTCTGGCTTCAGGAATAGCCGCAAAGCCTCTTCCACAACATTTGATTCAGAATATTTTTTTTCCTTGTTTTCCTCCTCTAAAAACTAGGTGCGGCCACCTGCTTAATGCAAACCAAAGTCTGCAGACCTGCGGGTGTGGTAGAAGAACCCGCTATAAAAACTAGGAAGCTATAATACGATTGTCAGGGAACTGCCATCGGAGCGGGAGGCGGAGAGGAGGCTCCCGGACGATGGTGGAGAAGGTACTAGTAGGAGGAGGGATAGCCCATCCGCTGGGGAAGGTAATCAGCGTAACACCAGTGGAGAAGGGGAGGAGATGGAGGAATCGGAGAGGTGGCTCCAGGACTCTTCGCAGGAGACCAGCGGCGAGGGTACTAGCACTTCGTTGCCCACACCCACCTTGCGCAGAAAACTTTCGCGCAGGCAACGGGGGAGGAGACTGGGCGTCAAACATCTTCTATGCTGGAAGAGGTTTAAGAAACGCCCACTGACGGATTCTGCCAGCGACTGAGGCAGCCACGGAACTTGAGGCTGTCCTGCAAGATAGGGTTCAACCATTCAACCTATCCAGGAGTAAAGGCAAGTTACGCACGAGCAACCCCTAGAACCATTACAACGATTTAATTGTTTTCTTTTAAAAAGAGACTATAGATTCCCCATCCTTTGAAGACCCGTGATCCAGGCTAGCAGGGAGCAGCTCGCTTACATCTGTTCTTTCCTTCTTGCATCTAACATTTCTGCTTGGGCAAAGCAGCTTCCAACGAAAATGACAGCAGCTGATGTGTTGATGCTTCCTCTTTTGGAGGCGCCCATGTCTGAGTTTGCGGGTGAAATAAGGAACTCAACCTTTGTAAGAGTCATGCTGCGTCAAGTGTGCAAATTTCTTTGCCTGTAGCACAAGAGTGAGGAATCTTTGGCCCTCCAGATGTTGATGAACTATATCCAGTGCTATTTTTCTAGAAAAAGAGGTGGTGGAACTCACTGTGAGTGCGTCCTTTGTTTTCTTATACGGTGGTACCTCTGGTTAAGTACTTAATTTGTTCCAGAGGTCCATTCTTAACCTGAAACCTCTTAACCTGAAGCACCACTTTAGCTAATGGGGCCTCCTGCTGCCGCCGCGCTGCCAGAGCATGATTTCTGTTCTCATCCTGAAGCATTATTTCTGGGTTAGCAGAGTCTGTAACCTGAAGCGTATGTAACCTGAAGCGTATGTAACCTGAGGTGCCACTATAATGGTAAAGGCGCCCACCTGACAGGTGCTGGAAATGAGTTCTGGCAAGTTCCTGCTGAAAAAAAGCCCTGACTATAACTTCCACTAGCCTTAGCCAGCAATGCTGTTGCAGGAATTTTTGTATAGGTTGGGGGTGGGGTTTGCCCCTCCAGCAGATATCATGCACATGCAGCCCACTACCAAAACCAGCACAATCACTTTTGTGACTTTTGTGGTCTGTCCCCACAGAACACTTCATCGCAGTTTCTTCCTATCTATTCAAAGGGCCTTTGCTGCACAATACCAAATGTAAGAATTCACTGATAAATGTACCTATGTACTGGCTCACTGGAAAACTTCAGAAATTCATCTAGACATGGGAGCTCAGCTGCTCAGCAGCCCCTCTGCCTGAGTGATAATCCCTGGCATCCTGATACCTGAGTGCCAGACAGGTAGCCATTCCAGAAAGAACCAACCCAGATGAAGACAAAAGGGTGTGATTAACTTGGCTGGGAACCAGGGAAATGTAAATATCTCTTTTGTTATTTATACCCTGCCCATCTGGCTGGGTTTCCAACTGGGCGGCTTACAACAGAACACTAAAATACAATAACCCATTAAACATTAAAAGCTTCCCTAAACAGGGTTGCCTTCAGATGTCTTCTAAAAGTCTGGTAGTTATTTTTCTCTTTGACATCTGGTGGGAGGGCGTTCCACAGGGCGGGTGCCACTACCGAGAAGGCCCTCTGCCTGGTTCCCTGTAGCTTGGCTTCTCGCAACGAGGGAACCGCCAGAAGGCCCTCGGAGCTGGACCTCAGTGTCCGGGCAGAACAATGGGGGTGGAGACGCTCCTTCAGGTATACTGAACCGAGGCCGTTTTATGGCTTTAAAGGTAATAAGCCATCAATAGCTCTCTCATCACTGGATACTGGACCAGATGGACCACAAACCTGGTCCAGCAGACTCTTCACATGTTCTTCCTCTGGAGAGCAGCTGACAGTCAGTGTAGACATTACGGAGGTAGGTAGACTAGAGGACCTAAGACCAGATGATCTAAGACAGCTTTCTGGAGTCCTCTTATCTTGAGCTGCTAATCGAGAGGCAAAAGACAAATGGAGAGGCCTTTGCTTCTTCGTAATGTGGAGTTTAGCATTTCAGCTCTTAATCCTGCTGGAATCGCCACCGAAATTAGTTCTTCTCTGAGAGAAAATAATTGCTTCTTTTATCTACCCATTATCCTGCTGCACACTTATCTTCCGCAAGCACTCCAGCATTCTTTCAGGTACTTAAGCAATAAACAATAACAACAATGAATAGATTTAAAGCATAACATAGGAGGATTTGCAGTGATTGAGACTCTTAAGGAATCATTCACAGAAGTGTAAGAGAGAAATTCAACTAAGACATGGAGCAGACCCACTGAAATCAGTATAGGCTCAAGTTATTAAAGTCAGGTGACATCAGTGCATCTACTCAGAGTGTGACTTATGTTTGATATCACCTGTATTATTATTATTATTATTATTATTATTATTATTATTATTAGTTGATGCCACTAAAATGATCTGCAAAATGTAATAGAGGGTTAAGAAGTTATGGTTATTTAAATAACGGGAATTGCTCTGTCCATTGATGTTAATATATTCAACTAAACAAGCAGGAAGGACTAAAGGAGATTGGACTGAATGGGATAATAATAATAATAATAATAATAATAATAATAATAATAATTTATTATTTATACCCCACCCATCTGGCTGGGTTTCCCCAGTCACTCTGGGCGGCTTCCAACAGAACACTAAAATACAATAAACCTATTAAACATTAAAAGCTTCCCTAAGCAGGGATGCCTTCTTATGTCTTCTAAAAGTCTGGTAGTTGTTTTTCTCTTTGACATCTGGTGGGAGGGCGTTCCACAGGGTGGGCGCCACTACCGAGAAGGCCCTCTGCCTGGTTCCCTGTAACCTCACTTCTCGCAGGGAGGGAACCGCCAGAAGGCCCTCGGTGCTGGACCTCAGTGTCCAGGCTGAACGATGGGGGTGGAGACGCTCCTTCAGGTATACTGGACCGAGGCCGTTTAGGGCTTTAAAGGTCAGCACCAATACTTTGAATTGCACTCGGAAACGTACTGGGAGCCAGTGTAGGTCTTTCAGGACCGGTGTTATATGGTCTCGGTTGCCGCTCCCACTCACCAGTCTAGCTGCCATATTCTGGATTAGTTGTAGTTTCCGGGTCACCTTCAAAAGTAGCCCCACATAGAGCGCATTGCAGTAGTCCAAGCAAGGGATAACTAGAGCATGCACCACTCTGGTGAGACAGTCCGTGGGCAGGTAGGTTCTCACCCTGCGTACCAGATGGAGCTGATAAACAGCTGTCCTGGACACAGAATTGAACTGCACCTCCATGGACAGCTGCGACTCCAGAATGACTCCCAGGCTGCGCACCTCATCCTTCACGGGCACAGTTACCCCATTCAGGACCAGGGAGTCCTCCACACCTGCCCACCTCCTGTCCCTCCTAAACAGTACTTCTGTCTTGTCAGGATTCAACCTCAATCTGTTAGCCACCATCCATCCTCCAACCGCCTCCAGACACTCACAAAGGACCTTCAGTGCCTTCACTGGTTCTGATTTGAAAGAGAGGTAGAATGGTTTTTGATCATGGAATCAGAATTAGAGAGTTGGAAGGGACCTCCAGGGGTCATCCAGTCCAACCCCCCTTCAATGCAGAAATCTCAGCTAAAGTATCCCTGACCGATGGCCACTCAGCCTCTGCTTAAAAACCTCCAAGGAACAAGGATTCAACCCCTGGTCTCCCAGGTCCTAGTCTGACACTCTAACCACTACACCACACTAAGAAGGTAACACACACACACACACACACACACACACAAGCAACCCTATTAGGATGGAGCAGCTTCAGTGGTCACAACATGCTGTCTGAAAACCAGGGGGGAAAGGAATGGAATGGAGTTTCTCACTAAAGGGCATGTCTGGCTGGCTGGCTGTAACCCAGACGAGGAACAGCATTGCTGGTCTCACTTCTTCAGTATACCTTTCCTATGAATTTCACACTGTGGCCGTGTACTCACCTTCCATTCCTTTTGAAAACTGGCTCATCAGCGCACTGAAAAACAGGCACCCAAGGGAGCCCTTGAAGGCCATCTGAGATGCTGGTTGCTTTGAAAGGAGAAAGGGCACCTTCAGCGCCGGGCACTCGAATGTGGCATGGAAGGGGCTGCTGCTGACAGATCACCAGGCTCCACTTTGGGCAATTCCACTGTCTTGCGGCCTCCGGCTTCAGCCCACAAAGCACAAACAGGAAGTGGCAGCAGGAAACCGAGTCTCGCTGGATTCAGAATGTGGTTCAATCACTGTTTGCTGCGCTACAGTCACATGGCAGTGGTGGCAGTGGCTACAGTCACGTGGCAGCCAGCTCACGGACAGTGCACTGCGATTAATGTAGACAAAGGGTTGGTTTTCCATGGTAGACAAAGGACATAAGAGGCACTGGGACAATATTCAGAAAGTGTTTTGATTTGGGGATCATTTAATTGAGTTTCCCCACTGAAATCTGCTGGAAGATTGAAACTACAGTGGTGCCTCGCAAGACGAAAAGAATCCGTTCCGCGAGTCTCTTCGTCTAGCGGTTTTTTCGTCTTGCGAAGCAACCCTATTAGCGGATTAGCGCTATTAGCGGTTTAGCGGCTATTAGCAGCTATTAAAGGCTTAAGGGATTAGCGGATTAGCTGCTAAAAGGCTATTAGCAGCTTAGCGCTTTAGAAAAAGGGGGTGGGGAGTGAAAAAAACCCTCAAGAATCGCAAGACATTTTCGTCTTGCAAAGCAAGCCCATAGAGAAATTCGTCCTGCAAAGCGCATTGAAAAATGGAAAACCCTTTCGTCTAGCGGGTTTTCCGTCTTGCGAGGCATTCGTCTTGCGGGGCACCACTGTAATGAAGCTTCGGCTTCAAGCCCCTTAATTTTTTTTTGGGGGGGGGGCGGTTGATATATTTCAACAATCCCAAAGTTTGAGAGTCACTAGCACATAAATGAGGTGAGTCATGTTAAGTTGGCTGCTCTGCTGTGACCAATGTAATCCCCCCCCCCTTTTAACAGACGTCAAGACCCTAGAAGAATAACACTGAGTTCACAAAAATACTTGCGGATACCAAAACTGCAAATTCATGGAAGATTTGTGGCAAACTGTCGTAAAACAACCCCATTGAAGAAAATAACAGCGGTTACCCAGACCTTTCTGGGATTGTGGCGCTCATCTCGTTTTACAGGCCAAGGGAGCCGGCGTTTGTCCTTAGACAGTTTTTCCGGGTCATGTGGCCAGCATGACTAAGCCGCTTCTGGCGCAACGCAACACTGAAACCAGAGCAGCGCACAGAAACGCTGTTTACCTTCCTGCCGGAGCGGTACCTATTTATCTACTTGCACTTTTGGGGTATGCTTTTGAACTGCTAGGTTGGCAGGAGCAATAGGAGCTCACCCTGTCGCGGAGATACAAACTGCTGAACTTCTGATTGGCTGTGGTCTAAACCCCTGAGCCTCTTGAGCTGCCAATCAGAAGGTAAGTGGTTCGAATCCCCGCAACGGGGTGAGCTCCCGTCGCTTGGCCCCAGCTCCTACCAACCTAGCAGTTCGAAAGCACACCAGTGCAAGTAGATAAATAGGTACCGCTCTGGCGGGAAGGTAAACAGTGTTTCCGTGTACTGGCCTGGTTTCGGTATTCCGCTGCGCCAGAAGCGGCTTAGTCATGCTGGCTACATGACCCGGAAAACTGTCTGGAGACAAATGCCGGCTCCCTCGGCCTGTAAAGTGAGATGAGCGCCGCAACTCCAGAGCCGTCTGCTACTGGACTTACGGTAACTGTCAGGGGTTCTTTACCTTACCCAGATCTTGTTTCTGGTTGTCAAGGGGCCCCCATGAAGGTCCAAGCTTCAGGCCATCTCAATTCTGTCTTCTGCGGCATTAGCTACCCCTCCCTGTTTGCTGTCACCTGCAAATTTGATAAGCATCCCCCCAATTCCTTCATCCATGTTATTTATAAAGACACTGGACAACAATGGGCCCAGGACAGAACCCTGCAACACCCCACTTTTTCCCAGGACGATGAGGAACCATTACTGAGCCCTCTTTGGGTTTGGTCAGTCAACGTCCTGAAACCCAGTGTACACTGTCAACCTAAAGCACGCTGAGTCGCAACTTCCATTCCCTGTCCAACTTTCAGTGCTTTTTGAATATCTATATTGGGTTATGTCAATAAGCATCACATGAGCATATATCAGCAATATCTGGAGGACCACAAGTTCCCCATCCATGGAGGATAGGAGTCCAAAAGAAAGTGCATTTGCTAAGATTTAGGAGGAGGAACTAACAGCTTTGCTCTGACTTCTACAGAGGCAATATCTGACGGGAAATGAGATGATCACAGACACAGCACTGAAGGGGTTCTTTTCTGCCCTCCTGATGGCTGCCTCAAGATCGTTCTCTGGGCCTCCTTGTTCATTTCTGCTGCTCCTTCTCCTGCAAATGCTGGGTGAGTGTTTAAAGGTAGACACTGAACTTGCAGGCTTGCTCAGGGTTTTAGCTACAGTAAAGTCCAGTATAACCCATAGCTTTCCAGAATCTGCCACTCTGGTGCCCCCAAGATATATGGGAATTGGCTATGGGCGGCACCAGGTTGGTGAGCCTCAGTGTAGCAAGAAAATGTAAGGAGCCTGCAGCAGTCATCCAAGGTCCTTCTCTGTGTGCCTCTATTACGGGAGCGCCTATGTTATAAGGGGCCTTTTCAGTGGTGGCTCCCCATTTGTGGAATGCTCTCCTTTGTGACCCGGGCTTTTGGCCTTGAAGTTGTAAGGTTTCAAGTACTTTCATTTAGTGGGACAGGATCTGTAAGACCCACCTTGTATTTGTAGATATTTTTGATGGTTGTGTTTCTCGTAACTGATCTGAGCAATTAGAGAGTGTTTCTATGTAGCTTTGGGTCACATTTGAGACTTAATAATAATAATAGAGAATAGTGTGAGGCAAAGTAAGGGATGATCTGCAGAAGGAAGGGCAAAGCTGTTAGTTCCTCCTCCTAAATCTTAGCAAATGAGCTTTCCTTTGGACTCCTATCCTCCAGGGATGGGGAGCCAGTGTGGTGTAGTGGTTAAGAGCGGTAGTCTCATAATCTGGGGAACCGGGTTCACGTCTCCAGTCCTCCACATGCAGCTGCTGGGTGACCTTGGGCCAGTCACACTTCTTTGAAGTCTCTCAGCCCCACGCACCTCACAGAGTGTTTGTTGTGGGGGAGGAAGGGAAAGGAGCGTGTTAGCCGCTTTGAGACTCCTGAAGGGGAGTGAAAGGCGGGATATCAAATCCAAACTACTACTACTACTACTACTACTACTCTTCTTCTTCTTCTTCTTCTTCTTCTCCTCCTCCTCCTCCTCCTCCTCCAGATATATGCTCATGTGATGCTTATTGACAGAACCCAGTATAGATATTCAAAAAGCACTGAACGTTGGACAGGGAATGACTCTTGCCCTCCTTTCTTGGTCCAAGAGGGCAAGTGGCCAAGCAAGGACATAGCGCACAAGGGCAAGGCTGCCCTGGGGTCCGACAGCAGACACCCCTGCAGGTTCCTAACACTGCTGAGCCTGATGTGAGAGCCGGCATAAATAGACCTTGCCTCCTTTAAAAGCCATGGTCCTTTATTATATGCTTGATTTAAATTCTCTTAGAGACATTAGAAAATGGCTTGTCCCAGATGAACAGCACCATCTCATGAGAGGCACAAATACAAGATGGGTGACACCTGGCTTGAGAGCAGTACATGTGAAAAGGATCTAGGAGTCTTGGTTGACCACAAACTTGACATGAGCCAACAGTGTGACGCGGCAGCTAAAAAAGCCAATGCAATTCTGGGCTGCATCAATAGGAGTATAGCATCTAGATCAAGGGAAGTAATAGTGCCACTGTATTCTGCTCTGGTCAGACCTCACCTGGAGTACTGTGTCCAGTTCTGGGCACCACAGTTCAAGAAGGACACTGACAAACTGGAACGTGTCCAGAGGAGGGCAACCAAAATGGTCAAAGGCCTGGAAACGATGCCTTATGAGGAACGGCTAAGGGAGCTGGGCATGTTTAGCCTGGAGAAGAGGAGGTTAAGGGGTGATATGGTAGCCATGTTCAAATATATAAAAGGATGTCACATAGAGGAGGGAGAAAGGTTGTTTTCTGCTGCTCCAGAGAAGCGGACACGGAGCAATGGATCCAAACTACAAGAAAGAAGATTCCACCTAAACATTAGGAAGAACTTCCTGACAGTAAGAGCTGTTCGACAGTGGAATTTGCTGCCAAGGAGTGTGGTGGAGTCTCCTTCTTTGGAGGTCTTTAAGCAGAGGCTTGACAACCATATGTCAGGAGTGCTCTGATGGTGTTTCCTGCTTGGCAGGGGGTTGGACTCGATGGCCCTTGTGGTCTCTTCCAACTCTATGATTCTATGATTCTATGATCTCAGGCAGGGTGACTTTCTCGTGACCACCTACTTGGTCTTCTGACATGGGTTCTGTCTTGCTTTGCACCAATGTGTTCCTCATATCCACAGTGCTATTTGTTTCCTCCTTGTTAAAGGGCCCTCCAGGCTACTGTTTTATTGTGTGTGGGAGGGTGTTTCTGCAACATGTTCTCGAAACATACTCCATCTATGTGCTGGAGAGAGGGGGCAGCTAAAGGCACTTGTGGTGGACACACCCAAAGGTGTCAAATTTGGGGAAACCAGTGTTTAATGACGTAAGGGACGCGGGTGGCGCTGTGGGTTAAACCACAGAGCCTAGGACTTGCCGATCAGAAGGTCGGAGGTTCGAATCCCCGCAACAGGGTGAGCTCCCGTTGCTCAGTCCCTGCTCCTGCCAACCTAGCAGTTCGAAAGCACGTCAAAGTGCAAGTAGATAAATAGGTACCGCTCCGGCGGGAAGGTCAACAGCGTTTCCGTGTGCTGCCCTGGTTCGCCAGAAGCAGCTTAGTCTTGCTGGCCTGGAAGCTGTACGCTGGCTCCCTTGGCCAATAAAACGAGATGAGCGCCGCAACCCCAGAGTCGGCCACGACTGGACCTAATGGTCAGGGGTCCCTTTACCTTTACCTAAAGTTACTTTGCTTATTACAAAGTCTCCTTGAGTTTGCATTATTGAATTTGCATTTCCATGAAAATCAGAACTTGGGGGCTCACAGGACATTGATTCTCTCTTCTGCCTCTTTTCGAAGAAGAATTGTAACACTTCCTGCATTTTGCAAGTCAGAATTTTTTATCTCCTACTGTGCCTGAAAAGCTCATTTAATTGGTTTGAATGCCCCATTTCCAAATGTCCCCCCTAGGTTCCCCATTACTGCTTTAAATGTAACAAATAATAAAACACAAGGCAGTATTGGGGAGAATTTATATCTTTGTCTTTGTTCTGTTGTTTTTTTATCACTGACTTTCAGCTTTTCAAACAAAATATCCATGCTAGAGGACTGTGATTAGAGTTGAAACCATTCCCTACCCCCCAATTCTCCCAAAAAAATCAATTATCCTCTATGAGCAGGTTTCATGCTGATTTATTATCTGAATATTCAATTGTTTCCTGAACATTTCACATCAATATATTTGCAGTATTTATCACCTCCCTCAATATAAGGAACACTATTTGGGAGGGATGCAGTAGCAAGTAGTATCTGGCAGTACTTGGTAACAGCTGCTAAAATGAGAGAGATTTTAAAAAACAGAAAAAGGGGAGTAAAAAATTATTCTTACCAGCTAATCTGAAACAGGAGTGCCATGTGTATTGGAGGTGAAATAATTGCATAAATCATGCACCTCTAGTGAAATGCTTTTGAGAAGAACTGAGGTGAGCAGGGCTGTGTTGCCCTTCATCTTGCCTCTGTTTCACCATTTCCATTCCCTGGATTGAATGCATCATTGTGGGCTTCCGGTCCTGCCTGCCTTAATGGAGGCAGCCCCCACGGCAGTGGAGGATCGTCAGCAAGCTAAAAACAAGGATGACTGAGGATAAATCATCCTTGCAAATTCTCCCCCAAGGAATTTGCTTCACTCACAGTTCTTCTTGGTACCTGCCTCCCGCTCCAGCATGGTATGCGAGAGGCAGGGAGGCACTGAGTGCAAAAACACTTCGCCTGGAGAAAACCCTCTGACGCTGCCATTAAGAAGCAGAGGTTCTCTATTTAATTTGCCTTTTAATTGGCTTTAAAGTACCAACGCATGATGGGAAAGGGTTGCAACAACATACTGCGGAATATACCAGCTACATGGATCAAAGGTTTGAACTGAGATAAGATTTTCTTCGGTGTGAGAGTCTTTTGGAGAGAGGGAAGCCCATGATTTACTTATTTTTTATATTTATGATTCAGCAACCCTCTCCAGAATATAAGATATAAGATAAAAATATATTTACAAGTGAGGAAGGGACGTTGGAGTAATATTGATATTGACAGACAAAAAATGGAAACTGCGCGTGATCTGAAATGAAGCAAGAAGGGGGAGGGGAAGCTCAAAACTGTGTTGGAAAGACAGAGTAATTCCTCCCTCACCTCCGTTCAAAAACAACAAACACTGTAAATGGACAGAAGGTATCTCCATGGACCTAACAGTTTCACATGCAGGGCAGAATAAAGATAATAGTTTGAGTTTCGTGTATATTGCAACATCACGAATAGAAATCATTAATTATGTAGCTGTTGACTAAGGGATTATTATTATAATTGAAATGTAACTGACATTAATGAAGATGATGGAACGCAGTGATATAAGATCGGAAATGCACCCAAACCAACGTGCAGGGGGCCACTTTAACTAAAATGTATTAATAGGAAGTTGATTGGCATTTTGATAATTGTATAGTTTGGGAATTAATTGTTATTGTTTTGATTTGTCTGTTATTGGGGGTATATTGGAAAACAAACAAACAAACAAACAAACAAATGTGAGAGGACATCTACTCATGCAGTGGGGTTTTGCTTTCCTCTTCTTCCACTGTAGCCCCTCGTGAGCCCTTAAATCCTGCTCTAACCCCCCGGAACAGATTTTGAGGGCACTCAGGGGCGGCAAGGAGAAGAGGAGAAAATGAACCACCGCCGCATGGGTGGAAGTCAGTTTCACTCGCACACAGTGTTGGATACAAGCCATTCATTTTGTTGCAGGTGCCCAAGGCCAAGATTTGGAAGTTCTGCAGCCCCCAGGACCCTTGTGTGTGTCAGTAGGAGAGACCCTCACTCTGACGTGTACAGTAAGTGGAAATGGTCCACCAGGAGGCGTGAAATGGCACAAGGGCTTGGGCAGAAACCAGCCCACCATTTATAGTGAAAGAGGACCACCTCCCCCACGCGTGACCAAGGTTGTTCCTGGATCACAAACAGACTTCACCATCCGCATCAGCAACATCCAACCTGAGGATGCCGGGACCTATTACTGTGTCAAGTACAGGGCAAGTACAGCCCAAGAAACAGAATTTAAATCAGGAGTGGGCACTGAGGTTTCCGTGATTGGTAAGTATCCCTCAATTTCTCTTCGTTTCCAAGGAGGACTATCTGCCCCTCTCGCCCCAGAAGCTCCACGTTATGTAGAAAAGCAAAGGCATCGAATGAGGCTGGGACCTTTTTTAAAAAAGTGAAGAATAGCCTTGGTGGGGGGGCATGTTTGAGTGAAGCAGTGATGAGAGGAGAAAGGGCACACCACTCCTTCCCTGCTGGGGCGTTTTCTGCACAAAAATCTATTTCCTTCCCCTTCCCCAAGGGTCCCAAAGCTGCTTTTCATTCTTTGAAAATCTACACTTATAAGCATCTGCATGCAACTTAATTTAACCGGTACAGAACCACAGCCCAATGGAGAGCCTGTTTAGGGGTGGGGGGGGTGGAGATGACAACCTTTTTCATCCTAAGGACTGTATTCCCTACGGGTCAACTTCAAAGGGGCACATAATAATAATAATAATAATAATAATAATAATAATAATAATATTTATACCCCGCCCTTCCCGGTTCAAAAACCGGGCTCAGGGTGGCTAACAACAAATTTAAAACACTTAATTATAAAAGCAGCATAAAATACAGTATAAAAACATGAATAACAATAAAGTTCAAAAATCAATTAGATAATCCCCAGGGCTAGCTGGCTGAATTGGTCATGCCTGTGGATGGGATAGAGTCAAAAAGTGGGAGAGTGACCAATGTGAAATTTACCAGGCCAGCAAAATGGAGCCCATGACACATAATTTAAATCGGGAGTGGGCACTGAGGTTTCCATGATTTTTAAGTTCCCCGCTAAAATTATCTTTGCCTGGAAGGAGGGGGAAAATGCCCCCTCAATACAAAAGTTCCATATTGTGAGCAAAGGTCTTTGATGAAGGTCAGACTTAAAAAAGAAAGAACAGTGGATGGAGCCACAAAACATTCCTCTGATTAATATTCTAACCCTTTTAAATGTTTATTTTGGCGGGGGGGGGGATGGTTATTATTTTGTCACTTCTGGTTTAACTATGTATTTGTCCTTTTATCTTGTATTTTAAACTTGGGATCCAAACTGAGATATTTTGATGACGGGCGGTATATAAATCTAATAACTTTTTTAAAAATGCAAATAAATAAAGTAATAATAAAAATAATAAAAATTTGAAATATACCCGGCCAGATTGTCACCCTGGATCGAGTTGGTTAGAGCATGGGTAGGCAAACTGGGGGCCGGGGGCCGAATTCAGCCCAATCGCCTTCTCTATCCGGCCCGCAGACGGTCCGGGAATCAGCATGTTTTTACAAGAGTAGAATGTGTGCTTTTATTTAAAATGCATCTCTTCACACAAAGCCCAACAAGACAACGATAAAAATCCACCAACAGCATACGAATCAATATGCTTAACCTGATCGAAAACACCCACCCACCCCACTCACACACGAAAACAAAGACCACCACAGCCAACCACAAATGAACAACCACACCCTAGGCCAACCCCAACCTCTCTCACCACCAAAGGAACACAAGTAAACAGCAGAGAACCTGCACAAGCAACACTGACACCAAACCCTACATATATTAAGTAAAATAGAAACATCGCCACCCGACCCCACCCCCACCCCTCTTCCCCCCCATCACCTCTTTCCCCCTTTTCTTCCTAATGTCTCAACAAATGAAACTGATTTGTAAAAATGTTACATGGAAAAAATACAAGAGAGAGACATTGCACACACTTTTGTAAATCAAGAAAACCTTTAATAAAAAAAATATGAAACATGTATCTCTGGGTTATTTATGGGGCATAGGAATTCTTTCATTCCCCCCCCCCCACTATAGTCGGGGGGCCCCACAAGGTCTGAGGGACAGTGGCCCCCTGCTGAAAAAGTTTGCTGACCCCTGGTTAGAGCAGGGTGCTGATAATGCCAAGGTTGCAGGTTCAAGGTCGTTTTGGATTGGTCTTGAAGCAGCTGGATCAATTCAAAGCAGTTCAGGCTAACCTCAGGCTCACAAAAAGCCAGCCTCCAAAGTGTTGCAGAAAAACACCATATAAGGAGGACACCAGGAAGGGAGGAGCTTCCAGTCACCCAACACTCTCCAATCAGTTGTTGTTGAGCTAAAAATTGTTGAGCTTTTTTTTATAAAAGCTAAGTTTTTTTAAAGGAAATTTGCCAAAAAATCTTCCCGTTTGACATGGGTTGCCACATGTCCCAGTTTTCCCAGACAGTTTCCCCACTAAGCACTGTTTTAAAAGGATGAATCCCAGATATGACCAGGAAAACTCAGACGTCTAGCAGCCCTATGAACGAGCAGCTTGCTCTTACTGCCTTTAACATTTTGTAAGTTCTCTGAATATTACAGGTTGTTTTTTTTTTAAAAAAAATGCACTGTTAATAGGAATAATGACACGCAAAGTATTTTTGAACATGGAAATGAGCAAGGCAGCCATGAATTTCTATATGTAGATTCTTACAAGTTGATTTGTATATTCTCTGAATATTACCTTGCCGGAGTCTTCGGACAGAAGCTCCCCTTGCTGTTGGGCCAAAGCTTTTCTTGGTGGTTAATCTCCTGTCTTTCCCCTTGCAGATCATTCTCTGCTGTCCTTCAATCTTTTTATCGGACTTATTCTGGCCAACAAGCTTATTGTTCTCGCCCCTTTCCTCTTCTACCGTTTCCTCAAAAAATAATGTGGCAAGAGAAACCTGAGAAACAGAGGGACCGGAGCTGGTGGAGACCTTCCTAGAACTTGTCTACATCTCAAGGTGAACAAAGACCTATGCAGCCGGGGCCACGATACCTTGGAATCCACTCTGCACAATGTGGGAATGGTGCGAGCTACCTTTTGAAACTTCCTTCCATCAGGTATCATAAAGATCCCCTCCCTAGTGCCATTTCTGCGCTCGCTGAAGTCCTCCTTTTTTCAACAAGTCTTTCCCCTGGAGATGTTTATCCTGTTGCGTATCTGCATTAGATTAGAAACTGTTTTCAGGGATATTTTTCATTCCCCACCCTGTGGTTCTTTATTGTGATTTTCCAAGATGATGCCCCTTATACTGAAGCAACAGAAATTATTAACACGTAATCAACTCTTTCAGGGGATTTTTCCTGGAGACACCACCATGCAAACCTAGTTATTCACTTGCAGTAGAAGCAAGTTGTATCATAAAGGTAAAGGTAAAGGTACCCCTGCCCATACGGGCCAGTCGTGACCGACTCTGGGGTTGCGTGCTCATCTCGCTTAAGAGGCCGGGAGCCAGCGCTGTCCGAAGGCACTTCCGGGTCACGTGGCCAGCGTGACAAAGCTGCTCTGGCGAGCCAGCACCAGCGCAGCACACGGAAACGCCGTTTACCTTCCCGCTATAAAGCGGTACCTATTTATCTACTTGCACTTTTGACGTGCTTTTGAACTGCTAGGTTGGCAGGCGCTGGGACTGAGCAACGGGAGCGCACCCCGCCACGGGGATTCGAACCGCCGACCATACGATCGGCAAGCCCTAGGCACTGAGGTTTTACCCACAGCGCCACCCACATCCCTAAGTTGTATTATAGCAAGAAGCAAATAAATATAGTTGTTTGTTACACTATCCCACAAACGGGCGTACGCCTTTCATCTTCCAGTGTGTTTGTGAATACAGTGGTACCCCGCAAGACGAATGCCTCGCAAGACGGAAAACCCGCTAGACGAAAGGGTTTTCCGTTTTTCGATGCGCTTCGCAGGACGAATTTCCCTATGGGCTTGCTTCGCAAGACAAAAATGTCTTGCGAGTCTTGAGATTTTTTTTCGCTCCCCACCCCCTTTTTCTAAGCCGCTAAACCGCTAATAGCCTTTTAGCAGCTAATCCGCTAATCCCTTAAGCCTTTAATAGCCGCTAATAGCAGCTAAACCGCTAATAGCGCTAATCCGCTAATAGGGTTGCTTCACAAGACAAAAAAACCGCTAGACGAAGAGACTCGCGGAACGAATTAATTTTGTCTTGCGAGACACCACTGTACAATGAAGTTCCACCATTCTCTGGTTAATGCTCCCTTGTGTTTTATTCCTCTGGATAGTTTATTTCTCCACCGGGGTTATTTGCCATGCTCTCTCGGAGCAGGGTGCTACAGGAGCTCCCTTGAGGTCTTTCCAGTACTTGGCCTTAGCCACACATGCTCCCATCAACACAATTCCAGTTAAATGTTTGTTCACCAGCTCTTGGCTTTCATTTGTATGAAAATTCAATAAGGCTACCTCCAGAGTTTGGGTCAGAAATGTTATCTATTTGACTCATCATCTGGTTCCAAAATGTCACGACGCAGAAATTCGACAAATCTCATGATCCTTAAGGCTATGTTTGTGTATGTTAAGATTGCAACCTGACCACTAAACCGGGGGGTGGAGAGGGGGCCAGTTTAGAGGGAGCCTAACTGACTGCTTGGGTTGAATAAGTGTTTGAAAGGACTATGTTTGGGTGAAGTGATGGTGAGGTGTTGGGGTGGCGGAAAGGGCAGGAGATAGCTGGCTAGAGGATGAAACAGCCAAGATGATGGAGTGCTCTCGCAGACTCTTTTGAACTCTGTCCTGTAATGCATTACTCAATAAAAGTCTGGTAATCTGGTTTGAGCCTCTGTATTGATCCCTCAGAAATGAATTTTCTCCCACAGTTGCCACCTTTGGGCGGGTCGAACACATGGGCCTGTAGCTATCCCTGTTGCCTCTGTCGCGCCAGCACAACTGTATTATTATTACAGTGGTACCTCAGGTTACATACGCTTCAGGTTACATACGCTTCAGGTTACAGACTCTGCTAACCCAGAAATAGTACCTCGGGTTAAGAACTTTGCTTCAGGATGAGAACAGAAATCGCATGGCAGCGGTGCGGCACTTTATTAGCCAAAGTGGTGCTTCAGGTTAAGAACAGTTTCAGGTTAAGAACAGACCTCCAGAACGAATTAAGTTCTTAACCCAAGGTACCACTGTATTTTCCATTTGCCTTATCAGTGCTTCAAACCCCCTATTGTTTATTCATTTATTTTAATTGTTAATTCTTTAAAATGTTTCATGCTAACAGTTCATAATGCATGGTTAGTGCTGACCTGGGACAGGGCCTTTTCGGACTTGGTATCCATGTGCAGAAAGCACTCCTGGTGAGGTAAATCTCTCTTATTCAGGAGAAATGTAATAACGTTCCATTTTACCTAGGCATTTGATGGCAAATAGATACGAGTCATGGCAAAAGCGATATTAATAATGTGAAGGTGTGTGGTTGCTTTTAGATGTTCTCAATTTCCCTCCCATGTTTTAAAGTTGGTTTTACTTTAAAAAAAAATAAAATTGTACTTTTTTAAAAAAAAGATATTTATTGAAATTTCAACATATTACAAAAATTAGAAAGAATAAAAAAGAAAAAGAAAAAATAGAAAATAGAAAATGAAAACAGTTAAAAACAAATCAGTCTCTTCATATCTTATCTTTCATTTGCTTGTTTCCCTGACCTCCTCACACCTCCCTTTCTTGTATTCCATTTCAATTGGTTAATTCAGCAAATCCTTTCCCTCTTTAATTTTATCTTAATCTTTTATCTTAATATATTATAGTTTTAGATTATCACCCGTTAATAATCCATTTTTACATATTCCTTAACATTGCTGCTAGCAAAAACCACTTAACTTCAATCCAACATCATTCTAACATTCATTAAAAAATTGTACTGTTTTAACATTTTGCTGTTTGCCACTCTGGGCTTAGTTGGGAAGAAGTGCAGGGTAGAAATTTTAAATACAAGCAAACAAGTGACCATGACTTGATTATGTCATCATAGATTTGTGCAACGGCATGACAATATTGGCAGTTTTACTTTCCATCCCTAGCACGGTGTCACCATAGATTTCCTGCAATGGCATTAAGATATTGGTACGGTTGTTTTGCATCCCTTTCCTAATGATCCCTCGCACAACATTCACCTCTTTTGTTGAAGCTCACCATCTTCACTGAGCTCTCAGACAGAGATGCTCAGTGGCTCTTAAATCCAAAGGTTTTAACACGACAAGATGATCAAGGGTCTGGAAACCAAGCCTTATGAGGAACGGTTGAAGGAGTTGGGTATGTTTAGCCTGGAATAGAGGAGACTGAGAGGAGATATGATTGAAGATAGCTATCATCTAAAGGGCTGTCATGTGGAAGATGGCGCAAGCTGGTTTTTGTCATTGACATTCTACTCAATATTGATCAAGCGTAGATTCCAATGTATAGTGAGCAGAGTAACAACTACAACACATTGCAGGATTCCCCCCAAAACAGACCAGAAGCAATTAATATTTCGTCCAGTAGAGCTTTGCTGCTACTGAAGGCAAATGAGCATAATGGTCACAAATCCAATACATTCAAGATTGGCACTGTCCATAAGAAATCCAGTTGCAGCAGACTTAACTTATACAGTGGTACCTCAGGTTACATACACTTCAGGTTACAGACGCTTCAGGTTACAGACTCCACTAACCCAGAAATATTACCTCGGGTTAAGAACTTTGCTTCAGGATGAGAACAGAAATTGTGCTCCGATAGCACAGCAGCAGTGGGAGGCCCCATTAGCTAAAGTGGTGCTTCAGGTTAAGAATAGTTTCAGGTTAAGAACGGACCTCAAGAACAAATTAAGTTCTTAACCCGAGGTACCACTGTAATGAATTATAATAAGACTAAAACTTAACACTATACAGTCATACCTCAGGTTGAAGTTGCTTCAGGTTGAGCGCTTTTGGGTTGCGCTCCGCAGTGACCCGGAAGTAACGGAATGCGTTACTTCCGGGTTTCACAGCTTGCACATGTGCAGACGGACAAAATGATGTCACGCCCATGCGCGGAAGTGGCGAAACACGACCCGCACACGCGCAGATGCGGGTTGCGTTCGCTTCAGGATGCGAATGGGGCTCTGGAACGGATCCGGTTTGTATCCAGAGGTACCACTGTATACAGAATACCACACCAGGAGTAAAAGAGATAGAAAGAGAAAGAGAAACCTAGGCTCCTTCTGGCCTCTTATTATAGTCAGCATGACCTTGACAGAACAGATAACAGAATCAGTTTACACCAGCTATACTCAGCTTCTCCGAAGGAACAACCCAAACATCAGGAACCTTCTGCTTGTTCCTTTCACATAGAGAAGCTTCCAGAAGCTTCCAGAACCCTCTTGAATTAATTAGAAAAGGAAAGATCTCTACACATCAGATCAATACTTTCTGCACTAAGAAATGCAAACTGACAGTTTTTTCTCCTGCTCTGGAAGGTAGGACTCGAACCAGTGGCTTCAATTTACAAAAGGAGATTCTGATTAAACACCAGGAAGACCTTACTGACAGCAAGAGTTGTTTAACAGTGGATCAGTTTCCCTCGAGAAGTTGTGGACTCTCATTCTTTGGAGGTTTTAAAGCAGAGGTTGGATGGTCATCTGTCATGGATGCTTTAGCTGAGATTCCTGCATTCCAGGGGGCTGGACTACATCGGGGTAGACAACCTAAGGCCCGGGGGCCGGATGCGGCCCAATCCGGCCCACGGACAGTCCGGGAATCAGCATGTTTTTGTTGGGATACTTCCGGGGAGACGGGGGCATCAGGCAGGCCTCCAGCTGGCTCCAGCCACTGGCCGGCAGCCGGATGATCACCGGTCTCCCTTGGAACAGCATCAATCAGCGACACGAGCCTCAGATACGTTTAGAGACCCCTGCACGCTCTATCAGCAGAGTGAATACCGTATTTTTTGCTCCATAAGACGCACTTTTTTCTTCCTAAAAAGTAAGGGGAAATGTCTGTGCGTCTTATGGAGCGAATGCGTGGTCCCTGGAGCCGAATTGCCCAGGGGCAAAAAGCAGATCATGTTCTCTCTTTTTTTGAAAGAGGGAAGTGGGTGTTGAAACAAAGCCGCTGATCATTTGCCGATCGGGAAGAGAGATAAGGAACGCTAGAGATAAAGGAGGCTGCCTGGGAGGGGGAGGTAAAGACAGCAAACTTGCAAAGGGGGGAAACAGGAAGACTAGAGCAATAAGGAGATAAATTAGAAGAAAAGGAGGAGCAAAAAACTGATCCAGCTAAGGAAAAGACACTAAGGCAAATAAGAGGGAAGGGAGTGTTGAAAGGAAGCAGCTGATCAGTAAGCGATCAGGAGGGAGATAAGAGATGCTAGCGGAGGCTGCCGGGGGGGGGGAGGTAAAAGCCCATGGATCCTCAGGATTTTTACATTGAGTCATCCCAAATTAACCATCAGATCACATAGCATGTCCATGGCTACAGCCTGCACCTAAAGAATAACGCACCCACTGTTGCGTGGGGCCGCAATGGTGCAAAAACGTGGTTACAAAGCACAGATCCACATGGGTCCTCAGGATTTTTGCATTGGGTCACCCCAAATTCACCATCAGATCACATGTCTGTGGCCACAGCATGAGCCACAAAAATCATACATCCATTGTTTCGTTCAGAATATTTTTTTTTCTTGTTCTCCTCCTCTAAAAACTAGGTGCATCTTATGGTCAGCTGCGTCTTATGGAGCGAAAAATACAGTAAATCTTCTCACAGCAGAAGTGGCAGACAGAGAAATATGTAAGCATATTTGCAGCATTTCTTTAGCATAGTTCAGGAACAAAGGAAAAAACCTGTCTGCTTCTCTTCGTGTCCAGCAAAACAGCAGCTAAAAGCAAAAGCAATATAGAAACGGAAGTTCCCAGCAAGTGCTGGAAGTAAACAAGCATGTGACACACAACAGTCATGCCTGTACCCTTTTAAGGTGGAACGGAACTATATCCTAACAGTTTTTACATGAGTAGAATGTGTCCTTTCATTTAGAATGCATCTCTGGGTCATTTGTGGGGCCTGCCTGGTGTTTTTACATGGGTAGAATGGGTGCTTTTATTTAAAATGCATCTCTGAGTTATTTGTGGGGCATAAGAATTCGTTCATCCCCCCCCCCCAAAAAATAGTCTGGCCCATAGCTGTCAACCGTTCCTCATTTGGCAGGAAACTCCCTTATCCCAGCGCTGGTTCCCGCTGCTGTCCCTTATTGATGATGTCCCTTATATTTCCCGGTTTTCATGCTCGCCTGGCTCGGGAGGGAAGCAGCGGCTCAGGGTCCTCCACCGCGAGAGAGAACATGCGCACGAGCTGCCGTGTCTCCGTCTCTCCCTTTCCCCCCTCAGGGGCGCGTTGTGAGGAGGCGGGTGGCGGTGGGCAGGCAGGCAGCCCCTCTCTTGCGAGACTCCGCCACGCTGCCAGAGGAAGCCGGAGGTGGCAGCGGCAGCTGAGGAGGCAGCCTGAGAGAGGAGGAAGAGGAGGGGATGGGAGGGATGCAGAAGGGTGGCACTTCAGTGGCCGTGGCCATGCCGCAACTGCCTCATGCCAGGCTCAAGGGCGAGAGTCTCTCTCCCGCCCCCCCTCTCGGGCAGGGAAGGGCCGATGGAACTCCTTGCGCCAGGACGACAGCAGCCCCGACGTGCTGCTTAGCATACCCTCCAACCAGTGCAGCATCTCAATGTAGTGATTTCCGACTCTGCATCCTTTTCATAACTCTATTTTTATAAATCATTTGTCCATCCATAGTTCAAATTTTTACTACAAGTTTTCTGTCAATCCTACCAATGTATTTAACTCTTTACAACAGCTTTTCAACTAAATTATAAACTTTCCCCATTCTTTATTAAAGAGGTCCTCTTCCTGATTTCTAATTCTGCCTGTAAGCTTTGCCATCTTGACGTCGTTCATCAGTTTTGTCTGCCCCTCTTCTTTGGTGGGAGTTGTAGACCCTTAGGATCATCTAGTCCAACCCCCTGCAAAACACAGTCAGTCGCAGCCAAAGCAGCCTGGCTCCATCAGTGCCGGATTTCTGTATAAGCTAAGCAAAATCCCTTTTTTTGGCTGCTGGTCCCTTATTTTCGAGGCTGCTGGTCCCTTATTTTCAAATCTGTAAGTTGACAGCTATGGTCTGGGCCACCACATGGTCTGAGGGACAGTGGACCAGCCCCCTGCAGAAAAAGGTTGCTGACCCCTGGGCTAGATGAACCGCGGGGTCCCTTTCAACTCTGCACTTCTGTGATTCTGTGACCTGCAGCCTTCATCTCTTGTGCAATTTGGGGGGCTTTTAAATAATCTAAACAGGATTTCTGGGAACTAGATGAAGCAACCGTTTCCTCTTCCTTTCCGCGGAGGCAACATCTGATGTAAAAAGGTTGAGCTCAGGCACAGCACAGAAGAGTTTCCTTTCTGTCACCCCGATGGCTGCTTTGCGCTCCTTCTCTGCATCTCCTCACTCATTTCTGCTGCTCCTCCTTCTCCTGCAAATGCTGGGTGAGTTTTTGAAAGGTAGACATTGAACTTGCAGGCTTGCACAGGTTTCTAGGTATGGTGAAGCCCAGTATGAGCTACAACTTTCCAGAAATTGCCACTCTGGTGCCCCCAATATATTTGGGAATTGGAAGGCACCAGGTTGGTGAGCCTCAGTGTAGCAAGAAAATATAGGGAACCTGCAGCAGTCATCCAAGGTCCTTCTCTGTGTGCCTCTATTACGGGAGTGCCTGTGTTACAAGGGGCCTTTTCAGTGGTGGCTCCCCATTTGTGGAATGCTCTCCCTTTTTACCTGAGCTTTTCAGCCCTGAAGTAGAAGGTTTCAAGTACTTGTGGTCTTTTTTTTTTCGTGCTGCAGGATGTGTTAGACCAAACTTGCATTTGTAGAGATGTGTTTTCTAGATTTTTAATGCTTGTGTTTCTCACATTTGGCTTTAGTGTTTAGATAGTGCTTGTAAGTAGCTTTGGGTAACTTTTGTGAAGTAATAATAATATAGAATAATGCTATAGGCACTTGTGGTGGACATGACCAAAGGTGGCAAATTTGGAGGGACCAGTCCTTTCAGTTTTCATAAGCATATCTCAAAGTCTCCAGAGTTTGCATTATATTGAACTTGTATATTTCATTGAAAAGTCAGGTCTTAGCAAGTTCTCTCATAGGACATTGATTCTGTTGTTTCTGAAGATGAATTGCAATGCTTCCCCAATTTTGCAACAGTGAACGCCCCATTTTCAGATCTTCCCCATAGGTTCCCCATTCCTGCTTTCAATGTAATAAAGTAATAAAGAGCCAGTGTGGTGTAGTGGTTAAGAGCGGTAGTCACGTAATCTGGGGAACCGGGTTCGTGTCTCCGCTCCTCCACATGCAGCTGCTGGGTGACCTTGGGCCAGTCACACTTCCTTGAAGTCTCTCAGCCCCACTCACCCCACAGAGTGTTTGTTGTGGGGGAGGAAGGGAAAGAAGAATGTTAGCCGCTTTGAGACTCCTTAAAGGGAGTGAAAGGCGGGATATCAAATCCAAACTCTTCTTCTTCTTCTCTAAAACACGATTTGTCTTTGTTCTTCTTTTTTAAATCACGGCTTTGTAGCTTTTCAAACAAAATATTCAGGTTAGAGGACTGTGGTTAGAGTGGAAACCATTCCCCACCCCAATTATCCATCAATTATTCTCTGTGAACAGATTTCATGTTTACATAAGAAAAAACTGCTTCTTTCCCCTTATGGGGTATCCAAGAGCCCGTATAGAGTCCTTAAGTGGGTCCCCTATCGGTGGAAGAAAATAACAGAGGCCAACTGGAGTATATTGAGAAGCAAGGCAGCCAGTAAGCCTGATCTTTATTAACTGTTGCAATAGGGTGCTCATTCACCACACGCAGGAGGGACCCAGAACAATGGTTGTTGTTGTTGTTGTTGTTGTTTAGTCGTGTCCGACTCTTCGTGACCCCCTGGACCAGAGCACGCCAGGCACTCCTGTCTTCCACTGCCTCCCACAGTTTGGTCAAACTCATGTTCGTAGCTTCGAGAACACTGTCACACCATCTCGACCTCTGTCGTCCCCTTCTCCTTCTGCCCTCCATCTTTCCCAACATCAGGGTCTTTTCCAGGGAGTCTTCTCTTCTCATGTGGGGGCCAAAGTATTGGAGCCTCAGCTTCAGGATCTGTCCTTCCAGTGAGCACTCAGGGCTGATTTCCTTAAGAATGGAGAGGTTTGATCTTCTTGCAGTCCATGGGACTCTCAAGAGTCTCCTCCAGCCCCAGAATTCAGAAGCATCCATTCTTCGGCGATCAGCCTTCTTTATGATCCTGCTCTCACTTCCATGCATCACTACTGGAAAAACCGTAGCTTTAACTATACAGACCTGTGTCGGCAAGGTGATGTCTCTGCTTTTTAAGATGCTGTCTAGGTTTGTCATCGCTTTTCTCCCAAGAAGCAGGCGTCTTTTAATTTCCTGGCTGCTGTCACCATCTGCAGTGATCATGGAGCCCAAGAAAGTAAAATCTCTCACTGCCTCCATTTCTGCCGCCCCTTATGGACTCCCAAATTCTGCTCTAACCCTCTGAAGCAGATTTCAAGGAGCACTCGGGGGCTGCTAGGGGGAGAAGCAGAAAATAAATCTCTGCCCCATGGGTGAAAGACAGTTCAACTCCAAATAGCCAGGAACTGACCTATGGGCCCCACATCTTTTAGGGGCCCCATGACAGGGATCAAACAATATTGATTTGATCTTGAAAGAAAGTTAGAATCAAGTATTATTAGGAGATAATTTCTGAGCCCTCCCCCCAAAAAAATTTTTTTTGACTGCCTAGGGGCCTCCACAGGGTTCAATCTGGTACTGTTTCACTCACACACAAACAATGTCTAATACAACCCAAAGTCTGAAGAAAAAGAAGATGCTGTTATCAGACCCTCCAAGTGTCCCTGTTTCCCAAGGACAGTCCCGCATTTACAGAAGCCATCTTGGTTTCTAATTTGATCACAGAATGTCCCGCTTTTCCTTAAAGGTAAAGGGGCCCCTGACCATTAGGTCCAGTCATGACCGACTCTGGGGTTGTGGCACTCATCTTGCTTTACTGGCCGAGGGAGCCGGCGTACAGCTCCCGGGTCATGTGGCCAGCATGACTAAGCCGCTTCTGGTGAACCAGGGCAGCGAACGGAAACGCCGTTTACCTTCCCGCTGGAGCGGTACCTATTTATCTACTTGCACTTTGAAGTGCTTTCGAACTGCTAGGTTGGCAGGAGCAGGGACTGGGCAATGGGAGCTCACCCCGTCGCGGGGATTCGAACCGCCAACCTTCTGATCGGCAAGTCCTAGGCTCTGTGGTTTAACCCACAGCGCCACCTGCGTCCCATCTGCTTTTCCTTAGGACGTCCCTATTTCCATTGGATAAATGTTGGAGGGGATGGAGTTCTCCAACCCCCGAGCTGTCTGAAAGCAGGCCTGTATGGGGAAGGTATTTTTTTATGTTTAATGTTTTATTATGTTTTTATATATGTTGGAAGCTGCCCAGAGTGTCTGGGGCAACCCAGTCAGTTGGGCGGGGTATAAATAGTAAAATCATTATTAAGGAATAGGAAGTCCCTGTTTTCATCAGAGAAATGTTGGAGATTACGTGCTACTCATTTTACTGCAGGTGCCAAAGGCCAAGATTTGGAAGTTCTGCAGCCCCCAGGACCCTTGTCTGTGTCAGCAGGAGAGACCCTCACTCTGACATGTACAATAAGTGGAACTGGTCCACCAGGAAGCATGAAATGGCACAAGGGGTCGGACAGAAAGCAGCCCATTTATAGTGAAAGAGGACCATATCCCTCCCGCGTGACCAGGGTTGTTCCTGGATCACAAACAGACTTCACCATCCGCATCAGCAACATCCGACCTGAGGATGCCGGGACCTATTACTGTGTCAAGTACAGGGCAGCAGCCCAAGAAACAGAATTTAAATCGGGAGCGGGCACTGAGGTTTCCGTGATTGGTAAGTATCCTTCAATTTTTCCTTGTTTCCGAGGAGGACTATCTGCCCCCCTCGCCCCAGAAGCTCCACGTTATGTGGAAAAGCAAAGGCATCGAATGAGGCTCGGACCTTTTTAAAAAGTGAAAAATAGCCTTGGTGGGCGGCATGTTTGAGTGAAGCAGTGATGAGAGGAGAAAGGGCACATCACTCCTTCCCTGCTGGGGGGTTTTCTGCACAAAAATCTATTTCCTTCCCCTTCCCCAAGGGTCCCAAAGCTGCTTTTCATTCTTTGAAAATCTACACTTATAAGCATCTGCATGCAACATAAATTTAACCGGTACAGAACCACAGCCCAATGGAGAGCCTGTTTGGGGGTGGGTGGGGGTGGAGATGACAACCTTTTTCATCCTAAGGACTCTATTCCCTACTGGTCAATTTCAAAGGGGCACATAATAATCATAATAATAATAATAATAATAATAATAATAATAATAATAATTTATTTATTTATTTATTTATTTATTTATTTATACCCCGCCCTTCCCGGTTCAAAAACCGGGCTCGGGGCAGCTAACAACAAATTTAAAACAGTTTAAAACAATTATAAAAGCAGCATAAAATACAGTATAAAAACATGAATAACAGTAAAGTTCAAAAATCAATTAGATAATCCCCAGTGCTAGCTGGCTGAATTGGTCATGCCAGTGGATGGGATAGAGTCAAAAAGTGGGAGAGTGACCAATGTGAAATTTTGCCAGGCCAGCAAATCAGGACCAATGAGGGCATGGCCTGGGAAGAAGGGGTGTGCCCTGAGGGAGTCCCAGGGCCCAGGTGGTCATGTTTCCCCTCTAGGAAGTCCTGCTCTCAGGACCCCTGCTCTCCGTGGGAATAAAGGCTCCACCCCCCAGCCTGGTCTGATTTCCTAATTGATCTGTGAATAATTTGGGCATTTGAGGGAAGAGGGAGAGGGGCAAAGAGCATCTCTCTCTGATGAAGCACAGTGGTGGCCGATGAAAGGACCTTTTTTACTATTGATAGAACCATTGTCACCCTGGACAGCTCAGTTGGTTGGAGCATGGTGCTGATAATGTCAAGGTTACAGGTTCACTTCCTAAAGGGGACAGCTCATATTCCTGCATTGCAGGGGGTTGGACTAGATGACCCTCGGGGTCCCTTCCAACTCTATGCCCACATCATTTTGTGGTCTTCTCTCTTTTTCTGCTTTTAGATGTGACAGACATTCTGTGTTGTGCCTCCTTCCCTCCCCACACCCAGGCAGCCATTTTGTGACTGGCGCCCGCAGCACACTCTCAAAATTCCAAATGTGCCCACTGGCCCAGAAAAGGATTTCCCTTGGGATTGGTGAAGGGTCCTATCCTGCAAGGGTCACCAGGTGATGTGTCGATGCTTCCCCCCACAGCCACGCCATCCCAGCCATCTATCGAGGGTCCCACGAGCAGAGTGTTATCTGGGACCTCGGCGACTTTCAGCTGCACGTCGGATGGATTCTCCCCCCGAGCCATCAAAGTCACTTGGCTGAAAGACAACACCAGGATCGGGTCCCCAGAGCCCACCGTTCTGCCAGAAGGAGACAGCATCTCCTACCAAGTGCTGAGCACCGCACAGGTGCCACTCACAAGAGACGATGTGAAGTCCCTGCTCATCTGCCAGATTGAACACGAGACCTTGCGGAGTCCCCTGCGGGAGTTTTTCAAACTTGGAGACATCCTACGAGGTACTGAGACTGGTGGGGGTCTGGCTGTGGGGTGGCGGATCATTGCAAGGAAGGGCAAGAAGCTGTGGGTCTTGGATGCCAGAGGGAACAAGAGATGAGCAGGTTGGTGCTCCAGGGTCCTTTGGGAGGAAGGGTAGAGTATAAATTCAATACATAAATCTATCTCCATTATGCATTCTCTAGCTTCCCAAGAGTATCTGGCTAGAGTCAGGTTGATCCAACAAGGTAACCCTTGTACAGTGGTACCTCGGGTTACATACGCTTCAGGTTACACACTCTGCTAACCTAGAAATAGTGCTTCAGGTTAAGAACTTTGCTTCAGGATAAGAACAGAAATCATGCTCTGGCGGCGCGGCAGCAGCAGGAGGCCCCATTAGCTAAAGTGGTGCTTCAGGTTAAGAACAGTTTCAGGTTAAGTACGGACCTCCGGAACGAATTAAGTACTTAACCCGAGGTACCACTGTACTCTGTAAGAATCAGGAACAGTCTGAACAGGTATGAAAATGGGACAGCATGAAGGCTCAGATCCAGCTTCTCATCTGGACTGTGTGGCTTGATTTGCTTTCGAGAAATTACTGAAACTATAGGAACTATGGAGTGAAAATTGAAATACGTGTGAGAAGGGCTGAGCAAGTGGAGGCTGGAATCTGATGGCTGTGTTTGCAAGGAAACTATAAGAGAAGGACAAAGGAAGGTGATAGCCAGACCTTGTTATTAGGAACTGTTATTAGGAACTGCCATATGTGGATATGCTTGTTTGCTTCCTCTTGCTTGTAAGTGTATAAATGTTTGTGCCGTTTTCATATCCTGTGTGCTAGCCCTCACTCCTTGATGGTTGTTGTGTCACACTGGCCTTGCAACACCTAAATAAATGTCCTGTTTTGCTGACCTCTGGAGTGTGGATTTCATTGGCTGTCCAAGCTGAATCCACAGGGTATTGAGTACTGAGCCACAATATTTCCCTGACACTTCTTGGTAAGACTGACAATTCATGCCTAATTAATTTCTGTAATTATAAACTGGTTCGTCTGGCTTGCCAATAACTCTTGCTTGATGCCAGTGAGTTGACTGGAGTGATTGGCCAAGAGACTTGGGGACCTCAGTGTACATTATTGGCAAAGAACATTCTCCATGTCTTCATTATGCACAGATGAACCTTTTCTCTAAAGTATAGGTGGGAATTTTGGGTCAAGTGACACATTACATGCAGGCGCCTTACTAGTCCCCTTGCTGGAGAAACTTCATTGGACGGGGGGGGACATGGGAAAAGTCTGTGGGAATGTTCAGGGTGGCAGGAGAGGATATATTTTTTATTAATATCCTTCCTAACTTGCATTAGCAAGTTCCTTTACTTAACAGAGTGCATTCCCCTTTACACAGCAGAAAACTTAAGAAACTCATGTGAGTTTTCCTGGTAAGACCCCTTGAATCTCTCCTAAAAGAATAAAGACACCACAGTCTTATTGATAAGCAATAAAAAGAAAGTTTAGTCACGATCAGGCAGAGCACAGTGTGATCCCTGAAGGCAAGCTTAAGGCTTAAAGTTCCAAACTTATACTAACAGGTTTACCCCATAAGGGAGATTTACCTAGTGACTGCAGACTAGCAGTCCAGCAGTTCATTCCAGGAAGTTCGCAGGATGAAAGGAAGATGGAAAAGGAGGAGAGTGGAAGCACGCCTTGGCCTTTTACCAGGTCTGGAAAGGTCACGCCCACCCACTAGTCACATGCAAGAGGAAGGATGCTCCAGGCCAGGAGGAACAGGAAGTTTCGACTGGCTGGACCAAACATTCCCTTGCATGTCCACTCTAGCAAAACAAGGAATGTTGTATTTGACTGCTCCCAGTGGATTACATCCCACAAAGTCAAGTGGCAGGGCAAGGGGTCAGGTGCTCCTTCTGCCTCCACTATGCTGCTGCTTCACTCAATTGCTCCTCACAAAGGACTAAGAAAAAAGAGCCACTGGTATGCATGTAGCATTCACTTTGGTCCGTAGATATTTTCATTGAAGGGAAATGCGATTCCTGCTACTAAGACAGAAGCCAAGGCTCAGGCAAACACCAATTCTGAAGGAGATTAGATGTTTGACTGATGCCTGCCCAGACTCCACTGTACACATGGACAGTAGCATCCAACCAAGACCACCTGATATTGATATCTTAATGGGCCTCCATAGATCACCCATTTGCCAACCTGGTATCTTCCAGACATTTTGAACTATAATTCCCATCTGCCCCAGCCAGCACAGCTCTTGATGTCTGTTAGGTACTGAGTTGAATAGGATCCAAAATGCAGCAGTCTGAGTGGTCCTAGAACAATAGGATTCAGAATGCAGCAGTCTGATTGGTCCTAAAACAATAGGGTCCAGAATGCAGCAGTCTGATTGGTCCACAGGAGCCACCCAATCCAGCTCCAGGTGGAAGTGAATCTGCAACCTGATTGGCCTACAGGAGAATCCTGGAATTAGCCAATCACGTGGGGCCCATTGTGTAAATAATGTCTATAAAGCAGACATTCTGGGGGAACTTCCATTCCTCCTCACCACTATGAGCTGAACAAAGAGCATGAAATCCACTCTCGACTCCAAGTATATTTCAATGTCCAAGACCTCTAGAGGCATGGGCATAGCCAAGGGGGGCAGGGAAAGGCAGCTGCCCCCTAAGTAAAAATCAATAAAAATATATAGCTAACTGAGGTTCTGCCCCCTAACAAAAATCCTGGCTACGCCCATGTCTAAGGGTCTTGATCTCAAGGAGGGGGTGAGGCCACATTTGCTTAAGCTGTGTAGCAGGCATGAGAAGCCCAAGCCTACATTTTTTCCAGCCTGCGCATAATCTTACATACCTCTGTCATGAGGAATGCAATTCCAGCGCACTTGAGATTCCAGGAGCTATTCCCACTCAGGAACAGCATGGTCCTCATTCTGATTTCTTTGCTTTTGTCCACACAGTTCCACCCAGAGTGAAGCTGGAAGCCAACCCAGCCAACCCCGTCCCACTGAACAAATCGGTGACCTTCAGCTGCAGCGCGGAAGGGTTTTACCCAGAAGACACAACCTTGGCCTTGACTCTGAATGGCAGCCAGAGTGAAACAGGAACGGCTGAGCCCATGGCCCAGAATGGGGATGGGACATTCACCCTCAGGAGCTCCCTGAAGCTGAATGCCACGAAAGAAAGGAACCAGTCTGCATTTACTTGCCTGGTTACGCAAAATTCTCAGCCTGTAGTGACTGAAACGTCCGTGCTGAACATCAGGGTGCTGACTGAAGGAAGTGAAAGCGTCAGTATGGAGCCAGGTAAATGTGGGTCCTGACACCATATTTTCGTGGTTTTTGGCCCCCATCCCTCAATCCATGTTTGCTTTTTTGTCAACACGTATGTCTGTCTGTGTGCTGGTCTTCTTATCTTCAGACCACTAAAGGTGAGGATCTACAGCTCATCGGAAGAGCAACCATGTTCCATGCAGTAAAGTAAAGGGACCCCTGACCGTTAGGTCCAGTCGTGACCGACTCTGGGGTTGCGGCGCTCATCTCGCTTTATTGGCCAAGGGAGCCGGCGTACAGCTTCTGGGTCACTTGGCCAGCATGACTAAGCCGCTTCTGGCAAACCAGAGCAGCACACAGAAACACTGTTTACCTTCCCACAGGAGCAGTACCTATTTATCTACTTGCACTTTGATGTGCTTTCAAACTGCTAGGTTGGCAGGAGCTGGGACAGAGCAATGGGAGCTTACCCTGTCGCCGGTATTCGAACCACCAACCTTCTGATCAACAAGTCCTAGGCTCCGTGGTTTAAACCACAGCGCCACCCGTGTCCCTTTGTTCCATGCAGTAGTTCCCAGGAAAAAGGCTTCTGCCCGAGACCCTGGAGAGGCCCTGCTAGTTAGTGTAGACCAGATATGGGAGCTGCTTGGTCCTCCAGAACATGCTGAACTACAGCTCCCATCAGCCCCTGCAAACATGACTAATGGTGGGGGGTGATGGGAGTTGAAATTCAGCCATGTTTGGAGGCCAAAGCTGCTTCCTGCTTGGTATAGATCAAAGGATCCCTACATAGTGCTCTGTGGTTTGCCCACCTTGATGCCCAATAAGACTCACTTGCCTCTTCTCATTTTGGAAGGGGATCCTGAGCACCACCTGTTTTCTTTTGTGAAATGCATTGGGGTTCTTTTGTTGCCTGCAGCGCACATTCTTAGCTTTCCAAATCTGGCCTCGGAATCAAAAACATTTGGGGTTCCCCTGGTGGAATTGGTTTCCAAGAAACTTTATGAGGGCCACATGCCATTGGCGGGAGGGGCCTGAGGCAAATGTTTGTGGAGCAACAAATTAGCCTTTCTAAAATATACTACTTTCTCTGCACATTCGCATACCCAACTCTAACCCCCATCCAGGAAAGCAGGAGCCATTATCAGAGTTCAAGGCGACAGTTTGATGCTGGCACCAGTTCAGTGCATTTCTGGATTGATCTGAAGCAGATGGGTCAATCCAGGGCAGTTCAGACCAATCTGGGGCTCAAAACACTCTCTAAGAAAGCCAGACAGCCTGCCACCAAAGTCTTGCAGAATGACACCATATAAGGAGAACACCAGAAAGTGGGGAGCTGGATTGATAGCTCGGGCGTCCAGTTCTGGGCTAGCATCCCACGCAACACTCTCCAATCACAGTGAAGTGTTAAAATCAGCAGCTTGCTTTTTACTGCCTTTCTATTGTAAGTTGTCTGAAGATTACCTTGCCAGCGTCTTCGGACAGACTCTTGTGCTTGGTGTTAAATCTCCTGTTTTCTCCCTTGCAGGTCCTTTTCAGCTGTCCCCCTTCGGTCTCTGTATCGGACTTATTGTGGCCAGCAAACTCCTTGTTGTTGCTCCTTTCCTCTTATACCTCTTCCTCAAAAAAGGACATGGCAAGGGGAACCTGAGAAACACACCTCTGAGCACCTAGGGACAGGAGCCGGTGGACAGAGTAACCTAGAAATTATCTACCTTTCAAGTTGGTGACCCTAAGCCAGGCTTCCTCAAACTACAGTTCCCATCATCCCTGACCACTGGTCCTTCTAGCTAGGGATCATGGGAGTTGTAGGCCAAAAACACTTGGAAGGCCAAGTTTGAGGAAGCCTGCCCTAAGCCCTAAGCAGCTGGAATACCTAGGAGATTGTCTTACTGCTTACAGTGGTGCCCTGCAAGACGAATGCCTCGCAAGACGGAAAACCCGCTAGACGAAAGGGTTTTCCGTTTTGGAGGTGCTTCGCAAAACGAATTTGCTATGGGCTTGCTTCGCAAGACGAAAATGTCTTGCGATTCCTGGTTTTTTTTTCCACCTCCCAGCCTTTTCCCCAAGCCCCTAAGCCGCTTAACAGCTGTTCGCTAAGCCGCTGAACAGCTGATCTAAGCCGCTTATCAGCTGATCTAAGCCGCTAATAGCCTTTTAGCAGCTAATCCACTAATCCCTTAAGTCTTTAATAGCCGCTAATAGCCTTTTAGCAGCTAATCCGCTAATCCCTTAAGCCTTTAATAGCCGCTAATAGCCGCTAAACCGCTAATAGCGCTAATCCGCTAATAGGGTTGCTTCGCAAGACGAAAAAAACCGCAAGACGAAGAGACTCGCGGAACGGATTCTTTTCGTCTTGCGAGGCACCACTGTATATCTCTTATATCCCAGTCTGTCATTTTCCTCTGCCAGAGAGGAATTCCTGCAAATACCATCTCATGAGGTCCATTTTGTGCAACATGGGAACAGTGCCATCTTCCTTTTGAAACTCCCTCCCTAGTGCCTTTCCCAGTCCCGTTGAATGCATTCTTTTTTCAACAAGCCTTTTCCCTGGAGAGTTTTACCCTGCTCTGTATGTCCATTGGGTTAGAAATTGTTTTCAAGTATATTTTTCATCATTATTATTTTTTAAACATTCTTAACTGTTCTTTCCCAGCACTTCAGAACGTGGTTTCAGAGCAACAGAATTTCAGAACCTGTTGCTAGAGCAACAGAAATTATTCATGCCTAATCAACTGTACTAACTTTGTTCCTGGAGAAACCACCATGTGAACCTAGCTATTCTCTTACAGCATAATATGATAGCAAGAAGCAAATAAAAAGAATTGTTTGTTATACAAATTGGTGTTAACGTTTGGGACTGATCTCTCATTTACTGGTGTGTTTGCAAACATCATGAAGTTCCACCATACGAGTTCTTTGTCACACTCTCTTTGATCAGGATACTAGGCGAGCAACCAAGAGGATCAAGGGTCTGGAAACCAAGCCTGATGAGGAGCGGTTGAAGGAGTGGAGTATGTTCAGCCAGGAAAAGAAAAGACTGAGAGGAGATGGGATAGCCAACTTCAAATATCTGACTCCCAGCAGCTGGCTGGGGCTGATGGATGTCATACTTGGAGGGCACCAGGTTAGTGAGCCATGGCCTGGTGAGAGACTACAGGGACCCTGCGACTGCCATCTAAAGCCCTTCTCTGTGTGTCCCCCTCTGTGGGAGTGCCAGAAGGGGGTAACAGGAGAACTGTCCTTTTCAGTGGTACCTCAGAGATGCAAGGAGGCTCAGATGGCACCCTCTTTATCTTTAGGTATCAGGAAGAGGAGGAAAAGTCTGCATGTCTGCAGTGTTGCAGCTATTGAGACAATAAGGTCAGAAAAGCAGCATTTGGGCAGACCAGGGCATCTTCTCCGTGGAGGTGAGCTGCTGATCCCAGCAGGCAAAAGAGACCACGGTTGTGTTGCTCTTCACAGTTTCCAAAGTTGGCATGAAGTGTTAGGAACTGGCAGGCTTTCTTTTGTCTTTTCTTTTAATTTAATTTTTATTTTATTAACATATAAAACACATACATATACATTTGCACAATGTTGTTGTTGTTTAGTCGTTTAGTCACGTCCGACTCTTCGTGACCCCCTGGACCAGAGCACGCCAGGCACTCCTGTCTTCCACTGCCTCCCGCAGTTTGGTCAGACTCATGTTTGTAGCTTCGAGAACACTGTCCAACTATCTCGTCCTCTGTCATCCCCTTCTCCTTGTGCCCTCCATCTTTCCCAACATCAGGGTCTTTTCCAGGGAGTCTTCTCTTCTCATGAGGTGGCCAAAGTATTGGAGCCTCAGCTTCAGGATCTGTCCTTCCAGTGAGCACTCAGGGCTGATTTCCTTAAGAGTGGAGAGGTTTGATCTTCTTGCAGTCCATGGGACTCTCAAGAGTCTCCTCCAGCACCATAATTCAAAAGCATCAATTCTTCAGCGATCAGCCTTCTTTATGGTCCAACTCTCACTTCCATACATCACTTCTGGGAAAACTGTAGCTTTAACTAGACGGACCTTTGTCGGCAAGGTGATGTCTCTACATTTGCACAATACACACACACAACACACGACCTAATTTTCATAACATAAAACATACCTACATTACTCTATATAATACCTACCTGTACTATACATATCAACATACCTACACACCTGCCCCACACGGACACCCACCAAGTGACTTGACTTCCAGCCGTTCTTGTTACACTATTTTACTTTTCCAACTAGCTTAAACGCATTTCATTATTTCTTTAATCTCTTCTTTTATCTTAACTTTACTCTCCTTTCACTCTAATTATTTTCTGGATTCACGCAGTATCTGTCAGAAATTCGACTTTTTCCACATAAAATTGGCCTTAAAAATAGCCCACTCCTTATTCACTTTTTGAATAAGGAGATATGGTACAAAATGGTACAAGAACTGACAGGCCTTCTTATCTGATTTCTCCTATCCTCTATGCACAGATTCTACTTACGTGTGTTATTCTTAATTGCCATGCTAGCGCAGGGGTTGCCAGAGCGATATCTGTGGGTGCCAATGTGCCCGCCAGTAAAATCACAGAATTGTACAGTTGGAAGGGACCCCAAAGGTCAATCTAGTCCAGCCCCCTGCAATACAGGAATCTTAGCTAAAGCATCCCTGACAGACATCCACCCAACCTCTGCTTAGAAACCTCCAAGGAAGGAGAGTCCAACCACATCCCAGGGAGACCGCTCCACTGTCAATCAGCTCTTACGATCAGAAAGAATATACCTATTGTTTCGTCGGAATCGCCTTTCTTGTAACTTGAACCCTTTGGCTTGGTTTCCACACTCTGGAGCAGCAGGAAAGAAGCTATGTGACAGCTCTTCAGATATCTGACGATGGCTCACAGTCTCCTCTTCTCCAATTTGTTCCTTCAAATCACGACCCATATTTGGCCAAGATATCGAGGCTGTGACAATGTCAGTCACAGATATGAGTGTCTATATGCAGCGTGGAGAAACGAGCTTCATCAGCCCCAACCCCTCGGCCTGCTGGGTGCACACGGCTCATGCAATGCCCCTGAGCATAATAATAATATTATAATAATTCATTATTTATACCCCACCCATCTGGCTGGTCTTCCGCAGCCACTCTGGGTGGCTTCCAACAAAATATTAAAATACAGTAATGCATCAAACATTAAAAGCTTCCCTAAACAGGGCTGCCTTCAGATGTCTTCTAAAAGTCTGGTAGTTGTTGTTCTCTTTGAGATCTGGTGGGAGGGCGTTCCACAGGGTGGGGGCCACCACCGAGAAGGCCCTCTGCATGGTTCCCTGTAACTTGGCTTCTCACAGTGAGGGAACCACCAGAAGGCACTCAGTGCTGGACCTCAGTGTCCAGGCAGAATGATGGGGGTGGAGACGCTCCTTCAGGTATACTGGACCCAGGCCGTATATACATTGTGTGTGTGTGTGTGTGAAATAAACTTGTGGATTATGGGTTGAATCAAATACACTGCTGTGTAAATTGTGTTAGCGCAAGGATTCATGACTTGCATAATAATAATAATAATAATAATAATAATAATAATTTATTTATATTCCACCCTCCCCAGCCAAAGCCGAGCTCAGAGCGGCTAAGAACAAGTAAAAATAGCACAGTATACATAAAATCACACAGTCAATTAAGTAAAATACATTCTAAAATCAATTCAGAATCAAATTAATGGCAACCATTGGGCTAGAGTTCTATGAGGATTACCGAAGGAGAGAGGGGGTCAGACTGTGCCTTGGCCAAAGGCCTGGTGGAACAGCTCTGTCTTGCAGGCCCTGCGGAAAGATGTCAAGTCCCGCAGGGCCCTAGTCTCTTGTGACAGAGCGTTCCACCAGATCGGGTCCACAGCCGAAAAAGCCCTGGCTCTGGTCAAGGCCAGCCTAACCTCCCTGTGGCCCGGGACCTCCACGATGTTTTTGTTTGAAGACCGTAAGTTCCTCTGTGGGACATACCAGGAGAGGCGGTCTCATAGGTACGAGGGTCCTAGGCCGTATAGGGCTTTAAAGGTTAAAACCAGCACCCTAAACCTGATTCTGTACTCCACTGGGAGCCAGTGCAGCTGGTATAGCACTGGGTGAATGTGATCCTGTGGCAAGGACCCTGTAAGGAGCCTCGCCGTGCCATTCTGCACCCGCTGGATGAACACCCCCCCCCCCCCATTTTTGCTGCTGTGCACCATCTAGATAAGATTTGGAGAGGGTGTGGGGCACACATGGGGTGGGAAGAGAGGGGAGAAATCTGCTGCACAAGCATAAACCCTACTGCTAATGGAACGGGTGCATTTCATGAAATTCCTAAGCAGCCTACATCTCAACAAAAATCAACATTTATTACATAAAGACACCAGACTGAATACAACCGCAGCTGCTAATAATAAGAGTCCATATTTTAAGTTGGATAATTAAGCAATACATCTCTCTGCACAAATGCACCCGAGTACTTAAGTAAAATAAACAAGAGAGAATGATATTAGAAAAATAAATACATCAGGTTAAGCGTTGGAGTACAACGTTTTATATATATACCTCATAAATATTGCAAAACACCCTCACATGTAAAGATACAGTTCAGGAGCCCTGCTGTCTTCCCCAAACACACTTCGCACCAACCATATTGCTTTATCAACTTCAATAAAACACTTGAACACTCAGCAACTAATCTTTCTTCTTTGGTCTTCCATAAACACGATTTTAAAATACATCACTACTGGGAAAAGCATAGCGTTAACTGTATGGACCTTTGTCGGCAAGGTGATGTCTCTGCTTTTTAAGAGGCTGTCTAGGTTTGTCATTGCTTTTCTCCCAAGAAGCAGGCGTCTTTTAATTTTGTAATTTCCAGTATCCCTGCCAAGAAAATTCCATTGTCTTCTTTAGTGGGTCATAAAATAATAGAATCGTAGAGTTGGAAGGGACCTGAGGATCATCTAGTCCAACCCCCTGCAATGCAGGAATATGCAGCTGCTGAGGAGATTTCACCCCTCCCATACCCAAGAATCTCCTGAGCAGTCTGCTGATTTTGCAGAGAGGAGGAGGCGTGTTCTGATATCTACATATTCTGCTCCAGCACCACACTCAGTGAGTGAGTCGGTCAGTGAGAGAGTCGGTCAGAGAGTCGAGTCGGTCAGTGAGAGAGAGAGTCAGTAAGTGAGTGAGTCAGTCAGTCAGGGAGAGAAAAAGACTGAGTGTTATCTCTGTGTAGATAAGGTCGCTGCAGAAAGCAGCTGTAACACTCAGTGCACTCCAGCATCTCCATTTGTATATAGTTTGTATAGTACAGTAGCTGTTAGTGAATAAAAGAAGATATTCTTCAGCACTGTCGTCCGAGTGATTTATGCTCTGCTATACTCTGCTGTGGGACGCGGGTGGCGCTGTGGGTTAAAGCCTCAGTGCCTAGGGCTTGCCGATCGAAAGGTCGGCGGTTCGAATCCCCGCGGCGGGGTGCGCTCCCGTTGTTCGGTCCCAGCGCCTGCCAACCTAGCAGTTCGAAAGCACTCCCAGGTGCAAGTAGATAAATAGGGACCGCTTACTAGCGGGAAGGTAAACGGTGTTTCCGTGTGCGGCTCTGGCTCGCCAGAGCAGCGATGTCACGCTGGCCACGTGACCCGGAAGTGTCTTCGGACAGCGCTGGCCCCCGGCCTCTTGAGTGAGATGGGCGCACAACCCTAGAGTCTGTCAAGACTGGCCCGTACGGGCAGGGGTACCTTTACCTTTACACTCTGCTGTACAATGACTGTCTTCTTGTTAGAAGTGAGTTCAGTGCTCACAGCTCTGAGTTGTGAGTCCACAGCACTTAGACCTGTTCCTGTAAGGAAGGTGGTCTCTGGAAGTGCTACCCAACTCGCCTAGCCCAGTCGGGGCTGAAGTGGATGAGTCCAGTTGGTGGCACTGGCTCAAGGGCGATGCTGAAAGCTGCCCCATACGGGGATCGAACCTGTGACCTTGGCGTTATCAGCACCATGCTCTGTCCAACTGAGCTATCCAGGTTGTACAAACCACTCTTCTGAATAATGTTGTCTGTAGGGTAGAGGGCACTGGGCATGAGCTTACGGAACCAAAGGGGTGTTGGCTTGAAAAGGTTTGGGAAACGTTGGTATAAAAGGCCATCAATGCAACCTGTTGATATAACTGTACAGTATATTACAGCAATAGCTCATGAGAACACACCCAAAAGGAAATCATCACGTAACCTGTGTGAAACAGACTCACGCTGTAGCAAAACAACACTCAATGTTCAGCGGGCTTGTGCCACTTTCTAAATCTGGGTAATTGCTTTCTGCGTTGCAGCTTCCATTGAACAATAAACCCCACTTGGGGAAGTTCTGCTGGTTAAATAACTGCTTCTTAAGCAACTGTGCATGATTCACATCAGATAATACCCTTCTGGAAAAGGGCACAGCAGAGACCGCTGGTCATGTTATTTTTAGCAGCTGGACACAACAAATTGCTCATTTTAAAACCCAGCTTTGACGAAGCAGCAACGCAAAATGTACCGTATTTTTTGCTCTATAAGACTCACTTTCCCCCTCCTAAAAAGCAAGAGGAAATGTGTGTGCGTCTTATGGAGCGAATGCAGGCTGCGCAGCTATCCCAGAAGCCAGAAGCAAGAGGGATTGCTGCTTTCACTGCGCAGCTGTCCCTCTTGCTGTTCTGGCTTCTGAGATTCAGAATATTTTTTTTCTTGTTTTCCTCCTCCAAAAACTAGGTGCGTCTTGTGGTCTGGTGCGTCTTATAGAGCGAAAAATACGGTAATCTGGAGATTTTGGGGTCTTTCTAAACAACATTTGGGGTGTTCTGGTTTGTACTTTTAAAAAGATGACAACCCTAGCTGGTGGTTCCTTGGCTACTATGTTATGAGGCCATTTCAGGTGTGTCCTTAGGAGCTTTGCCATAATGTTTATTTATTGATCTAACCAACTTGCACCCTGCTTTACATTCCAGCAGAACTCTCAAAGTGGTTTGCACATCTCAACAAAAACACACATTCCACATTCAATGCGACTGCTAATAACACTAATATTTAAAAAGCCACATTTTAAGCGACATGACGAAACAAGGATATGTCAGAACAACATACATTAGCATATAAGACAAATAAATTTCTGTAAGCAAAATAAATGCAAAATGCAAATCATATAGAAAATGTCAAAACAGCAAGATACAACATCAGGAAACAACACAACTAAAATATATAGCTTTAAAAATCTCATAAATATTACACCCCCCAAAAAGGGAGGGGAGGATAATTATTTGTACAATAACATTGTATTAAAAACCAGTTATGAAAATATAATTATAAAAATATAATGTTGGTAGAAAATGACAGAATAAAATGGATTATATTAAGGAAATTAGCAAAAATGTGCCTATTGGGTAAAACATGCCTACAAAGGGGTAACTGTTGGGGAAAATGTGCCCTAAGCAGCTGATTAATTGTCATCAATACAATGGTACCTCGGGTTAAGAACTTAACTCGTTCCTGAGGTCCGTTCTTAACCTGAAACTGTTCTTAACCTGAAGCACCACTTTAGCTAATGGGGCCTCCCGCTGCCGAAACACGATTTCTGTTCTCCTCCTGAAGCAAAGTTCTTAACCTGAGGTACTATTTCTGGGTTAGTGGAGTCTGTAACCTGAAGCGTCTGTAACCTGAGGTGCCACTGTACTTAAAAAAAGAGAAATAAATCTGCTAGTGGACGAAGGAACTTGGTGGACTGAATTTAAGATTAGAAAAATGAGAAACCAAGGGAAACGGAGAGAGAAATTGTGAATCAACACAGCGGTGGAGCAGCGCCTGGGGAGGTGCGCATGCCCTGCGCCCAGGGGCATTGCCAGGATTGTGGTTGAATCCTGACAAGAGAGAAGTACTGTTTTTTGGGGACAGGGGGCGGGCAGTTGTGGGGGACCCCCTGGTCCTAAATGGGGTAACTGTGTCCCTGAAGGACCAGGTGCGCAGCCTGGGAGTCATTCTGGACTCACAGCTGTCCATGGAGGCACAGGTCAATTCCATGTCCAGGAATTCCAGGGCAGCTGTCGATCAGCTCCATCTGGTACGCAGGATGAGACCCTATCTGCCTATGGACTGTATTGCCAGAGTGGTGCATGCTCTAGTTATCTCCTGCTTGGGCTACTGCAATGCACTCTACGTGGGGCTACCTTTGAAGGTGACCCGGAAACTGCAACTAATCCAGAATGCGGCAGCTAGACTGGTGACTGGGGGCGGCCGCTGAGACTACATAACACCGGTCCTGAAAGACCTACACTGGCTCCCAGTAAGTTTCCGAGCACAATTCAAAGTGTTGGTGCTGACCTTTAAAGCCCTAAACGGCCTCGGTCCAGTATACCTGAAGGAGCGTCTCCGCCCCCCCCCCCCATCGTTCAGCCCTGACGCTGAGGTCCAGCTCTGAGGGCCTTCGGGCAGTTCCCTCCCTGTGGAACGCCCTCCCATCAGATGTCAAAGAGATAAACAACTATCTGACGTTTAGAAGACATCTGATGGTGGCCCTGTTTAGGGAAGTTTTCAATGTCTGACATTTTAATGTATTTTTAATCTTTTGTTGGAAGCTGCCCAGAGTGGCTGGGGAAACCCAGCCAGATGGGTGGGGTACAAATAAATTACGGTGATGATGATGTCTGCAGTGAGGATGAACGGAGGGGGAAGGCCCTTCGCTCAGCAGTTTAGCTGGGTGAAGCCCCTCCTCCCTTTTAGAATAGGTGGGATGGAGTGAGAGAGGGGAGGGGCTTTAGTTAAGAGGGGAGGGGCTTGGGGCAAACTTTGGGGAGATAGGCGAGGGGGTGGGTGAAGTGCAAAGGGAGAGGGATTGGTTAAGTGTGAGGGGATGGGCAAGGGGGTAAATTAATAATTATTGAGACTTCATGTTTGTGGTTTTTGTTGTTTACAGTCAAACAGTGGAGTTGGCAAGTGAGGCAAGCTGGCGTTGCAGCCCCCAGTATGTGGGTGTGTGGATATCATTCTGTGCAGGGGAGCCTGAAAGCAAAATAAGCTTTCCAAATTCGGGGAAGTGAAACTGGCTCCTATTAATTGCAGAAGGAAGTGTCACAGCCAAAAGAAAAGAAAAGCCTTTCTCCTGCAACTGAAACAAGAGTTCCCAAGACACAACGCAGACGGGAATGTGGGTTTTCCTGCCACTTTGATGGCTGCTTTCAACTCTTCGCTGTGGCTGATCCGTCTCCTCCTACAGCTCCACCTCTTCCTCCAAACCCCTGGTGAGTCTGGAACAAACAAACTCATAAATGCCGTTAAATTGACTAGGACCTGTTTTTTGAGCTTAGTGAATCCCGGTAAATCACACTCTCTAGGGAGGGAAGTGATTTGTGGCTTCACGCTGCTTGCGTGCTGTAGAAACCCAGATGTAGAGGACCTTTCAAGTCTCTTCATTGCGGTCCATTTCAGATCCTTCCAGAGTTGGGTTCAACAGTTTATGGATAGGGTTGCCACCAGAAGATTAGGACCTGAGACTCAGAGGGTGGAAATTATGGCCTCCATAGGGGTAGATGCTAGAAGGAGCAATTTCTCAAGGGCTACTGGTCATGTTGACTACATTAACACATAAGTGCATTGAGGTTGAATCCTAACAAGACAGAAGTACTGTTTTGGGGGGACAGGGGGCGGATGGGTGTGGGGTACTCCCTGGTCCTGAATGGGGTAACTGTGCCCCTGAAGGACCAGGTGCGCAGCCTGGGAGTCATTTTGGACACACAGCTGTCCATGGAGGTGCAGGTCAATTCTGTGTTCCAGGGCAGCTGTTTATCAGCTCCATCTGGTATGCAGACTGAGACCCTACCTGCCCACAGACTGTCTCCCCAGAGTGGTGCATGCTCTGGTTATCTCCCGCTTGGACTACTGCAATGCGCTCTATGTGGGGCTACCTTTGAAGGTGACCTGGAAACTGCAATTAATCCAGAATGCGGCAGGTAGACTGGTGACTGGGAGCGGCCGCCGAGACCACATAACACTGGTCCTGAGAGATCTTCATTGGCTCCCAGTATGTTTCCGAGCACAATTCAAAGTGTTGGTGCTGACCTTTAAAGCCCTAAACGACCTCTGTCCTGTATACCTGAAGGAGCGTCTCCACCCCCATCGTTCAGCCCAGACACTGAGGTCCAGCTCCAAGGGCCTTCTGGCGGTTCCCTTGCTGCGGGAAGTGAGGTTACAGGGAACCAGGCAGAGGTAGTGGTGCCCGCCCTGTGGAACCCCCTCCCACCAGACGTCAAGGCAATAAACAACTATTTTACTTTTAAAAGACAACTGAAGGCGGCCCTGTTTAGGGAAGTTTTTAATGTCTGATGCTGTATTGTTTTTAACACTCGATTGGGAGCCGCCCAGAGTGGCTGGGGAAACGCAGCCAGATGGGCGGGGTGTAAATAATAAATTATTATTATATTATTATTATAAAACAGCCTGCTGGATCAGACCAGTGACCCATCTAGTCCAGCATCCTGTTCTCACAGCAGCCGGCCAGATGCTTAGGGGGAAAGAGCCTGCAAGCAGGATTCGAACACAAGACCCTCTCCCCTCCTGCAGATTCCAGCAACTGGTATTCAGACAGGTGCCTCCAAGAATGGAGGAAAGGACATCAGGGCTAGTAGCCACTGGTCGTCTTATCCTGCAAGAAATTGTCTAACCCTCTTTAAAAGCCTGCAAAGTTGGTGGCCGTCAACAAATAATTCTTTCAAGACATTAGTTGCTGGTGACCGGTGAGGGAGCATGCCCCTGAAAACCATTGGCATCTATCTGTCTTGGGAAACAATGGAGGAGTGTGCCTTTAAGGGCGAAGCCAAACTGTTGGAAGTTTGCACCACCTCCTGTGCCCATAGACACCAATAGGGGAGAGACATGTTTTGTTGCAGCTAGGGCAGCTGGAGGCGTCCGGTTGCACCAGGACGTTTCTTCTCTGCGCTCCTCCCAGCGGTCATTTATCCTCTGGTGATTGCTATGGATGTATCCCCACAGTTATTTCTGCTGCATTAGCAGCACCCAAGTGACCTCCCTGGCGTGCAAGCCTGGGCAGTGTGTATAGAGGTCCTAGGCTGCCCAGATGACAAGACTCTTGGCCTCACTGATGGTGGTCCAAAGCAGAGCAAGGCGTTTGGCTCCAGCTTGGCTGCAGGAGTTGCTGGAATGAGGTGGACAAGGAGCCATCCAACCACCTTAGGGACTCGACTCTGGATTTTTGTAGGGTTTACTCCTCAGCCTTTTCTCCTCCCAAAAAGAGTGGGGTTGAGGGTTGTTCTTCCATGGTTTTGAACTGGAGGTCAAAGGCTGGCTCCAGAGTGATTAAAATGTTTTCAATCAAACAGGGGTGGTAGAAGCAGAATCTGGAGAGGAACCAGAACTCTATGATGTTCTTTCAGATGCCACCCTTGTAAAGCTCAAGCAGGAGCCCAAATTTCTATTTGCATCCCTTGGAGAGAGCGTCACCCTGCACTGCCAACTGACCCGAGCAATTGTCCACCCTACCGTGACGTGGTATAAGGAGTCCCAAGCTCTTGACACTGGAACCGATTCCCGGGTGAGAAGACTCCATCCTGACTCGCAGACAGACTTCTCCATCCTCATCCCCAACATAGAACTCCAGGATGCTGGGACTTATTATTGTACGAAGGAAATCTTTGGAATGAAGCGGAAGGGGAAAGGCAGTGTGGTTTCTGTGGTTGGTAAGTGACTGACAAATTGCTCTTAACATGGGTGGGGAAGAACATTATCTCCAAGCAGTGAGAGCCTCCAGGGCTGCCTTCCTGTGTTTTCCCAGAATTTCATTTCCTTCGAATGAAGATCAGCAGGGACTGTTGGGTCTTTATTTACACATATAAAGGTAAAGGGACCCCTGACCATTAGGTCCAGTCGTGACCGACTCTGGGGTTGTGGCGCTCATCTCGCTTTATTGCCCGAGGGAGCCGGCGTACAGCTTCCGGGTCATGTGGCCAGCATGACTAAGCCGCTTCTGGCGAACCAGAGCAACGCACGGAAATGCTGTTTACCTTCCCGCCGGAGCGGTACCTATTTATCTACTTGCACTTCGAAGTTCTTTTGAGCTGTTAGGTTGGCAGGAGCAGGGACCGAGCAACGGGAGCTCACCCCGTCACGGGGATTCGAACCGCCGACCTTCTGATCGGCAAGTCCTAGGCTCTGTGGTTTAACCCACAGTGAATACATAAAATCATAGAATTGTAGTTTGGAAGGGACCGATTCTGTAATTCTCCCCCAGGAGGATACCTTAGGAAAGGTGGGGTCACCAGGCTATTTCTCAAGGGACCAGCAAGGCTTATTTTTAGGACTATAAGCTGTCTGTTTCCATCCCCGTCAGCACCCTGTCAGTCAAAAGGAGACCCTGGTGACGCAACTTTGGTTGATTTCTTCTTCCCTTCCCTTTTTTTCTTTTGTGTTGTAACATTTTAGATTGAAGAGATTGCTAGTTACTGCATTTAAAAAAAAAATTATAGGAACATCGCTTTGGGAGTCTTTCTGGCTGAAGAGTAGGATATAAGTCCTATGAATTAATTAATTAAAATTGATTTTTTTCCTTAAAAGCGCAGAGCACAAAAAGTCCACATTTTAACAATTGGCTTTGTCTGCTCAGTTCCGCCCAAAGTGTGGCTGAAAATGGACCCTCCCTCACCTGTCCAGGTGAATGACACTGTGACAGTCACCTGCTACGTGGAAGGCTTTTATCCCAGGAACATCATTTTTAACTGGCTGAAGGACCAGAAGGAAACCCCCCTGGAGGCGCCAGTTTTCGAAATCCTGAATCAGGATGGGACCTTCTCGTTCCGGAGTTCCCTGGAAGTGACAGCAACTAAGCAGAACAGTTCTTCTGTGTTCACTTGCCGGGTGGTGCACATCTCCCAGCCCCCCATTAGCAAATCTGCGGTGCTAAAAGTCTTAAGCAGCACATCTGAACCAGGTAAGCCTGAACTCCATTTCCCCCAGAAGTATCTGGATATATGTGAAGGCTGCTTTCTACCAAATCAAACCAATAGCTTGCTCAGCATTGCCTAGTGACGCTGAAGATCTCCATGGCTTCCCAGTCCTGCTACTGGACCTCCCACTAGCCAGAAATAAGGACATTAGTAAGAAGAGCCCTGCTGTATCGTATCAAAGGTTCATCTCCATCCTTCACCTTCTAGGAAGGTGCTCTGGAGTGCAACTCCCACCAACCACAGGCAGCCAAACTGTGCTGGCCAGGGCTGATGGGAGTTGTAGTCCAAAACATCTGGAGGGCACCACGTTGGCAAAGGCCGATTTAGCCCCATTCCCTTTTCCCCACAGTGCAGAACAGATGCTATTGAGACACATACTGGCAGAGCAAAGTGGCTAATAGTCCTCTCCTGTTGATGCTTCCTAGCTGCTGGTTTTCTGTGGCGTGCTTCCTCTTGACATCATCATCATCATAATTTATTATTTATACCCCGCCCATCTGGCTGGGCTTCCCCAGCCACTCTGGGCGGCTTTCAACAAAATATTACAATACCGTAATACATCAAACATTAAAAGCTTCCCTAAACATGGAGGACCCACGTAGCTATCTCCATTTCCCTCAATTTGTCTTCTCCCCTTTTAAAATCCTCTATGCCAGTGGTCCTCACCACATCTTGGGGCTAATAATAATAATAATGTTTACAGTTATACCCAAATTAAAATAACCACCAACCCCAACTAACATTTAACCAACACCAACCCAACAAAAACAAAACAGGGGAACCCAAATTAAAACCATTTAAAACCCCATATATACAACCTGGCACCATCTTAATGCAACACATGTACCCTTCCAGTGTGGCTTGGGGCCTTCCCCCAAATTGCAGATTGCTTTGGAATGAAGCTACTTTGTCCAGCCAGGCCAGTATTGTCTTTCTGATGTCATGGACTGGTTGGGCACAGAGGAATGGTGGGAGGAACCAGTTGGGGAACCAACAAGGGAAGAAGACTCAGAGTCCAAGGATTGGTGGTGAGACAATGTCAAAGGCAGAAGACAGAGAAGGAGAAGTGTCAGAAGCTGAAGAGGTAACAGGGCTTAGTGAGCTGGGAGAGTCTGTGGTGGAGAGGAGGCCAGAATCAGAGGCAGAAGCTGAAGCAGAAGGGAATTGAAGCCAAGAGACAGAGATGAGTCCAGCTGTTGAAGAAGCAAGAGTGACAAGCTTGCTTCTGCTGTGACAAGCTCCCCTTCTCACTTGTTCCCCAGAACCAGAAGAGGCATGAAAAGGGTGGTTCTCTGTATGCTGGCGCAGTCTCTGATTGCTTAGAAAAAGCCCTGGAGATAACTTAGACAACTGTAGGGAAGCAGAGACTTTCAGTCTCAGCAACTGAGAAAGGAGAAAGGCTACTTGGAATACACTGCTCTGACACTCAGCCAGGTCTATGGAGGTCCTGTTTTAGCTGGTCAAAAGTCAACTCCAACTTTGAACTGGGTGATTACTGACTGGCCTGTGACATCTGACTTGTGGGGACTTTCCAGGTTTTGGCTTTAAGCTGGCTACTAGAGATGCTCTTATGCTTGAACTGAGCCAGTGGAGGCTGGTCTATTGGGAAGAATGCGGCACTTTCAGACCACCCCTGAATCTGAGCTCAGCCGGCCACCATCTGTCTACCTTCTTCCTTACACCCAATGCAGGCTTTGGCCTTGTCTTTCAGCTTCCTCCTTCTTACGCTCAGCATTGCCCATTTGTTGAACTCAGCAGGGAAGAGAATTAGGACAAAACTAGAATGAGTTGGCCCTGGTGCCCCTGCCTTCCACGCCACCAATCCAAAAGGGCACCAGTCACCACTGCCGAACTTGTGACCTTCTGAAAGCAAAGTGTGTGGTGGCTCCTTCTCTGTGGAAACTCCCTGAAGGTTGCCCAATGCAAGTGATTCATGATGAACGCACGGGTTCATGGAAAGTGTCTTCTGTTGCCAACACCAACACTTTCCAGCAAAGTAACATGTCACCAAGGCAACCGTCTCCATAGGCAACTTTTTTGGCACAATTCCAATTTCCGCGGAGTGTTGACAGAGAGCTCTGTGCATTCCCATTGGCAAACGGCAACCACCTGCAGCAGCACACAAAGTCTCTGCAAGCACATGGCCAGCGCTTCAGGCCTTCTCCCATCTTATTTCTGAAGGAGAGGGTGATGGAAAGGTTTCAGCAAACCATCTTTCGTGCATTGTGGATATTTACTGAGGACTTTTGCAGGCACCATGAGAGTTGCTGCTGTTGTGGGCTGCATCAATAGAAGTATAGTGTCCAGACCAAGGAAAGTTGTTGTTGTTGTTGTTTAGTCGTGTCCGACTCTTCGTGACCCCATGGACCAGAGCACGCCAGGCACTCCTACTCCTGTCTTCCACTGCCTCCTGCAGTTTGGTCAAACTCATGCTGGTAGCTACAAGAACACTATCTAACCATCTCGTCCTCTGTTGTCCCCTTTTCCTTGTGTCCTCCATCTTTCCCAACGTCAGGGTCTTTTCCAGGGAGTCTTCTCTTCTCATGAGGTGGCCAAAGTCTTGGAGTCTCAGCTTCAGGATCTGTCCTTCCAGTGAGCACTCAGGGCTGATTTCCTTCATAATGGATAGGTTTGATCTTCTTGCAGTCCATGGGACTCTCAAGAGTCTCCTCTGGCACCAGAATTCAAAAGCATCAATTTTCAGCGACCAGCCTTCTTCATGGTCCAGCTCTCACTTCCATACATCATACTGGGAAAACCATAGCTTTTACTATACAGACCTTTGTTGGCAAGGTGATGTCTCTGCTTTTTAAGATGCCGTCTAGGTTTGTCATTGCTTTCCTCCCAAGAAGCAGGCGTCTTCTAATTTCATGGCTGCTGTCACCATCTGCAGTGATCATGGAGCCCAAGAAAGTAAAATCTCTCACTGGCTCCATTTCTTCCCCTTCTATTTGCCAGGAGGTGATGGGACCAGTGGCCATGATCTTTGTTTTTTTGATGTTGAGCTTCAGACCATATTTTGCGCTCTCCTCTTTCACCCTCATTAAAAGGTTCTTTAATTCCTCCTCACTTTCTGCCATCAAGGTTGTGTCATCTGCATATCAGGAAAGTTGTTTTTTTAATTATTATTTTTATTCATTTTGCAATACAAAAATATAAAAACACATAACAGTTTTTCACCAATACATTTTTTGGACTTCCCTCAGCTCTTCTGCAAATCCTCCGTTTTAATCCTTCTTCCGCATTTCTTAATTTAATATTGCCTTTTATTAAAAACCTCCTCCCTCTTATTCCCTTTTTTACAATATTTCTAATATTTTTTCACAGAGCCTCTTGCAAACCTACAAACGTTATTTATTCATTGCATATACTTTTCAAATAGTCTACAAATTTACTCCAGTCTTCAGTGAATCTGTGGTCTCATAGGCCTTGGATCCTTCCTGTTAATTTATCAAGTTCTGCGTATTCCATTAACTTCATTCTCCATTCTTCCATCGACGGTAGTTCTTGTTGCACGACTTCTGCTCACATCCCAGGGCAAAGTTCGCTACCAGGAGACCTGCTTCTGGGTTAGCGGAGCTCGTTACCTGAAGCGTTTGTAAGGAGGACAGTACGTAACCCAAGGTTCCACTGTACTGTGTCCAATTTTGGGCACCACAATTTAAAGATGTTGACAAGCTGGAAGGTATGCAGAGGAGGGCAACCAAGATGACTAAGGGTCTGGAAAACAAGCCTTATGAGGAACGGTTGAGGGAGCTGGTAATGTTTAGCCTGGGAAAGAGGAGACTGAGAGAAAACGTGATAGCCATCTTCAAAGATTTCAAAGGCTGTCACATGAAAGATGGAGCAAGCTTGTTCTCTATTGCTCCGAAGAGTAGGACTCAAACCAATGGCTTCAAGTTACAAGAAAGATGATTCTGACTGAAATCAGGAAGAACTTTCCGACAGCAAGAGCTGTTTGAAAATGGAAAAGGCTCCCTCGGGAGGTGGTGGACTCTCCTTCCTTGGAGGTTTCTAAGCAGAGGTTGGGTGGCCATCTGTCAGGGATGCTTTAGCTGAGATTCCTGCATTGCAGGGGGCTGGACTAGATTGACCTTGGGGCTCCCTTCCAACTCTGCAATTCTATGATTCTACTGGTGGGCACACTGGCTCCCACAGAGATCACGCTGGCGACCCCTGCGCTAGCAGGGCAATTAAGAATAACACATGTAAGTAGAATCTTTCCATAGAGGACCATCAGGGGAGAAATCAGATAAGAAAGCCTGCCAGTTCCTAACACTTCATGCCAACTTTCAAAACTGTGAAGAGCAACACAATCGCGGCCTCTTTTGCCTGCTGGGACCAGCAGCTCGCCTCCACGGAGAAGATGCCCTGGTCTGCCCAAATGCTGCTTTTCTGACCTTATTGTCCTATAGCTGCAAAGCTGCACTTTTTTTTTTAATAATATTTATTAAATATTTTATAATTATAAAAGGAAAAACCATAAAGAAAAACAATACATAGATTCAACAAACAATACATCAACAATAAAAAGAATACAATACAACAATACAACATAAAGAAAACAAAAACATTTAGACACACATCCAATTTTCATATCTATATCTTTCATTTGCTTATTTCCTCGACTCCCTCGCACCTCCCTTTTTTGTATTCTAATTCAAATTTGCTAATTCAACAAATCCTTTTCCTCTTCTTCTTTGTTCTGTAATTTATCCTAATACAATTTAACTTTAAATTTTTCACTTTAACACATTAACAATTAATATTCATATAATTCTTAATAACACTTCTGCTAAAACCATATAACTTCATTCCAATATTCTTCTAACATTCATTAATTTTACAATATTTCTGTAAATATACTTTAAATTTTTTCCAGTCTTCCTCCATCGACTCTTCTCCCTGGTCTCGGATTCTGCCAGTCATTTCTGCCATTTCCATGTAATCCATCAGTTTCATCCGCCATTCTTCCCGGGTGGGCAAAGCTGCAGACTTTTCCTCCTCTATCCTCTTTGGCTTTGCTTGGATTTGGGGTTCAAATAAATGTATCAGCTCTCCCTGCCACCAGGCAGCCGTACCAGGGTGGACCTGATTGGGGGCCTCCAGACTGTTATGATTTTGCAGGAAGGATACGAGCACAGGCCATATCTTTAGGTGTGCACATTTAAAGCGAATTAACGACTGTCACGCTTCCCAGTTGGTCAGGACCATCCCCTGGAGGGCAGTGGGATTATCTACGGCAGTGATGGCAAACCTTCTAGAGACCGAGTGCCCAAACTGCTACCCAGCAGTTATTTATCGCAAAGTGCCAACATGGCAATTCACCATATTTTTCGCTCCATAAGACACACCTAGTTTTTAGAGCAGGAAAACAAGAAAAAGATTTTCTTACTCAAATGTTGTACTAAACTATTTAAAACAGCAAAGTGGGTGGCTCCTGTCCGTTTTGCTGCTTTAAAGCGAACCACGGTATATAATGAAGAGAATGAAAATAGGATAGACATTCCATTCAAATGTAGCTGTTTTCATTATCACTGGGAAGTCAGGATTGGCAGCGGTCACATAAACTAAAATTTGAGCATTTTACTGTTATTAATCAAGAATGGTAATAGTCAGGGAGAGAACCAGGGCTGTGCAAATGAGAAGGGCTTGGATTATGGAGGAACAGCAAAGAGATCAAATGATTGCACTCCAGTTCCTAAATCTGTGAAGTTTTCTCAAAACAGGCATGGTTGTTTTGAAAGGAAGATTCAAAGAGTGGGAAATGGAGTGATTGAACAAAGAACAGAGGAGGAAAAGAGGGCAGATAAATAGCTTCCATTCAATACCAAGAGAACACAATGTTTTTGGTTTGGTACAGTTGGACTGTACTTGTAAGAATTTCTATAATGAATTATAGATTTGGAGTGGAATCTCAGTGCCTCTTTTCAGCAATAAAGATTAGCTCTGGCAGTCCCACCCTGAGTGAGGGAAGGCTGGGCTGGCAAGCAGGAGTGGGACTGGGCTGCTCCGCTAGACAGCATTGCTGCTTGCACGGGAACAGGAGCTGGATCAAGGCTGCTCAGGGGAGCAGCCTTTGGGAGGTGCAGGCTCCATCACACTTTGAGGGGTTCGTGGCTGCACTCCCCTCAAGGGAGAAGTTTAAAGGAGCCCCCACCTCCGCATCAGATCCCTTGCAACCCCGTGAAGGCAGCCAGGCTGAATAGTTGCTGGGGTTGGGTGAAGGCAGCCCGGAAGCTGCACCTGAGAGCCCCTGCACCACCTGAAGGCAGCCAGGCGCCCCTCAGCTGAGCTGCCCGATCCCGCTCCTACTTGCGTGCAAGCAGGAATGGAGCTGGGCTTTCTCAGTGCTAAGCCTCCACTCCACTTCTGAGAGATCCCTGCCTCTACTCCTGCTTGCACGTGAGACCTCCTCTCCTCCCCACACCCACCACAGAAGCTACGGCCCTGCTGGGGCGAAGGTGTGTGTGCCCACAGAGAGGGCTCTGAGTGCCCTCTCTGCCACATGTGCCATAGGTTCACCACTACTGATCTAGGAGGCCAGGGGGTGGAAGAGGGTACTAGAAATGACTTTTGGACTGCTATTGCTAGATCAAGTTCTCTTTTGTGAATTAAACTACCACATTTTTCGCTCTATAAGACGCGCCAGACCACAAGACGCACCTAGTTTTTGGAGGAGGAAAAAAAAATATTCTGAATCTCACAGTGAAGGCAGCAATCCCTCTTGCTGTTCTGGCTTCTGGGATAGCTGCGCAGCCTGCACTCGCTCCATAAGACGCACACACATTTCCTCTTGCTTTTTAGGAGGGGAAAAGTGAGTTTTATAGAGCAAAAAATACAGTAGTTTTCACTGGATTTTGAATAAACGTGCAATTAATCATTACACTTTTGAGAACGGCTTCTCAGCCCCACAATCCCAGAAAAAAGGGGGCTCCTTTCTCCAAAATACTTTTTGTAGGGTTCCAATGAATATTATTTTATTTCAGTTTTTGCATCCCAAGCGGTGTTGGTGCTGGGAGGGAGGGAGCGGGGTTTAAAATGTTTCCTGGAAAAGAAACCTATAATTGTGAATAACAAACAAGAGCTGATCTGCCGTTCTTTCTTAACAGGCGGAGGACATCCATTCTCCAGTTCTGCTATCTGGATTGGATTTATCCTAAATAAGGTCATAGCTGCTTTCTTGCTCCTATGTCTTTTCCTGAGAAAACAGCATCGCAAGATGAATCCCTAACAACATTATGGGAGTGAATGAAAACACAAGTCCTTTATTTGCTGCAGTGGATGAGAAGGCTGTAACCAACACACAAGCAGCAGCTGAAATCAGTTTGCAAACTTTAAGAGAGATATGTTAGTGGGAAGCTATTGAATGCATTTCTGTTTGCGACAAGTAAGCGTGATGTTATAAGGAGCTCAACAGCACATTATACATAAATGAAACTTGGGGAAGAGGGATCTGCAAGACAAGGCAAAAAAAACAAAAAAACAGTTACAGGAAAGATAAAATAGGATGTGAATATGCAGCTTTTCAACTTAACTTGACAGAATATTGTTGCATGCCACTCCCCTTTCAGAGCACTGCAAGATTCCAGTGGTTCTAGGCACTTACCTGGGGTTTGTGGGTTTATTTTGGAAATGAGGCACAGTAGAGACTACGGTGCCTTTATTATAGAGGCTTCACTTACACACATATATGACTTGAGCCTATGTTGGAGGAGCTCACAGCATTAACATGCTAAGCTAATTCAGACAGGCATCAGCCAGATCTCTGAGCCTTTCTCCAGCTAGCCGCCTCTACCAGAGTGCAACCTTTTCCCTCCAGGTCACATTCCAGCCAACTCTAAACCCTGGCGTTGGTTCTTCTCACTCACTCTGAGCTGAGGGCCCTGTGGCATTATTAATGGCTCATCACATTCCTTTTGTCCTCCTAATGTGATTTCCTGGTCAGGAGAGTGGCCTGGCTTATATTTTAAGGTCTGATTGATTAAATTCTAACACTTACTAGACCCAAGAATTTAGGATGTCTAGCACCCACAAACACATAACAATGTTGACTATTGCTCAAATAACTATGGAGTGTGCTGTTGAAAAGAATCAGATAGCCACAGGCTGAGAACCAACACAGACTCCCTGGAGGATGAATCAAACACTCCATAGGTCTAGGGGCTTAAGTTGTTGGCAGGATCCTCTGGAGCCAAAGCTGAGGATCTTCTTAAGGGGCTCAAAGGGCTGGCCTAGAGAGACCTGCTGAAGAAACCCGCCAGCTGTGGAGCAACCCATCTTCAGAAACACTGGTGCCGAATGGTCTGGGTCCAGGCTGAAGCAAGACTTGACATGCATCTATGGACCCATAGCCAATGTGTGACTTTTGTGAAAGGGGTCTCTGCTTAAGGAAGCCCCGAAACCCCTTTATTAAAAGCAGCTGAGATCTAGGAAGCAGATAGATCTACTTCTTGAGCCTTCCAGATGTTGGAAACAAAAGATTTTTGGCTCCTGAGTCTAGCACCCTTCCCGGAACTCCCTGCAATAGTGACCCTGGGACTTTTGCACAGCTTGCCTCTGAATCACATTTTGAACCTAGACCGGCTCACTGTGCTTAGCCTTTGTTTGTTTGTACTGCACTGCACCTTCAGTGCTGATGCACTTGGCAAGTATTTTGCAAAGAAGTTCACGCCTTGCCCTGCTCATAAAATCTGGGAGCAAATTTGATCATCACCGAGACAGAGAGAATCATAGAATCAGAGTTGGAAGAGACTCCAAGGGCCATCGAGTCCAACCCCCTGCCAAGCAGGAAACACCATCAGAGCACTCCTGACATATGGTTGTCAAGCCTCTGCTTAAAGACCTCCAAAGAAGGAGACTCCACCACACTCCTTGGCAGCAAATTCCACTGTCAAACAGCTCTTACTGTCAGGAAGTTCTTCCTAATGTTTAGGTGGAATCTTCTTTCTTGTCGTTTGGATCCATTGCTCCGTGTCCGCTTCTCTGGAGCAGCAGAAAACAACCTTTCTCCCTCCTCTGTGTGACATCCTTTTATATATTTGAACATGGCTATCATATCACCCCTTAACCTCCTCTTCTCCAGAGAGAGGGGTTTTTTTCCTGCCTGGGCAGCCCAGGAGCTCCATACAAATTGCCCAGCTTTCTGACCTGGAGCCACTTCAGTGCTGCAGTCAATTCACCATACTGCAAGATGGGCAAAGTCTAGCCACTGTCTGCAGAAACACTTAGATCTCATTAAGGGGCAGCTGCTGTTCCGAAGTCACAATTTGCCTTTTGAGTCAGGTTCCTGTTTTGCTGTTAGGGACATTTTTTATTCTTATGCATACCTCAATAAGTTATTCTATAAGGTGTGCTATATACAGCAGTTATCTGTTAGGAGTCATTCTGCAAAGAAACAGAAAAGATGATTGTAAGTTTAAGAACCTTTTCTGTGGGTTCTGGGTGTGGTTTTCTAGGCTGATTAGACACAGCTGGTGATGTGTATAAAAGAAGTCGCAGTTTGAATTTTGCCTGCAGAGAGAGAACACCCACTTGCTTTGTGTTTGTTTTTGTATAGCTGTAATAAAACCTTTGTTTGAGTTTTTACACCGGTCTCATGGTCCTGTCATCTGCCACCAGAAGAAAAACCGCCTCTAACATTATCAGCCAATGAACTTCACAAGTGATTCAAATGTTTCTATTACTTCTGTCCCAACGTAGCTTCCATTGATGGAAGGGGCGCTCCTTTTGCTCCCTAAAGGCACCATGATTCAGCTTGCCCCTCTTGCACTGTCCTCTGTGCTGCTCCAACACCCAAAGCAGATTTTCATGAGACATGGGGAAGGGAGCAGTAGCAAAAACAGCTGACACAAAGCCCCCTCTGTGGACGGAACTCCACTTTCAGGTGTTTGGAAAAGTCTGCAACCGCAGCCGAACGGTGGGTCAAGCAGCACACTGCCTATTCTGATGAACCCCCCGCTAATAAACAATAAAATACGAAAACCCAGCAAAACGTCTGAAATAACTTTTATTTTTAAATTATCAACTTTAATGCATTAACAAATGTAAGCCTCAAATGTGTGTGTGCTTATTGATCTGCCTCTCTCCGTGTTATATCTATATCCGTTTGAAATACAGTGGTACCTCGGGTTACGAACTTAATTCATTCTGGAAGTCCGTTCCTAACCAGAAGCGTTTTTAACCCGAGGCGTGCTTTCCCACAGAAAGTAACGGAAAATGGATAGATCCGTTCCAGACAGCGAAAAACAACCCGTAAAACAGAAAGTTTCAAATGAGTTTTACTATCTAATGCAGGGGTCGGCAACCTGCGGGGGTCATTTAACCGGCCCATGGACCCCCGCCACCCACTTGGTCGACTCCTGTGCACTGTGCTGAACCAGCACAGAGCAGAGCGGGGAACCGCCTTCTGCGATGCTGGCTGGCTTCTCATTGGCTGCAGGAAGCTCCTGGAGCCAATGGGAAGCTGCGCACGCCTCCTCCGTGCCAGAAGGAACACTGGAAATAGCGCTTGTGCATGCGTGCGTGAACTCCAGCCCACCGTGGCGTCTGCGGGACCGTGAACTGGCCCAAGCCACAAAAACTTTGCTGATCCATCAAATGAAAGCAATAAAAACGTACTGTACTGTAAAATCAATAAAACAGTACGGATTTTTTAAAAATGAAAACGTGGTTTTTTTCTTACCTACACTCATGATAGTCATTGCTTGGATAGGGGGGTTGGGGTCCTCTTCTAGATTCACAATCGGCGATTCCTCTCCTGACATTCCTCTTTTTTTAAAAACACCACTGCCCACCTAACACCACTGCTACCTGGTTCAGACTCAACTGGATCTCTGCCTTACCAAAACAGTTTCACTTGAGACTTTTGCCGAAGTTTTAAGATTTGTCTAAAGTGAGACATAGCGAAATCGTTGAAAGTGTTTGTGGCATGACTCACAGCAGCTTTGTCAGGGTGGTATTTTTCAACAAAAGCTTGCATTTCAGCCCATTTTGCAAACATCTCTTTGATTTTTGCTGTAGGTACACTTTCTCTGCTCTCCTCCTCCTCCGAAGACATTTCCTCAGCTGCCGCCTTTTGCTGCTCCAGCAAAATGTTTTGAAGTTCTTCGGCAGTGAGCTCAGCGCCGTGCTCCTCCACCAACTCCTCCACATCAGCACCACTCATCTCCAAGCCCATGGAATTTCCCAGAAACACAATATCCTCCACAAGAGGCACATCTTCTTCGACAGCCTCCGTTGCATGTTCTGGGACAACATCTGGCCACAATTTCTTCCACGCTGCCTGCAGAGTTTTCTGAGACACATCCCTCCATGCTTTGTCTATCATATGTAAGCAATGGAGGATATTAAAATGATTCTTCCAGAACTCTTTTAGGGTTAGCTCTGTGTCCGAGGTCACCTCAAAGCACCTTTGGAAGACTGCTTTGGTGTAAAGCTTCTTAAAATTTGATACGACCTGCTGGTCCATGGGCTGGATGAGAGAAGCTGTGTTGGGGGGCAAAAACTTTACACTGATGAACGCAAACTCTTCCATCAACTCGTCCTGCAAGCCTGGGGGGTCACTTAGAGCGTCATCCATAAGAAGCAGGCACTTCATTGGAAGATTTTTGTCCTGGAGGTATTTTTTCACGCTCGGCCCGAAGACTTCATGAACCCACTCGATAAAAAATTGCCTGGTTACCCGAGCTTTGCTGTTTGCCCTCCACATCACGTGCAATTTGCTTTTTATGACATTGTTCTTCTTAAATATCCTGGGGTTCTCAGAATGGTAGACTAGCAAAGGCTTCGACTTGAAATCTCCACTCGCATTCGCACATAATAAAAGGGTCAGCCTGTCTTTCATGGGCTTGTGTCCCGGCAACGCTTTCTCGTCCTTTGTGATGTACGTATTCCGTGGCATTCTCTTCCAAAAGAGGCCTGTCTCATGGCAGTTGAAAACTTGCTGGGGAACGAAGCCCAGCGACACAACGTAATCTCGAAATTCCAAAACAAATTGGTCAGCACCTAATTTGTTGGCGCTGGCAGCTTCAGCGTGTTTACCGTGGATGCCACTTCTCTTCTTAAATTTTTCAAACCACCCTCTGCTCGCTTTGAAACTCTCAATCTCAGCGCTTGCGCCAGGAGTGTTTGCGACGAGTTGGGCGTGCAAATGTAAAGCTTTTTCACAAATTATGCTCTCGGTAATGCGGTCGCCCGCCAACTGCTTTTCGGTTATCCATATTAAAAGCAATTTTTCCATTTCTTCCATCGTCTGTGTTCGCTGCTTGAGTGTTTTAACACCCTTCGCAACGCTGGCCCCCTTAATGGCATCCTTGTTTTTCAACATGCTACAAATTGTAGATTTGGCCATGCCAAACTGCATTGCCAGATCACTTACACGGACCCCACTTTCATGCTTGGAAATGATTTGCTTCTTGACCTCAACCGTTATCACGGTTCTCTTGCCTTTGCTGCTTTTATCCATGCCTGCAGTCCCACAGTCAATCAGTAAGAATCAGCTGAACTGGGTTCCGCACAATCCCCAAAACAATAGAAGAAGGCAGAGTCCCCCAAAAGGAAGGAGCAAGGCAGAGACAAAGGCACAAGGCAGACTCACACAAACAAATCCCAAAATACCTTGCAGAATCCCAAAATTTTCAACTCCCCCCTCCCACAGGGTGGGTGGGCTTACCTGGCCAGGTGCCACCCACCTTGCTACCAGCTTGGGGGGCGGGGCAAGGGCCAGTAAAGGGCTGATGTTTTCTGGCCCAGGCTCACTAGATTCACCGCTGGACTTCGCTCTTAGGTAGTGTTCCTTACCTAATGTTTGGGGCTGGGGTGCAACCTGCTGGGCCTCCTGCAGCCTGAGCCTGGTAGCAGAGGCCTAGCTCTGGGCCACGGCAAGGCCTCCTGAGACCTCCCGTGGCCAGAACCCAGTAGCGGAGGCCTCGATAGGTGCCAGGGGCTAGCTCCGGGCCACGGCTGGGCCTACCGAGGCCTTGTTCGCACGCCGAAATAAATTCACAAGCAGGAACACTCAGTTCCGGGTTAAAAGTGTTTGTAACCTGAAAATTTGTAACCAGGGCTGTTCATAACCAGAGGTACCACTGTAATGAGATGGTGTTGAGGAAATAAGAACAAGCCACACTCCCCAGTCTGACTGCCAAAATCCAATTAAAGCTGCCAGATGCGTTCTGACTTTGTTCTTCCTTGCAGGTAGTCTGACAAGAAAACGATTATTTGCCAGCAGGATATATTCATAAGAGGCTGTGCATCGCTCACTCACTCAACAGTTCTGGGCTTTCATGAAGCTTTGAAATACTGGGAATTCCAAATCTAAACATGAAATCTTCTGAACCTATTACAAAAAGAAAGAAATGTTAATGCTGTACATTCCGCATCCGTTTCAAAAGACTGGGATAGGCAAAGTAAAACAGTCCCTTGGGGAATTCCTAATCGAAATCTGCAGCGTTTAAAGGCCAAACGCTCAATGACATTTCAAAGTGTGGAATCAGTAAACAAGTTTTAATTTGTTGGAATTTGCCCAGAGTGGCTGTGGCAACCCAATCAGATGGGTGACATATAAATACATAAATACATTGTTATTTATAGCTGGGGGTGGGTGGGTGCACACCCTCAGACTCGGAGAGGCAGGAAAGTCTGGGACCAGTGTCTGCAGAAAAACTGTCCCCAGAGCCCACAAAGGGTTCTGAAGCCCATGGACGGCAGATTGTTGCTGTGGCAGCTGTTTGGACCACTCCCTGCCACAGGAAAGGCGGGCAATGAATTTGACACAGCTGCAAAGAGCTTCATGGGTTGAGCCAGGAAGAAGAGAATTTGGTTAGGTCGAAAAAGCTCTGGTTACCCCAATGAGCAGAGAAAAAACAGGACAAACTGGAAGGGGACGTTAAAACAAGCACGATCTGCAACAGCAATCCCCCACGTACATCAGTTTGAGACTCCTATAAAATCCAATATAACGGCTGGACTGTACCAGTTCTCATCTGGTTCTCACCTCAACTGCTGGAGAGAGACTCCTCTTTAGGCAAAAGCATCACCATGCATTTGGTATATATCCATGGTGCTGGCAGCTGTGTGTTTAGCCAGGGAAGGCCTAGTGGGAAGAAGCAAAATTGGGGTGATGACACTGTCTTCTTCTTTTTTTTTCATGGTCTGCACATCTCTAGGAAGCACCTTGAAAGTCTACTCACCAAGCACACCTCCTGCTCTGTTCTATTTGTCATCAAATTGTCATCCTAGATAGCTCACTTGGTTAGAGCGTACTGCTGATAATAGCAAGGTTGCAGGTTCGATCCCTGTTATAGGACAGCTGCATATTCCTGTGCTGCAGCGGGTTGGACTGGATGATCATGAAGGTCCCTTCCAACTCTAGAATTCTTTGTGTCTAAATGAAGGTCCTTCAGAAGGTTAACCAAAGGGCAGCATTCCAGACACGAGAAAATCTGGGCACAAGAAGACAGGGAAATTTTAAAGAGACAGATAAAGAGATCTCAGTGCTCAGGCAGATAAGATTACTAATCATGAAGTTAAAAGAAAGGTTTATGCCAAAGAGATACGCCCTCTGATGAGATGGCACCTGTAGGATACCAACTCATCACCTCCCTTTGGGAAACCTTATAAACCAATTTGATCCTCCTTTAAATCCAGTTTGAATCAGTTTACATCTCGCAATGAAACTGTCCAAACTGAACTAAAGAACAATGGGAAGAGAAGTAGTTGAACTATGCAGAACTGGGAAAAAATGACAAAGACTAAGAGAAAAAGACAACAGAGACTTTGAAAAAGATTGGGAAGCATTCATATTATATTTGCAGAAACAAAGAAAGGCAATAGACTTGATGGCAGGATTTAAATAAACATCCACATTATTAGCATAAGAAAGTGTTTGAAAGATAGTGAAATAAGATGATGTATTTAATTTTATTTTTATGCTTTTAAGGTTTGATGTTATGTCATTAATAACTTTTTCTGCTGAGAGATTGTAAACCGGGTGAAAATAGAAACAAAGCAGAAACGGAAGTTGGGGGAAGTCTTGGAGGGGAGGGAGGGAATAATATATAGTAAACGTTAAGCATTTGAGATGTATGCAATGAACAAAAATGAAAAATGAATTATTATTTTTTTAAAAATAGAAACTGTCCAACCCGGAGGTAACAAGCAAATAGGTTACAGTGGTCAGGCTCTCCTGGCCCAAAAACTGACCTAGCTATCTTACCAACCAAAACAGATACAAGACAGTCTTAGCCAATGAGATAACCCAAGTCCAGAGATGGACCTAGCAGCATCCCTAGAGTATGAGCCTGCTCCAAATCCAACTGCACCAGAATCATTTGTGTGAATGAGCTAATCAGAGATCCAGACCGTCCCAAATCTCTCCAGTAACACGGCTCCACTCAGGGGCTTTTTGGGGGAGGGGAGGGGGAGGCAAACACTAAAGGGTTGGAGGGGCAGGAGAGTCTGGCACCAGTGTCTGCAGAGTAACTGTCCCCAGAGCCCACAAAGGGTTCTGAAGCCCATGGACGGCAGATTGTTGCTGTGGCAGCTGTTTGGACCACTCCCCACCACAGAAAAGGTGGGCAATGAATTTGACACAGCTGCACAAGGCAGTGTCACTCGCTAAGAGGAGCAGCTGTGTACTATTAGGCTTTGGTCACCACAACAAGCAAAAGAAAAATAGGACAAACTGGAAGCAGATCCTAAAATGAGCATGTTCTGAACTCTGGGACACTTTGTAGGCTAATTGATCCTTATTCAAATCCAGCTTGTGTTGGATTGTACAAATTCTCACCTCGCTCTTCCAGATCATCCCACTTTAGGCATAAGGATCAAAACACATCTTTCTTATTTGCTGTGTCACGCAGGAGCTTGCTCTGATCTCCCATCATTGTGCACCCCAAGCCTGAGAAAGATGAAGGCAGTTTAGTTTTTAAACATCTATACAGAGGATTACCACGGTGCTTAGAAAGATAGCTGAGGTTACTAACAGGAAACCCTTTTATTTCTTTCAAAACGTTTATGCCAAAGAAATAGACCTTATTCCCAGTTTTGTGATAGAGAGAATCAAGTTGCATGTGTGAAATTACACAAATAATATAAGAAGAAGCATATTAACCTCATTGCACAACAGAACTGTGTTTGTAAGGTAATTAACACCTTTCTGTTTGTTTTTAAGTCACTGGTTTGCCCTGGGCAAGATAAAAGCAACTAGTCAAATGTAATAAAAACATGTGAAATAAATAGCTTTTATCCTGCACCATCCCAACTTTAGCGCTGGAGGCTGCACCAAGGTCCCTGGTGGAGAGGAGGAGAGAAGCAGGAGCCGTATCGATTGTTGTAATGGATTGCTTCAAGTTACAAGAAAGGAGATTTTGACCAAAAAAACGGAAGAACTTTCTGCCGTTAAGAGCTGTTGGACAGTGGAACAGTCTCCCACAAGAGGTGGTGGGCTCTCCTTTCTTGGAGATTTTTAAGCAGAGCTTGGATGGCCTTCTTTCATGGATGCTTTAGTGGAGTTTCCTGCACGGCAGGCGGTTGGACTAGATGACCCTCAAAGACCCTTCCAACTCTACTATTCCATGATTCACAAGCCGACGTCCTCTGCAGGGGCCACGGGGCACCAGGAAGCTGCTCTCCCACTCACATCTGATCCTTTACACCAGGGGTGCCCAAACTTTTTTCAAAGAGGGCTGGATTTGATGAAGTGAGCATGCAGATGTTGACATTTTTTTTTAGGATTGAGCTTGTTGATCTTCTTTTATTATTATTTTACCCCAAAGTTGTTAAACTTTATTTAGGATTGAAGTTTTGAGCAGGCATAGGCAAACTTGGCCCTCCAGGTGTTTTTGGGTGACTACAATTCCCATCATCCCTGACCACTGGTTCTGAAAGCTAGGGATGATGGGAGTTGTAGTTCCAAAACATCAGGAGGGCTGAGTTTGCCTATGCCTGTTGTTGATCTTTCATTATAATAATTATTTTACCCCAAAATTGTTGGACTTTTTTTAGGATTGAAGTTGTTGAGCAGGCATAGGCAAACCTGGCCCTCCAGGTGTTTTGGGTGACTACAACTCCCATCAACCCGGCCACTAGTCCTGTTAGCTAGGGATGATGGGAATTGTAATCCCCAAAACATCAGGAGGGCCGAGTTTGTGTATGCCTGCTCGATGTTTTTGAGACTACAACTTCCATCATCCCTGACCACTGGTTCTGAGAGCTAGGGATGATGGGAGTTGTAGTCCCCAAAACACCAGGAGGGCCAAGTCTGCCCAGGAGGGCCGAGTAGTCCCCAAAACACCAGGAGGGTCGAGTTTTTTTTAGGATTGAAGTTGTTGAGCTTCAGGAGACAGAGTGCCACAGGGCCAGATTAAACCGGAAGGCTGGATTAGGCCCCCGAAACGTATTTTGGTGCTGCTTTACACAGAAAGCCTGAAAGAGGTTTCTTCTAAGTCCTCCTCCGGGTGGCCCCGTTGCAGCAAGGCAAAAGAAGGGGTCGGGGGGGCTGGTGGTGTGGCGAGGTGGCCCCGCGCCAAGGACAAAGCGGGGCGGCCCCAATCCCGCCCAGCTGGTTTTCCCTTCGCCCTTTCCCGGCCCTTCACTTTATACGAAATAAATTAAAGTCAATAAATTGAAATCAACCTCCCCAAGATCCGGGAACCCGGACTGACCTCTTTCCGTCTTTCCCGGCGGCCCCTCATTCCTTTCCCCGCTTCGCACACGTGCGCCTAAGGGCAAAAGGAGGAACAGGAAAGGGAAGTCGCGCGGGCTGGCGCGTCACTTCCCCTGCGACGGGAGAGCGCTCCCGCTGGCCCTCGACTGCCATTGGCTCGCGGGGAGGAAACCGCTGGCGCCATCTTTGTGGAGGGCGTTTTTCCCTTTCTGCTCACCCCGCTGCCCCTCCCCAAGATAGAAATTCAGAATAAGGGCCGAGCTCCCTCTCTTCCCTACCTCCAGGTCTCTCCCCCGTTTTCCTGGCCTCGGTTACCTCAGAAATCGTCTCTCCCTGGGATTACAGAGCGACGGTGCGCGCGCAGCTCTTCGCTTTTTCTATCTCTAGGGCTCGAGCCTTTGTTGTCTTCGACCTGCGGCCTGATCAACCGGAAGCGGACGTTAGAGGGAGGGGGCGGAGCTTAGCGCTAGGCAACGCACGCAAGGGGCGGGGCGGGCTGTATGTATAGCTCGGAGGACCTTTGGTCCCACTGGACTTCAATTCCCATCAGCCCCAGCAAGGAAGACTAATGGCCGGGGGTGATGGGAAATGTAGTTCAGCAACGTCTGAGGGGGATTAAGGTGCTCCACACTTGGCCCACGTGGCTACTAAAGTCTAATTTCATTCCAAGTATATACAATTTATTAAAATTGTTTAATAAATTAATGTATCAACTTATTACATTTTATATATATACACACACACACACACAGTATATATATATATATATATATATGCTTTCGTAGATTTTCACGGGTACAGGAATGCAGGTTTTGGTGTCCTCGGGTGTCTTCCCGTGTAAAAGTTGGGGTGTCTAGGCGACGTTTCGACGAGGTCTCACTCGTCATCTTCAGGCTGGTGCTTTCGGCTTCTTGTTACTGGAACAGAGCAGGATCTCAGTGTTTGAGTTCCTATAAATACTGTTGAGGAGGTGTGGTGTATAGCCTCCAATGTTCTGGGCAGAGAGGAGGTTCCCAGGCTAGTGTGCCTTTTCTTCTTTTGTTCCTTAATTACTTGAGGGATATCTTGAGTGATTTCTTGAGTGATTTCCTGAATCCCACTTAGGTGGGTCATTAGGTGTGGATTAGTTGCTAAAGCCTTCGTGTCTTGAACTCTTGAACTTTGTGAAGAGTTTTTCTGAGAAGATGGCTGTACTGCACTTGGTTGTGCTCTGGCTTGGCTTCGTGTATAGGGGCGAGCTGTGGTTTTGTGGCCTGTGCCAGCCAGATCTGTGTAGGGATTGCAGGGGGGTGCAGCATCCGGAGGTGCCACCCTGGTTTGGCTACTGGATGGTGTCTGTAATTTATCTGTGGAGAGGGTCTGGGTTTGGGTCTGGTGTGGTTGATTGGTGATGGCGTTCTGTGTGCCTCTGGATCTGGTGTCAGATTTTGTGGGGAGGGCTAATTTCCAGATGTCTGGCAAGCGGGATGTGTCGTCACGCTTGTTCATGTTGTGAGGGTGTTTCTCTATCTCGATGGCTTCCATGATTATTCTCTTGTGGTGATGTTCCATGTTAAAGAGCAATTATATATATATATATATATACACACACACACAGTATATATATATCCCTATATATCTATATAATTTATACTTCATCACAGGGCAGTTTGCAACATTAAAGGTCTGGCCAATTCTGTGCATCTTTTAAGTCCAGGGTCCTTATTCAGGCCGAGGGCCAAACTGCCTCCTGGGCAAGCTTTCAGGGGCCACATTGTCATCGGTGGGCATGGCCAGAGGCAAAAATGGGCAGGGCAACAAAAGCCACATCTCCCTTTTGGTGCTGTAGCCTCGATCCTCCAAAGGCTTGTGCAACCCTCTATCCTCCACCCATTGCCCAGGTAGACAAAAACACTCAAGGAGGGAGTGCAAAATCCCCTTTTTCTGTCTGCTGCTCCTCCTGGGGCTACTGAGCAGAGAGGAAGGTGGGGTGGGCAGTCCCAGGTGGGGCCACCACACAGCAGCCCCCCAACCAAGGACATCAGGCGATATCATGCCAGTTTCCAGCAACTGGCATTCAGGAGACAGAGCAAAGCCCGTGCTGGCTAGTAGCCATTGAAAGCACTTTTCTTCTCTGTGAATTTGTCCAATTCTCTCTTAAAGCTGTACAAGTTTGCGGCCAACGCTGCCTCCTGCAAGAGCAAATGCCAACTACATCGGAGACGTGGGCAACGTCTCGATTTTCAAGCTGATGTCTTACTTGAATTTTACCGTAAATAGCCTCGAGAAGTTGCTTACAAGCAGAGTCCCTATTACCCAAATGCTCGTTATATGAAAATTTACTTATCCAAACACAAGGAATCAGTACCCAAACCTCACTACACACGCAGGAGATTCAGATATCCAATCTGCTGGACCTTTGTGCTGTGCTGTAAAAAAAATAAACAGTCTTAAAGGTAAAGGTACCCCTGCCCGTACGGGCCAGTCTTGCCAGACTCTAGGGTTGTGCGCCCATCTCACTCAAGAGGCCAAGGGCCAGCGCTGTCCGGAGACACTTCCAGGTCACGTGGCCAGCGTGACATCGCTGCTCTGGTGAGCCAGAGCCGCACACGGAAACGCCGTTTACCTTCCCGCTAGTAAGCGGTCCCTATTTATCTACTTGCCCCCGAGGGTGCTTTCGAACTGCTAGGTTGGCAGGCGCTGGGACCAAACAGCGGGAGTGCACCCCGCCGCGGGGATTCGAACCGCCGACCTTTCGATCGGCAAGCCCTAGGCACTGAGGCTTTAACCCACAGCGCCACCCGCGTCTTAAGTGAGCCTTATTTTTTGTTTTGCTGGTCTGCAGCAGTCATTTTGCCTGAAATTATGGTGGGGAGGGAGGGGGTGAGGTCAGACATGTAAGAGAGCATTCCCCCCCCCCCTTCCATGTTTGCAAGGTTTCAGAGGGTTTCCCTGGTTTCTTCCCCATCATTTGGAGGTCAAAATTCTGTGGTCAAGAACAGATATGAGATTTCCCCATGGGAATTAATGGAAATCGTCAACTCATCATGCAAACGCTCGCCAAACAATTCATTGAGAGCATATTATGTTTGAAACGCGATAACTGGGTGTATCTTTGAAATAGCAGAAGGGTTCCAACCAAAATTAAAATGAAGGGAAGGCAGGAGGGACTGAACAATTAAAAAATAATTTCTATCCCACCCTCTTTTTGAAGATGGACAGGATGGAAAAATGAAGCTGATAAACCACTCAGATTGGGCCACATTATTCATATAGGACCACCCAGAAAGGACTCTTTATAGCTCCAGACAAACAGCTGGGAGACACCAAATAAATTTTACCGAAGTTACAGCAAAAGAAAAACAGATGGAGTTTCATCACCCTCTGCTGGCCAGCCTGGTCCAAAGAAAGAAGCTGCAGGCACAACATCGCCATTCCATTCTTTTGATCAGGATGACACAGAAAGAACAGAACCAGCTGGCTGGTGACTTGGACTGGTCAATACTGCTGCAAATCTTGGATGCGAGAGCTTTTTTTGTGTGGCGTCCGTCTGTCTCGAGAGACAATGGAGGGCACCTCCAGAGGTTGAGTCAAACCACTGGAGAATCAGAGCCTGCTGTGGCGGCAGAGACCAGTAACTCATAACTTCCTCCTGCTTTGTTTTGGCTATGTATGCAGCACCGAAGGGACCTCCCCAGTGTGCAAACCTGGGCAGTATGTATGGAGGTCCTGGGATGCCCAGATGACAAGACCCGTCTCTTGGCGTCACTTATGGGGTCCACAGGAAAGCAGGACAATGTGTTTGGCACCAGCTTGGCTGCAGGAGTTGCCAGGATGAGGCATACAAGGTGCAATCCAACCACCTTAGGGACTCCACTCCAGATCTGTGTGAAGTTACCTCCTGAGCCTTTTCTTCTCCTGAGGATATCTTGCAAGGCTGCAGAGGTTTAGGGTCAGAGAGTTCCTTTTCCTAGACGGGCTTTGTTCCCAGGTGAACGAGCTCCACCTGCCCCTCCCTTCCCTCTACCATATGTGCAGAAACCACAAAATCCCTGAGGATTCCCCACTACCACCTGCTTTTAAAATGGAGCGACTACTGGGCTGGGGTGTAGTTTAGTTTCAATTATTTTATTTTAAAAAAATTAAAGACCTCCATGGCACAACTTCTTCCCAGCACAGTTAAGGGTTAGTTCTGAACAAGTACAATACAATTACAACCAATAAATTCAAAAGGAAAACAACAAAATAATAATAATAATCTAAATTTCAACAGATAAAAATAAAAAGGATCACTTCAAACAAGATTAAAAAAAACCTTTTTCTTTTCTTCTTTTTTTAAAAAACCTTTTTAAAAGTTAAGTTGCCAACAAGACTATCTGTATTGGCAATTGATTTTCCTGCCATCTAACACAATGCAGGGGGGGGGGGGCGCGGTGAAACCAGGAAGTGCTGAGAAATCCTTTTAAAAAATGTGTTCTGATACAAGGTATACAGATGAGGTAATTTACAACACAGATGCTGTTAACAATCTGCAGTTTCCTCGCGCTCCTTTCAAGACTGCTGCTTGGGTGGGCAGCAAAACTGGCATTAAGCACGGAGAAGGAAATTTGTTTGCATCGCTCCCTGAATCAGAAACCTCCTGCTCTCCTCCCCTCACCTTCTCATGATTTAAGGTTGGATGCTTACTGAAATCTGCACCCTAGGTGGGCTCTCCCCTCAACTGGTCTGCGACAGTAGGATACCCTTTAGCCCCATTTGCCAAGTTAAGGAGGCGACAGGAGGGAAAATTGTCGCCTGCTTGAAGAGGTTTTTTTGTAGGTCTCCCCATGCAAAGATAGACACAACATTTCTGAATGCTGAATCTTTCACAGCCACCGACTGTTGCCAAGAAGAGGTTGTCTAGCGTGGGCCTAGCTTCCACATCCGCAGGAGGCCATGAACCACCACAATTTCCCACCAGCGCTTCCAATAAGCTACTGCCGCGCGAATTTTTAAGTCCGAACTAACTTTCCAAGGTGGTGGTGGGGAGGCCACGGAGAACGCAGCTCAGGGTCTCATGTTCTTCGCTATGCAATTCACTCATGCTTCGACCACACCCTCAAAAGTGTCACAACCCGGAAGAACAAAAACGGAGGGGAAAGCAAAGTTAATAAAAAACAGGAAGAAATACGTGGTTACCTAACTCCGACCCCCCAAAAGTTGCATATATTATTGAAAAATCAAGTGATCGGTGCTCCCCCGGAGGCAAACTGCCTCTTGAAGTGGTTGTCGAACGAGGAGACAACTCTGGAGGAAACGGGGAGGGGTTACTGTGCCTCCAAGTCTCCCCCATCAGTGGTTTGAATCAGGCGCTGAACAGCAGCACGCAGAGAGCCACCCCTCTCTCCATCCTAAACTCCAGCGCTGCCGAGGTGCAAAAGGAAAAACGTATGCCGAGGGTCCGGGCGATGCTTTGGCTTGTGAGATGCTTCTGGTAAGGCTTCTTAGCGCTGTTTGCTACGAGAACCAAATCTGTGCACGGTGCAAAATAGACAGTGAAGGAGAAGCGGCCTGAACCTGCCCACCCACCTACCTACCCCCAAGCCCCCCGCTTCGTGGATCGGAGGGCCGCAAGCTGAGTTTTAAAAAGCGTGGCGCTGGCTCAGGGAGAACGTAAAACCTAACCTTTCGATAAATTAAAAAAAAACAAAACAACCCCAACAGTTTTATTTACATCAAGGAATTCCAACACTGGATCTTTCAGCATAGGAAGGACAAGAGTTATATACACACACGCTCACAGGGGGAAGCAGATGCTCTCCGCGGCTAGGGTTTCTGACAGGTCTACCATCTTGTTCTTTGCTCTCTTTTCCTTTCTCTGTCAAAGTCTCGGGGCTGTTCATTCCTCCCCCACCCCTCCGCTTTCTATTTACAAGACCACGAGTTAGGTTGAAAATAAAACGAAAAGCAAAAAACGAAACCCCAGCATACAGCGGCATCTCTCGCCACATGGCACGTGAGAGGAAGGTGAGCAGGTGAACTGTCCCGCTGTCAGTTTGCATGGTCCAGTTTGGGCCGAACCAACCAGCCAACCAGAAGCTTGAGTTGCTTTTAAAGAGAGATACCCACTGACAAAGGCATTTCCAAAATACCGAACCAAGAAGACATGGATGTATCTTGCCAGGGGGCAGCGGGGAAGAGAGAGCGACTTATGGGAAGATGCCAAGACTCCTTTCAAGGGGGCAAAGCAGCTTCCTTCTGACTTGGATCAGAAACGTGAAAACTTCCGAACGAGGACACGTGCAAGGGGGGAGGTGCTGCCGGTGAGCCACGGGGGCTCACAGGAGAAGACCCCATTCCTACACGGAAGCTGCCGTCCCACAAACCTTAGAATATTTATTTTTTGGTAGCGGAAACTCCTCCCACTCTAGCTGTCAATCACAAAGAGGCAAAAACGGCACAACCGCTGCTTAAAGACCTTCGTCCGTCCCGGCTGCCTTTTAAGGAGCACAACGCAGGAATTCCCAAAAGGGGGAGAAAGCGAAATGTCCTTGCAAGTCTCACCCCTCAACCCATCCCGGACGCGGCATCAGCCAGCAGAAAGGAACGGGGAAAGAGGGAGAGCTTTCCGGCAAGAACCGGAACCCTCAAGATACACAGGCGTACCGCCTTGGATCTTACAAATAATAAAACGAACAGGGAAAGTGTTGGGGCGGGGAGAATTGTCCACGAAATACTCCATCTGCAGATTTTGTCAGGGAACCCCCTGAGATACGAAAAGTTCAAGTAAAAAAAGGGGAAAAATCGGCCTATATATTTTTCTTTTTTTTATGACTGAACTACTATAAATCCACAAGCAACTGTTCAGACATAACTCCTCCAAAGCATTCCATCCCCTCCCTTCTCCCTCCCCACAACGCCGGCCACAAGCGGCTGCTGTTGTCCTGGGGAAGGGGGTGGAGGAACGACCTCGGCCCCAACCCGGCTCCGGTCAGGCATCTGGGAGACGGGTGTCCTCCTCTACTGCTGGGCTCCCGCGGCAGCTGGAACTGGCATACCTAGGGTGTTGGCAGCAGCTATCACAGGCGAGCCCGCTAGAGGCCCCAGGGGTGAAGACGTTGGCACTGAAGAAAGCCCTAGATGGGAAGGAGAAGAGTGTTAGGGCCACAGAGGGGGCAGTTTCGCGTCAGAGTGTGGGGCCAGTGGCCCTGTCAGAGCCCAGCACCTTTGGGCCACTGCAAAAACGCTTGCTCACTCACTGCTGAACACATAAGCCAGCCACACAGAGAAAGCATCAAGGTAAAGGGACCCCTGACCATTAGGTCCAGTCGCGGACGACTCTGGGGTTGCGGCGCTCATCTCGCTTTATTGGCCGAGGGAGCCGGCGTACAGCTTCCGGGTCATGTGGCCAGCATGACTAAGCCGCTTCTGGTGAACCAGAGCAGCACATGGAAACGCCATTTACCTTCCCACCGGAGCAGTACCTATTTATCTACTTGCACTTTTTTGGAGTGCTTTCAATCTGCTAGGTTGGCAGGAGCTGGGACCGAGCAACGGGAGCTCACCCCGTTGCGGGGATTCGAACCGCTGACCTTCTGATCAGAGAGCCCAAGGCTCAGTGGTTTAACCCACAGCGCCACCCGCATCCCATAGAAAGCATCAAAGCAATGCTTTAAAAAATCAAAAATCAATCTGCGATGGTTCTTTCGCATGTACCACCACCTGATGATTAAGCTATCAAGTGATAAGCGAGCCATGTGCCAGCCAGCCCCTTTGGGAGTCCTGGCACTTTGAAAGCAAGTGGGGAAAATGGCACTGACACTTGGGCTCTGTCTTTTGTGTATCTGTGTTCTGGAAACTGATTTGGCCACAGTTTGTTGTGGGAAAGCAGCATAAACTCAAATCAATCAACCAAACTCATGCAAACAGCTGGAACAGTGGGGTTTAAAGCATTTCCCAGACTGTACCACCTCTGGCTGTGGGATGAGGCTTGCCCGGCAGAGGCCCAGTAGCCCGTGCAGACACGAGCGTGGTCGATTGTGGACCCACCTGACAACATACTGGCGCTGCTGACAGGGGTGCTGCTGCCCGGCATGTTGGTTGAGCTCATCCGAGCCTGGTCCTTCACTATGGGGTCTGCAAAACACAAACAAACCAGGCATCTTGATTAGAACAGGGGGTGGATGCACTCCCGTTATTTCTGAATCACACATATTGCATGCCATTCAACTGATTAGATCTGGGTGATATATTGGTCAATTGTCTGAAACCAGTATGGCAATACCGGTTTCAGACATTATGAGCTGGAAATGCATTGCGGTGGCCGGGAAGCCACGATGTATTCCCCGCCCAAATTGCCCGCAGACGGTGCGGAGGAAGAAGCAGCTGAAAAACATTTCATACATCACGATATATCAGCACACTGTGGTATTTAGCTGCTGGTATATCACAATGTGGAAAACCAGGTATCACCCAGCCCTACAGCTGGTGATCACAGGTTTCATTTATTTAAGCAGGGAAGTCTCCAGCCACGGAGATTGTGAAGAGAAGCTGGAATATGGATGGGAAGGCCTGGCAAGAATCCCATGTCACACATGCAGTCTTGCATATTGGGAAGGCAAGTATTGCTGGAGATGCAGCTTGGTGGTTTGGGTCTGGCATGACAACTGCTGAATTACTCTCCGTTTCCTAACAGCTATAGTTCACACAAGTTGCAGAACCCAGGTTTTGTTGGTAGGTGCGAAAAGCCAGGGCTGCTGCAGCGCAGAGAAATCTCATCCCTGAGCTGGAGGTTATCCGGATGGAGGAAAAGAAGGCAAGGCAAACTGTCTGCCTCCTCTTAAAAACATCCCTCGTCAGGATGGCAACTCACTGGTAGATCAATTGTGGAGTGTGATTTGGGATCGGTGCGATCTAAACAGGTTTCACTATACCCAAGAGAGCTTCCCACTGGCGGGGAATGGAAAGGGGGAAGCAAAATCCCCCAAACACTTTTATTCCCACAAGTCCTGGGACAACAGGACATATACAGGGCGAGTCCTTTAAAACAGTGTTCCCCATCCTTGGGTCTCCAGCTGTTTTCGGACTGCAATTCCCATCATCCCTGACCACTGGTCTTGTTAGCAAGGGATGATGGGAGTTGTAGTCCAAAAACAGCTGGAGACCCAAGGTTGGGGAACACTGCTTTAAAAGAATACACACGTTCCACGGGGCCTCTTTTAAAAGACTCACCCTGTAATATTGAGACACAAAGCAGCATCTTCGGCTGCAAAATTGCCTGACAGTCAAGAGGCAGATTCTTCATGAATGCGGAATATTTTCACAAGAACTGCGGGATTCAGCTGGGTTGTTCCGGAAACTCAGGGATGGGAGGGAACGGGCAGCTTACCTTCCCCCACCTCCTTTTACTGCCCCAAATCAAGCTCGGCTCCGATGAGATTTTGCCATGTGCAGCTCACAGATTTTGAAGTTATTTTGTGTGCCACCGCCAACATGGCTTTTCAAGGAAGGAGAAACAGGCTCAGAATGCCCTTTCTGGTGCACCTCTCATTCCTCCCTGACCTTTGCCCCTTTGACAGTCTGAAAAGCTGGGCCCATGCAGGGCCAGACTCACAGAAGTAAGGGTGCTCCATGGCTTCTCTCGCCGTCAGACGGGATTGGTGGTCGTATCGCAGCAACTTGTCCAAGAAATCCAGGGCCTCGGGGCTGACCAAATGCTGATTCTCGCTGTGGACGAAGCGCTCCCATCGCTTGCGGGAATGCCTATGAGCCAGGCGGGGAGGAGAACACAGAGTGAATGGATGAGTCCCCCTTGGACAGCCTCTGTTAACCCTACCAGCAGACAAGTATTTCTGCACGTTGTCAGCGACTCTTAAGAATGGAAAGAGGAACGCACACAAGTAACTTGAAGTCAAGTCGCCTGCCGTTTCTATAGCGCCTTACAAAGCAGTTTTGGCACTGCATGGTTTGGAGATGCAAGTGGAAGGAAGCGAAAAGGACATGTCCCTTCCAGACCACTAAACAGACAGCGAGAGAAGACATCTCAAGGCAGCCCTGTCTAGGGAAGTTTTTAATGCTTCATGCTTTATTGTGTTCTTAGTTGGAAGCCGCCCAGAATGGCTGGGGCCACCTAGTCAGTTGGGCAGCCAACTATTATTATTATATTATTGGTTTATGGAACTGGAGAGGGGATGGCCCCCAAAAGTTGGGGAACCACTGTGTTAAATCAATCTCATCTTACCTGCCCAAGATGTCGTTGAAACGGGGGTCAAGCTCAATGTTGTATTTGTCAATGTAGTCGTACAGGTCTTCTGTCCCGAGCACCTTAGCTATTCTCACCAACTGTGAACAGAAGGCGTAAGCCAGCATGTGGAAGCGCAGTGGCTGGGAGACGGAGCAACGAACCGGGGAGGCCTCCAGCTCAAGTCTTGCCTCTGGGTACGATCTCGCTTTGGGCAAGGCACTCTTCCCTCTCGGCCTCAGTCCGCCCACCTGCCCGCCAATACTGGGAACAACATTACGGAGTTCCCTTACAGGGTCACTGTAAGGATCGCAGCTAGGTAATAAAGGCCAAGAGCTCTAAACCCTTGAAAGCACTATATGAGTGTTAATTATAATGACAGATCATCTTTCTATTTTGAGATATTTATGTACCGCCCTGTGTACAAGCCACAGGATGGTTGACAACAAGCAAATGGGATTTTTTAAAAAATCCATAAAGCAACTAATGCTTTAAAAAAAAAAACAAGTAGCAAATCAATAAAGAACAGCTGCTAATAGCAGCAGCCATCAGGTTTCTCCTTTTCCAAATGCCTGCTGAAAAAGATGTGCCGGAACTATAGAGAGACGAGGCAAAATGCACTTCATTAAAGAGCGAGTTCTCTAAATTCACACAAAGAGCCTCCCTGTGTCAGCCACAGAACAGGCCCATGTGACACCAAGTGCCATTAAAAAACCTTACATGGGAACACCAATCTTGACCTTTGGTGAAATGTGATTTCCCCAAATAAGCAACTTCAGCTGGAAGACGGTGATCACAGCCACTTCAGACACCAGGAGGTGAACTTCCCACATGGCAGAAACACGAGCTTCTCGGGGCAGTTGTGAGATATTGGAAAACAAGATATGATCACTGTCATCCGCCCGACAATCCCTGGCAGCTGCTCTTCATTTCCCCGTCAGGAGTATTTGCAGGGCAAGTCAAGAGCAGTGGTGTCGCGGGGAGGGGGCGGTGCACCCCAGGTTCCACGTCTGGGAGGGTGACAAGAAGGCACCCCGAGCGCGGCAGCGCAAGCAGCCATCGCGCCACCGCATGTGGAGTATCCTCCGTCCGTGGCTGCAGCCATGAGCAGAGGATCCCACCACCGCCCATACGGCTCTCAGGCTGCGCTAGATACAACGCATGTGCAGTGTCGCATGCATGCGCTGTGCGTAGCGGTTTGCCACCAGCGCCACTGGAGTGCCATGCGGACGGCGGTGGGATCACTTCTCCCTTGCTTGCTGTAAGCGGCTCCCACTTTGCTGCTTTACAGCGAGCTGGGGAGGGAGGGAGGGACCTGTGGCTCCCAAGAAGACGAGCTGCGCAGTTTTGCCAGTGCCCCAGCAAAGCGGCATGGCTCCCCCCTTTCCCCCGACAGCTCAGGTACTTGGGAGTCGCGGGCGTGGGGGTGCAGAGACGTAGGAACATTCGTCGCCCACCCGTGACTCCCAAGCTTTCCCTGAGCTATCGGTGTGTGGGGGGGGGAGAGGGTGACAAAAAAAAATTCCACACCGGGTACCACCTGGGCTTGCTACGCCTCTGGTCAAGAGATCTGTTAGGCAAGGGAGCAGGTAGCTTTGGATGAACATGGGCTGGCATCAGACTGCCATATTCAGAGCACAGCCAGTGAAGTATAAATCTTGAGTCTGGCTTAGCCGAATACCAGCCATGTACATTGCTTCATGTCAGCTTGCAGCCAATACGTGCTAGCTAAAATCTACTGGAAACCAGAGAAACCAGACTGAAATTTATATCTGTGACCCATGGTAGCACCATTCATACGTGCAGGTCCTAACTGGAGTTGGCAGCGATCAAATGAGAATCGTACATGTGAGCCAATCCAATCTTGATTTTTCCAACCCTTGGGAAGCTGAGAACATGCAGAAGTCACGGAGGAAGAGAAAGCCCTGTGCCTGAACATCACCATCCTATCTCTTCCACTCTTTCTCTCACCTGATCATAGTTATCATGACCATGGAAGAAGGGCTCCTTTCGGAAGATCATGCTGGCGAGCATGCAGCCCAAGCTCCACATGTCCAAACTGTAGTCGTACATCTGCAAAGGAAGCAGAAGCAGGCCCATCGGTCTGGGGCACTTAACAGGCGCGAAAGGGGCAAAAGGAACACCGCAAACCAAGCCCTGTTGTGAGTGAGAACAAATCCCCACGACAAGTTGACAGCAACCACAAAGAAAATACACACCTCAGGGTGAGGAGTCCCTGTTAAAACGTAAAGGTACCCCAGCCCATACGGGCCAGTCGTGTCCGACTCTAGGGTTGTGCGCTCTTCTCACTTAAGAGGCCGGGAGCCAGCGCTGTCCGCAGACACTTCCGGGTCACGTGGCCAGCGTGACGAAGCTGCTCTGGCGAGCCAGCCCCAGCGCAGCACACGGAAACTCCATTTACCTTCCCGCTAGAAAGCGGTACCTATTTATCTACTTGCACTTAGGGGTGCTTTCGAACTGCTAGGTGGGTAGGAGCTGGGACCGAAGGACGGGAGCTCACCCCGCCGCGGGGATTCGAACCGCCGACCATACGATCGGCAAGTCCTAGGCACTGAGGTTTTACCCACAGCGCCACCCGCGTCCCAGAGGAGTCCCTGTTAGGGGTTTTTATGGCTGGAGGCCACCTGTTGTGGATGCCTTAGTTGAGAGTCCTGCATTGCAGGGGGTTGGACCCTTCCAATTCTACAATTCTGTTAGTGGAACCAGGCAGAGAGCCTTCTCGTTAGTGGTGCCCGCCCTGTGGAGCGCCCTCCCATCAGATATCAAGGCAGTACAGTGGTACCTCAGGTTACAGATGCTTCAGGTTAGAGGCGCTTCAGGTTACAGACTCCGCTAACCCAGAAATAGTACCTCGAGTTAAGAACTTTGCTTCAGAATGAGGACAAAAATCGCGTGGCAGCAGCGCGAGGCCCCACTAGCTAAAGTGGTACCCCAGGTTAAGAACTGTTTCAGGTTAAGAGCAGACCTCCAGAACGAATTAAGTTCTTAACCCAAGGTACCACTGTAAACAACTATCCGACTTTTAGAAGACATTATTGTATTTTAGTATTTTGCTGAAAGCAGCTCAGAGTGGCTGGGGAAACCCAGCCAGATTGTGGGGTATACATTATTATTATACATTATTATACATTATTATACATTATTATGTATCTGAAATACATTATTATTATCTGAAAGGAGCCCTGTTTAAGAAAGTTTTTAATGTTTGATGCTTTAGCGTATTTTTAATATTCTGTTGGGAGCCATCCAGAGTGGCTGGGGAAACCCAGCCAGATGGGTGGGGTATAAATCATAAAGTAGTGGTGTTGTTGTTGTTCTTTCAAGGAACAACACCCAAGAGAGAGAAGCAGATTCATCTGCTGAGACAGAGCTGCTGTGACCACTGCCATGTTACAAACAGGGACAATCCATTCAGGCCCAGAGACTGGTCCATTGGGAAGAATGGGGCACTTCCCCACCAACCTCAATCTGCATCCAAGCCAGCCCCAACTTGCCTGCCTGCTTTCTGGCAACCAGAGGGAGGGCAATGGGCGCCACCTTCTTCCTCTTTAGTGTCGGTGCTGACCTTGCAGAACTCAGCGAGGAGGAGCGCGGTGCAGGCAAAACCAGAATTAGATGACTCTGGCTCCACCTGCTGGCAGCCTCCTGCCTTACACCCCTGCGAGCCCCAGATGGGCAGGAGCCAGCACTCTTTGGAGCAGAGTAAACGAAATGAACCCTCCATCAATTCCACACCCAAACTGAAAGCTAAATAGGTAAGGATGCAGTTAGCACCAGGGGTGTCTAAAATGAGAATGGAAGGAAATGCAGCTCTACCTGGAGAGGAAGGGGGAAAGAGAAACGTTCAACTGATTTTTCTAACCCTAGGGCTGAATGCGCTTGCGTTCTTTAATTGTTTGTGCTGCTTTTCCACAAACCTGATTATTTCCGTAGCTGGGACAGTTACCTGATAATCTACGAGGAGCTCTGGGCCTTTGAAGTATCTGGAAGCCACTCGGACATTGTACTCTTGGCCAGGATGATAGAATTCAGCCAAACCCCAATCTATTAGCCGGAGCTAAAAAGGGAAAAGGGAAAGGAGATTGAGGAGGAGGAGGAGGAGAAACCTCTTTTACCTTGGCCTGCATCTTCCAGTGACTGTGCAGATTGCTTGCTGCAGGAAATAACAGCATTAGAAGTAAATGGAATGTTATGAAATGATGCGAAGATTTAATTGAGTGGAAGCGCAAAACGTAACTGACACCATCTGGCGTGGTCAGGGACAAAAATAGTGCAATCGAACTATTGAACTGTGAGTGAGAGGGAGGAGTAGGAGGGCAGAGGATAATTCTGCTCTGATGAGTAGCCAAGGCCTGGAAAATAGGAGTCAAACCACCCAAAAGCAGCGTTTCTCAGATGGAAGATCAATAATTACAGCAATGAATAGCTTCGGCTCAAAGTTCACACAAGGGTAAATTAGACGAGCAGGCGGGGGGGGGGGGGAAGAGAAAAATACAAAACGGAAGAAACTGAAAAAAATCAATTTGACCCTTGAAGAGTTGGAATGGGAGCTGCAGAAAACATCCTTCTTCCATCTCGGCACACCACGCACCAGCCTTTGCCCAACCTGGTGTCCTCCCCAATGTTATGGACTACAACTCCCATCAGTCTCAGCCAGGACAGCCAATTCTCAGGGGCTATGGGAGCTGTAGTCCAAAATGTCCAGGAGGAACCACGTTGGGGAATCCTGCTGTTCAGCATCTGTGCTCCTTACCGATATATTGTGAGCTGAGATCTACAGATGAATAGTGTGCCAATTTAATAAATGGCGAGAATAATAAAAATAACAGTATCTCTAACATTTTACACTGTACCTTGAAATGAGTGGTCATGTTTCCCCCCAAACAACAAACCAACCAGCATCACCAGCCTCCCCTTGTGAGGTGTAGCCACAAGGAACATATCTTAGAACTTAACTCTCAGTTCACAAAAAATGGCGGTGAAGTCCAATAGGCTTGACCAGTATCCTGTATGAACCAACTCTGTTCTGGGACATGCTCCGGAACCCTTGCAACACGAAAGGGCTCTGCAGCACATACCCAGAGAAGCTTTGGTAGGTAAAGTACTCAATGAAGGTGAAACGTCTGAACGCCAACAGGAGTTCTGCAGAAGCTAAATGTGCAAGATTTCACTCCTACCCTCCATACTAATCTCTTTTTGGAAATCTCTTTTCCACTCCTGCTTCTAACACACACAACAGCAGCAGCAGCAGTAGCAGTGCACCAGAGGAATATGCTTCCGCCGCAATTAAATCCCAACTAGAAACAGAGGTCAAAGACCCCCAAACCTTACCTTTCTGTGCTCATGGTCAATCATGACGTTGTGGGGTTTGACGTCTCTGTGCATTATCCCCATACTGTGGCAATAATCCAGGGCCTGGGGGAAAGAGGCATGTTGATCACGAACAAGAGCCTAAGAACATCAGAACAGGCCAGCGGCCCACCCAGTCCAGAATCCAGCTCTCACGGTGGCCAACCAGATGCCCGCGGGCACCTCGCTCGTTTTAACTTTATCTGCATGAAAATCCGCATGGTGCTTTGCAGCCCTGAACAGAGCCTTCCCAAAGGTGGCAGGAGCGGAATCAAACGGCAAGAGTGCCAGCTGAGTGGGGAGACACAGACTTTTCACAAGGGAATGTCAGATGAAGAGTTCCCAATAGCCGGTTGAAAAGGAAGGGAGCTAATTAAACCTCCCTCAAGAGGGAGTTGCACAACTTAGGTAAAAGGTAAAGGTAAAGGTACCCCTGCCCGTACGGGCCAGTCTTGCCAGACTCTAGGGTTGTGCGCTCATCTCACTCTATAGGCCGGGAGCCAGCGCTGTCCGCAGACACTTCCGGGTCACGTGGCCAGCGTGACAAGCTGCATCTGGAGAGCCAGCGCAGCACACGCAACGCCGTTTACCTTCCCGCTGGTAAGCGATCCTTATTTATCTACTTGCACCCGGGGGTGCTTTCGAACTGCTAGGTTGGCAGGCGCTGGGACCGAACGACGGGAGCGCACCCCACCACGGGGATTCGAACCACCGACCATGCGATCGGCAAGTCCTAGGCGCTGAGGTTTTACCCACAGCGCCACCCGCGTCCCACAACTTACAACACAGCAAAACAGAAAAGGTCTCAAGTTCCAACCAAAATGCTTGTGATGAAGGTGGGATGCTAAATAAGGCTGCAGAGGCTGACTGGAGTGGGCAGGTAGGATTGTAAGAAAGTCAGCCCTCCTTCCTACTGAAAGCCTCTCAGATTGCCACGTTACTGGAAGCTACAGTAGGCAGCTGTGCTGTGAAGCAGGAGTGGGGAAGTTGTGGTCCTCCAGGCACTGTTAAATTACAACCGCCGGAAGGCCCAGTCACCATGCATGGGCAATGGTCAGGGATTATGGGAGCTGGAGTCCAACAACATGTCAATGAGCACAGGTTCCCCACGCCTGATTAACTGGGCATGTTGGGAGAGGCCAAAAGCTTCAGCAGCATCTATTGCCAAGCCTGCCCCATTGCCCTATATGTAAGGCGTCAACTTCCTAGCTCCAAGGCACTGGTCTTCAACAGCTGAGGGTTGGGACCTGCTAGTGGGTTATGGCCTGATCCAAGGCAGGTTTTGCCTACAGGAGCACCACCACCCTGCAAATACAGTGGTGCCCCGCAAGACGAATGCCTCGCAAGACGGAAAACCCACTAGACGAAAGGGTTTTCCGTTTTTCAATGCGCTTCGCAGGACGAATTTCTCTATGGGCTTGCTTCGCAAGACAAAAATGTCTTGCGATTCTTGCAATTTTTTTTCGCTCCCCACCCCCTTTTTCTAAGGTGCTAAGCTGCTAATAGCCTTTTAGCAGCTAATCCGCTAATCCCTTAAGCCTTTAATAGCCGCTAATAGCCGCTAAACCGCTAATAGGGTTGCTTCGCAAGACGAAAAAACCGCTAGACGAAGAGACTCGCAGAACGAATTAATTTCGTCTTGCGAGGCACCACTGTATATGGTAGAAGGTTAAGAACTGGGTTCCCAAATGCATGCTTGAGTTAAAAGTGAGTCCTGGGCCTGAAAAAAGTGGAAGGGATTTCAATCAGCGTTAGAACCTCAGATATTTAAGTTCATCGCCAAATGGCACCTTAAACCTAGGTTACGTTCGCCACAACGGAATGTCTAGGCAGCATTATTTTATTGAAGTGGGCTTTATTATTATCATCATCATCATCCATTTCATTTCTATACCGCTTTATATTTTGAAGAAAAATCTCAAAGTGGTTTACCACACATTAAAACATCGAGACAGTCCAGAATAAAACAAATTCAACCTTCAAGGATTATATTTTAGAACCTTCTCTAACTGGCATTTTGCTTTCCCCATATTGATCTGCCTACTTAATTTATATCGCTGCACCATAGCAGAAGTACTCTAGGAAGGCAGGTGTGGTGTAGAGGTTAAGAGTGTCAGACTAGGACCTGGGAGATCAGGGTTCAAATTCCCACTCAGTCATGAAGCTCGCTGGATGACCTTGGAGTCAGTCGCAGCCTCTTCGCCTACCTCACAGGGTCGCTGTAGGGATTTACTGAGGAGGGGTAAACCTTGCACTCCTTGGAGGAAAAGCAATGAATAAGCTCTTCTGCTTGCCTGCATAAGAAATATGGAGGGGCCAGAGGCAAATGGAGATGTCCGCTGAACAAACTGGCATCTAGAGATCTCCATGCCGTTGCAAATGGACCCACACCAGTTGCAAAATGCGCCTAGCTAATTTCGAACACTGATTTCAACCATGTGCATGATAAGAGGATGCCATAGGATGAACCAGAGACCTCAAAGGGCCTGATAAGGCTCTTGGGCTTATGCTCTGCAGCCCTGCTCTAATAAATCACATGCACAGTCCGCATGGCACTTGGAGCAAAGTACTGACAGCCATCGAGACCAGGCGCCAATATCCATGCTAAATATTAAAGGTAAAGGTGCCCCTGCCCGTACGGGCCAGTCTTGACAGACTCTAGGGTTGTGCGCCCATCTCACTCAAAGAGGCCGGGGGCCAGCGCTGTCCGAAGACACTTCCGGGTCACGTGGCCAGCGTGACATCGCTGCTCTGGTGAGCCAGAGCCGCACACAGAAACACTGTTTACCTTCCCGCTAGTAAGCGGTCCCTATTTATCTACTTGCACCCGAGGGTGCTTTCGAACTGCTAGGTTGGCAGACGCTGGGACCGAACAACGGGAGCGCACCCCGCCGCGGGGATTCGAACCGCCGACCTTTCGATCGGCAAGCCCTAGGCGCTGAGGCTTTAACCCACAGCGCCACCCGCATCCCATATGCTAAATATTACCAGTGCTAAATATTACTAGCACTTCTGGTAATCACGGTAATGGATCGATGGAACAAGTGACGGCTCCAAGGCAAGCAGGATCTGCCTGGGCAATGTTAGGTTATGTCTGGAACACAAAGATTCCTCAGAATTACCAATGGAAGAGAAAACTCCTTCAACTCCTCACAGTGGCTGGTTGCCATTTCTCAGCCAACCTCATGCTTCACACACCCCCATCCCAAGCAGGAAGGGAAAAGGCAAACTCACCTTCAAGATTTCATACATGTAGAACCGGATGTCGTAGTCTGTTAACGTTTGGTATAATTGCTGTAAGACATCAACGTTAAAAAATTAAGTTTTCAAGCAACGAATTATGAGGGTTTGTTTGTTTTTTGTCATCCATTATGGGGCGTGTGATGAGGAGGGTAATTCAGTATTTGGGGATATTATTGAGGCTCTGTCACACATTATGCAGAGACCAGTGCTTTTTCCCAAGGGGTATTCAAGGGTGTGCAGTACCGGCACTTCTTTTCGTTGTTGTTAAAAGGTACTTTTAACTTACTGTAACAACTTCATGGTGAGTACCGACACCTATTGTTCTAGAAAAAAGGCACTGGTGGAGACCAACCTGGATAGCTACCAAGTGTACACTCAGGACAAAGTGGCAGCCAATCGTTACTCCCTAATGAGGGGACCTGTAAGTAACACATGTGCACCTGTGTGCATGCACACTAACTACCTGCTTGCTGTGTTCATCTCTTGGTTCTAGATCAGGGACGGCCAACTCCTAAGAGACTGTGATCTACTCACAGAATAAAAAACTGGCAGTGATCTACCCGGGGGGGGGGGGGGGTTAGGGCAAAATTGTTGAGCTTTTTTCGGGAGGAAAGCCCCTTTTTGTTTTGTTTTTCAGCTTGAGATTGAGGGGGCAGGGGGCCAGATTCTATTTTACCAACACTAAGAAAAGAGAGCCGGTGATCGACCGCGATCTACCAAAACCTTGCAGGGATCTACCAGTAGATTGTGATTGACCTGTTAAGATATCCCTGCTCTAGATGAACAACAGAGTTCCTAACCTACCTCACAGGGTTGCTGGGAATATAAAAATGGAGGAAAGGAGGGGGAGAGCTACCTGAGCTTTCTGGCAGGAAGGGAGAGACAGACACACAATAAAGTAAATGAATGAAATGCCAAGTTCAAAGTGCCTTTTGTAGACTGAACATGGGGGTGTTACTGTTATCTGCTGGAATAAACAAACTTTTATCCGGTGGAAGTAATTGGCCTTGGGTAACTTGATCGCACTTTACCAAAAATGACTTACATTTCTAATTTCCTTTTCATTAAAATCAGAATTGGGAGGGACCTCAAAAGGTCATTTGGGTTGAACCCTCTGCCGATATAGGACGTTCACTATGGCAGCATCCCCAAAACCAGGCATGCATCCATCCTTAAATACTCTAAAACCCCAAAGGCTGAGTGACAAACCGTACCTTAAAGTCTGTGTTGTTTACATGTTCGAAAACCAAGGCTGGGGTCCGAGACTAGGAGGAGGAAAGCAAAACAGTCAGTCATGTTGGGACCTTCCTTGCTTTATAGGCCTAATACTTATCAACACATACATGCCCTCACTTCTCTGCCATCCTTAGCAGGAGGTTTTCAGCATCTGACTAGTTGCAGTTACACCAAATGCAATAGCCCACATTTCCACAAAATCTGGAAGGAACTGCAGGGAGGGAGAGCTTCCTCTGAGAGAAGCTAATCTGATTAAAAGGCCTGATCTGATTAAGCAATTCGAAAATAGGATTAGAGGAAAACCAGAGAGCAAACAGGGAGCGGGGCTGTGCGGAGGTAATGCTGCTTCTTATGATCAATAGATGCCTGAAATGCCAACATGTTTTATATTTACTAAAGTGCTAGGAGTTCTCCTGCTGTGTCATTACTTGGGACGACAAAAGCAGCTCATACGTGTACACAATTCTGTGCTCTTTTTAACCCGCCACTCCATTCCAGTGAAGCATTTGCTACCTCTTTCTCACAGTCAGATGGATAAACTGGGAGAGGGGGGGGGTTGTAATTCACAAGCTGGCCCACTCAGCAGGCTTTCTACCCACTAAAAGCACAGCCCCCCAGAGCTCTTTCACAGCCCACATTTCCTGTGAGTGCAGACAGATAATTCAAGCAGGGGCGCATTACCTCTCCTCCCTTCCACAAAAGGACCGCGTAACCGGAAATGCCGAGATAATACAGCTTGACTGCACACTTGCATTCCCAACGCTGAGCACCAGACACACACACAGAAAGTCATCGGTGTCAGAGAAACAAGCAAAGAAGCTGTTCTTTGACAATCTGCCTTGTCCTACTGGCATCCCTTCCGATTGCTGCTGGCCCTCAAGTTCCATCATCCCTGCCTATTAGCCCAACTGCTTGGGACTCAACAGTTGAGGTCCAATGGACCTCTGGAGGGCCAAAGGTTCACAACAAAGGGTCTCAGGGCGGTTCACTACATAAAAATACAAGGTAAAAAAACCCACAAAATAAATAATAATAAAAAAATAAGAGCAAAAACAACCCAATAACCCCCTTCCCCCCTCATTTTTTTTTTTTTAAGGGCATAGGATGTAAGTTGGAACAACCAAATCCCTGGTTAAAGAGGAACGTTTTTGCCTGGCGCCTAAAGGTGTATAACGAAGGTGCCAGGCAAACTTCCCTGGGGAGAGCATTCCACAGATGGGGAGCCACTGCAGAGAAGGCCTGTTCTCGTGTTGCCACCCTCCACACCTCTCGAGGAGAGGGCACACAAAGGAGGGCCTCAGATGATCATTGCAGGGTCTGAGCAGGTTCACATGAAGAGAGGCAGTCCTTGAGGTACTGCGGTCCCAAGCAGCTTAAGGCTTTATAGGTCAAAAACAGCACTTTGAATTTAGTACTCGTCCACAGGCCCAGTCCAGTCTAGCATTCAATTTCCAGCAAATGGCAGATACCTCTTTTTCGTCTCCAGCACCTGACACTCAAAGGCAGGCTCTCTCTGCAGAAGCAGGTCCCACTGGGCTGCTATGATGACTCCTAAACACTGACGGATGTCTCTCCCCGGCGTTTGTCCAGTCCTTTTATGAACCAACTGTCACAGCTTCCTCTCTCCCCTCCGCTTACCGCGCAGTCCTGGAGCTGCTCCAGAACCTCAGAGCTACTCACCACAGGGTCTTTCACTATATCTGCAAGGGTGATGATGTTGGGGCCGCCTCGCAAGTTCTCCAAGATTTTGATTTCACGCTTGATTTTCTTCTTTTTCACAGGCTGGTGAGAGAAAAGCCCGTTTACCCAAGGCGACGTTTCAAGCCCAAGTGAAGCCAGTGGGAGTGCGGGGAAAGAATCCCACTGCAGCTTTGAAAGTACTGCTGCACCTGGTTTTTATTATTGGATCTTTTTAATTTTACAAAGGACAATCTAGCTCTGAGTTCCTACCCAATTTTCATTTTAAACTGCTGATTGCAACTTGGAAGCCTGTGTCACACCTGAAAAAGTGGGTTAAAGTGTGTGTGTGTGTGTGTTTATCTTATGCACACACACCATGGATTCCTATACCAGGCCAGATGAATACTTCAATCAGCTCCTAGCATCTGATCCAAATGGAATGAATGAGGCAAGCCAGGAAGTTCACAAGCAGCATAAGATGACCGTCTCATTCAACACCAGGAAGTTCAGTATTGAGATTACCATCATTTCCACCTCCCACAGCTAGTAGCCCTAAATAAGGGCTTTCACGTATTTGCCCAATGCTTTCTGAATGGACCAGCAGCCATTGCAACATCGCATGAACCCATATACTAAGCTGGGCAGCATGTGAAGAAGAAATGCCACCGTTAATTTCAATGGCTGGGCCACAAAGAACCACGTCTTAGGGGATTTGGACTTGTTTCTCTCAAAACTGCAACACACACACACACACACACACCTGTTGCATGACAAAACACTTCTTAAATAAAGGGGAAACTGAAAAACAGTTTGGAATATTGCGTGGAAGGCTGAGGTTATGAAGAAAAACATGCTAAGCCCCAAGCCCTTGAGAACATCTAAAGAGACTCTTTGGATCTTGGTGAATAAGACTTAATTGCTATCCTCCAACTCGTAATTAACGAACCGTGTAATAAATACTCAGGAGCCCAAATAGTTCAAGGCTTCCCCAGCCTTGTGCCCTCCAGATGTTTTGGACAGGAACTCCCATTAGCCCCAGCCAGCGCAGCAGTTTGGTTTGGAGTCCCAAACATCTGGAAAGTTCGGAGTTCACTGAAAGCTTGCATGAATGGCATATGGGATACTCACCTGCCTGCCCTGTTTGCTCATGTCTAGCTCTTCTCTGTCCTTCCCACTAAAACAGGCCATCTCAGCCACTTACAAGATATTGCATTTAAACCATAAGTGCTTGTAGCGGCTTGGTCGACCAAGGGGTGAACGTCGAACCTCTCGCCGAGGCAGCTGTCGTGTCTGGGAGAAGCTAAGCCAGGCCACCTGTTTCACCATCTGCCTTAACCTTGGTCAAAGCCTAAGCTTCATCAGAGATACGCAAGGCGACTTTATTCCATTCTTGTGCTAAGCCATCATTGCGGTTACTGGCTGCCTGCAATCAGGGCTGCCCAGGCTCAAGCACACATGCCCCAAATTTGCTGCTTGAAATGTTTTGCGATTTTAGGCCTGTGTGCCTGTTTTGAGTCACCTTGCGCTACCTACTCCAACTTTATTGATCAAGCTCACACAAATAGGGATATAAATTGTGAGCAATCTAAAAGGAGATTTCCTGCTCTGCTTTATCCTAAGGTTTAACGTGCATCTCCTAAAGGTTTAAATCTGTTGCTTTTTATCCCATTCTCAGCACACACAGTGAGCAGCATATCCCCCTCCCCACTCCTTCGCAGTCATTTAGCACACACACAAACACACCGCCTTCGAGGTGGAACCCTAGAAAGCACTTGAAATCTGCGAGCAGGGAGAGGAATTTTAGGATACAGCTGCACCGCAGGTGATGTTGTGCCGTTTGCCAGATTATGTTTCAAGCAGCTTCCAGATCATGTCTAAAACTTCTCTGAGACGCTGGAAACCACCAATTGTAGGGAAATTCCAGTGTGAAGTTGCCAGCGAAGTTCTACTAGCCAAAGAGAACAATGGCTACAGAAAGCCAACATCTGCCGCTAAGAAAGCCACTCAAAACCAGATGGTGAACATTTGCAGAGGACGAGTAAGGCCAGGGCATCATTAATATTCAGCAAGCTCATTACTGCCTCTACTTTAAGAGAAAGCTGGGCTTCATGCAAGCAGCTCTAAACGGCCATTTGGTGTCAACCTAAGGAGCGGAGACTTTAACAACTTGTTATTCTCCAAAGGGAGATAAGAGGGGTTTTCAACTACTGTTGAAAATACTAGAGTGTTGTTGTATTTTCAGTCCAGTTGAAACATTTGCTCTGCCAGAAGCCCATCTGCTGCTTATGTTCTCTCAACTATTCTGAGCATTTTCGGAACATTTTCCAAATTAATTCCAACTTCCCCTTATTTCCCTTAAATCTCTCAAAACCACCCACTTAGTTTTGAAAGCTTGCACCCCTAAGCATGGGAGTACTTCATTCCTTTCCCCCATGCCTTCTCGAATTAGGCTATTCTAATTCTTGTTGGCTTGTATGTTGTAGTGTTTTATGCTCTATATTATGTGTATATTCTTAATTCTGTATGCCTTTCATATATCCTATAAATGTAGAGCAGCTTTAAAATCTTATCAATTGGGCAAGGGGGTTTTCACTTCACTTCAATTTATTTATTAAATTTATATACCGCCCTCCATCTGAGGATCACAGGCTGGTTTACAGTATAAAATCACATCAGTCATTCCACCATATACCCAGGGTACATCCACATAACAGTTGCAGAAAATGCTGGGGAATATGGGGCTGCTAATGGCGACCCACACTAATGTGTCAGGGCAGAGGCCAGTCATTAAAGTGCCACCCCACCCATCACAATACAACATTTAGAAACCTGCCCTCAACAGTCAAATGACTCAAGGTCTTGCAAACTGGCTGTAACACATCCCTCAAAAATATGAACTCTACGTCCTTTACAAGTGGCTACCCGTTATCATGTGTGACGCGGGTAGCACTGTGGGTTAAACCACAGAGCCTAGGGCTTGCTGATCAGAAGGTCGGCGGTTTGAATTCCCACGACGGGGTGAGCTCCCTTTGCTCGGTCCCTGCTCCTGCCAACCTAGCAGTTCGAAAGCACGTCAAAGTGCAAGTAGATAAATAGGTACCGCTCTGGCAGGAAGCTAAATGGCATTTCTGTGCGCTGCTCTGGTTGGCCAGAAGCAGCTTAGTCATGCTGGCCACATGTCTCGGAAGCTGTACGCCGGCTCCCTCGGCCAATAAAGCGAGATGAGCGCGCAACCCCAGAGTCGGCCACGACTGGACCTAATGGTCAGGGGTCCCCTTTACCCCTACCCATTATCAAGAACCAACTTGGACATAATGCACAAAAATATTTCTGCTTGCAGCCACAGCAGCTGCCAAAACATTAGAGGCTCACCTTCAGGATTTTAACAACTACTTTTTCATTATTTGTGATGTTGATGGCTTCGAAGACTTCGCTGTATTTGCCCCGGCCCAATTTCCGGACTAGTTGGTAGTCATCTTGATTACTGTAAAGACAAAGCCAACAAAGGACATTATGCACCACTCCAAAATCACTATTTCAAAACGTGTCGCCAGATTATTCACAAAGGTGGACACATTAGAGAATGCTTCTAGAGGTCCGCCCCCCTCACTCCCCTGTAAGGACAAATTTGAAGATATTACTCTGCAGTGCTCCATACAGATTGATGGTGCAAGAATAATAAAATGCTATTTTAACAACAAAGCAACTTGGAACAGAGTCACAGCACTGGCCAGCCTAGACCAGTACCAGCTGCTCAACAATTCTCCAAAGTCTCAGGCAGATGTTCATCTCCAATTATCCTTTTAACAGAAATGCCAGGAACTTAATGTGATAAGTTTGTACCCCACCACTGAGCAAGACTCTCCTTTGAAGAGCTAAGTAGCCCCTCTCTCTACAGATTTATTTTTCCCCCTAACAAGAGAATTCCCAGGTTCTCCTCCCCACAACAAAATGTGGGGAATAGCACTAGGTTACATCTACTGAAACAAACAACACTTTGCAAATACGGAAGGATCCAGTGCCAATCCCCCAAACCCAACATGGGCCGCACACGGCCAGTAAACTAATGTGGGCACTTACCCCCATTCAACAACGTGCGACTCGTAATCCCAGTATTCTCGTGGTCTGTGTGTATTTACATCTGTGTAGACTCTGGCCCTGCTTGGCACAGGTCCCGACATTGTGGACAGATTGGCAGGCCGAGCTAGCTTAAGGATCTGGTGTTCACGCCGCTTCCAATTTCAGTGCAAATCGTGGTGGTGGGCCTCAGGCAGAACTCAGAATTTTCCAACTGTGGACACAAAGCGAACTGTTGTTAAAATGAGGCAACACGTTGAGACGGTTAATAAGGTAGTTTGCACGGATCCCTGGGCTGCTTCTCCCAGGCGTGAATTTGGTCCAAATGCCAAGTAACACTTTAACTGGTTGGCGACCAGCATCTCAACTGCTTCTCTTTTTCAGGGTGAGATCAATGCTATCACTAGTGATGTGAGGTGAGAATATTCTCCGGAGAACATTCTTGAGAATGAGAATATTCTCTGCTAGAAAATTCTCCGGAGACTATTCTCTACAAACTGTAAATTCTAATGTAAGAACCAGTTTTACAACCCACATTAAAAAATCTAGTAAACAATAAGTCAAGCTGTGATTCTGCCACTGTAAGCAATGAATAATGTTGTTGGGGTTTTTTTTTTTATCTAGCTACATTACTGGGTATTGTGTTATTCACCATTGGCAGTTCTGAAATGTTAGCTACAGAAAACATATTTTTTTTAAGCTTTAAAAATGCTATTCATTTAATTTGAATTTGTATGTATTTCAACTATATGTAATAGCCTTTTTTATATTTTTGTGTCATCTTATTCTAAGCAATTCTATACCCTTGGCCATACAGTGTTGTTGTTTTTACAAAAATCGCTTTAACGCTTTACACACTTTAAAGTACCTAGGTCTATACAATTATGCGTAAGAGCACATGAGATGCCCTTGATTTAAACAGCTGACGTTTCTATATTTTTATTTAGTGCCAGTAACTGGTTTTTGCAGTGCCATTCAATGGTACAAGATGCCATTTACCAGAGGTTGACATAGTGAAATATAATATCATATAATGATAATATATTTAATGTCAATGGCTTCTCTTTTATATGTATGCATAGTTTTGTTTATCAAGCTGACTTTTAGTCACCAAAACAGTTATTAAGTTTCAGAGCTACTAGAAGCACAAGATAGCCTATTACTGAATTTACTTGTATCAAACCTTAACATTCCAATTGTATTTTTTGACTTGTCCTATAACATGTACACGTTCTAATGGAAGAATAAAATATGATTTAACTACTGAGTTTCCTTATACCAAACCTTAACATGACAGTTACTGCTGCCATCACCTTAGAATAGTTTAATTTTAACTATAAAACTTGTTTTACTTTTTAACTTGTTACTTGCAAGTGACAAGTAGGCTTGTGCTTATATATTTTCATTGTGGTTCCTTTACTAAACAATAAGTTTCCCTATATGTCAACAGTGCTGACCTGCTAACCAATAAGAAAGAGTTTTCTAGACTCCTCCCACTCCCATGATCCCATCCACACTGTCAATCATCTTCAGCATTGCCCCATTGAATAAAAGTATCTGTACAGTTTTTGGTTGCCATCTGAACAACTTTACCCATGAATAAACATGTATATTAACAAATTACAGTGGTGCCCCGCAAGACGAATGCCTCGCAAGACGGAAAACCCGCAAGACGAAAGGGTTTTCCGTCTGCAGAGGCGCTTTGCAAGACGAATTTCCCTATGGGCTTGCTTCGCAAGACGAAAAATGACGAAAAAAATCGAATTTTTTTTTTTGCTCCAAAACCCCTTATTCTGAATCGCTAAGCTGCTAAAAGCATTTTAGCAGCAAAACCGCTAATCCCCCCTTAAAAAAAGCCGTTTTTAGCCCTTTTTTAGCCAATAGCGCTAATAGCGCTACTCCGTCAATGGGCTTGCTTCGCAAGACGAAAAAACCGCAAGACGAAAAGACTCCCGGAACGGATTCTTTTCGTCTTGCGAGGCACCACTGTATATCATTTTCAATGCATTAAAATGAATATTCTCCTATTTTAAATGAAAATTCTCTAACATTGTCATTAATCAAGAATATTCTCCAGAATTTAACATCACTAGCTATCACACTGCCTATGGGGACCCATGACTGCAGTAGATACGCTAGGTGAGCCTAATGCCAACTCTTCATATTGTATCTGGATAAAAGCATGGTCTAGAGCAGGGGTCGGCAAGGTTTACCTGCCATGGGCCGGATCACTCCCACTGAGATCGTCTGTGGGCCCGATGCCAGAAATTGCGCTTGCGCATGTCCGCAGCACCGGAAATTGATTCTGCGCATGCCCAGACGCTGAAAATTGCACCTGTGCAGAAGCGATTTTTGGTGTCTGGACATGTGCAGACGCGATTTCCAGTATCTGCGCGTGAACAGGCACAATTTCTGGCGCCGCTAAGTGAGTCCCCATGCTGTGCCAGTTTAGCACAGTGGACTCACCGAGTGAGCGGCTCAGTTCAGGGGCGGCCCGTAAGCCAGTAAAACAATCTTCATGGGCCGCATCCGGCCCATGGGCTGAACGTTGCCGACCCCTGGTCTAGAGAGGCATACCTAAAAACAACACCCTAAAACAATGGGATTATAATACATACGTTGCTCACAGACATGACACACTTCCATGGAAGCCTTGCAATAAGCATTTGCTGAATGTCCAAGTTTTCCTTCCACAACAACTATTTCTGGCATTCAAATCGGTTTTCTAGAGGTAGCGGATCATTCTACAGGGACATCGGTCTGCTGGCGATTTCCGTGTTCACTGTGTTTGGGGCATTTCATACAAACACTGCTTTTCATGTTTCCCCAGACACACAAAGGTATCCCTCCCAAGAGAGGCAAAGGAGTTTCCATGTGTTCAGCAAGGAGCAGCAACCCTGAATCTCTTACTAGATGGCCCTGGGATCCAGAAATGTGTGTGAGAGAAAAGCTTCTCCCTTGTTCACTTTCTGCGCATCAAACATTAAATGTATACAACTCTAGCATGTCCCCCTTATCTGCTTCCTCCCCCCAACTAAATAGCTCCAAACAGAGGAGTTGTTTCAGCCACGTGATCATTAGCCTGCCATTTTCTTAGTTCTACAATATCCTTCTAGTAGCAACCAGAACTGTACAGAGTATTCAAAGTGTGGTGCCCCACAGATTTGCATAACCTGCTTCAATGCTGGCAATTTCATTTTCGATTCCTTTCCTGGTGATTCTTAGCATGGAATTGCCTTTTTCAAAAGTGGGTCAGCCTCTTAAACTGAATAATGTGCCATGACCTTAGCATCCCTCTTCTGGTGTGCCATCACCAATCCCACCCCCAAATATTAGCATATTGGGATGGGTACTCTACTAATGATCCACATCCTACTAGAGGGGATTAGAAGCAGCAGCATGTGGTCTTCTCTTTCCATGGCACAGGTGAAATTACTTTGCTCGATTCTTCCCAAGGAGAAGGGAGGCCACTTTGCACTGGGATCTGTAGACACTTAAAAGCAGCAAGAATTCGTATTGTGTCCTTCGCTTTTCAGCATCTCCAAAGCACAGCATGGCTCAACGCTGAATGTGCTCGAAAGGACGACTGCTGCTGCAACAGTCGCCGTGAATCCTGGTGCACAGAGGGAACATGACCCCAATCCTGCCCAAAGACCTCTGGACCTCAGGAAAGCAGAAGGGCTGTTCACTCTCCCGTCTAGACAAAAGCAAGTTTCCCCTCTGATATTGCTACAACACACAACAGACTCAGGAGAGGGGATCTCGCTCATCATGCTTTCATCAGGCAGCAGGTTGTGAGCACATAACTCATAGTCACCAAAGGAAGCTTGGTGGCTAGCTTTTCAAACCTACGCATTCGTTTCAATGGATTCAAAGGCAGCCCTTGCCATTAAAAAAAATCTCCCCCCTGGTTTCTTAGGGTAAAGATCCACTTCTGAAACAAACACACAAGAGGCTGCAGTGTAAGTCTTGTGAAAGTTTCAGGAAATTCCTAGACTCGAGGTCTTAACTCCAGAAATTGCCACATTAAATTATTGTATTTTTTTTAATTATTATTTCACTTTATATACCATCCTTCATCCAGAAATCCCAGGGCAGTTTACAATATAAAAACTTAAAAATACCACACCATAATATCCAACAAAAACAATACCCAGATACACCTGACAGACTTGCTGGAAGGGGTGGGGAGAGGAGAAAAGACATATTGATTTCTTTTTCAACTATGAACACTCAAAATATTTCACTATCAGAGAAGAATTCTAAAGCTCCATCCATATTGGCTACAAAGAGGAGAGAATTTTGGTCTGTGGAAGAAAGTGGGTGAATCATGCCACTGAAAGAAACGAAAGCTCTACCGTGGAATCTTTTCCGTCATGTCATGTGGCTGAAAGCAGACAGATGGTACACAAGCAAAGAGGTTTGCTGATCATTCCTTCCTTTGTATCTCTCAGCGATGGCAACTAACACTCCCTACCCCATGCGAGGATAAAGACACACATTTAACCACTAGCACAGGCATATGGAGACAGCGTGTAATTCTGCAAAGGTCTGACCCCACATGATCCCAGGGAGCATTCCCCCTTTTAAACTGAGGGGTGGTATCCTCTTCTTGCATGGTCCTTATGAGAGTTAATGTAGCATAATGGCAATGGGACTGAGAGCCAAACTACACATTATGTTAAATGAGCATTTGCATGGTGTGGTTTTTTCTTCTTCAAAAAACTGCAATTGCAGCTTCCCTCCAGGGGGAAATAGCCACCCTTTCGAGGACGGGTGGTTTTAATCCCCCCCCCCCTCACACCTGTGGTTCTGATTTGTGTTAGAGACCACCGTGGCAATTTTTCAAAACGCACATACATACAAATACACATTTAATGTATCATTTGGCTCTGAACTACAAATCTGAAGTATGGAACCCCTAACTGCCCTTCGAAGTTGTAAATATAGCATCACACTAGGTTTGCTACACGTAATCTGAACCTCCCACTTCTCCATTGTAATTACAATATTAAGAGCCACACTCCGCACAAACAGCAACAACTTCTCTAATTGCTGATGCAATCTAAATCAAGAAATGCGTAAGAGCAGCCTTTATACGCTTTTCATCATTCAGTGTGCCTCATGTGCATTATATTGTCATTCTGATAGCAACACAGCAAGTTGGGTCAGTTTTAGGGTGGTGGCGGATGGGAGATATTGCTGCCTGGAAGGATCTGAGCACCGTTCATCTCCAAAGGTCTCCCCTGGTTCAGATCGTAATTCATTCCAGCACTCTGAACTTGGCAAAAGCAGGAAGATACAGTAATGCTGAGAAATGCATTCCCTGCCCCCCAAGGGTGCCCTGTTTGTTAGTTTGGATAACGGACTCCCTGGACAGTACACGTCTCGGGGTTCCTTCGCAATGTTCAAGATGCCAAGGAGGGAGCGCAACCTCAGTAAGACGACTCCAGCGAGACTCCCTGCCAGTGTCAGGTTCACTGGTGTTCCCCTGGAGGTAATGTGTTTGTTTTGATTTTCTGCCCTTTATCTCCTACTTTCTTTCTTTCTTTCTTTCTCTCTCTCTCAAAGGCTGAGGGCAATTTGATCCCAAACCAACCCTGCGGACAAACATCTGCTATTTACTCTAGCAAAACAAACAGGCCAAACGCGATTAAAAGTTTAACAAATTCCCAGCTCCAGAAGCAACATGGCCTGGGCGCCCAATTAAGGCCAATAAATTGGAAAATGTTTCTCCTTGCCAAAAGCGCGAGAGTCGCAGTCATCGTTTAAATCTGCAATGATGATAACAGAAAATAGCACCCTAAACTCATTCCTCGATGTAATTTTTAAGCTGCATATGGATTTACAAACCGGCGCAAGTACCTTGAAGGATGCTTTTGATGGCTTATTGGCAATGTTTTTCTTTCAGGACTGGTGTTACGTACTTGTATGAGGCCACTCTTGTCTACAGCCTAGCTACAGAGTTTTGCGTTAGCTGAGGTTTCCAAGCCAGTTTCACGGGCAGCCCCACATAAAGCGCATTACAGCAATCCAATTCAAGGCAGTGTTAGAAACTCAGATATATACTATAAGCTAGGCACCAAATGGGACGCGGGTGGCGCTGTGGGTTAAAGCCTCAGCACCTAGGACTTGCCGATCGAAAGGTCGGCGGTTTGAATCCCCGTGGTGGGGTGCGCTCCTGTCGTTCGGTCCCAGCGCCTGCCAACCTAGCAGTTCGAAAGCACCCTCGGGTGCAAGTAGATAAATAGGGACCGCTTACTAGCGGGAAGGTAAACGGCGTTCCGTGTGCTGCGCTGGCTCGCCAGATGCAGCTTGTCACGCTGGCCACGTGACCCGGAAGTGTCTGCGGACAGCGCTGGCTCCCGGCCTATAGAGTGAGATGGGCGCACAACCCTAGAGTCTGGCAAGACTGGCCCGTACGGGCAGGGGTACCTTTACCTTTAGGCACCAAATGGCTCCTTAAACCAAGGTTATAGTCGCAAAAACAAAATACCTAGTTGCCATTTTGGTGCCAGACAGCTCGAAGATCGTATTCTTCAACACAACTTTTTGCTTCCTGAAATTCATTCTGACGGTGCAGATAAAATACAACGGCTAGAATTCTACAGGATGTGTTGCTAATGTGTGAAAACAGCCAAGCTCCAGGTTCCCCAGGCACACACCTCCAAATGGTGGAGACGTTAGGTACCATCCTGGCACCTGGGCATCTTCGCTTGGTCGCAAGTGGCCGTTAAGTCAGGTGCAAAATGTGCCTGGCAAATTTCGAACGCTGATTCCAGGTTACCAGTGCTTGCACCACAGAGGCAAAGCTCTTATTACTCAGAAATATTCGCAGCCGATAAACGAAATTTTTAGTAGCAGAAGCCTCTTAAGCCTCCAAGGTGAGTGCTGGTTTTAGGAGCACCACCAGACTATACACCTGTTCTTTAATAGTGAGTGCAATCCCCCAAGCTCCAGAATAAGCAATTTACTCAGTTCTCAGCTGGGAACTACTCATGTATTTATTTGTTCCATAATTATTATACACCGTTCTATTGCAAAACAAACAAACCACCTCAAAGTGGTTTACAAAAAACACACACACAAGGAAATCAAGAAACATGACAGCCATACTTTAAAACGTACAAAAGTTAAAATACTGAAACAGATAAATATTGCCTCAACTTTCAAAGCATCTGGGTAGGCTTGTCTAAACAAGAATGTTTCCAGCAGGTGCTAAAAAAAGTACAGTGAAGGCCCCTGCCTGATATCCATAGGCAGGGAGTTTCAAAGTGCAGGGGCTGCCACACTGAACTGTCGAGTTCTTGCAGAATGGTAGATCGGCCAATTCCGCCAATCAGTGTGGTCATCCAGAGGACCTGTATCTTATCAGAATTAATTCAACTTATTGGCCCTCATCCAGCCCACCACTATATCTGGGGAACAATGGCCTGTGAGCGCTCCAGTTGGAGAACAGCCTTTACCAAAGGTGTCATGCGCTTTGAAGACACTCGAACTCAGGGCGCAAGGGAGAAACGTGCTAAGAGGAAGGCACACTTGACAAATCCACACCATGATCAACTCCCACCCAGAAACCAATGTCCCCACTGTGGAAGGATGTGTGGATCCAGAATTGGCCTCCACGGTCACTTACGGACTCATTGTTAAACCCGTGTTTATGGAAGACAATCTTACTCAGCTATGAGTGATTGCCAAAGAAAAGAAGATCCAGGCATCTGTCTAGGACTTGCAAAGTTTCAACAAACACAGCTGGGTAAGGGCCCTGCCTCTATTTTTTGACTAGATATAGTCTAGAGTTGTAATTATTGTCCTCTACGCTCAATACAAGGGTAACCTAGATTGTTATGGTGCTGCATTTAGACCATCCTTTGAAGACAGCACAAGAGCTAAGAAACACCTGCAGAGCATCTCTTGCCAGCAAGGAAAACATCTGGATGACTCAGCAGCTCCACAGAACATGGAACCTTTGCTATCTCTCTGAATTAATTGCTCTACCAGCACAACTGTACTCATATATGTTAATTTCTGCTCTCCATCCCAATCCTTGCTAGCAAGAGTGGAAAGGGAAGGGGGTGATTGTATCATCAGAACTCCAACAGGGCCTGGATGGTAGAACTGAGTTGGGGGGGGGGGGGAGACCACGATGTAATTTCCCATCTAACATTTTGCCAAGCCCAATTCCAAGTCAGGCCAAATGGAGTTTGCAATCACTAATTATCACCGGCCTTGGGAGAGGCCACCACCTATTTCTCCAGAATCACTGAGCTCATCTGCAGTCATGTACTCTCTTTGTATTAGCAGCAGACTCTACCAAAAGCTTGGAAATTTGTTCAGCACTCAGATAATAAATATTTATGACCAAACATGAACATTTATTTCCCGTTTAATGGGGGAAACGCTGCTCTGCTTACTAACTACTTGTTTCTACAAGAACCTGGGCATTTCAGCCGGCCGGCAAATTGCCTTTCTCTGCTTCTGTAAATAGCCAGAGAGGGAGGAATAGAAATCCATGTTTTGAAATAAAGGTACAATATACGTGTGTGTGCGCAGCCTGCTTAGAATGTCACATTAAACTGTAGCTTATTAACCCTGCTTTAATGTGAATGAGTAGCAGGTTGCTGCAACTAAAGGCTCTTCGTTCTTCCCCGTTCCTGCTTCAGGGAAACCAGGCACCGTCTGGCTTAAGCTGGGCTTATGGTTTGTTCATCACTGTTTAAAGCATGAGCAGAAGCAAAGTGTGTTCTTGGCTTATTGCCTGTTTGGGGGAAACAAACCATAAGCTCAGGTTCAGATCAGACTTGTTCCCCGCAAGTGTGAGGCAGTGAGGAATGAAGAACCCGCCGTTTCTGCACAAGCACTCTGCTCATGCACACTAAACCATAGTTTGTTTTCGCTGGGTGGTACCCCAACTAACACATTTCATCAGAGTAAGGATTTCCACTTGTGCAACAGAACTTCCTCCCCCTGTAAGCCCCCAAAATCTGTTTTGGGGGAAGGAGCAGGTTTTCCAAACCCTCCGAAGCAAAGTGGGGGGCATTCCATAGTGCAAGTAGAAATATTTGGGCTGGTGGAACAAGTTAGTTGGATAGTGCCCACTGTGTTTGAATGTAATGTGTGAACCAGGTCCCTCTCTCTTTTTGTGCAATTAACCTTGCCTGGAGAAGAGGAGGTTAAGGGGTGATATGATAGCCATGTTCAAATATATAAAAGGATGTCACATAGAGGAGGGAGAAAGGTTGTTTTCTGCTGCTCCGGACACGGAGCAATGGATCCAAACTACAAGAAAGAAGCTTCCACCTAAACATTAGGAAGAACTTCCTGACAGTAAGAGCTGTTCGACAGTGGAATTTGCTGCCAAGGAGTGTGGTGGAGTCTCCTTCTTTGGAGGTCTTTAAGCAGAGGCTTGACAACTATACGTCAGGAGTGCTCTGATGGTGTTTCCTGCTTGGCAGGGGGTTGGACTCGATGGCCCTTGTGGTCTCTTCCAACTCTATGATTCTATGAACCTCTCTAGTTGGATTAGCGATGGGGAACCTCTTTCAGCTTGAAGGACAACATTCAGAGGCTGGGGCCAGAGGCAAAACTGGGAGGAGCAAAGAAGGCAAATTTAGCCTTTGTACACTGGGCCAATTTCGACACATGTATCCTCTCTGCCCTCCATCCAAGGAAGCGAAAGGCAATGATGCCACAGCTCAAGCACACATTGCAGGTAGATGAAAACACACCAGGAGGATGCAAAACAAGGCCCAGAAGTGAGTGCGGCTGCGGAAGAGTCCAAAGGGCTTAGAGGGACTTCCCAAACTTAGGTCTCCAACTGTTGCTGGACTACAACTCCCATCATCCCTGTCCACTCTTGCTAGCTAGGGATGGTGGGAGTTGTAGTCCAAAAGCAGCTGGAGACTCAAAGTTTGGGAAACACTGGCTTAGGTCATTGCCCAAAGTTAGGCCCCTGCAAATCAGATACACTAATACAGCTTCACATAAATCATGGGCAAGTGAATGTTATGTTATCCAATAGTAAGCGTGCTGCGCACCATTTTTTAAATTAGTAAAAATATTGTGTTTTATTGAATGATATAGTTAATGCCCTTCTAGGTACGATAAGAATGTTTTAAGGATATCATGCAATAAATATATCCTTTTCTTATTGAGCATCTGCAAGTACAAGCTTGACTTAAAACTGTCCTTTATTTAAATCAATCCATTATGTTTGTCAAAGGATGGCTTTGAATAGATGAAGCACAGAAACCTTTTCTGTAAAGAATATAATATGAATAATAATAATAATTTTATTATTTATAACCTGCCCATTTGGCTGGGTTTCGTCAGCCACTCTGGGCGGCTTCCAGCATGTATCAAAACATATTATAATATCAATTCAAAGCAAACCTTGAAAGGCTAATATATTTCAGTTTGGGGCCAATAAAACAAAAGACACAAAAAACGAAAGACACAACCCAATCCATGTATTTTCAGATGCTAAAATTTAAATTGTAATACAACATGGAAGAAACTGTTCTGCACACCTTCTCTTAAAAGTTCCTGGGCTGCGTCAAGTTACAGTTGCAATCAAAACATTTCTAGATTATGACACTCTCCAATCCAGTCCAACTCCACCTGAACTTTGGACCCAATAGCTTCCACTTAAGCAGCTGAAATGAAATACTCACGTTCCGTAAATATTAAAATGGCTGAGAGACTGAAAAGGTTGTCAAAACCTTCCAGTGCTTGGGAACCCCAATTTTCTGACACCAACACCATTTGGATATAATTTACTTCAATTCTACTCGGCACTGCTTCTACATCTCTCTAAAATAATAATGACTTCTGAACCAAGATAAACCAAATTCTATGACCGGTATAAGTTCAGCAATTTTGCAACTGTTTGATTATTTTGCAAAATTTATCCTTATTGCATTATATCCCTCCTTCCCCGCCTTCCTCCAAGCTGCTCGTGTCAGGGCACATCTATTACATCTTCTTCAAATCCCCCATTTCCTTCCATAAGGGATCAAAGGGCAGCTGACAACATAAAACAATACAATTTTCATAAAAGCATTTAAAATGCTGACTCAATATTAAAAAAGCAGTAGCTAATAATGCCAGTCTGGAGCCTAAGCCCAATTAAGCCCCAAAGGCCCAGACATATAAATGAGTTAAGATTTCACCTAAAATGGGGGTCAAAGCTGGTTCTTCCTCCCTTTTATCTTCCCAATAACCCTGTAAGGTAGGCTGGGTGGGAACAACAATGCAAGTCCTGAGCCGCTGGGGTCCCTTCTAACTCTACAATTCCCTGATTCTATAGAAATCCTGCCCAGAGGCTTTGCCCACACGCTGTCAAGGCCAGTTCCAAAACTATTAGACCTAGAACTTTTGTGATGTGCAGAACAGGAGACTAAAACGAGAGATCAGAATGCCAAAGTTCCCCTGCCGCCAAGGGTAAGTGTGCGTCAGTTACAGTGGTACCTCGCAAGACGAATGCCTCGCAAGACGAAAAACTCGCAAGACGAAAGAGTTTTTTGTTTTTTGAGTTGCTTCGCAAGACGAATTTCCCTATGGGCTTGCTTCGCAAGACGAAAACGTCTTGTGCCTTCTTCTTAAAACCGTCAATGCATTCCTATGGGAAACTGTCAATGCATTTCCTATGGGAAACCGTGCTTCGCAAGACGAAAAATTCCTAAGACAAAAAAACTCGCAGAACAAATTAATTTCGTCTTGCGAGGCACCACTGTACACCGAAACGCAAACAATTGCCTCTTCCTTTGCTGTCATTGCCCTCAACCTGCCACTTGCTGGGCTTCCCCCTTTGTGAAAAGAAAACCCCTTCCCCACGTTTCTTCACATTCTTTGCTAAGATAGTTGACCTTGGGGGCTTAGCCATTTCCAAACCTCACGCAGCTTTCAGTATGGCGCACTCGTACTGGTCTTGCAAACTCAGAACAGTCATCACCCAGAGAAGCATCCCTGAAGGAGCGTCTCCACGCCCATCGTTCAAGACGGACACTGAGGTCCAGCTCCGAGTGCCTTCTGGCGGTTCCCTCACTGTGAGAAGCGAAGCTACAGGGAACCGGGCAGAGGGCCTTCTCAGTGGTGGCACCCGCCCTGTGGAACGCCCTCCCATCAGATGTCAAGGAAATAAACAACTATCTGACATTTAGAAGACAACTGAAGGCAGCCCTTTTCAGGGAAGTTTTTAATGACTGATGTTTTAATGCATTTTTAATCTTTTGTTGGAAGCCGCCCAGAGTGGCTGGGGAAACCCAGCCAGATGGGCAGGGTATAAGTAATAAATTATTATGTTAGCATTATTATTATCCCATTGCCTCCTTTTTACTCTGGCCACAAATTTAGAAATTAAGTGTTTATTCCCTTTCTTGTCCATTGCTCCACCACCTTACTTTTTTTAATTTCAAGGGAGCAAAATCGTAAAACTGAAGACAAGGGAGGCATTCAGAGCTCCCACTCCGTATCTGAAGCACTCATGACAGAACAGCTACTGGCAAATCTTGAAATCCTCCCGACCAGGAGATATCACTATGTTCCCCGCCCTAACCACACCTTCCCCATTTGTTTGCAGATTAACTCTAGCTAGGGCACATCATGCGCCACAGCTTGCCTTAGCTTTTGAGGAGTATCTACATGGTGACAACAGTTAAGTGTTATGCCCTCCCCCCACCTGACCTCGGGGCAGATCCATACTGAATATTTACACCCATAGAAACAGCAGGGGTTGGGGAGGGAGAATGTGGTCCTTCTCACACAGGGCAAACTCTGCAGGAGGGAGATAGCTGGAGATAAGACTGTATAAATTGCACAGCAAAGCATTCCCAGTGAAGAAACTCTTCTGCCCCCCCCCCCCGTGAGCAACTCTACTGACGCCATCACAGCACTCTTTTACTCACTGACTGCTGTCAATGAGGCTTCTCTAGCTGAGCCAGGGGAGGGGGGAACATAAAAGCCTGCTGGATCAGGCCAATGGCCCACCCAGTCCAGGATCCTGTTCTCACAGTGGCCGAACCAGATGCCTGCAGGGCGCCTACAAGAAGAATTTGAACACAAGAGCTCTCAGCCCCCCTGCAGGTTCCAGCAACTGGTATTCAGAAGTATTGCTGCGTCCAACTGTGGAGGCACAGCAGACCCATCATGCCTAGCCGCCTTCAATAGCCCTCTCCTCAATGAATCTGTCTGCTCCTGTTGAAGCCAGAAAAGAATCTTCGCCTTTCAGCTTCTCCTCTTAGAACATACAGCTGTTAGGCTTGTTAAAGGTAAAGGTACCCCTGCCCGTACGGGCCAGTCTTGCCAGACTCTAGGGTTGTGCGCCTATCTCACTCAAGAGGCCGGGGGCCAGTGCTGTCCGAAGACACTTCCGGGTCAAGTGGCCAGCGTGACATCGCTGCTCTGGCGAGCCGTTTACCTTCCCGCTAGTAAGCGGTCCCTATTCATCTACTTGCACCCGAGGGTGCTTTCGAACTGCTAGGTTGGCAGGCGCTGGGACCGAACAGCGGGAGCGCACCCCGCCGCGGGGATTCGAACCGCCGACCTTTCGATCGGCAAACCCTAGGCGCTGAGGCTTTTACCCACAGCGCCACCCGCGTCCCTAGTTAGGCTTGTTATCTCCAGCCTAATATTTGTGGAGTCGGAGTTTTATGGGAGAGGTGCAGCATGATATCCACGCACCCCCAAATCAAAACAAGGATTCTCCTAAGACAGAGGTCGGCAACCTAAGGCCCATGGGCTGGAAGTAGCCCATGAGGGTCGCTTAACTGGCCCATGAGCCACCCCTGAACCGAGCTGCCCGCCCGGCGAGTCCCCGTACGCTGTGCCAAACCGGCGCAGTGCGGGGACTCTCTTCTGCAGTTCCAGAAATCGCTTCTGTGCATGCCCAAATGCCGAAAACCGCGTCTGCGCATGTCCGCAGTGCCGGAAATCACGTCTGCACATGCCCAGACGCCCAAAATCACTTCTGAGCAGGCATGATTGCCAGTGTCTTGGCATGTGCAGAAGCGATTTCCAGTGCCGCAGACATGAGCAGGCGCGATTTCCAGCGTTGTGCTGCACTGGTCCAGCCCACGGAGGATCTCCGTGGGAGTGATCCAGCCCATGCCTGGTAAGCCTTGCTGACCCCTGCCCTAAGAGATCACAGTGAATGACTATCCTGCTTTCCAGCTCTCTATTGGCCAATCCTTCCCTTCCTTTATACACCATCACCAGTTCTCTTAAGTCCTTTTGTGTAGGATTTGCCTTTCAAGCCGAGCTCTTACTGAGACGGCTCCCAGCCCTGAGCAAGGAAGCCAACACTGCAACCCAAGGCTTCACATCTTCTCTTTCCTCAAACTCCGGCCTGAGCCACTGCTGTGCTGCTCCTCATCCCCATATCTTCCTCCTCCCAGTCAGACACCTGGTCTTTTCCTCCCCTCAGCCTTAACATGCAACTGCCAAAGCAGATTGGAAGGGCGGAAGAAGAACAATTTCCTTGTCCCTCTGGCTCAGAATGAACTCCAGGGGGTTCCTTTTAATGCTATGTTTGACCCTCTTGTCCCAACCCCAAGTTGGCTCGGAGAAAGGAAAAAAACAAGTCTCCTGGTAAATACTGTGCCAGCCTTGGTAGCCAGCGCCAGGGGCTTGGCTCTAACGGTACTAAGCTGGAAAATTCAGCTGATGAAATAACTCTCCCGTGATTTCCCAGCAATATAGCAATTTCTTCATTGAACCTTTTATTCTAAATCTTGTAGCATTACCCTGAGTGAGCCAATATCCTGAGCAGGAAACCAAGGCTGAAGAACTATTCAGAATTCCTCGGTAACAGCACCGAAGTTTTAGTCACCCAAACAAACAGGATTTTTCCAGTCCTTAAAAGCGAAACTGGTGCTCAATCAGCTCATTTTCAATATTAAGCACAACCGCTTCAGCAGCCTGGCGCTAGAAACAGAGTGAAATGTACAATCTGGAAACCTCCTCTCTCTGCCGTGCTAGTGCAAACAAGCCCAAGGCCTGGAACAAAGTCAGAGTATTAGCATATTGGCAAGTAGGATCCCTGGGAGGCCGCAATTGCCAGGAAGCCTGGGAGCTGGGTGGTGCTGAAGAAACTGGATAACCTCTGGAGAGCAGAACATTGCCACATTTGAAAGCACCTGCTGAGCTCTGAAGTGACCCTGGAACATCCCAGAGAGGCTGTGCTCCCAAACAGAGAAGAGAGAAAAGTTGTTCCTTGGGAAGATATCCTAATATCGCTCCCTCACAGCTCCATCTAAAAGCACCCTTGGTTTTTTAAAAGTCCACAAAACTTACTAACCTGCCAGCATCTGTGCTAGCCTGCTGGGGGCTGGCAGAGGCAAAAACAGCTCTGATTCTCCTGCGACAACCTTCAGCGTTCCTACACAGTTGCAAACGAGGGAGTTTCTCTTCTCTAATAGTTCACGTGCTTCTAAGGGGAGGGACAGAGTACTTGATCCCTCCTTTTCCTTCACTCAACATGCATGCAATTCCTTGTTGCCCGTGGCTGTGAGACTAACGCTTAAACACAAGGCTTTGCCCTGACTTGAGGAAAGCTTCCTGCAGCACAGTTAAGCAGGGTTTTTTCTCCAAACTGGCCCGATGAATTGATTCTTGTGTCTGGCCTGGAGAGGCAAGCCCCGAGGTACACTGGCAGGAACTAGAAATGAGTGGACTGCATCGTATAAGTTTTATGGAAAGGAAAAGGCACGACCCAGCTAAGGGGAGGATATCAGCAGGCGCATTTTGCACCTGGCTATTGGCCACTTGTGATCAAGTGAAGATGCCTGGGTTACAGGATGGCACCTAACATCTCTACCATCTGGAGATCCTTGGGGATCCTTGGATCTTGCCTGTTTTCACACCCTATCAACACATCCTGTAGAATTCTGTTATACCATATTTACTCAAATCTAATGTGCACCTTTTTGGGCCAAATTACGTTGCGAAAATTAAGGTGTGCATTAGAATCAATGGCACATTGACATTCGCCAGCAAATACAGTGGTGCCACGCAAGACGAATGCCTCGGAAGACGAAAAACTCGCAAGACGAAAGAGTTTTTCGTTTTCTGAGCTGCTTCCAAGACGGATTTCCCTATGGGCTTGCTTCGCAAGACGAAACGTCTTGCGCCTTTTTTTAAAAAACCGCCAATGCATTCCTATGGGAAACTGTCAATACACATTGGTGCTTCGCAAGACAAAAAACCCGTAGAACGAAAAAACTCGTAGAACGAAAAAACTCGCAGAACGAATTAATTTCGTCTTGCAGGGCACCACTGTACTTTTTTTTGTTTCAAGGTTCTGAAGATTGAGGTGTGCATTCAATTTGATGGCGCATTAGACTCGAGTAAATGTAGTATTTTATCTGCAACATCAGAATGAATTTCAGGAACCAAATAGTCATATTGAAAAATACGACTCTAAAGCTTTCTGGCCCCCAAATGGCAACTAGGCATTCCTTTTTGGCAACTGTAACCCTGGTTTAAAGGAGCCATTTGGTGCCCAGTTTATATATCAGTTTCTATCACTGGTTGGTGGCCACTGCTACTTTCTGTGGATGCTAATTCCACAGTTTATGCGCTACTTTATCTGTCTTTTATTTTCTGTCCAACATTCAGCTTCACTGGACGGCCCAGAGATCAAAGTATTATCCGAGAAGGGGAAAAATCTTCTCACTTTCCATCAGTTGAGAAACAGCCTGATCCATTGCCTTGGCTGGCACTGGAATCCTGCTTGCCATTCCTCTGAAAAACATATCTGCTTCTAACTAGCCCACCCACAACTTAGGCTGGATCAACTGGTCTGTCAAACTCTTCGATGGCTCATTGTAAAGGTGATTCACAGAAGTTCTAGTTCCTAAATACTACCATACTCTAAAGTTCGTTTTTTAAAGAACAATTTCCCCTACCTTATAATTTAAGGCATTTTCAGGATGGCTCACAAACAAAACCTAGGTGAACAAGAGAGAGCATTGTGAAAAACGGCAGCAAAATCGTTAATAAGATCTTAAAGCAGCAGAACTGACTATGGAACATTAAAAGCCTTGGAGAATGGAGGGATGAACAGCCCTGGCCTTTAAACAGCAAGGCGCCAGGAGAAGGGCCTGAAAAGACCATCTCAAACCAACAAGCAAATTTATGTTGGACTGGGTGATCCTTCAAGACAACCAGGTCTCAAACAATAATAATTAATAATAATAATAATAATAATAATAATTTATTATTTGTACCCCGCCCATCTGGCTGGGTTTCCCCAGCCACTCTGGGCGGCTTCCAACAAAGATTAAAAATACACTATAATGTCACATATTAAAACCTTCCCTGAACAGGGCTGCCTTCAGATGTCTTCTGAATGTCAGGTAGTTGTTTATCACTTTGACATCTGATGGGAGGGCGTTCCACAGGGCGGGCGCCACTACCGAGAAGGCCCTCTGCCTGGTTCCCTGTAACTTGGCTTCTCGCAGGGAGGGAACTGCCAGAAGGCCCTCGGAGCTGGACCTCAGTGTCCGGGCAGAACGATGGGGGTGGAGACGCTCCAGATATACTGGACCGAGGCTGTTTAGGGCTTTAAAGGTCAGCACCAACACTTTGAATTGTGCTCGGAGACGTACTGGGAGCCAATGTAGGTCTTTCAAGACCGGTGTTATATGGTCTCGGCGGCCGTGTATAAAGCAGTGATGTAGAAGGCAGTCGCGCAAACCCTGAGGATGACAGCTCAACAGGTTTTGGCATCGGAACCTCCTTTTCCCAAGGGGCAGGGTGCTATGTCTCAAGCACGGCATGGGATGGGATATGGCAGGGGAGAGATATATGCTCGTCTTTCTGTTTCCAAGCTTCAAGTTATGAAGGGGGAAAGACAATAAGCCCTCACTCCTCCCCCAGTATCAGGGACGCGGGTGGCGCTGTGGGTAAAAGCCTGAGCGCCTAGGGCTTGCCGATCGAAAGGTCGGTGGTTCGAATCCCCGCAGCGGGGTGTGCTCCCGTCGTTCGGTCCCAGCGCCTGCCAACCTAGCAGTTCGAAAGCACCCCCAGGTGCAAGTAGATAAATAGGGACCGCTTACTAGCGGGAAGGTAAACGGCGTTTCCGTGTGCGGCTCTGGCTCGCCAGAGCAGCGATGTCACGCTGGCCACGTGACCCGGAAGTGTCTTTGGACAGCGCTGGCCCCCGGCCTCTTGAGTGAGATGGGCGCACAACCCTAGAGTCTGTCAAGACTGGCCCGTACGGGCAGGGGTACCTTTACCTTTAACCTCCCCCAGTAGCTTAGAGCTGGAGAGGGAAGGCAGAGAGTTGCTCTGCCTCTGCCAGGTGCAGTGCGCACTCATTTGACACACAACTAAACCACAACAGTTCAGACCTGAAGGGAAAGCAAAGGCATGTCTGGGTCCCACAAGTGTGAAAGCACTTTGGGTGCAGGGAGAAAGCCACACCTCCCATGCACAACTGCAGGCTGAAAGGGGGGGGGGGGAATGGAGACACACACACACACACACACACACACACACAGTTAACTTACAAAGTGCTGAACAATGTGGAAAAGTCAAATATGATATGCAACACAAATATATAGGTAGATCACAACCTCCTAACGAATCTGAAATACTCAAAACATCCCAATTATTGAAAATTCAAATACCAACACAAACATCTCACACTCTGAGGCTATTTTTACAAACCCATGTTCATGCTTACAATGTTTCCTGAAGACAAAACTGTGCAACCACTGCAATGCATTTGTCCAAATGCAATCTTCTGTCTCATTATCTGACTAATGCTTAATTTCTCGATTGCTCCAAGGTCTCATACTTTCTTTTTTCTTCAACCACAGAATAATATCTGGGACAGCTGCCAAATTTCCCTACTTTCAATGTACAAATCTTAGCTACTACTAAGAGAAATGTGCTCTGTACTTTCTTGACAAAGACTCCAAATGCCAAAAATGCTTCTGCTTTCGACTATAACTAGTCATTCTTGGGTGTTACTTACTATTTCATGCAAGCCGGATCATATTTTTAGGAACGTCAACCACATTTCCAGGTATGTGCCCCTCAGACCACACGGTTGTGAGCCACCCCAATCTTCAGGTTAGATTCCAGAAGGTTCCATGTGCTTACCCAGGAATTGATTTCCTCAGAATGAGGGACAGCAGAGACTGTGGTGTCTTTATGATAGATCATGGGTAGGCAAACGAAGGCCCCGGGGGCCGGATGCAGCCTAATCGCCTTTAATAATAATAATTTATTCATACCCCGCCCATCTGGCTGCGTTTCCCCAGCCACTCTGGGCGGCTTCCAACAAAGTATTAAAATACAGTGGTCTGTTAAACATTAAAAGCTTCCCTAAAGAGGGCTGCCTTCAGATGTCTTCTAAAAGTCTGGTAGTTGTTGTTCTCTTTGACATCTGGTGGGAGGGCGTTCCATAGGGCGGGTGCCACTACCAAGAAGGCCCCCTGCCTGGTTCCCTTTAACTTTGCTTCTCACAGTGAGGGAACCGCCAGAAGGCCCTCGGCGCTGGACCTCAGTGTTCTAAATCCGGCCAGCGGACGGTCCGGGAATCGGCGTGTTTTTACATGAGTAGAATGTGTCCTTTTATTTAAAATGCATCTCTGGGTTATTTGTGGGGCATAGGAATTCATTCATTCCCCCCCCCCAAAGAAATATAGTCTGGCTCCCTCACAAGGTCTGAGGGACAGTGGACCGGCCCCCTGCTGAAAAAGTTTGCTGACCCCTGTGATAGATGGTTTATTTACATACACACACACACACACACACAATTTGAGCTTGCAGCATGAACATCCAAGAACGTATTGCTTCTCCCATAGCCATAGCCTTGGATCCCAGCAGAAATCAAGCATGGTTCTGTCTCCCAGTTGCCCAGCCAGCAGCCTTGCTTCTAGCTCACACAACTCAACTCCCAACTCCGTCTTTCTTACTACCAGCCATTGGGTGAGGGAGCCCACCCATTTGGTATCCGGCACAGAGACACTTCCTTTGTTACTTTAATGGCCCATACATAGAGGGCCATTACCTCACCAGGAAGCTACTTCCGCTGTTCCAGGATCCGTGTTGGATCCATGCAGGAAGTAGAAGGGAGCTCAGGCATACAGCCTACCCCCACCCAGCTGATAAGGCTATCTTTCCCAGCTGCCACTATGGTTGAGAACCAATGTATTTCCTAAGCATCAAAGGGCAAGATACCAACTCAATCCAGTGCTCAGAACACAGTCTTAACCCCCACATACTACAAAATAGGACTTACTTTCTAACTTACCACATATAACCTCGTTCTTAAGACCTAATATGACCAGATGAAAAGCAAGGAAGTGGTCCCTCTATCTTAACAGGCAAAGCTGAGAAGTCATAACTGATGAGTTTCTCTCTTTTTTGTAACTATTAACAGTGTTCATAGTTGAAGCAAGTCGGTGTAAAATGTGCAAAGGTGCATTCTGCTGCATCTTTTGATGTCTCCCCCCTTCCTTACAAAAGTTGTTTTATTAATGGTGGTAAGCATTGCTCATGTGGTCCACTCATTACTCCTGACCCACTAGTGGAAGCTCAGAAAATTAGGATTACCTTAAAAGAAACTCTTTTAAGATCACCTTCCTTCCTTCCACACCAAGTTCCAACCACAGTATTCAAATATAAAAATATCTGATTTGGCATTTGTCTGTACAGCTATCTGCCTTTGGGATGGAAGAGGCAAGAACCCCAACTAAAAATAAAAACCTCAACCCACAATTTTTATTTAGAAAGTGCATCGCTTACCATAATAGCTTCAAGAATGGACTTCTGAATTTGTACCATAAGCAGATGCAAAGACGATGTGGTGTCATGTACCCACCTCCCCAGAGAGTGTGAACTGTGCCTCTAAGAGGAATGCAAACTGTCCTGACTCATCTCAATGGGGCATTTTCTCACTCGCCCTATTTTTCACACTTTATGATCCACAGTGGCAAATAATTTAAACACACTTGCTGAGAGCCCAGCATGCCACTTCTGCAATTAAATGCAAGAACTAACATCACACGAACAGAGCAAAACAGAAATGAGACAAACAGCCACCAGTCTCAAAGTCTAATGTGTGCTTTTCGCAAGGAGTCTTTGGTTTTGCAGCAGATTTGAGTTTGCAGATCTCAGCATATGAAGAAAATACAGAGCTCAGAAAGGACGGGCAATGGTTCCAGTCAGGGTTTGACTAACCTGAGCTTTAGCAAGCTGCAGAACCTCCATGAACCTTTCCAGCATCCTTCCGTCTCCATCCCATCCGCAACACCCATCCCCAGTCCTAACCTTCTCTCTCTAGAATCTTCCAACATTCAACCACCTCAATCCTCTATTGCCATACCACCACTGCCTCAATGCTGAAATGCTAAATATTGACAGAAAGCACAGCTAAGTGAGCACAAAGATAATCTGCATGATTTATTGAGCAACATAATTCAGACTCATAAAGTGCAAGATTGGAGTTTGAGAGCAGAGATCACATGAACCCAAGTAACCTTGCAGTTAACTACTCGCCAGTAATGGATGACTAGCCATTCTTTCCAGGTGACTAACTCAAAAAGGTTAACTTTCACAATGGGCCTTTTACGCTTGCCTGGAGTTTTTATTTTTGCATTAAGTTACCATATTTATTTATTCTGTTTTTGTAAGCTGGAAAAATGTATTCTGAAGGGCAGCATAATAAAAAAAGAAAAGAAAAACACCTGGGTCCTCTCTGTGGGGAAGAATGAATTTGTGTTTCTGCAAGGACACCTGAGCATTTAAGTTGAAGAAAAGGGTGTAACTATGTTAAAGATGGGGAGCAAAGGCAGACCCTTATGCAAGGTCCCTCTTCCATCGGGTAGGTAGGCAAGCATATTGAATTTCAAAGCGTCAGCCGGGCTATATCTGCACCACATCTCATCAAAAGGAGCAATTCTCATTTGGAATAATTTAAGAAAGGCACACCCACATTTTGATAACAAGCTCTAGCCAGTGTGCATGCCACCGATCCAAGCACTGAATGACAAAAAAATCTCCCAAGTCTGGCCAGGATCAGAGGGTGGGGCTTTTGAGAAAAGTGGGTGGAGCAAAAATATGGAGCTGGCAACATTTCCAAGCCCTGCTGGCTCTATTCTGTGTACTTCTATGACAGCCCAATGGCCACAGAAATGTTCACCCAAACGCTGCTTTAGAGCGGGGTCAACACGAAAGCTTCCCATGTTTATTAGCAGGTCATCCATTACATTACACACAGGGTGTAACGCACTGCAAGCTTTATGTGGAGCTCAAGCTTGATTTGGTCTGCACAGGAGGACTTTAAAAGCTGAGATTGTTTTGTGAAACTCCATTCTGGCGGCGACTAATGATTCTAATCAAGAATTTGAAAGCTAGCTTCCATCAGCAGCAAGAAAGAAAGTGTTCCTCGGGGCATAAACCTCTACTGTACAAACAGCTTAGGATACTTTCCCCAGGGCAATCAGCTTTTTCTTGCATGGTTGCACAGGCCAAAAGGTACATTCTTATTAAAATGGTAAGAAAAAAAAAGAGAGAGATGAGGAACCCCTGACTGTACCACCTGCAGATCTCACTGCTTTGTGATTTGCAGTTAGTGCTCTGTTGTCCAAATTCTGTGAACCAAGTGCGTTTGAATCAGCTTATTTTGCATAATTTATTCTGCTTCTCCTAACCATAGCTAGGGTGCTGAAGACTTACATGGAGATGTTTTCAAAGGATCTACATCTCAGGGTTGTGTGTTCGAGCCCCACACTGGGCAAAAAAACCCCTGCATTGCAGGAGGTTGGACTAGATGACCCTCATGGTAACTTCCAACTCTACGATTCTATGCAGGGTCTTCTCTGTGATGGTTCCCTGTTTGTGGGACAGCCTCTCCAGGGAGGCTCACCTGGCACCATTTTCATATATCTTTAGGCATCAGGCAAAAATGTTTCTCTACAACCAGGCCTTTGCCTGATTAACATTCTATGGCCTTTTAAATGTGTTTGTGGGAGGGGGGTTATTGGTTTGTTTTTTATGATGTATTTTGTGTTCTCTTTGTACTTTTATGTTGTGAACTGCCCTGCGGTCTTCGGATAAAAGGCAGTATACATTTTTTTAAATTATGAATTTATTGATACCCTGCCTTTCCCACCACGGCAGTATAGAATTTTAATAAATAAAATAGTAGCCACCAGCTTCAGGATGGAGATCCAGCCGAAGTATTGGGGATGAGCCTGTCATTGTATTGCTTATAATTTTAAATAAAACCTTAATATAGGAAGCCTCGTGAAATAGCATTCATTGATAACAAGGCCATCTTTATTTTTCTTGACATACAGCAACACAAACTCAAACTAGCCTAAAGACTTACACTAACAGGGATGCCCCTCAACCTGAAATTAAAATTTGCCTTTATCAGTTAAAAGTTTGTCTCCGCAATCAACCAGCGAAATTGTCAGTTGATTAACAATTAGCAGTGCAATCCTATTCATGTCTACTGACCAGTAAGTTTCATTGAGTTCAATGCTACTCAACTACCAGGTAAGCATGTGCAGAGAATCCTGTAGCTCTAATAAGCCAACAACAGAGATCAACCTCTCACAAGGGGAAGAAACACAGTAGAAGATAAGGGATCAGCCTTCAGCTACCACAGCATATTGGAACCAGGGGTTTCCTGACCACCACCACCAAATTACAGGCAGACATTTGCATATGCTGCTTGTTGGGGAAGCATCCCTCATGCCCACTTAGCCAGGGCAGATGTACACTTGATAGTGGGATCATACTCCTGCAAGGGCTGACAATAAAATCTGGGAAGGAATCTCTCCCTATTCTAGTGGTAAAGAATGGAGACGTCTTCCCTAAAGACCCAAGATTTAAAAGCTCCAGTATGCAGCATGCAACATTCTCAGGCTATCCCTCACTTCCCAACCCGCTATTCCTACAAGAATAAATGAAAGTGTTCCAATATATAGCCAAACTGAGATGATGCAACCTGTCAGGTAATGGGGAAAGAGTGTTTCTTACCTAGTAATATTACATTCTCATGGGGATAAGGAGGAAACCAATTCAGCTGAAGATGAACAGAACTAAAATGGGCACTTGCTACATATATTCATACCCGACAATGGGGAAAATATCATAAAGTCTGAACATTTTATGCCTGCATCTAATATTTTTTATTCATCCCCCCCAACTACTATGAGGACTAGAATCTAGAACACTGTAAGAAGCTCTGAAACCTTCACTGGAAATGTTTCTTTGGCTCCTCACATTCTCTTATTTCTAACCCCATTAACTTACGTACAGCTTCTCGACTTCCTAGTGTGGAGTTAATACCTTTTGTCTATCACTGTGGAAAAAGACATCCCTTTACACCAACTGCACGTACCAAGGAAGGAACAGCTTTCTTGGGCGTGATCCACGAAAAGAAGAGACAACAAATCATTAAAATAAAACAAAAAGCAAGGGCAGAAAGCACTTCAGAAGCCCAGACAGCAAGAAATCAAGTTTGTAGGATCAAGAGTCAATTTTAAAATATCACACTTTACTGTTTTCAGGTACACATATCTGTCCTGTCCTATCTAGTCTGATCTTTGTATACAGATAGTTGCAGGATGGGGAGAAATCCCCACAGTATCAGCACCACAGTAACTGGGGAGAGCACTCTTCAACTGTGCAGAAAATGTTCCTACATGGAACAAGGCAATCAGAACCTCCCACCCCACCATAGTCCTAAGAAGACAGAGAGGCTCGTCTTGGGAATTAGCTGGGAGAAGAGCACCTCAGTCAGGACTCTACAAGTTCCCTAGGGATGACTCTACTCAGTAGTGCCTAGAGGCTTCCAGTTGTACACTGTTGGAAACAGGATGCTAAATTAGACAGACCTTGGTCTGATCCAAGCAGGTAATTCTTATATCCCCCATAATGATAGGGCAAAGGAACCAGCAATTTTCACATATTTACCCTAGATTTCTAAACTGTCCTAACCACAATTACTCAAAGAGAAAACAATCCTAGGAAATGATAATGCCTTTGTTTCTGTTTTTGAAATGCAGATTAGCATGTATTAATGACCCCACCCTAGGCTATCCTCAACCGTCCAACAAGCTCCCAGAACCACAAGTCCAACAGCCCCTCCTGAAAGATGCTCAGGCTCAAGCACTTGCGGACCTCACATATAAAGAGATTTACAGGTACCCTTCAGCATCTGGCACAGAAAGAGATCCCCTATGCAGCCTGGAAAAGGGGCAATAGATCCTTGGTAAAAGCAACCTTTCACACACACACAAATCCACCATGATCTACCCTCCCTGCCCCCCTTGAGGGAGACACCCTCTCCGTTCTGCCCCCAAAAGAATCACTGCAGACCCACAGCAGGACCCCTCCTTCCTCCTCCCCCCCCCCAACATCATATGCAAAAGAATATGCCAGAACACACATGGGGGGGGGGGCGAGGGAAGATAACCTTTTTTTTTGCTAGAGTGCAAGAAGGGCCACATTGGAGGGGGGGCACCTTTCAAAGGACTGTCCTGCTTCGTTCCCAGACTCACATAATTGAGGATGGGGGAATCTTTCTTTCCCCTCCCCCCCCAACAAAAGGAAACGTCCCAGTGGTCAACTGGTGCACGGGGGGGGGGGGTTCGGTGGGCGGGGTCTGCTCCCTTCACGCCCAGGGGCGTCTCCACTGGCAGCCTCACCCAGGATGGGGAGCCTCCCCTCCCCCCCCAGAGGCTGCCATACTATGCAGCTGCCTCATGAGGGGGGGGGCGAAGAAGCAAATCCCGCACTTCTCGAACCAGAGACCCCTCATTTTCTCATTTTATATATATGCCCCCCCCCACTGCGCCGCCCCCTCCCCTCCCTTGAGGCTCCAAATGGGGGGGAGGGGGAGTCGAGGAAGCCCCGCCCTCCCCTTCTCCCGCCTCTGGACCCTTTCCCCTCCCCCCGCCGGGTCCATTCGGGACGGGGAAGGCGCCCCGCGCCCCTACGGCCACCCACCTGAGGAGGAGGCGGCAGCAGCCACCACCGCGCCTCCCTCGCCGGCCTCACACAGACAATATGGCGGAGGCACAAGGCTCGGCCGCCAGCCGCAGGGCCCAGAGCGAGGCTGGCCGGAAGCGGAAGTCGCTGCCGCGCCGCGCGCTCGGGCCTCTCTAGAACTCGGGAGGCTTCTCTGTGCGCTGACTGTCGGGGACGCATGCGCAGGACGCTTTCCAGGCGTTGCCTTCTGGGAGGTGTAGTTCTCTGAAAGGCAGGATTGGGGACCGAGCTGGGGGACTCTGACTAGCAACTGTTCAGAGGTGGGAGAGTATTATTATTATTGTTGTTGTTGTTGTTATCATCATTATTATCATTATTATCATCATTATCATTGTTATTGTTATCATCATCATTATTATCATTATTATTATTATTATCATCATCATCATTATTATCATCATCATCATTATTATTATTATTTTACCTATTTAGCTGGAAACTTGCAATGAGTTGTGGTCCATCTCACATTCCAAAGGCAGGAGAATTTGCTCAGGCCATTAAGGAAAAAACTCTGATTCCTTAATGACCTAAGGAATGTTAATCCTCTTTTGTCTGTTCCCTAATTACCCATTAGTCTGAGTGTTCCTGCTAATTAGTCACCCAAAAACTCAAAAGTGTTTTTCCTAGGTGCTCCAAGAGCATTATTATTATTATTATTATTATTATTATTATTATTATTATTTTCCATCCTTCCTCCCAAAGGAGCCCCGGGCAGCAAACAGAAAGTGATGAAAACATATTCAGAATATCTTAAAAATAAGTCTAGTACAGATGTAGACTGAGAGAGAACTGGAACGGCGTTTTGGAAGAGGAAGATCTTCAGTGCAAAGACAACAGAGACAGTTCCCTCCCCTTGATTAGTAGGTGTGACTTCTGCATTGCAAGGGGTTGGACTAGATAACCCTTAGGATCCCTTCCAACTCTACAATTCTATGATTCCTATACTGCATGAGACAGACCTCCTGGTATAAGATGGTATCTGCAGGACTCCCTCACTTGCAGAGCACAGTGATAAATTGGGTATATAAAGTGCAGGGTGTTTGAGGACTGGGACATTCGCAGGGAAGCAAAAATGCTTGTTTACAAAGCTATTGTACTACCAACCTTACTGTATGCTTGTGAAAACACGGACTACATATAAAGGCCATCTCCAACTCCTCGAAAGATTCCATCAGTGGTGTCTCCGAAAATTTTTACACATTGCTTGGGAAGACAGGAGAACGAATGCCAGTGTTGCATTTGCTTCACGTTGCAGCTTTTCGGGTTTCACTGTATACTTCCGGGTTTCACTGCGCACGCACACTCAGGAGTGTTCTGCAAGCTTTGCATATGCACAGAAGTGCCGTTCTAGTTGCGAACTTTTCGGGGTGCAAATAGCACCCCAGAACGGATCATGTCTGCAACTAGAGGTACCAACTGTACTGGAAGAAGCAAAGATCACCGGTGTTGAAGCAATGATCCTTCAACACCAACTTCTTTGGACTGGTCATGTTGTGCGGATGCCTGGTGATTGTCTTCCAAAGCAACTGCTCTATTCCAAACTTAAAAATGGAAAGCGTAATGCTGGTGGTCAACATAATAATAATAATAATAATAAACCTTTTTTTATATCCCACCCTCCCCGGTCAAAGTTGGGCTCAGGGCGGCTAACATCAGATACATAACATTGGTATAAAATCAAACAATAATTAAATTACCTCCTAAAAACATGTCAAAATCAAATTAAAGTCTAATTAGATGGCTTTCCACAGGGTTAGGGTTGGGGACAGTAAGTGCTAAACAGTAAGAGGTTTAAAGACTGTCTCAAGGCAAATTTAAAAATGTAGTACGTATAAACACCAACAATTGGGAAACTCAGGACGCAAGGGAGAAACGTGCTAAGAGGAAGGCACACTTGGCAAATCCACACCATGATCAACTCCCGCCCAGAAACCTATGTCTCCACTGTGGAAGGTCGTGTGGATCCAGATTTGGCCTCCACGGCTACTTACGGACTCTTTGTTAAACCTTGTTTATGGAAGACAATCTTGCTCAAGCTACGAGCGATCGCCGAAGAAGATAAGGGGTGAGATGATCTTTCAGGAATCCTGGTCCCAAGCTGTATATGGCTTTATGCATATAAGTCATGAATGTAATCACATCTGATTTAACTTTCTCCCCATTTACTTTCAACTTGTCATTATTTGGGCACCTCCTCCCCCACAAAAAATGTCTGAACAACCTGACAAAAAGCTTACCCAAGCTTTTATGGTATGTTCCTAGAATCATAGAACAATTTAGTTGGAAGGGACACATGTGTAAAGGTTGTTGGCATACAACGAGAGACCATGGAGTGTGTCTCCAGGAGCGAAGGCAAACGTGCTGGAGAATCGCAGCGCCTGCTGTGGCTGCAGAGACCGGGAACTCGTAACTGCTGTCTCCCGCGTTGTTTTTGCTGTGTTAGCAGTACCTAAGTGACCTCCCTGGACGCAAGCCTGGGCAGTGTGTCTTCAAATCTTGGGCTGCCCAGACAACAAGACCTCCCCTCCCTGCCTTGGCCTCACTGCTGTGGTCCAAAGGAAAGCAGAGCAATATGTTTGGCTGCAACTCAGGTGCTGGTCCCATCACCTCCTGGCAAATAGAAGGGGAAGAAATGGAGGCAGTGAGAGATTTTACTTTCTTGGGCTCCATGATCACTGCAGATGGTGACAGCAGTCATGAAATTAAAAGACGCCTGCTCCTTGGAAGAAAAGCAATGGCAAACCTAGACAGCATCTTAAAAAGCAGAGACATCACCTTGCCAACAAAGGTCCTTAAAGTTAAAGCTATGGTTTTCCCAGTAGTGATGAATGGAAGTGAGAGCTGGACCATAAAGAAAGCTGATCGCCGAAGAATTGATGCTTTTGAATTATGGTGCTGGAGGAGACTCTTGAGAGTCCCGTGGACTGCAAGAAGATCAAACCTCTCCATTCTTAAGGAAATCAGCCCTCTGAGTGCTCCCTGGAAGGACAGATCCTGAAGCTGAGGCTCCAATACTTTGGCCACCTCATGAGAAGAGAAGACTCCCTGGAAAAGACCCTGATGTTGGGAAAGATGGAGGGCACAAGGAGAAGGGGACGACAGAGGACGAGATGGTTGGATAGTGTTCTCGAAGCTACCAGCATGAGTTTGACCAAACTGCGGGAGACAGTGGAAGACAGGAGTGCCAGCTCTGATCCAGGGGGTCACAAAGAGTCGGACACAACTAAACGACTAAACAACAACAACAACTCAGGTGCAGGAGTTGCAGGAAGGAGGCCTACGAGATACCATCCAACCATCTTAGAGACTCCATTCTGGATTTTTCTGGATTTGTGGAGCATATGCTCCTTAGCCTTTTCTTCAACCGAGGATGTCCTTCCTGCAAGGCAGCGGGTACAGACTTTTCTTTGGAATTTTCTCCTGAAGTCTTTCTCACGAATGAGTAGAGCCACAAGGAAGGTAGAGGAGGTTTAGGATCAGAGTTTTCCTGTTCCTGATGATGAGATTACAGCAGAGGTTATATTTTCTGAGAATCCTCTGGAAAAACAATCTCTCAAAGGACCTGTTGATGGCATTTTACCATTGTACTGTGGAGAGTGTATTAACTTATGGTCTCTGTGTGTGGTTTGGGAGCTGCACGGTCAGGGAAAAAACATTGCTGTCCAGGGTTGTAAAGACTGCGGAGAGAATAATTGGGTGCACTCTTCCCACCTTGGATCAAATCTACGCTTCCAGGTGCCATAAGAAAGCTGCAGAGATAGCACAGGACAGTGCACACCCTGGAAATGATCTCTTTCAGCTTCTGCCTTCTGGAGGAAGGTAGAGGGTTATAAAGACTAGGACTAGCCGCCTGAGAAACAGTTTCTATCCAAATGCGATTTTGGTTTTAAACGCAGTGTAAGGTAGTCTCTGGGGACGTGGGTGGCGCTGTGGGTAAAAGCCTCAGCGCCTAGGGCTTGCTGATCGAAAGGTCGGCGGTTCGAATCCCCGCGGCGGGGTGCGCTCCCGTTGCTCTGTCCCAGCACCTGCCAACCTAGCAGTTCGAAAGCACCTCCGGGTGCAAGTAGATAAATAGGGACCGCTTACTGACGGGAAGGTAAACGGCGTTTCCGTGTGCTGCGCTGGCTCACCAGATGCGGCTTTGTCACGCTGGCCACGTGACCCGGAAGTGTCTCCGGACAGCGCTGGCGCCCGGCCTCTGAAATGAGATGGGCGCACAACCCTAGAGTCTGTCAAGACTGGCCCGTACAGGCAGGGGTACCTTTACCTTTACCTTTAAGGTAGTCTCTATGTGAGTATATTGTATTCAATTATGGGGTATCAGAGTTTTTAGGGGCTAACCAGGCTGGGATAGTTGGGATAGCAGGCTTGTTGGTTTTTTAATGTCTGGTGTAGATTTTTCAATTTCGTTGCTCTGTATGGGACAATGACAATAAAGATTATCGTATCGTTCCTAGATGGGCCACCTTCCCAGGCTGACTCCTACACATGTAAAAGGCGGTTCATAAATCTATAAACGATGAACAGAATTGTTTTGCCCAATAAGCAGGGAACTTTCTCGGCCATCGTAACTGATGGGATCCAATCGCCACATGAGCATTCACCACTAGGGGGCCTGATAGCCCTGCATGCTGTTTGCCAACCCAAATAGTCAACCAACATTCCCATACTGAGCCCAAAATAGATCTACTCCTCAAACGTGTTACATTTCAAATTTTCCTGTTGAATAACAGTGATTGTTGTTGTTGTTTTTTACTGATGAGGCTTCTGCTAATCCTTTCGTTTATGCACTGTTTTTAAACCAAACTGGGTGCAAGATTTGTATCGCTGGGAAAAGTGACTTGGATTCTTGCAACAGAACAAGCAAGCCTGGTTTTTTTTAATAAAAAAAAAACTGTTGTTAAAGTGTGCAGAAACAGAGAGAGCAGATTGTTCATCCTGATATGGTGGCAGGGAGATTTTTAAGGAGTGTTTAAGGACCAACCAATAGGGACGCGGGTGGCGCTGTGGGTTAAAGCCTCAGCACCTAGGGCTTGCCGATCGAAAGGTCGGTGGTTCGAATCCCCGCGGCGGGGTGCGCTCCCGTTGTTCGGTCCCAGCGCCTGCCAACCTAGCAGTTCGAAAGCACCCCCGGGTGCAAGTAGATAAATAGGGACCGCTTACCAGCGGGAAGGTAAACGGTGTTTCCGTGTGCCGCTCTGGCTCGCCAGAGCAGCGTTGTCACGCTGGCCACGTGACCCGGAAGTGTCTCCGGACAGCACTGGCCCCCGGCCTCTTTGAGTGAGATGGGCGCACAACCCTAGAGTCTGTCAAGACTGGCCGGTACGGGCAGGGGTACCTTTACCTTTACCTTTAAGGACCAACCAAGGAAGGTGGCAGACTCTGAAGGTTTTCTAAACAGAGGTTGAATGGCCATCTGTCAGGGATTCTTCACTTGTGATTCCTGCCTTCCAGGCGGTTAGACTAGATGATCCTTGGAGGCCCCTTTCCTGTCCTATGATTCTATGATTCATTCATTCTGATATAGTTGTGGGAAGGCTGGACGATGCTGTGTCAAAAGCCAGCGTTAACCCACACTTTCCAGTGTGTTTTCTTTCCTCCTTGCAAGAAGCCCAGTCTTTCATAGAATCATAGAACGGTAGAGTTACAGGGGGACCTGCGGGTCATCTATTCCAACCCCATGCAATGCAACTAAATCAGGGTGGTTGCACCAGTCGTCCGGATCAACTATAGCTGCGCGAGCTGAATTTGTCAGCATTTGATTGGTTCCCACCTGAAAATAGTGACTGTGTTGAAGTGCACAGCTGACTTGACAAAGTGCAAGGAATTGTGTATTGCCCTGTGCTTTGAAAGTGCTTTCAGGTTAAAGAGTTTTGTCTCTACAGTGGTACCTCGGGTTAAGTACTTAATTCGTTCCGGAGGTCCGTTCTTAACCTGAAACTGTTCTTAACCTGAAGCACCACTTTAGCTAATGGGGCCTCCTGCTGCTGCCGCGCCACCGGAGCACAATTTCTGTTCTCATCCTGAAGCAAAGTTCTTAACCCGCGGCAATATTTCTTGGTTAGCGGAGTCTGTAACCTGAAGCCTATGTAACCTGAGGTACCACTGTATATTAAAAGAATGGGAGTTTGGACTGCATACGAACGGAAGGTTCAGCTTCCACCCATTCCTGAAAAGGATAAATGTACCAATGTAGCCTGGATGGGTAAATCCTAGCCATCTCAGTCTGCTACAGCAACAACAATAACATTTCTTTTCTTTCTTTTTTTAGTTTTTTAATACATCATTTTCAACAGTCATTCAACATACCGTTAGTTCATATCTTATACAATTTTTTGGACTTCTGAAAATTTTTTCACTTAATTTACATTTCTTAATTTTACTATTGCTTTTAATTATCTTATCTATTAACTCTCTCATCATAGCCTTCCTTGCAATATTTCATATATTCCTCCTTACAAAACTTCTTGCAGCCATACTAGCGTAATCTGTTGATTACAGTTGCTTTTCAAATAGTTCACATATTTATTCCAGTCTTCTGAGAATCTCTGGTCCCGCAGGTTTCAAATCCTTCCTGTCATCTTATCTAATTCCGCATAGTCCATTAATTTCGTCTGCCATTATTCTTTCGTCGGTAATTCTTCTTGCTTCCATTTCTGTGCCAAACAACAATAACCTTTCTGAAGGCTAGCATCCATCCAAGTCGTTGTGTGAATTATGTGGTTGTGTGAATCGCTGCAAAAGATGCAGGGGACAGGTGTGCGTAAAGTTTGCATGGGCTAATTTATATGCACAGATGCAAATTTAGAAGCCATTTGACTGCAATGGAAACAGAAAAACATCTCACCATAGCAGGCCTGTGTGCTTGCTTTTTTTGCTGTCTAGATGTTAACAGCTGGAGAGCAACTTTGAGGCCCTCCCTGCCACCTAGTGTGATCAGACCACTTCCAAGCATTCCCAGGTCAAGTTCCACTCACGTTGCAGGGTGCTGGCCAGGTTTCGAGGGCTCCTGACAAAAGATGCCACTTTTTCCTCCTGGCAGTTGCTGCTGCCCATTTCCTTGTCCTGTCCATCAAGGTCAAGTCAGCACCCAGAGGGAGAGAGCAGAGGGTGCCTCACTAAGGTAAAGAGAAAAGACCACTGACAGTTAAATCCAGTCGCGAACGACTCTGGGGTTGCAGTGCTCATCTCGCTTTACTGGCCGAGGGACCCGACATTTGTCCGCAGACAGTTTTTCCGGGTCATGTGGCCAGCATGACTAAGCCGCTTTTGGCGAACCAGAGCAGTGCACGGAAACGCCATTTACCTTCCCGCTGGAGCGGTACCTATTTATCTACTTGCACTTTGACGTGCTTTCGAACTGCTAGGTTGGCAGAAGCAGGGACCGAGCAACGGGAGCTCACCCCGTCGCGGGGATTTGAACCTCCAACCTTCCAATCGGCAAGCCCTAGGCTCAGTGGTTTACACCACAGCACCACCCGCGTCCCTTGCTCACTCACTAAGTGAGGGCAAATGATGGCAAGTGAGCAGTCAGTGAGGGCAAGGTAGAGGAGAGCAGGCTCAGGCGAGGCCCTGGTGTTTGGCAGTGGGTCTCCTGTTGGGGATTTGGGCTTTGGAAGATGCCCAACTTTGTTTGTTTGATAACATTTATACACTGCTTGATTGTAAAAAAAATAAATCCTCAAAGCGATTTATGGAAAAAGGTAAAACATAAAAGTTATCAGTAGGAAAAGTTAGCAATAACTTAAAACTTTTGAAAAGTGAAGATAACAATAGACTAAAAACAGATTAAAACTCATTGACTTTCTAAGCATCTGAGTAGGAATGGTTTTAGCAGGTGCTGAAAGGAGTACATTTGTACCTCGGCTCCCGAACACCTTGGGAGTCGAACGGCTCCCGAATGATCGAAAACTGGAAGTGAGTGTTTTTTTGGAAGCTGAACATCCAGTGGAGCTTCCGCTATTGTTTCCGGCACACCTGCCCAATCGGAAACCAATCAGAAGCCGCGCCTTGGTTTCCAAACGTTTCAGAAGTCGAATGGACTTCCGGAACGGATTCTGTTTGACTTCCGAGATACAACTGTACAGAGAAGGCCTCTGCTTGATATCAATAGGCAGGGAGTTCCTAAGTAGGGATGATGGTGATTTAATTTTTACCCCACCCATCTGACTGGGTTGCCTGAGCCACAATGGACAACTTCAAACATATATAGAAACATGGTTGTTGTTTAGTTGTTTAGTCGTGTCCGACTCTTCGTGACCCCATGGACCAGAGCACGCCAGGCACTCCTGTCTTCTACTGCCTCCTGCAGTTTGGTCAAACTCATCCTGGTAGCTTCCAGAACACTGTCCAACCATCTCGTCCTCTGCCGTCCCCTTCTCCTTGTGCCCTCCATCTTTCCCAACATCAGGGTCTTTTCCAGGGAATCTTCTCTTCTCATGAGGTGGCCAAAGTCTTGGAGCCTCAGCTTCACAATCCTTCCAGTGAGCACTCAGGGCTGATTTCCTTCAGAATGGAGAGGTTTGATCTTCTTGCAGTCCATGGGACTCTCAAGAGTCTCCTCTAGCACCATAATTCAAAAGCATCAATTCTTCGGCGATCAGCCTTCTTTATGGTCCAGCTCTCACTTCCATACATCACTACTGGGAAAACCAGAGCTTTAACTATACGGACCTTTGTTGGCAAGGTGACGTCTCTGCTTTTTAAGATGCTGTCTAGGTTTCTCCCAAGGAGCAGGCGTTTTTTAATTTCGTGGCTGCTGTCACCATCTGCAGTGATCATGGAGCCCAAGAAAGTAAAATCTCTCACTGCCTCCATTTCTTCCCCTTCTATTTGCCAGGAGGTGATGGGACCAGTGGCCATGATCTTCGTTTTTTTGATGTTGAGCTTAACACCATATTTTGCGCTCTCCTCTTTCACCTGGGGTCTCAGCTACACAGCTGCTAATAAAATGATTTAAATGTGTTTCAAAGTGCAATATACAAATGTGACACTAGATGGCGACAGTGAGCTATGCCAAATTCAATGTATTTTTCAAAACATTTTTTAAAAAAGCATTTTCGCAGCATTGTTTTTTTATAAGTGTGTAGATTCCACCCAGTAGGTCACTTTGGTGCTGCTATTGCATCTATTTGACATCACCCTGAAGGCACACTCTGTTGTCTCTCAAGACAGATAGGTGCCAACAACCCATTGATTTATAGCTTTCTCCAGATGTTCAGGCTGGGTAGGTTGACTGTGGCTTGGGCAGGGCTAGAGAGAGAGAGATTATGATGGCAGACCCATTTGTTCTAACGGCAGAGAACTGCAAGGAACAGTTTGCACCAAGCTGTGGGAAGCCCTAGAGGAAGCACTACAAACTTGAGTTTATATACAAGCAGAATCAATAGACAGATAGCAAAACCGCTTGTCCTGCATCAGGTTCTGAGACCAACAACTTATACCTTCACGGTTCCCCAGCATGCCTCCAGTACAGCTGAAATTCATACCACTCTGCTCCCTCTGTGTCCAAAATTTAACTGCCAAAATTCTCTCCAGATGTGCCTCTGTCCTTCCCCACAAACTCCGAAGGGTGCTGCATTCCAAAGGCTGGAGAGAGACTCCAGATCATTAAGGAAGGCAGTTATTAACTCCTGTTGGAGAAACGTCAAGCACTGAATCTCCCACCCATCCCACCCTCTGACTTTTAGCAATCCATCAGGTTCACAGTGGATGGTCACCGAACACACGTATCGCCGGGTGGGTGTGAAACGAAAAATGCTAGAAGTTCTTAATAAATAATGTCCCAAAATTATCTTAACTTCTTATTTATAACTCAAAACAATGTTCAGATTCTCTTTTACTAAAAACCATGAAGCCTTCCTGCTTGGTATCATGTCCATGGAAATTAAGAAAACTTGGAGACCTCTATTCATGTACGCAACCACAGCGGCGAGGATTTTAATAGCCAAGAACTGGAAAAGTAACAATATTCCCACAAAAACAGACTGGTTAGCGAAAATAATTGACTATTTACACCTTGCAAAATTGACAGGGAGAATAAGAGGAAACACAATACAAAAAGTCAATAATGGATAATATTTAAAGAATACCTAAAAAATTACACGGACAATGTAAATCTCCTGACAGATTTAGAATGAATCTTGAAAACAGAAAATGTATAGCAAAACTTGTTTAGATAAAAAATAGGAAAGCAGAATAATAAAAGTGAAATGCGTACCGATTAACAAACTATAAAGCAGCACAATGAGAATAGCTGGAAGTCTAATATTCATGGTGTGTCTATGTTGGGTATGTATGTAGGTATTGTATGTATTGTTCTGCTTAAGCTTTGTGTAGATTGGTGTATAATAAAGAGTATGTTTAGAGTTAGAAAAATACAATAAAATGCTAGAAGTTCTTGTTGATTACTGAAAGTAATTACTGCATTACTGAAAGTTCAGCATTGTAAGGGAAGGGTGGGCAGAAAGTGGTACTGGTAGATCTCTATGCAATTTGCAGGATATTGGCAAGAGTTTTGCACACCCAATTGCCAAACGAAAGCCAGCAGCCAGAAATCTCTTCCCACTCCTGTCCAATTGAGGTGCTTATAAATACAGTGGTGCCCCGCAAGACGAATGCCTCGCAAGACGGAAAACCCGCTAGACGAAAGGGTTTTCCATTTTGGAGGTGCTTCGCAAAACGAATTTCCTATGGGCTTGCTTCGCAAGACGAAAATGTCTTGCGAGTTCCTGCGATTTTTTTTTCGCTCCCCACCCCCTTTTTCTAAGGCACTAAGCTGCTAATAGCCTTTTAGCAGCTAATCCGCTAATCCCTTAAACCTTTAATAGCCGCTAATAGCCGCTTAACCGCTAATAGCGCTAATCAGCTAATGGGGTTGCTTCGCAAGACGAAAAAACCGCTAGACGAAGAGACTCGCGGAACGGATTCTTTTCGTCTTGCGAGGCACCGCTGTACCTTTTTGGGGGGATACAGGAAAGTGTTTCAGCTTCTCCCAGGCTCAGGAGCATGAAGCGTACTGGAAGAATTCTCAGTACTGGCTAATTTTTATTATTTTTTACGAGGTCGTTCCCAATGGGCCTTTCTCCATCGGACCCCACCTGCCCTTCTGGCCGAGACCCACGTCAAAGGCTTCAAGCTGAGGTGTCAGAACAATCACTTGATAACAAGGCCTATTTTTAGAGTGAGGATACAGCCAGGACTCTGACAATGGGGGGAAGGGGGCTGGGTTTCCCCCCCAGTGACCACTCGGCTGCAGAAAGGCCCGAAAGATTTCCTCGATGGCTTGGAGGTGTACAATGCAAGGAAAATGGAGCCGAGAGAGAGAGAGAGAGACAGACAGACACTGCAAGCCAGAGATTATCTGCTCCTTTACCCAATGCCAATGACCCTGGGAGAGGGCAGGAAAGCTGCCGTCAGGGGGTGGGCAAAGCTCCTGCTGAAACGGGAAAACAAGGTGAAACGTGGTCGGGGGACTCAGGTTTTCCACTGGGCTTCTCCAAGACCGGGAGGAATGCTGGACGGACTCCTCTTTGACCCGACCACAGCCTTAAACGATTCTCTGTTGTTCCATTATCCCAAAGACACCTTTGTCCACCCAGGACTAAGCCAGGAAGTGCACAGGTCAAGGGATAATACAACATGGCCAGCATGGTTGCATTCAACCATCAAGCTTTCCATCCAGCCCATCCTATTGTATTCACTAGGGAAATTTGCAATAAAAACCCTTCCAGGACAATTTCTGTGCTACTCCCAATCCCTAGTGGTGTCTTTCCGTGGGAAACCCATCTACCTGCCCAACCAGTTTTGTTGTGTGGGCTGCTGTTTCTGTGGTACAGCCAGTGGCTCTTTTCAATTAAAGGCCTGGGGGCTTGGCTCGCAGTCGCACTGCATCATGGGGACGAGAGCCAGCATGGTGTAGTGGCTAAGAGCGGTAGACTCGTAATCTGGGGAACCAGGTTCGCTCCTCTGCTCCTCCACATGCAGCTGCTGGGTGACCTTGGGCCAGTCACACTTCTCTTAAGTCTCTCAGCCCCACACACCTCACAGAGTGTTTGTTGTGGGGGAGGAAGGGAAAGGAGAATGTTAGCCGCTGTGATACTCCTTCGGGTAGTGATAAAGCGGGATATCAAATCCAAACTCTTCTTCTTCTTCTTCTGACCTCATTGCAGTGGCCCAGCATTGAAGAGACACCTATAGGAGGGTGACTGACCAGAGTGAGGCCTTGTCAGGATATAGCACTTGTGCTGCACCGGTTTCTGATTTGCTCCTGCGCCGAGTTCAAGGTGTTACACTCAGTATATAAAGCTCTTAGCAACTTGGGACCAGTTTACCTACGAGGTCGTCTTACCCCAACACACTTTTTCCTTTGACAGAACAGGCACCGCTACAAGTGCCACATCATACCTGTTCCACATTTAGAAGAACTTTTGCGAACCCTCCAAGTGTCCCTATTTTGCAGGGACAGTCCTTGATTAACAGAAGCTGCCCCAGTTACTGATTTGATCCCGGAATGTCCCGCTTTTCCTTAGGACATCCCTACTTTCATGGGAGGGTAAGGAGCTATGTGACCCCCGAGCCAAGGAGATAACTAACTATACAACCTTTAGAAGACATCGGAAGACAGGGAAGGTTTTTTAATGTTTTATTATGTAAAGAAGGCTGATCACCGAAGAATTGATGCTTTTGAATTCTGGTGCTGGAGGAGACTCTTGAGAGTCCCATGGACTGCAAGAAAATCAGACCTCTCCATTCTGAAGGAAGTAACGGAACGGGTTACTTCCGGGTTTCGCCACTCGCACATGCACTTAAAATGACATCACACGCATGCGCAGAAGTGGCGAATTGCGACCCTCGCATGCGCAGACGCAGGTTGCGTTCTGCTCAGGATGCGAACGGGGCTCCGGAATGGATCCTGTTCGCATCCAGAGGTACCACTGTACCCCTAAACATTTTTTTAGAAAAAGAACTAATAATAATAATAATAATAATAATAATAATAATAATAATAATAATATCATCTATACCCCACCCATCTGGACATACTTGTCCATCCTGAAAATGCTCAGAAGTGACCTGTGCAAAACAGCAGCAAAAAAATAAAATAAAATGTGAACGCAGGTTCATATTTAATTCCTAAGGGCTTCCCTTTCCGTGGCTGTTTCGCAGCACAGCACTGACCTGATCCACAAGGGCTGGCCGAGCCAGGAAGAGGGGGAAAGAGCACATGGAGGTCGAGCCCTCGGGCTCTTGGGTGGGTGCAGAGATGCCACTTCCCCTTGTTTTCTTGCTTCGGCGGAGAGGTAGCGGCTGTTTTTACGGAGCGTTGTCCAGGTGACCTTCAAGCAAAGGCTGAATAGGCCCCGGAGACTTCCCCTGGACAGCTCAGCGAGGAACTGGGCCAAGGAGTGCTCTAATTGCCTCCCCGTTTTTTCCCCCCCTTCTCCTCTCCCCTTCCTAATTTACTGAGTGCTAAATACAAATATTACAACTTCCCCTCCTTGGGGCTGGTTTACGCAGGCAGCCCCCGGCAGGGCATTGTCCTATTGTTTTCAGAGGGAAGCCAGGGCTGGAAATTAACCTGCTGTTCACCCCAGTCCTGGGTTTCACACCCTGTCCCTGCTGGGGATTGAGAAGCAGGGAGGGGTTGCAAAGGAGGAGAAAGAGAGAAACAGCTACTTGGGAGACAAACTGATGGAATGGAGCAATGCACGGAACTGCCCTTTAAAGAAACAACAACAACCAATTTATTCGTGTTCATCTGTTCTCTGTCTATCTGGTTTCACCGTCAAACAAGCCGGACTCTCTGCAAAAGAATTAATGGACGCAAGGTATGTTTAGCCTGGAGGAGAGGAGACTGAAAAGGTATACGAGAGCAATCTACAAATATCCAAAGGGGTGCCACATGCGGCATGGGACCCACGTACCTATGGGACCGCCTCCTGGTATGCCCCATAGAGGACCTTAAGGTCCACAAATGACAACATTGTGGAGGTCCCAGGTCGCAAGGTGGTTCGATTGGTCTCAGCTAGGGCCAGGGCCTTTTCAGTACTGGCCCCAACTTGGTGGAACACTCTGTCCCAAGAGACTAGGGCCCTGCTGGACTTGACATCTTTCTGCAGGGCCTGCAAGACAGAGCTGTTCCGCCTGGCCTTTGGTTTGGACTCAGTCTGACCCTTATGTTTCCTTCCCCTTATGGTTTTGATCTATGGGCTACTTTTAAAATGAGGCTGCATTTTAAATTGCATTTTAACCTGTATTTTAAATTGTTTTCTTTTTTCCTATTATGTTTTTACTGTAACTTTACTAGTGTTAGCCGCCCTGAGCCCAGCTCTGGCCAGGGAGGGCGGGGTATAAATAAATTATTATTATTATTATTATTATTATTATTATTATTATTATTATTATTATTAAAGATGGAGCAAGCTTCAAATGGCAGGAAAGGAGATTCCAACTAATGGATTCAAATGGCAAGAAAGGAGGTTCCAGCTAAACATCAGGAAGAACTTTCTCACAGTAAGAGCTGTTTGACAGTGGAACATTCATGACAGATGATAACAGATACAGTGGTACCTTGGTTCTCAAACATAATCCGTTCCGGAAGTCCGTTCCAAAACCAAAGCATGCTTTCCCATATAAAGTAATGCAAAACGGATTAATCCATTCCAGACTTTTAAAAACAACCCCTAAAACAGCAATTTAACATGAATTTTACTATCTAACGAGACCATTCATCCATAAAATGAAAGCAATAATCAATGTACTGTACTATAAAATAAATAAGACAGAATTGTAGAATTAAAATTATTTTTCCCCCTTACCTGCACTGATGATAGTCATTGTTTGGATGGGGGGCTTTTATCTATTTCCGCAGTCACACAATCAATCAATCAATCAATCAGTAGCTGAACTGGGTTCCACACAAAAACAAATTAACCAAAAAAGCCTCGAAGACAAAAATGCAAAATAAATAGCGAAAACAAAAGTGCCAAACTTAATGCGTTCGACTTCCAAAATATTTGAAAACCAAGGGGCAACTTCTGATTGGTGCAGGTGCCCCGGAAACAATATCCGACAGCTGCATTGGACATTCGGCTTCTGAAAAACGTTCGAAAACCAGAACACCTCCGGGTTTTCGGCGTTTGGGAATCAAGGCATTTGAGTACCAAGGTACCACTTTATAAGCCACAAGATCCCGGAGAACCTACAGATTCAGATGCAGTATGCCTCTGTGTTTCAGATGCCCTCCAAACATCTGTGGACAGTACCTGACCTTTGTCAGATGATAGGAACATAGGAAGGGTTTTTCCCCACCCCGTATGGAGATGGCAGGACATGAACCTGCGACCTTGTGCATTGAAACCAAATGCTCTATCGCTGAGTTACGGCCAAGGGGACTTTGAAATAAAGAGAACGAACCTCTCTCCCAAGAGCGTGCAGAGTAGGTAAAATATTTTCCGCAATTTAAAGAATTCACGTTCCCTACCTGCCGTAAATCCTTGAAGCAGAAGAATTTATAGTTAGCCTTGCGGAGGAGTCTGTTAAGAATTAAAAATGGTCTCCATGAGAAAGAAAGCAAAGCAAAGCAGAGGCTCAGTCCAGACATCACATCAAATCAAATCATTGTTTGTATTAACCATAGTTTAGAACTCAAACCAGGATTTGTGCTTCCAGACATGCACGGGCAAAGAAAGGTTTAAACCAGCCTTCTCCACCCTGCTGTCTTTCAGATGTTTTGTGCTATATCAGCCCCAGCCGACATTGTCGCAAGGGGTGGGTCTGAACCCGTGTCCGGCACTCGCAGGTATTCCTACACACACTACCAAGAGGTCTAGGACCTTTTGCTGGAGTTTGAAACGTGTGTTTCTTATGAATATGTGTTCATTCTTCGGTACAGTCAGACATGCATCCTAAAATTAACTCTGTAGCACTTGGGCCTGGATGCAGGTATGAATGATCAGCCTAGGGACATGATGGTATTTCTGCTTCCACACTATCAACCCATCCTTACAACCCCCTATCTGTGCCCAAGTACAGGTGAAACTCGGAAAATTAGAATATCGTGGAAAAGTTTCAGTAATTCAACTTAAATGGTGAAACTAATATATGAGATAGACTTGTGACATGCAAAGCGAGATATGTCAAGCCTTTATTTGTTATAATTGTGATCATCATGGCGTACAGCTGATGAAACCCCCAATTTAACAATCTCAGAAAATTAGAATATTAAATGAAATCAGCAAAACAAGGAGTGCAAATAGAGCAATATTGGACCTCTGAGAAGTAGAAGCATGCATATGTACTCAGTACTTGGTTTGGGCCCCTTTTGCATCAATTACTGCCTCAATGCAGCGTGGCATGGATGCTATCACCCTGTGGCACTGCTGAGGTGTTATGGAAGACCAGGAAGCTTCAATAGCAGCTTTCAGCTCTTCTGCATTGCTCGGTCTCATGTCTCTCATCTTTCTCTTGGCAATGCCCCATATGGGGTTCAGGTCAGGCGACTTTGCTGGCCAATCAAGCACAGTAATCCCATGGGCATCGAACCAGGTTTTGGTACTTTTGGCAGTGTGGGCAGGTGCCAAAGTCCTGCTGGAAAATGAAGTCAGCATCCCCATAAAGCTCGTCTGCGGAAGGAAGCATGAAGCGCTCCAAAATCTCCTGGTAGACGGCTGCGTTGACTCTGCACTTAATGAAGCACAGTGGACCAACACCAGCTGATGACATGGCTCCCCAAATCAACACAGACTGTGGAAACGTCACACTGGACTTCAAGCATCTGGCATTGTGTGCCTCCCCATTCTTCCTCCAGACTCTGGGTCCTTGGTTTCCAATTGAGACCCAAAAGCTGCTGTCAGGGCTGGCTCCGGGTCCCAGCTCACCAAGGACCAACGCTAGCCGGTAGTAAAGTATCAAAGTCTTTATTGAAGAATAGATTCCATTTCAAAGCCTCAGCGTCCCAGCCCTACATCTGGACTCTAGACCGGCGAAGCTCCGTCTGAGTCTCCGCCCCCTGTGCACCAGTTTAAGACTCTAATCTTACTCCACCTCTTCCTTCTCTCTCTCTTCCTCTGGGTCCTACTACCCCCCGGGGTCTCCTCCCTCCTGGACTCTTCTGACGCAGACGTTGACCCCTCTGACTCCTCCCCCTCTCTTCGGCGGGCTTTAGGACCTGGCTCCCTACCCGGGCTGCCCACCTTGCCGCCCTCCTGTACATTTGAACTTGGCGCGCGCGCGCGTTTAACTTTCCTGATGACTGTTTCCTCGCTCCCTGACGAGGGTGTGGTCACTCCTGCCTCACGTTCTCCCGCTGCCCGCGCGCCACCTGATCCCGATGCCTGGGACTCCTCCCCCCTACTGCCATCTGGGGGGGACGCTGGTCCGGATTTCCAGCTGCTACTCTCTGAGTCCCCTCTGGCCCCTTCTTCCCGAGGTGCCCCCCTGGGCACTCCCCTTGCCCTGACTATGGGGGCCCCTTTCTGTGAATCCTCCGAGTCACTGGAGAGACTCAGAGACCTCGGACTGCTGTCATAGCTGACATTTCCTTCGGACTCCTCCCCCTCGCTCTCCATTTCCTCCCTCTCCTGTGACTCTGCTCCTGAACCCCTGACATCCATCCCCCCCTCGAAGCCCCCCCTTCCCCCCTCCCCCTCCTCCGGCGGGGGTGCTGGGTGCTCCGTCGTTGTGGGGGTGAATGGCGGATACAGTTCGTCCCCCTTGGCGTGCATCCAGCCGGATAAGTCCGGCTCGTCCTCCTTGTCTTCGCCGACCTCGATCTCCTCTGCTTCCATCTCCGTGCCGCCATGCTCGAACCCAACGTCCTCCCCCAGCACGTCCATGTCCATCTCACCCTCGGTCCCCTCTGGGTCCGTTGCCTGCCAAGGACCCCCCAGCCACCTCTTGCTCCACCGCTCCTCTCCTCGATCGTCCCACCAAAACGAGCGGTCTGAGGCAAACCCCGAGGGCGAGCCCTCCGGGGAACGTGCTTCTATTGCCGGTTCCTCGTCCGAGGTGAACCCCTGGAATGTGCTGGTTGAAAGCGTGGGTGTGAAAAGCCAGTCGTCGAAATACTCGGCTGGCATGGGCCTGTGTGGGAACAAGGCATGAAACTCCTCCTTGAGAAGAGGCTCGTTCAGGGCATAGTCCGGCACCCAACGGTTGGCGCTGGCCGGGGTACCTTCACTGGCGAGAAAATATTCTACTCCCTCTTCCCCCCATCTCGAGTCTAAAATCTCTGTGGCCTGGTTGATGGGCTCCCTTCTTGGCGACTCCCTCCTTGGGGGGGTCTCACCATACAGGTCTGGTGCCGTGCCCTGCGCCTGAAATCGGTGAGGTGCTTTGTAGGGCGTGAGCACCGACCTATGGAATACTGGGTGCATTCTGGATCCCTCCGGAAGTGTCAACCGGAAGGCCACCGGATTGATCTGTGCCTCAACTTGGTAAGGTCCTAGCTGCTTATGTCCGAGTTTCTTCTTAGCTAATGATCTGGTCGGCACTGCGTGGGCCGCTAACCACACCCAGTCTCCCACCTGTATGTCCTCCCCAACCCTTCTGTGCTTGTCCGCCTGCAGTTTGTATGCGTGCTTTGCAAGCTCTAACTGCCTCCTAAGCTGTTCGTGAACCTCCTGCAATTCTGCCGCCAAGACTTCCGCTGCCTGTGGCTCCCCCTCCCCCAGTCTCTCTAATCCCGGGAAGGTTCTGGGATGCCTCCCGTTGTTGGCGAAGAACGGTGTCACCCCCGTGGACACGTGCTTCGTGTTGTTGTAGGCGAACTCAGCGAGCGGCAGGTAGTCCACCCAGGTTGTCGGCTGCTGATTTGCATAGCATCTCAGGTACTGCTGCATGATGGCGTTGACGCGCTCCGCTTGGCCGTTGGTCTGCGGGTGTCTCGCCGACGCTAGGTTGATCTTGACGTTCAGGAAACCCATCAGCTTCTGCCAGAAGTTCGAAATGAACTGGCGCCCCCTGTCGGACAAGATAGACCGTGGCAGACCGTGCACCCTGAAGACGTGGTCTATGAACAGTTTGGCGGTCTGTTCTGCCGTGGCCACCTTCGCGCATGGAATGAAGTGGGCCATTTTAGTGAACATGTCCACCACCACTAGCACTGCCGTCTTACCCCTTGAGCTGGGTAAATCCGTGACAAAGTCCAGGGCCACCCTCTCCCACGGTTCGCTCGGGGTCTGCAGCGGTTCGAGCAGTCCCGCCGGAGGTTTGTGCACTGACTTGGCCCTTTGGCAGGTGTCGCACCTCGAGACGTACTCCGTGACTTCCCCCCTCATCTTGGGCCACCAAAAATCTCTGGCAACTAGTTCTGCCGTCTTCTCCTTGCCAAAGTGCCCGGCGGTGGGTGCGTCGTGCAACTGCTGCAGTACTTTCGCACGGAGGTCGTCTCCCGGTACATAGAGTGCTCCTCTGCGGATGAGCAATCCGTCCCGTATTTGGAACTCGTCGTCCTTCACCGTGCCCTTGCACACCTCCTCCATCTTGGCTTGTGCGAAGGGGTCCTCCTGCAGTGCTCGACGGACCGCCTCCAGGTCCACGGTTGCTGAAGCGCACGCCCACGCTTTCGGAGCGAAAATGTGCTTGGCCGCTGCTGGTGCTGCCTCTTCGAGGTATTGCGGCTTTCTGGACAGTGCATCTGCCATGATGTTGTTGTCGCCTGGGATGTATTCTATCCTGAAGTCGAAATCCGCAAAGAATTACGCCCATCTGATGTGCCGCTGGTTCAGGAACCTTGCCGTGCGCCAGTACTCCAGGTTCTTATGATCCGTGCAAACCTGCACTGTGTGTTTGGCCCCGACGAGGAAGTGCCGCCACGCCTTGAATGCTGCATGAATGGCCAGCAACTCCCTGTCCCAGATGGTGTAGTTCTGCTCCGACTCGCTGAGCTTCCTAGAGTAGAAGGCACACGGTCTCCAGTCCCCATGCGGGTCCTTCTGCAACAGTACGGCGCCCACGGCTCTGTCTGAGGCGTCTGTTTCCACCCTCATCGGTTTGCTGGGGTTCACATGCAGTAGCTGCCCTTCGGACGAGAAGAGACGCTTAAGGTTCTGGAAGGACTGCTCCGCTTGCTCCGTCCAGATGAACTTCTTCTTCTTGGAGCTGAGCGTGTCGGTAATGGCCGCCGTCTGCATCGCGAACCCCTTGATGAACTTGCGGTAAAAGTTGGCGAACCCCACAAACCGCTGGACCTCCTTCCGATTGCGCGGGCTCTTCCAGTCCAACACTGCGCGAACCTTGGCGCTGTCCATGGCAAGCCCCTTGTCCGACAGCTTGTAGCCCAGGAAATCCACCTCCTTCCTGTCGAACTGGCACTTCTCCAGCTTGGCATACAGCCGATGCTCCTGCAGTCTCTGCAGAACTTCCTTGACGTCACCTTCGTGGGTCTCCTCAGATTCCGAGAATATCAGGATGTCGTCCAAGAAGCAGACGCATTTCTTGTAGAGGAGACCCGCCAGGACGTGATGCATGAAGGCTTGAAAACAGTGAGCGCCATTTTGTAAACCGAAGGGCATAACTCTGTATTCATATGTGCCCAGGGGCGTGAACATGGCAGTCTTCCACTCGTCTCCTTCCCGTATGCGAATCAGGTTGTACGCCCCTCGCAGATCCAATTTTGTAAAAACGCGTCCTTTCCTCACTGTTGCAAGCAGGTCATCTATTTTGGGCATGGGAAAGGCCGTGGGCTTGGTCTTGGCATTTAAGAGCCTGAAATCAACTACAAGCCTCTTTTGGGGGCGTGTCCTTTTTCTTCACAAAGAATACAGGACTGCCCCCCGCTGCCTTCGACTCCCGGATGAAACCGCGCTTCAAGTTGAGGTCTATGAACTCCTTGAGCTCCTGTAGCTCGTCCTCAGACATGGAATACAGTTTCCCGGCTGGCAGCGTCGCTCCTGGCAGGAGGTCAATCTTGCAGTCATAGGGCCTGTGGGGAGGCAGCTTGTCCGCTTCCTTCTCGCAGAAAACCTCCAAAAACGCTGCGTACTTGCGCGGCACTGCTTGCAGCGTGCCTAATTGTAGCTGCGGGTCGTCCCCTCCTTCTTCCGGGCTAGGAAGGATGCAATGTTCCGCGCAATAGGAGGAGCCGAAGGTCAGTTGGCGCTGGTACCACGCCAATGCTGGGCTGTGCCTGTGCAGCCAACTCATGCCCAAGACTACAGGCGTGTCCGACAGGTGGGTGACATTGAAGCTGATGACTTCTTGGTGATTTCCAATCCGCATCACCATTGGTTGCGTTTGTTGCACCACCTGCCCCCCTAACAAGTCTCTGCCATCCACCGTGACAACGTTCAGGGGCAGCGTGGCTGGTAGCAGTGGTATATTGTGCTGCTGAATGAATTCCAGTCCTATAAAGTCAGCGTTACTGCCGGAGTCAATGGTGATCGGCACTTCCAGAGTGCGTCCATTGGGCAGTTGGAGAGACGCTGTAAGCTGCACCACTGGTTTGGGTGGGAGGGGGTCTGTGGGTTGCAAAAGTGCTGGGGATTGCTTCATTGACTTGTCTGGCTGGACCCCAGTGCCTCTTCCTCCAGCCAGACTCCGTCGTTTAACTGTTGCTGTGTTTTCAATTGAGCTGCGTCTGTGACTGTTGCCGAGGCTGCAGTGTGCTTGTGGAGCCTCTGGGGACACTCTTTCGCCATGTGTTGAGCACTGTCGCAGATGTAGCATTTCCTGTTCCCTCTAGGAGGCTTCGTTTTGGCTGCTCCCGGTGTTAGGGCTCTGGTAGCTGACTGAGCCCTGGCACCCCCTATCTCCATCGGCTCTTCTCCCCCTCCCTGCGAGGGTGTGGAGTGCGCACGCGCTGCTTCTCTGGGAGAGAAGGGAGGTGCTCTGGCTGGTGCCCTTCCCCAACGCCCTTCTTCCCTGTTCCAAGGACGTTCCTCCAGATGCACCCCGATTTCCAGAGCCCTCTGGACTACTTGCTGGGTGCTCCTTGGCCTCTCCCCCCTTCCAATCTCCGCTTTTACATCTGCATTCAAGCCCTCCCAAAAGAGGTCTCTCACTGGCTCAGAATCTTTTTGCCATCCCAGTGCATGAACTAGTCCGAAAAAGCGTGCATGGTACTGCCTCACGCTGGCTTTGCCCTGTTTAAGTCCATGTATGTCCCTCCGGGCAATGTCGATGTCTATCTTTGATAAAAAACACGAGTCCATTGCTTTAATGAAAGCCTTCGCATCCTGGAGCGCCGGATCATTATCTCTCCATAAATTCCTCAGCCACGTTTTGGCCTCCCCATGCAAATGGGACAAGATAAATCCCACTTTCTCTCTTTCGTCTCTAAAGTCTTTGTCAAGCAGCTCCAGCGCAAACAGCAGGTCTGCTCTGAAGTTGGGGTACTGCTGTAGACTCCCGTCAAAATGAGATACAAGGCTGCCCCCCCCTTCTCCCCAAGCCAATGCCCTCTGTTTTGGGTCCCGGTGGCCCTTGTTTAGAAAGCACGTCCAACCTGACTTGGAGATCCCGGCAGGCGTTAACCATTTCCTCCTCTCTTTTCCTGGATGCAAGTACCTCCGTGCTGAGTTGTGTCACAGCTTCTTGCAGGGCTGTTAGTTGCTCTTCCGTAGTCATCTTGCCTGAGTTTTGTGAGCTCTGGAGGCACCCCTCTTCTTCTTGGTGCCAAAATTTGTCGAGACGGAGCTTACTGTCAGGGCTGGCTCCGGGTCCCAGCTCACCAAGGACCAACGCTAGCCGGTAGTAAAGTATCAAAGTCTTTATTGAAGAATAGATTCCATTTCAAAGCCTCAGCGTCCCAGCCCTACATCTGGACTCTAGACCGGCGAAGCTCCGTCTGAGTCTCCGCCCCCTGTGCACCAGTTTAAGACTCTAATCTTACTCCACCTCTTCCTTCTCTCTCTCTTCCTCTGGGTCCTACTACCCCCCGGGGTCTCCTCCCTCCTGGACTCTTCTGACGCAGACGTTGACCCCTCTGACTCCTCCCCCTCTCTTCGGCGGGCTTTAGGACCTGGCTCCCTACCCGGGCTGCCCACCTTGCCGCCCTCCTGTACATTTGAACTTGGCGCGCGCGCGCGTTTAACTTTCCTGATGACCGTTTCCTCGCTCCCTGACGAGGGTGTGGTCACTCCTGCCTCACGTTCTCCCGCTGCCCGCGCGCCACCTGATCCCGATGCCTGGGACTCCTCCCCCCTACTGCCATCTGGGGGGGACGCTGGTCCGGATTTCCAGCTGCTACTCTCTGAGTCCCCTCTGGCCCCTTCTTCCCGAGGTGCCCCCCTGGGCACTCCCCTTGCCCTGACTATGGGGGCCCCTTTCTGTGAATCCTCCGAGTCACTGGAGAGACTCAGAGACCTCGGACTGCTGTCATAGCTGACATTTCCTTCGGACTCCTCCCCCTCGCTCTCCATTTCCTCCCTCTCCTGTGACTCTGCTCCTGAACCCCTGACAGCTGCTCTCATCAGAAAAGAGATTTGGGGTAGTACCTCTCGTGAGAACGTGTCAGCATTCTTGTGTGAATTTATCCCACTGCTGAGAGCTTGCTCTGCGATTTTGCCTAATATGCACATTTTTGAGAAAGGCAAACTGAATTGATCTCCATTCCTGGTATCATGGGGATGATGCTGATAATGGCCTACCTTACACAGCTGTTGTACAATTACAGAGGCACAGTAGTGCGAAGTCAGTAGGTGCTAAGGACTCATCTCCCTTTCTTTCCTGCAAAATGGAAGCGAGACTTGAAGCAGGGTCAAGAGGCTCAGGTTTGATGATAGGAACCTAGAAGTTGCCTTATACTGAGTCGGACCTCTCTAGTCCTGTATGGGCAAAACTGAAGGGCAGAAGTTTCAAAGGTCTTGTTAGGGTTCTCTTCTAGCTCCCCGTCTCGCCAGAGTGGTGCATGCTCTGGTTATCTACTGCTTGGACTACTGCCATGCACTCTATGTGGGGCTATCTCTGAAGGTGACCCAGAAACTGCAACTAATCCAGAATGCAGAAGCTAGACTGGTGACTGGGAGCGGCTGCCGAGACCATATAACACCAGTCCTGAAAGACTTACATTGGCTCCCAGGACGTTTCTGAGCACAATTCAAAGTGTTGGTGCTTCAAGGCCCTAAATAGCCTTGGCCCAGTATACTTGAAGGAGTGTCTCCACCCCCATCATTCAGCCCGGACACTGAGGTCCAGCTCCAAGGGCCTTCTGGCGGTTCCCTCCTTGCGAGAAGTGAGGTTACAGGGAACCAGGCAGAGGGCCTTCTCGGTGGTGGCGCCCGCCCTGTGGAAAGCCCTGTGGAGAGCCAGTGTGGTGTAGTGGTTAAGAGTGGTAGACTCGTAATCTGGTGAACCGGGTTCGCGTCTCCGCTCCTCCACATGCAGCTGCTGGGTGACCTTGGGCCAGACAAACTTCTTTGAAGTCTCTCAGCCCCACTCACCTCACAGAGTGTTTGTTGTGGGGGAGGAAGGGAAAGGAGAATGTTAGCCGCTTTGAGACTCCTTCAGGTAGTGATAAAGTGGGATATCAAATCCAAACTCTTCTTCCTCTTCTTCTCTTCCACCAGATGTCAAGGAGATAAACAACTATCCAACTTTTAAAAGACATCGAAGGCAGCCCTGTTCAGGGAAGTTTTTAATGTTTGATGTATTTTAATTTGTCGGAAGCCGCCCAGAGTGGCTGGGGGAACCCAGTCAGATGGATGGCATATAAATGAATTATTATTATTATTATTATTATTATTATTATTATTATTATTTTGCAGGGACACGCCTCTCCAGCATCTCAGGCAAGGATCTCTCCTAGCCCTACCTGGAGATGTTGAGGATTGAACTTGCGACCTTCTGTATACAGAGCAGATGCTCTACCCACTGAGCTATGGCCCTTCTTCCCCAAAAGCTATGGCCTTCCACTTGTGATGTCTAAGAGAACAGCTCTCCCTGTGGTCCCCCCGCTTCTCCAGCTGCAAGCAAAAATGACAGAGCAGAACTCTGGCTCCCTTTTTGGCTCAGAAGGAGCCACCGAGCTCCAGAAAGCTGCGTCAGGAAAGAGAGGATTCAACACGAAATGACGAATGGGCTCCAGGTCAGGGGAGGCCGCTGGATTCTGCTGCCCTTCTTTCCTCCTTACAGCAGGTAAATCGAAACACAGACCAGTCGCAAGAACAGAGAGGAAAACAGGCCGCATCTGCACGCGGCAGGAAAAACAACGCAAGCAGATTAAAGTGGGGAAAATAATAATATTGATTGATTGGTTGATTTATTCCCTGCCGAAGAATTGATGCTTTTGAATTATGGTGCTGGAGGAGACTCTTGAGAGTCCCATGGACTGCAAGAAGATCAAACCTCTCCATTCTGATGGAAATCAGCCCTGAGTGCTCACTGGAAGGACAGATCCTGAAGCTGAGGCTCCAATACTTTGGCCCCCTCATGAGAAGAGAAGACTCCCTGGAAAAGACCCTGATGTTGGGAAAGATGGAGGGCACAAGGAGAAGGAGACGACAGAGGACGAGATGGTGGGATAGTGTTCTCGAAGCTACCAGCATGAGTTTGACCAAACTGTGGGAGGCAGTAGAAGACAGGAGTGCCTGGCATGCTCTGGTCCAGAGGGTCATGAAGAGTCGGACACAACTAAACGACTAACACCCCGCCACTCTGGCTGGGCTTCCCCAGCCACTCTGGGCGGCTTCCAACAAAATATTAAAACACCGTAATGCATCAAACATTAAAAGCTTCCCTAAACAGGGCTGCCTTCAGATGTCTTCTAAAAGTCTGGTAGTTGTTCTCTTTGACATCTGGTGGGAGGGTGTTCCACATTACACGTGCCACCACCAAAAAGGCCCTCTGCCTGCTTCCCTGTAACTTGGCTTCTCGGAGGGAGGGAACCACCAGAAGGCCCTCGGTGCTGGACCTCAGTGTCCGAGCAGAACGATGGGGGTGGAGACGCTCCTTCAGATATACTGGGTTGAGGCTGTTTAGGGCTTTAAAGGTCAGCACCAACTCTTTGAATTGTGCTTGGAAACGTACTGGGAGCCAATATAGGGGATATATTAATATCGTTGCACTTTCCCTGCTTTCTGTTGGGTCCTTCTGAGAGTCTCTTTCGTAAGCTGCTTCAATGAAGGGGGGGGAAATGGGTTCCTATTGAATGTACTGGACGAGCCAGCGTGAATGTGATGAGGGATTGAGGACTGCAGTGATCATTTTGTAATATTATGGCAGTGGGCACAGCTGTATTGTAACTTTTGAACACCTGTGTTTTAACAACAATAGCAGCTTTCTTTGGAATTGGCTTGTTTAAATAGCACACCACCAGGAGGTAAAGGTAAAGGACCCCTGGGTGGTTAAGTCCAGTCAAAGGGATTGTGGCGCTCATCTTGCTTTCAGGCCGAGGGAGCCGGTGTTTGTCCACAGACAGCTTTCCGGGTCATGTGGCCAGCAGGACTAAACTGCTGCTGGTGCAACGGAACATCGTGACAAGTGCAAAGCGCGTGGAAATGCCGTTTACCTTCCTGCCACAACCATACCTATTTATCTACTTGCGCTGGTGTGCTTTCGAACTGCTAGGTTGGCAGGAGCAGAGACAGAGCAATGGGAGCTCACTCCGTCACAGGGATTCGAACTAGTATACTATGCTATGCTACACTGAAATGTTTCGATGTTTCTTTGATTGTCCTTGAATCTTGCTGCCACACTTGTCATCCTTCCCAGCCACACCAGTATGGCGGGTCACACCCTTGGAGAACCACTGCGTTAGGGAGACGGAACATTTTAATATCACTTTAAATGCAAAATTGTAAAGTCCCGGTATTAGGACTAGGGCAGCGGTTCCCTAGTGGGTGGTAGTGCCCCCTGGGTTGGGGGTGGAATTCCTGGGGGTGGGGTGCTAGGAGGTGTGAATAAGCACCAGACTTTGAAAAGCTGGTCTCACGGACTCAAGTTTATTCATTTTGTTGAATTAACCAAATTAGCTTTAACTGGATTTTTGGATAAATGTGCAATGAATTGTTAGTGGTTTTTATTACGCTGTTGTTTTTCTTAGCAGGTCATGCAAACCACTATCTGAATAATGCTTTTGATAGGATAGGGGGCACTGGGGATGAATTTGTGGAACCAAGGGGGCAGCAGCCCTCAAAAGTTTGGCAACCACTGCTCTAGAGGCATTGTAAGTTGGATGCAACCATTGTGGACCCCCCCCCCCTTTTTTAATTGAGTATTGCTGTGTTTTTATAATGGGAACTGTTTCCTTTGCAGCAAAATGAGGAGTAGCACAAGGTTTGCCTTGGTGGATTCCTGGCAAGATCCACCCTCATCTCTCTCTCTCTCTCTCTCTCTCTCCAGCTCAACATCTTAGATTTGGGGGGGTTAAATGTTTTCAAGAGCCTGAAATATTTGGGAGGGGAAAAGAGCTATAAAAAGAATTCTGAAAAACACAACTGCAAAAAAAAAGAACGGGAGAGAAGAAGATGAAGACGAAGAACGCAGCTGTGCTCCGGGTTCCAGTTCCCAGGTGATGTCAGGATTGGAGCCCCGCCAGCCCCAGCCCCACGGAGACAGTCTTTGTGGGTTCAGCACGGAGTGTTTTTCCTTCCTGAGACTTGGGGACACCTTCCTGTCTCAGAGAACGCGGCCAAGAGTTGTTCCGAGGGTTTCTGAGTGCAGGAAGAGGGAGAGAGAAAGAGAGGGGGGGAGAGAGATGCAGAGGGAAAGGGGAGGCCCTGTCGTCAACACCTGATATCCTGGGGCAGATGGCCAGGACCCCAACCCTGGCAGGGCCCTGTGCTGGTGCCCACCCTCTCCTTATTTTTATTCTGGCTCAGCGCTCTGAGCAGCTCTGGGTGGCGAAGCCTGGCTGCCTTCTAGCTTACCTCACAGGGTTGTTGCTGAGCGGACTTTGGTAACATGGCACCCTGAGCAAGGACAAAAATACGTACCGTATTTTTCACTCTATAAGACACACTAGACCATAAGACGCACCTAGTTTTTGGAGGAGGAAAACAAGAAAAAAATATTCTGAATCCCAGAAGCCAGAACAGCAAGAGGGATCACTGCGCAGCGAAAGCAGCAATCCCTCTTGCTGTTCTGGCTTCTGGGATAGCTGAGCAGCCTGCATTCGCTCCATAAGACGCACACACATTTCCCCTTACTTTTTAGGAGGGGAAAAGTGAGTCTTATAGAGCAAAAAATACGGTATTTCTCATTTTCAAGTTCCAAGAAAGGAGATTCCGACTAAACATTTGGAGAAGTTTTCTGATAGCAAGAGCTGTTCAGCAGCGGAACAGACTCCCTTGTGAGATGGAGGATTTCTCCTTCCTTGGAGGTTTTCAAGCAGAGGTTGGGTGGCCATCTGTCATGGGTGCTTTAGCTGAGATTCCTGCATCGCAGGGGGTTGGACTAGATGACCCCTGGGTCCCTTCTAAGATTCGCAACAATTCCTTTTGGTAGAGTTGCTAGTTGTTGTGGGGGTTAATTGAGGAGGGTGCAAACTCCCTGGAGAAAAAGGTGAAATATAAATGCGATGAATAAATAGGCAGAGGGAGAGAAAGTGGCAGACACTTTTTTTCTTTTTTAATGTATTTTTATTAAAGATTTTCTTGATTTATAAAGGTATGTGCAATGTCTCTCTCTCCTATATTTTTTCCATGTACAGTGGTACCTCGGGTTAAGTACCTAATTCGTTCCAGAGGTCCATTCTTAACCTGAAACTGTTCTTAACCTGAAGCAGCACTTTAGCTAATGGGGCCTCCTGCTGCCGCCGCGCCGCCACCGTGCGATTTCTGTTCTCATCCTGAAACAAAGTTCTTAACCCGTGGTGCTATTTCTGGGTTAACGGAGTCTGTAACCTGAAGCGTATGTAACCCGAGGTACCACTGTAACACATTTTTTTTAAACAAACTTTCTTTTGAACACATCCGTGATTTCATAGCATCCTTGATCCGGAACAACAGAAACTCCTGTGATTGATGGGTTTTGTGCTACACTGGAAATACTGCACGGCGTGTTTTGCTCCTGAAAAGCAACTTGCACCAAAAGGCAAAGTGAGCAATTTGTCCCTCCAAGGACTGGAAGTGAACGGAGCCCTTTTGAGTCTCTGTCTCCGGTCTGCCTCTCCGAAATCCACCATCTTTGGAGAACAAGGGTCTCTTAAATAGCCAATCCTTTAGCCCAAAGATGGGCACTTCTCCTTGCTGAGTACAGTGGTACCTTGGGTTAAGTACTTAATTCGTTCCAGAGGTCTGTTCTTAACCTGAAACAGTTCTTAACCTGAAGCACCACTTTAGCTAATGGGGCCTCCCGCTGCTGCCACGCCGCCAGAGCCCGATTTCTGTTCTTATCCTGAAGCAAAGTTCTTAACCTGAAGCACTATTTCTGGGTTAGCGTGTAACCTGAAGTGTATGTAACCTGAAGTGTATGTAACCCGAGGTACCTCTGTACAATTGTTTAATCCACACTGAAATGGAGAATGCCTGTGTATATTGCTGAAAGTCAGAAACCCTTGTTTCAAATTGCCCAGATAGATCTCAAACTACCTTCAGCCTGCCTCACCGTGATTTAAAATGAAAACAGAAAACATTTTTTCATTGAGCTGTTTTAGGAGACAAGTAACTGTCTGAAAGGTTGATCGATTTAGATTAGATATACAGTATTAAGATTATCTTCAAAGGTCCAGGGAATTACACCCAAGGCCCTCCTTTTTTGGCCCCAAAATTGAAATGAGTGAAAACCCCCTGCATTCCTAGTGCAAACTCCCTGCAAGAAGAAAGCTAGCCCATTGTACACAACCTGCTCAGGCCAGTCTTCTGCCTGCTGCTCTAGTTTTCCATTTGCAGGGAAGAGCTTAGGTGTATGTGTAATTTCAAGAGGCAGACAGTGATTACAGGAGGAAATCCCGAGCCTTTGAAGGCATCAGAGAAGAAAAAGAAGGTTGCTTTTGCCCAGGTGCGATTCTGTCCCACGTGCCTTTTTTATTTTCTCTGGGCTGAATTTAACCCAAGGCTGTTTTGTTAGGGTGATCCCGAGCTCCAGGGTTATGAGAAATTAAATCCAGAAATGTCCAGAGCATTGCATCCTTTATATTCTGGAATCGCCGCACAGCTGCCTCCCTGCGTGCAAAACTTCCTTTTGCTCCTTGCGTCCAGCCCACCCCGAACCACGCTGACTCACAAGCTGTGTGGGAGCAGAACCAGCAACGCCATCTCTGCTGTTCCCCACAGAGAACCAGAAGAAATTCCCTCCTCCTCCCCCCCCAGCCCCACACTCTGGAGCCCAGCACCCTTGGTCTTGAAGGTTCCCTTCCAGTTCCCTGCCTCCCCCCACAACTCCCCCTCTGGGTTTTGATTTATGGTCCTTGATTGCTCTGTGCAGCTGTGAGCGAAAGTCCCAGGTGGGGCCAGGGTGGGTGGGGAGCAGTTTGTTCTCACTGTGTCTAATCCATCCCAGACCCCAATAAACAGCCGTGAGAGTCTTAAAAAAACACCGCATTCCGGCCACTGGGCTTTACTGGGGAGACTGGGAATGGCCGCTGCGTTCCGTAAATAAATATCCCCAGCCCTTTTAAAAGCAGGGCTTGTTTTTCTTTGGGAGAACGGAGGCAATGGGAATATAAGATGCTTTTTTTCCCCCGAAGGGGTTGGCTGCTACTGACTTCAGCCTGGAAACGGGAACTTCTCCCAAAGGCTGCATGCAAAAGTACTGGGAACTTTAAAAATCCGTTTCGCTTCATGCAGTACATAGTTAAACTACGGAACTCACAGCCACTGACCTAGACGGCTTTACAAGATGATCAGATAAATTAGTAGGGTGGCTAGCCACAACGATTATGCTGTGGTTCCGTAGTTGGAGGCAAAAATGCTTCTGAATTTCAGTTACTGGAAACTGAAAGAGTGGAGGGCCCTTGTCCTGCTTGCCAGCTGCCAGGACCTAATAATAATAATAATAATAATAATAATAATAATAATAATAATAAAAAATTTATTTATATCCCGCCCTCCCCAGCCAAAGCCGGGCTCAGAGCGGCCAACAACAGTAAAAGTAACACAATTTACATAAAATCACAATCTAGTAATTGAAATACATTCTAAAATCAATTCATTCTAAAATCAATTCAGAATCAAATTAATGGCAACCATCTATGAGGATTACGAAAGGAGGGGGTCAGACTGTGCCTTGGCCAAAGGCTTGGTGGAACAGCTCCATCTTGCAGGCCCTGCGGAAAGATGTCAAGTCCCGCAGGGCCCTAGTCTCAGTGGCGTAGCGTGGGGGGTGCAGGGGGGGCCGGCCGCACCGGGCGCAACATCTGGGGGTTAGGGGGCGCAAATCCACGGGTTAGGGGGCGCAAATTACTTGCCTTGCCCCGGGTGCTGACAACCCACGCTACGCCACTGCCTAGTCTCTTGGGACAGAGCGTTCCACCAAATTGGAGCCAGTGCTGAAAAGACCCTGGCGCTAGTTGAGACCAATCTAACCACCTTGCAGCTTGGGACCTCCAAAGTGCTGTCATTTGTGGACCTTAAGGTCCTCCGCGGGGCATACCAGGAGAGACGGTCCCGTAGGTACGAGGGTCCTTGGCCATATAGGGCTTTAAAGGTTAAAACCAGCACCTTAAACCTGATCCTGTACTCCACAGGGAGCCAGTGCAGCTGGTATAGCACCGGGTGAATGTGATCCCGTGGCGAGGACCCTGTAAGGAGTCTCACCACGGCATTCTGCACCCGCTGGAGTTTCTGGGTCAGTCTCGAGGATCGACATGGCTCCCAGTAGGTTTCCAGCACAATTCAAAGCGCTGACCTTTAAAGCCCTAAAGTGCCTCAGTCCAGTATACCTGAAGGAGCGTCTCCACCCCCATCGCTCAGCCCGGACACTGAGGTCCAGCGCCGAGGGCCTTCTGGCAGTTCCCTCCCTGCAAGAAGTGAGGTTGAAGGGAACCAGGCAGAGGGCCTTCTCGGTAGTGACACCCTCCCTGTGGAATGCCCTCCCATCAGATGTCAAGGAAATAAACAACTATCTGACTTTTAGAAGACATCTGAAGGCAGCCCTGTTTAGGGAAGTTTTTAAAGTTTGATGTTTAACTTTAATTTGTCAGAAGCCGCCCAGAGTGGCTGGGGGAACCCAGTCAGATGGGTGGCATATAAATGAATTCTTATTATTATTAGTTTCCCAATAGCGGGATCTGGTTGGCCACTGTGAGAAGAGGATGGCGATTGGCCTGATTCAGCAGAGCTCTTCTTATTGTCCTTACGTTAATTTTGAGTAGACATTCAGAGCTGTAGGGAAAAAATCAGAGATTGACCAGCAATTGTTTCTTTTGGACCACGCTCAGATTCACACCCTCCTTCTTCCGGGACAAATTTGCTTTGGCAGCTTTTTCGTTCCTCGGGACAACATATTGACCAAAAGTGGAGAAGATACTATCGGGGAACAAACACGCTGCAGGGCCAGGAGACAGTGTCCCCCCCCCCCCCAGCTTCCAGGCGGAAGGATGCTCCATTCTTGCTGAGTGAGGATGGGAAAGGGAGACCCTGAGACCTTGGAGACAAGCTGCCAGCCAGAGCTGGCTAGCTGGGAGAGCTGTGGTCCTTGCGCTGTTGAGGGACTCTCGGCTCTCATCAGCCCCTGCTAACCATCCTAGCCAATGGGTCAAGGAAGATATAGGCTGCAGTCCAGCTGCAGAGTCCCAGCTCCTCTGTCCCTGCAGGAGATCATACAGTGTTCGCAACCCGCCTCAGCGCATCTGCGCACGTGCGGGTTGCAATTTGGCGCTTCTGCGCATGTGCAAAGCGCAATTTAGCACTTCTGCGCATGTGCGACTGCCAAAACCTGAAAGTACAGTAGTACCTCAGGTTAAGTACTTAATTCGTTCCGGAGGTCTGTTCTTAACCTGAAACTGTTCTTAACCTGAAGCACCACTTTAGCTAATGGGGCCTCCCGCTGCCGCCGGAGCACGATTTCTGTTCTCATTCTGAAGCAAAGTTCTTAACCCGAGGTACTATTTCTGGGTTGGCGGAGTCTGTAACCTGAATCGTATGTAACCTGAGGTACCCCTGTAACCCGTTCCGGTACTTCCGGGTCTCGGCGGTCTGTAACCCAAAGAAAAATGCAACCTGAAGCATCTGTAACCTGGGGTATGACTGTACTGGACTGGGAAAACAGATAGTCACTTTCCTGTGTTCCTGTGTGGTGCAATGCAGGTGAGATTGCCACTGAAGGCAGCGGAGACACTTTAGGTCAGGGGTAGCCAACACAATGCCCTCTAGACGTTCTTCTGCATTTCCCTTTGTCCCGGACAATTGGGCATGTTGACTGGACAGCACCATGTTGGCTGCCCCTCCTTTAGTTGATCAGAAAGGGGGTAGAGTCTCCTTCACCGGAGGATCAGAGGTCTGGAGGGTGGCAATACGAGAACGGGGCCTTTTCTGCAGTGGCTCCCTGTTTGTGGAATGTTCTCCCCAGGGAGTTTTGGCGGAGACCTTCATTATACAGCTTTGAAATGCAAAAAATAATAATAATAAATAAAATAAAATAAAATTCTTCAATCAGGCCTTTCTTGGGCTGATTAACATCCAATACACTTTAAAATGTGTTGTGGGAGGGAGGATTATTGGTTTGTCATGTATTTTGTGTTTTTTATCTTGCATTTTCATGGTGTGAACTGCCTCGAGGTCAACAGATGAAGGGCAGCAAACAAAAATAAGATGAACATCCTTTAATTGGCTGGCAGCCCTAAAAGAAGCCCGAGAGAGTCCATGCAAGAAAAAAGAACTTGAGCAAAACCTCATCATAATTCACAGCAAAGCAAACCCATCAGCTGATTAACCCCATCCTGACCAGCAACTGTAGCTCGGGGGTCCCTGAGCACAGCAAGAACCTGGAGCAGCCTGTCTTCTCATGTGCTTTCTCTGACTTTTGTGGGCGCAGCAGTGCTGGTGGGGCAGCGCCCGCTCCCTTTGGCTATGCCTGGGGTTCCTGCCAGTCCCTGACCCCCCGAAGCTGGCTCTGCTGAGCACCTCCAAGCAGCTTCCTTGTGGTAAAGATCTACGGTACTTAAGAGGCTGGGAAGGGAAGGTCTTTAAGCTGGGCAATGAAGGCTCCGGTCTATAAAAGGGAATCATGCAGGCCTATTAGGAAATGAATGCCAAGCTTCCTGTCTCCACAGCTGGGCTGGACAGCCTCTGAGTCATCCAGGGCCATAGAGTCACCCTCAACACCCTTCACCTTTCCCAGACCAGATAAATCAGGCATGCTCCTTCCCATGTTGCGAGTTTCCAGTGGTGTCCCCCACTGCAAGCTATTGTACCCTAATCCAGGGGACACGGTGTGCAAATTTGGCTGAGCTCTCGGTGCTACCTGTCAACATAAGGATCAGTTGCTGCAAAGGTTCACTGCTGATAGTTTTTATTAAAAAAATCAGGATGACTTCCACCGTAATAGAATTTCGTCAGACCTAAAGGACTAATACGGGATGCGGGTGGCGCTGTGGGTTAAACCACTGTGTGGCTTGGGCTTGCCAATCAAAAGGTCAGCGGTTCAAATCCCCGCGACGGGGTGAGCTCCCGTTGCTCGGTCCCAGCTCCTGCCAACCTAGCAGTTTGAAAGCACGTCAAAGTACAAGTAGATAAATAGGTACCACTCTGGCGGGAAGGTAAACGGTATTTCCGTGCGCTGCTCTGGTTTTGCCAGAAGCGGCTTAGTCATGTTGACCACATGACCTGGAAAAACTGTCTGCGGACAAACGCCGGCTCCTTGGCCTTTAAAGCGCCGCAACCCAAGAGTCGTTCACGACTGGACCTAATGGTCAGGGGTCCCATTACCTTTAAAGGACTACTTAAAAGCCCTATACAAATGGTAAAAAGGTAAAGGTAAAGGTACCCCTGCCCGTACGGGCCAGTCTTGACAGACTTTAGGGTTGTGCGCCCATCTCACTCAAGAGGCCGGGGGCCAGCGCTGTCTGGAGACACTTCCGGGTCACCTGGCCAGCGTGACATCGCTGCTCTGGCGAGCAAGAGCCGCACACGGAAACACCGTTTACCTTCCCGCTAGTAAGCGGTCCCTATTTATCTACTTGCACCCGGGAGTGCTTTCGAACTGCTAGGTTGGCAGGCGCTGGGACCGAACAACGGGAGTGCACCCCGCCACGGGGATTCGAACCACCGACCTTTTACCCACAGCGCCACCCGCGTCCCCCTAAATACCAATGGTATTTAACACCATATAATGTGACGTTAATATGCAAGTTAGGTAAAGGTCCAGTCGCGGCGCTCATCTCGCTTTATTGGCCGAGGGAGCCGGCATACAGCTTCCGGGTCATGTGGCCAGCATGACTAAGCCGCTTCTGGTGAACCGGAGCAGCGCATGGGAATGCCGTTTACCTTCCTGCCAGAGTGGTACCTATTTATCTACTTGCACTTATATGGAATTACTTATACAGTGGTGCCTCGCAAGACGAAAAGAATCCATTCCGCTAGTCTCTTCGTCTAGCGGTTTTTTCGTCTTGCAAAGCAACCCTATTAGCGGATTAGTGCTATTAGCGGTTTAGCGGCTATTAGCGGCTATTAAAGGCTTAAGGGATTAGCGGATTAGCTGCTAAAAAGGCTATTAGCAGCTTAGTGCCTTAGAAAAAGGGGGTGAGGAGCGGAAAAAATCGCAAGAATCGCAAGACATTTTCGTCTTGCGAAGCAAGCCCATAGAGAAATTCATCCTGCGATGCGCATTGAAAAACGGAAAACCCTTTCGTCTAGCGGGTTTTCTGTCTTGCGAGGCATTCGTCTTGCGGGGCACAACTGTATACTTATATGCAAGTTAGGCTCGGATAAATGTTGGATCAAATAGCTCAGTTCGTAAGCATGAAGCTCGAATCACGTGGAGCTTCAGAGTCTCGGTCTCTAGAGCAATAGACTCTCAATCTCCGATTTGTGGGTTTGAGCCCCACATTGGGCAAAAGATTCGTGCATTGCAGGGAGTTGAGCTAGATGACCGCCATAGCCCTGTAGCCCTGTAGTTCTATGATTTCACACCCACCCACCCCTTCTGGAATTGTTCTCAGCTAGAAACATTACGGAAATCTGTTCCCTGATAACGCCCAACCTCACGCTGCTTCCAACTTGCCGCAGCACCAGTTCATTCTGCTCTTTAGCTTTGCTTTATTTTGTTTATTGAGAACCATTTCATTTTTTATTAGTAAGTGAGATGGGGGCCAAGCCAAGCTCTCCTTAGTGGGATGAGCCTCTGAGAATAAAGGAAGGCTCCGGGACGCGGCAGCAAACAGAGAGTCACCCGAGGATGTGAAAAATAACTTTATTTTCGAGCCCCGCTGAATGAGGAAATAACAACAACTACTGACAGCGATCATACGGACCAGCAATCATCTTGGATAAAACTCTGTTTCCATGTTGTCCGTTCAAAAGTAGGCTAGAGGTCTCAGGAGCCCCTGCCACCACCCCCCGGGATCCACTAAGTTCTCGTGCCCTCTCCCCTACTGGAAAAGCACCGGTGGCGGAGTGACTCCTCCTGGATCTGGGCGGAAGTCCAAGGACTGGCTTGTCCGTCTATCCGTAGCAAACCACAATCCCTCATTGCACTGCAGCTCGGTTCGGGGGTTTCGTTCCCACCCTCTCCCGTCTCCCCCGAGTCCGCAGGGCCAGCTTCCCCGTCGTCTTGGAGATTGTCACCCGCCAGCACCAAGCCCACCCTGGTTCCAGTCACCCTACCCTCTTGCCCCAGTCAGGAACATCCAACTCAAGCCCAGGCGTCAAGCCCACCTTGGCCTCTCAGACAGGCGGTTGTCTCTGCTTCGTCTCATCTCCGCAGCACCTTCAGGTGGCTCACGCCTCTCGCCTTCAGGCAGTTGCCCCCGCCCAGATCCCGGCGGATGCCCTGGAAGGAAGACAGAGAAAGCGTTGAAAGAAGCGCCGGACCTGCCCAAGGCTGTGGGGTGCAGTGGTTGGAGTCAGTGCTAGGAATTCCCCAGGCACCAAATTACGCTAGTAGGACTACAGGAAGTTTTGTAAGGAGAAATATAGGAAGTGTTACAAAGCAGGAAAAAATAGACATATTGGTTATGAGTTTGAAATGTCATAGGGAAAATAAGAAATGCATACTAAGAGATTAGATTGGAAAATTCTCAGACAGGACTGGTGTAAGTCACAAAAATTGAATAAGATGTAAAAGTATGTTTAATTACTGTTGAAAATGATATGTTGAAAAACTAATAAAAATTTATATATAAAAAAAGGAATTCCCCAGGCACCGGGCGCGTTTTGCGACTGGCACGGGCCCAGTCGTGACCACATGGAGATCTCTGGACACCAGACTGGTCACTGACATCTGGCTGGCCCCTCTAGCTTTCTTAAGCAGGTCAGCGGAAAAGCTTATTTATTGCATTTATACCCCCCCTTCCTCCAAAGAGTACATGGTTCACCTCCCTCTTTAGTTAATGCCTACAACAACCCTGTGAGGTAGGCGAAGACCCTGATCTCCCAGGTCCAAGTCTGACACTCTAACCACTACACCACACTGCCTTCCTAGAGTCCTTCTGCTCTGTGGCAGCTACATAAATGAAGTAGGATAATAATAATAATAATAATAATAATAATAATAATAATAATAATAATTTTTATTTATACCCCACCCTCCCCAGCCAAGACTGGGCTCAGGGCGGCTAACAACCAATATAAAAACAATTGATTGAAATACAACTTAAAAACAAGTTTAAAATACAACATTAAAACAGTAAAATACAGCCTCATTTCAGTGGAAACTCAGATCAAAAACTTTTTGGGGGATGAAAACGTCAAGTCTTCACCAAGGCTAACTATCCAGACTGGTCCTACATGGGCCAGGAAAAAGCCAGGGAAGTCCCCAAATAGGAGTTCCATATAAATAAATATCGGTAAAGCCAATTGTCATTTAGAGAAGGATCTGAAATATTTTCCTTGAAGCTTAAATTAGTTGTTTCTCAGTTGTTTTGTGTTACGTTTTAAGGTAAACAGCACTGAATATTTTTTTTCCCTTTAAAATCCAAAGCTGTATAGAAATTAAATGAATAATAATAGCAATAAATCTCATCAGGGAAAAATGGGGAAAACAGGAAACATTCCGTTGTGGCATCCGTAACCTAAGGTGCTATTTGGCGATTAGCTTCTATATTTCAGTTTCTAACAGTTTCAGTTAGAGTGCTGGACTAGGAGCTGTGGAAGACCAGGGTCATAGCTGTCAAGCGTCCCTTATTTGGCGGGACAGTCCCTTATCCCAGCGCCATGTCCTGCTGCTGTCCCTTATTGATGATGTCCCTTAAATAAGCTACTGAAGATAATGGGGCCCTTTCTATGTCCAGCTGTGCTTTGTCAACAACAAATTGTTGCTGTGTTTTTTGTGTTGAATATATGCTATATGGTAATTTATGGAACTAATAGGTATCTAAAGCCATTTGCACACAACAAAATACAGTGGTGCCCCGCAAGACGAATGCCTCGCAAGACGGAAAACCCGCTAGACGAAAGGGTTTTCCGTTTTTCAATGCACTTCGCAGGACGAATTTCTCTATGGGCTTGCTTCGCAAGACGAAAATGTCTTGCGATTTGCTGCGATTTTTTTTCGCTCCCCACCCCCTTTTTCTAAGGCACTAAGCTGCTAATAGCCTTTTAGCAGCTAATCCGCTAATCCCTTAAGCCTTTAATAGCCGCTAATAGCCGCTAAACCGCTAATAGCGCTAATCCGCTAATAGGGTTGCTTCGCAAGACGAAAAAACCGCTAGACGAAGAGACTCACGGAACGAATTCTTTTCGTCTTGCGAGGCACCACTGTACGTATTTTATCAAAGGAATTGTTGATCCCTTATTTTGGCTGCTGATCCCTTATTTTTGAGGCTGCTGGTCCCTTATTTTCAAATCTGTAAATTGACAGCTATGACCAGGGTTTGCACCCCCACTCGGCCATGAAGCTCAATGGGTAGTGACTGGGGGGGGGGGCATTCACTGCCCTTCAGCCTAACGTACCTCACAGGGTTGTTGTGCGGATTAAATGGGGGGGGGGGAGAACCATGCATGCCACACTGAGCTCCCTGGGGGAGAGGAAGCAGAAATGCAGCAAGTAAAGCAATTCACCTGCATTGTTTTGCAACAGTCACAACAACCCCCCAAGGTAGGACACTGTTATTAGACGCATGTTGGAAGGGGCCTGAAGTCACCCACTCACCCTGTGGACTCACAAGCCTGAAATTGCAGCAGGCTCCCCCATTTGAACCTCAGCTTCTTAGTCACTATGCCAGAGTGGGGGACTCTTTTCAGGCAATAATAATAATAACAAATTTTTATTTATACCCCGCCCTTCCCGGTTCAGGAAACCGGGCTCAGGGCGGCTAACAACAAATTTAAAACACTTAATTGATGCTACAAAATAAACAGCATAAAATACGGTATAAAGCGTAAATAACAATAAAATCAAAAATCAATTTAGGGGGGAAATCCATCCAATAAACATTAGATGATCACCAGGGCTAGCTGGCTAAATTAGTCCCACTTGGGCCAGCGAGGAGACCAGGGGAGAATTAGCTGTGGGATCCCAGAGCAGGTAATCTTCATAAAAAGGGGAGGGGGAGGGCAGGGGAATAAAAGATCAGACTAAGTTCAAATTGAAAGCCAGGCAGAATAGCTCTGTCTTAAAGGCCCTGCAGAAGAAAGTTAAATCCTGTAGGGCCCTGGTCTCATGGGACAGAGCATTCCACCAGGTCGGAGCCATCACTGAGAAGGCCCTGGCGGAGGATAATCTAGATGGAGGGCCACATTCCCATCTGTGTCACGTTCCAAAGGCCAAAGAGGACAGGGTAATCTATGCCTTTTGCATGGAAGCGGCGTCACGTTCACACAATGCTCACTTATCTTCTTTCCAGGCAAGCAAGACAGAGCATCTTTTTAGGCAAGCGAAAAGCACTTGAGGATGGGGCAAAACGGGGATGGTAAAGGGGGCGGCTCAGGGGGTGGTGTGACCTGGGGAGAGTCCTGGGGGCAAGACAGAGATGCCTGGGGGGGGGGCTACACCTGCCCCCTCCGGACTAAGGCTCACCATCCTGCAGGCATGGCCCTAAGCTGCATGTTGCATTGCCAAAGACGTTTTCAACTAATGAACTCTGAGTAAGGGTCACGTTTTGGGACAATCCAGATTGGTACTGTGACACTCCCTCCCCACCATCCCTAGCAATATTTCCTTTCGTTTATGAACAGCAGCTGCAAGAAAAGAAAAAAGCTAATTTCAAACCAATGCATGCAAAGATAATTATCTGTGGTAGGGGTTGGGGACCATTAGCTGGTGAGACCATTCCCACCTCCCAAACCATATCCACCTGACCACCAGTTCACTTTGCAATCCTGCAGAGATCAGGATTAACGCTCTACCGGTACTCACCAACTAGGCAGGGACGTGGGTGGCGCTGTGGGTTAAACCACAGAGCCTAGGACTTGCCGATCAGAAGGTTGGCAGTTCAAATCACCCAGTCAGGGTGACCGAACCATGCATCTTTTAACCAGGCTTTAGAAAGCGTTATTTTCACTTTGCTTATAGTGCTGATGAGACCCCAGCTACTTGCTGTCTTAATTTGCCCAGAGATATCTCCACACTTTGGGGACGCAGGTGGTGCTGTGGGTTACAGAGCCTAGGACTTGCCGATCAGAAGGTCGGCGGTTCGATTCCCTGCAACGGGGTGAGCTCCTGTTGCTCGGTCCCTTCTCCTGCCAACCTAGCAGTTCGAAAGCACGTAAAAGTGCAAGGAGATAAATAGGTACCCCTCTGGCGGGAAGGTAAACGGCATTTCCGTGCGCTGCTCTGGTTCGCCAGAAGCGGCTTAGTCATGCTGGCCACATGACCCGGAAGCTGTATGCCGGCTCCCTCGGCCAATAAAGCGAGATGAGCGCCGCAACCCCAGAGTTGGTCACAACTGGACCCTCTAACAACACCAATGTCCCAGAATTCTCTAGGGCATCTGCTCCCAAAGGACTGCCTCCTGGGGGTGTGTGGATTACTTATGGGGCCACCAAAAGACAAGGGGGCAAGAGGTGGATCTGTAAATGACTATTAGATTTTGGGAACCCTGGTACCACTGGGTCAAGTTCATCAGTTCTGTTGAATTTAAGTTTAATGCAACAGGGAATGATCTTGACCCAGTAATATCAGGTTTTCCAAAGTCTGATAATCATTTACACCTCCAACTTTAATTTCATTGCGAGTAAGTGTGCAGTTGCTTCTATTCTGAATTTTATTGTGCTATTATCTTTCTTAGTTGGTTGTGCAAGGCACTATTCTGAATAATGCCTTCGCTTCGCGCGGACACACACAGGAACAACCAAGGATTCCAGAGCAGCCCAACAGCAGCGTTGGTCATCAGTCACCGGACCTCTGGTCGGTTTCATCGCTGCTGATCGCCAGGAGGGTAAGGGGTAGGGGTGAAGCTGGGGTTGAGGTTTGCCCAGTGCAGATTTGCTGGAGGGAATGCCAATTGGGCTCCACCTGTGTGCTTGCAGAGCGTCAACCTCGCTGCTGCCGCACCTTCCCCTTCTGCCTCCCAGTAAGCATAAGAATGCAAGAGCCTGCTAGATCACGTCAATGGCCCATGTAGCCCAGCATCACTAATAATAATAATAATAATAATAATAATAATAATAATAATAATAATTTAAAAAATAAAATTGTATTTATACCCCACCCTTCCCGGTTCAAAAACTGGGCTCAGGGCAGCTAACAACAAATTATAAAATTATAATTATAAAAGCAGCATAAAATACAGTATAAAAACATGAATAACAATAAAATTCAAAAATCAATTTAGGGGAAATAAGCATTAGATAATCCCCAGGGCTAGCTGGCTGAATTGGTCCTACCTGGGCCAACGAGGAGACCAGGGGAGAATTAGCTGTGGGGTCTCAGAGTGGGTGATCTTCATAAAAGGGGAGGGGGAGGAAAGGGAAGGGAAATAAAAGATCAGGCTGAATTCAAATTAAAGGCCAGGCGGAATAGCTCTGTCTTACAGGCCTGACGGAAGGAGGTTAAATCCTACAGGGCCCTGGTCTCATGGGACAGAGCATTCCACCAGGTCGGAGCCACCACTGAGAAGGCCCTGGCCCTGGTGGAAGATAATCTAACTTCCTTAGGGACCTCTAAACTATGGTTGTTCATGGACCTTAAGGTCCTCTGAGGGGCAGACCAGGAGAGGCGGTCCCGTAGATACAAGGGCCCTAAGCCACAAAGGGCTTAACCGCAGAGTTCATGGGTTCAAGCCCCATGTTGGGCAAAAGATTTCTGCATTGCAGGGACGTGGATCAGATGGTCCTCATGCATCCAATCGATGCTGACAAATTTTCAAGAGGACTTTAAACTCCAATGACAAGGCCTTTCAGAGTGGAGCAGAAATGTAGAGAAATGAATTTTTCAGGCTACTTCTTTTCCCAACCTTAAATATAGAAACTGAAAGAGCAAACGCCTTTGTTTTTCAAACCTGGGAGAGGAGAGGCTTTTGCAGGGGAAGCAGACACACCGCATGGAACCTGGGAATCTGCCTTGCACTCTTTGTCTGGCCTCTTGGCTCCACCAAGCTCACTGCTGCCCGCAGCAACTGGCAGAGACCCTTCAGGATTCCAGGCAGGGGTCATTCCCTGGAGATAGCAGGGATTGAACCCAGAACCTTCCGCACGCACAACTCATGCAAGCCGATCTACCATCTCTCCCCCTTTCAGCAATGTGCAGCCGGGTTGCCATCTCTGGTTGGAGAAAGCGCATAGCCAGCATGTTCCAGCATGTGACGTGCGGGAGAAGATGCGCCCAGACCTTAAGGGACTAAGAGCAATGGCCGTTTTGGCAGAAGGGGGCATGGGACCCGGAGCGTCGCCCTTCCTGCCTCTCCCCGCCAGGAGTCTTGCTTATGGCCTCACAGAAGGTTGCCATGGCGAAGGTCATGATGTCATCACCAGCTGGGGAATAGCCGGAAGCTGGAGCGAGTCTGGAATGACAGCCAGCTCCCAGGCTGAACCCTGGATTAAGGGTCTCCGCCAGTCACTTTGGAAATCAAAAAGGTCACACTCCTTCCCAGCGCTTAGAAAGGAAAGAAAACTTTTCGATCGAGCCAGTTTTTCAAAACAGAACACAAGCATATCCTGGGCTCCCCTTGTCATCTCCATTTTTGGAAGTTGAAACTACCATGGCTTGAAGGGCAAAACCACACACCGCTGTGATCCTGCCAGCATTCCCCTCTCTCCTTCCAACAACCTGTGAAGTTGCTTTACTCTTCAGATCCCATCATCTCTGACCATTGGCCATGGTGGCTGGGGAAGAGCTGCAGATGTAGAACATCTGGAGGGCACTGGATTGGTGAAGACTGCTTAATATTTGGAGCAGAGCATTGCTTTTTGAAAATCAATACAGTTGTCTGTTTGCTGACCACCAGGTGTCTTTCTCTGCAACCAGAGATGCTAGACTGGGCATTATACATAAAACCCCATGGTGCTCTTCCAGTAATTAGAAGCTATTGAATGGGGCTGCTAATCACAGAATTGTAGCATTGGAAGCAACTACAAGAATCATCTAGTCCAGGCATTGGCAAATCCGGCCCTCCAGATGTTTTGGGACTACAACTCCCATCATCCCTGACCACTGGTCCTGCTAGCTAGGGATCATGGGAGTTGTAGACCCAAAACATCTGGAGGGCCGAGTTTGCCTATGCCTGATCTAGTCCAACCCCCTACAGCGCAGGAATGTTCAATACGATTTTATTCCTGCTGCTGGATTCTACCCTTTGGCTGTAAAATTCAGCTGAATGTCATGCTGTGAAAATGTCATGTTAAAAGCCACTGCTCCCAACAAAATTGAATTCCCTTGACAGTCCGTTAAAGTGCTGCAAAGACCCAAAGATGAGGAGATGATACATGCATCCTGATTACCGAGCCTAGACTACACAGAGACACAATCAGTCTCCCCGTGAAGCTCACCTACTGTTAGTGGTGCTGTTAACATCTAGGAACCCCGATAAGGAACACAGGATGTTGCAGATGCAGCTTGAAATAGAATCACAGAATGAGGACCCCTCATCTAGTCCAATCCCTTGCAATGCAGGAATTCTGCCCACAGCTGTTCCTGGGTGGGCTCAGACCACCAACTTTCTAGTTAACAGCCAGTCGCACAGCCCCATTCTGCCACAGAAGGTCCAGTTAGCATGGAATTGTTTAGTCTGCTGAGACCCTCCCTGCCTGCGCACTGTCTCGCCAGAGTGGTGCATGTTCTGGTTATCTCCCGCTTGGACTACTGCAATGTGCTCTACGTGGGGCTCCCTTTGAAGGAGACCCGTAAACCACAACTAATCCAGAATGTGGCAGCTAGACTGGTGACTGGGAGCAGCCACCGAGACCATATAACACCGGGCTTCAAAGACTTACATTGGCTCCTAGTACGTTTCTGAGCACAATTCAAAGTGTTGGTGCTGACCTTTAAAGCCCTAAATGGCCTCAGCCCAGTATACCTGAAGGAGCGTCTCCACCCCCATCATTCGGCCCGGACACCGAGGTCCAGTTCCGAGGTCTTCTGGTGGTTCCCTCACTGGGGGAAGTGAGGTTACAGGGAACCAGGCAGAGGGTCTTCTCGGTGGTGGCGCCCGCCCTCTGGAACACCCTCCCATCAAATGTCAAGAAAATAAACAACTATCTGACTTTTAGAAGACATCTGAAGGCAGCCCTCTTTAGGGAAGTTTTTAATGTTTGATGTTTTATTGTGTTTTTAATATTCTGTTGGGAGAACCAGCCAGATGGACGAGGTATAGGTAATAAATAAATTATTATTATTTATTATTAATAATATGAGCTCGGTCTTAGGCAGAGCATCATGCCTATGCCTGAACAGATAACACATCATATGGGGACTTCTGGCGAGGAAAAATGGCGGGCGCCACGGCAGCAAGCAGCTCCTGAAGCCAGCCAGAGCCAACTGCGCTACCAGGCTGGCTCCGGGCTGCTGAGGTTGCTGCTGCCACGTTTCCCGGGGACAGATTTACAAATCTGGGGACATTCTGGGGACAGAATTTGTCCGGGGACGGATTTGCAAATCCGGGGAGTGTTCCCCGGAACCAGAGACATCTGGTAACCCTAGCCTGCAAGGTTTCAGAAGAGGAAAGACAGCAAAAGCTCGTTCATAAAAGATGCTCTGAGGCTCACACGTTGGTGCAAATCCTTCAGTCCCCTCGGGAGATGCAAGCGTGAAATGTTTGCTGGTGCAAAAGAGCATCAATATAAAACTGACCTGCAGACATTAAACAGGCTTGGCCTAAAGAATTTTTAGGCAACTCTGCAAGAACAGAATGACCCTTTCCTCCCCATGTCATTGTCACGCTGGAGATCAAGGGGCAAGCCCCAGTTTTCATAATAGGATACCAACCCCACCAGAATCAATGGGGAGTCCCTAGATCAGGGGTGGGGAATCTTTGGCCCTCCATAACGCTAAAGGCCACCATCACCCAATGGTGACGGTATGCTGGCTCCCCCAGCCATTACTGAATATATATGGGCTGGTTCAGACATTACAATAGCCCATGGTTTGTACTAGCCATAGACTATTGCATGTTCTGCATCAGACACACACAAGCCAACCATGGTTTGGTATTCTTCCTTCTACCTCTGTCTGCCCAAAGACCTCCTGGTTGGCATTCCACAAGCAGTAGACTCTGTGGGTGATGCAACAACCCAAGCCATGGCAGTGCTGAGCTACAGTTTGCTCTCTCTCTCTATATATATATATATAAACCCAAACTAACCCCAGTTTGCAAGCAACCTTATAAAGGAATATCGGAAGCAGCCCTATTATGTTAAATCAGGACAAAGAACAACAACAAGGATCCCTAAAGCAAACACAAAAAAACATTATTTGGAAGCAGGAACTGAATGTTATCACTTTCTCCATTGACAACTGAGAAAACAAAGTGAACTGGAAAAGACTGAGCAGCTGAAACGGATTTTTGTCTACCGTTGTGCGTCTTCTTGGTGTTTTGTTCCCGTATCTCCATTGAAACATATATATTCAGTGTAATTTGAAAATCGGGTTTTCAGGGGGAAAAACAGGGAACCATGCCTGATCTAACCAACTCCTCCTACAAGGAAATGCAGCTCGGACTGGCGATGCCTCCAGACCGTCTATTTCGTACACCAGAATTTCAGGTGTGCGGAAATAAAATGGATTTAATGGTTATGTTGTCCTGGCACAACAAAACCACTTTTGAAACAAGCACTTGGAAAGTGGATCGAAAAGTGTGGAGTGCCTGAATGGGAAGATGTAGAGACACTCCCCCTGCCACACAGAACAGGATGAGTGCTCAATAAATACTTGGCACGCCCTAACCACCATATAAGCCAGCCTTTCCGAACCTGTGAGTCCCCAGATGTTGTTGAACTACAACTCCCATCACCCCTAGCTAGCAAGGCCAGAGCTCAGGGATGATGGGAGTTGTAGTCCAACAACATCTGAGGACCCACAGGTTGCGAACCGCTGAAAGTAATGGGTAGGCAAACTAAGGCCCGGGGGCCGGATCCAGCCCAATCGCCTTCTAAATCTGTCCCAAGGATGGTCCGGGAATCAGCATGTTTTTACATGAGTAGAATGTGTGCTTTTATTTAAATTGCATCTCTGGGTTATTTGTGGGGCACAGGAATAAATTCATTTTTTGCCCCAAAATATAGTCCGGCCCCCCACTAAGTCTGAGGGACAGTGGACCGGCCCCCTGCTGAAAAAGTTTGCTGATCCCTGATATAAGCAAATCAGGATGAATGCTGTGCAAAATCGGTTGTCTGTAGGAGGCTCAAATGTTTTGAGGATGTGTTGGTTGCACTAACTACCTCGAAAGACAAAAACTGCCCAGCTGCATCAGACCAAAGATCATTTGACTCCAGGATCCTGTTTTATGCAAGTGGCCCACCAGCAAGTTATGAAGGCCAAAGCCTCCTCATCTCCCTGCTGTCAGAAGAGTGGACCAAGTCCAGGAGGGCCAGTCTAGGAGAGATGGAAGCCATGTCTGACTACAGCCCCCCATTCACTATTTTGCAGTGGGGAGATGCAGGAAATAGATGGAAAACAGGCGGTATATGCAAACACTCAGTGCTAATGCTGTGCCTTGCTATCCTAGAGGTTTGTGGTTAGAGTGTCCGATTACAACCTCTGCCATGGAGCTTCACTGGGTCACCTTGGGCCAATGATGGCCCCTCAGTCTAACCTACCTCAAAGGGTTGATGTGGAGATTAAATGAAGAGAGGGGAGATGTATGCCACACTTGAGGAGGAGCAAAAGTTGGGGTATAAATGCAATCAATAAAAAGAATTCTAGAGGGCTGGTGTTAGATCAGGACCTAGACTCATTCATCAATGAACTAAGGGCTAGCCACCGTCTCCCAACCTCAGTCTACCCATCTGCACAAAGGGGGATAAACTTCTAGTATTGGAAGTTTCCGCACTGAAGCCTTTGGAGAAGCCAGGAATTCCAACGTTTTCCCCCCAACCTGGTGAGTGCAGGTGTACACCCCTGTTTAAACAGTAAGAGAAAAGCATTCTGCGCATGTCCAGAGACACCCTCTCCTGATGAGCACTTACTGTTCCCAACCCTAACCCTGCGGGAAGCCATCTAATTAGACTTTCATTTGATTCTGACCTGTTTCTAGGAAGTAATTTAATTATTGTTTGATTTTATACCAATGTTATATATTTGATGTTAGCCGCCCTGAGCCCGACTTTGGCCGGGGAGGGCGAGATATAAATAAAAAGATTATTATTATTATTATTATTATTATTATTACTACTATCACATTTGATTCAAGTCTTAGCTCTGGCCCTGAACAGAGGGTTTGGAGTCAAGTACTGTCTGTCACAGTCTATAAAAAGCACAGGGATATACAAACACATAAAATGAAGAACCAGCTCTGCTGGCCTGACTGGAACCCCCTTAGCTGATAGGAGGAGGCGATTGTCTACCTCCCACCTAGGGTTTTCCCAGGAGAAGCAAAACTGACCTGTGTGTAAGGGAACGATTTGCTAGCCCCCTGGAAAATGAGGGCTTTTATAAACTTCCCCACCCCGGGGTAGTTGCTTCTGAATGCCAGGCCCCCGCCTTGCAACAGGGGCCACGATTGCCAAACAAAGCGTGCCTCTGAGCATGCACAGAGTGCTGCTGAGTAATTGCTTCCAGGCATGGGTGTAGCCAAGGAGGGGGAAGGGGGGGCAATAGAAATACAGTGGTACTTCGGGGTTAAGAACTTAATTTGTTCCAGAGGTCCGTTCTTAACCTGAAACTGTTCTTAACCTAAGGGCGCTGTGGGCTAAACCACAGAGCCTAGGACTTGCCAATCAGAAGGTTGGCGGTTCAAATCCCCGCGACGGGGTGAGCTCCCGCTGCTCGGTCCCTGCTCCTGCCCACCTAGCAGTTAGAAAGCACGTCAAAGTGCAAGTAGATAAATAGGTACTGCTCCGGCGGGAAGGTAAACGGCATTTCCGTGCGCTGCTCTGGTTCGCCAGAAGCGGCTTAGTCATGCTGGCCACATGACCCGGAAGCTGTGCGCCGGTTCCCTTGGCCAATAAAGCACGATGAGCGCCGCAACCCCAGAGTCGGTCACGACTGGACCTAATGGTCAGGGGTCCGTTTACCTTTACCACTTTAGTTAATGGGGCCTACTGCAGCCAGTGTGCCGCCAGAGCATGATTTCTGTTCTCATCCTGAAGCAAAGTTCTTAACCCGAGGTACTATTTCTGGGTCCGTTTACCTTTACCACTTTAGTTAATGGGGCCTACTGCAGCCAGTGTGCCGCCAGAGCATGATTTCTGTTCTCATCCTGAAGCAAAGTTCTTAACCCGAGGTACTATTTCTGGGTCAGCGGAGTCTGTAACCTGAAGTGTCTGTAACCTGAAGTGTATGTAACCCGAGGTACCACTGTACTTAACTGACCCATCGGGTCGGTTCTGCCCCTCCAGCAAGTCTCTCCCCCCCCCCAACAAAAATCCTGGCTATGCCCATGCTTCCAGATGAAGGATTAGGGACCCGAGGGCTGAGCGCTTCTAAGCTATCCTGGACTCCCGCAGCCGCAGCTATCCTGGACTCCCGCACCCGCAGCCCCCTCGGGCAGCAGGACTCACCCCCTTCCTCTGGTTGCTGAGGCAGAAGGTGCAGATGCTGCGCGGCTGCTTGCCCGGCTCCATCACGTCTCCCTTGGCCCCGCACAGGGCGCGGAAGCAGGGCTGCCCGTCGTCGGCCCCGTCGCCCAGGAGCAGCACGTTGGCCAGGTGCGCGATGTAGCTGGACGCCAGGCGCAGCGTCTCGATCTTGGAGAGTTTTCTGTCCACCGGCTCGGTGGGGATGAGGGTGCGCAGCGCCGTGAAGGCGGTGTTCACGCTCTGCGTCCGGTCCCGCTCGCGCGCGTTGGCCGCCTGCCGCTGCTTCACCACCACCACCGGCCCGCCGGACGGCCGGGCGGCGGCTGGACAGCAGCCGCAGGAGCGCTCCGACGCGTCGCTGCTGCCTCCGCTGCGCGCTTCCTCGTCGTCCTCCGACGCGTCGTCCTCCTCCGACAGCAGGCGCAGCTCCGGGTACAGGACGCGCGCCGCCACCGGGCGCAGCAGCGCGAACGCCATGGCCGCGCCGTCGGGGGTGGGAGGAAAGGAGAGCCGCCGCTTCTCTGCAACGGCCCGAGCCCCGCGGAGGCGCGTCCGACGCGGGGAAACTCTCGCCGACGCCTCGCCGCGCGTCCCGGAGCCGCGCTCTGCGGGGCTCGCCGAGGCGCCGTCTAGATATAGCTATAAAAGGCGCAGGGCGGAGGCGAGCGGCCACGGTGGAATGCGCGCCGGCCAATCGCGGCGCGGGGAGCGGAGCATCCCTCGCCGGCCTGGCCAATGGGAAGACGGCTCTGATCCGGTTTCTGGAGCCGTCTGGCCGGGCAAAGGGGATGTGCCGCTGCGTCGCATCCACCGCCAGTGTTTGCGCAGAAGGTTGCCACCCGTCCTGTTATAATACAGGAGTGTCCTGTATTTCTTCTTTTTTAGAAATAATTTTTATTGAAAGATTTTATGTTACAAAAAACAATACAGCCATACTACCACTAAATATAATTAGGAAATAAAAATTACATACATCAGGGAAGTTTTTAATCTGTGATATTTTACTGTTTTTTTGTTTTGTTTGTTTCTATGGAAGCCGCCCAGAGTGGCTGGGGGGGCCCAGCCAGATGGGCGGGGTACAAATAATAAATTATTATATTATTATTATCAATATTTAGTTTGTTATTTGTTATTTACCGTCTTATTTCCTCCCAAACACTGCATACAAAAACACACATATGTGTCCTGTATTTCAATGTAAAATGCTACGTCCTGTATTGCTAAGTTTGTGCTGTATCTGTGTACAGTGGTACCTCTGGATACGAACGGGATCCATTCCGGAGCCCCGTTCGCATCCAGAAGCAAATGTAACTAGCAACGCCACATCTGCACTCGGACGCATCGCGTTTCGCCGCTTCTGTGCATGCATGTGACGTCAGTTTGAGCATCTGCGCATGTGCGAGCGGTGAAACCTGGAAGTAACGCGCTCCGTTGCCGTGGAGCGCAACTCAAACGCGCTCAACATGAAGCATATTCAACCCGAGGTATGACTGTATCTGAAGAAGTGTTCTTTTCTTTCTTTGGAGATCCCTTGTAGCTGAGTAAGATTGTCTTCCATAAACACAGTTTTAACAGTGAGTCCGTAAGTGACTGTGGAAGCCAATTCTGGATCCACACGTCCTTCCACAGTGGGGACATTGGTTTCTGGGCAGGAGTTGATCATGGCAGTGGCGTAGCATAAGGTTGTCAGCACCCGGGGCAAGGCAAGTAATTTGCGCCCCTTAACCCGGGGCAAGGCAAGTAATTTGCCCCCCCCCGCTGCACTGTCCCTCCCCCAGATAGTCCCTCGCTCTCTCTCCGCACTGCACCGCACGCCTGGCACCCTCCCCTCCACAGTGGGCGGCGACCCGGCGGCTCGGATCGGATTCGCACAGCCAGCACTGCAGTGAGAGAGAGTGAGTGAGCCAGGTAGGGGCAGAGAGCTGCGAGTGCGAGCGCGCCCCCCCAGATGTTGTGCCCGGTGCGCCCGGCCCCCCTGCACCCCCCACGCTACGCCACTGGATCATGGTGTGGATTTGCCAAGCATGCCTTCCTCTTAGCACCTTGCGTCCTGAGTTCAAGTGTCTTCAAACCCCATGACACCTTTGGTAAAGGCTGTTCTCCAGCTGTAGCGCTCGCAGGCCAGTGTTTCCCAGTTGTCTGTGTTTATACTACATTTTTTAAGATTTGCCCACTCGCTGGATCATCACCTTGTCGGGGTGAGTGGGCTTACATGTTCCTATGACTCTTGTGAGCGAAGCCATTGGGAATCTTGTACTCCCAGCAGGGTCACCCAAAGTGGTAAGGTCAAAGGGAAGGAGTTAGACAAAGAATGATCCAACAAGTCCTCAACGGCAGAACAGGCGGATGATAACAAGGGGTACATTACAACGGCTGTGAAGACGGATGAAGGCTGCAGCAGACAAACTGCACCAGTTTGTCGTTACTACTTCATCGGAACAGAGCCCTACTGCGAAGACTGTGCGTTGGTCAGCGTGCACTGATCTACACACATAAAGCAAATTCACTCACAGGTGTCTTCCTCGTCTTCTTCTGAAGAGGTGTGCATGCACACGAAAGCTTATACCCAGAACAAACTTAGTTGGTCTCTAAGGTGCTACTGGACAATTTTTTAAATTTTTTAATTTATTCAGTTTGTTTTTGAAGTCTCTCGTTCTCTCTCTCTCTCTCTCTCTGCCGGTTTAGGGATCCTCTCCAAATGCATGAGTGTGAAAGGGTGTATAAGAGGTCATGCAAAGCACAGACGGGTTTACGAATTCATGAGTCATGAGCAGAGCTTCCTCCTCCCAAATCCTCAAAAAGGATTGAAAAAGCATTGAAAATACTCAATTAACTGAGATTCTGCCTCCTCAGCAGAAGACACCCCCCCCAATGCCTGCCCTCTGCCATGTCCTCTTTTTTTGGGATTTTTACTTGTGATGTTCACAAAAGAAACTGAACAAATTTGGGGGGCTACGTCCCAAAAGAAGCTCAACCACGCTTGGGGGTGACCTCCTAAAAAGAAGCTCTACAACTCACTCTCCCCCCAAAAATCCTGGCTACACCCATGTCATGAATGTGTATGTGTGTGCAGCCTGTGTGTGACAAATTCCAGAGGGGCCATCCTGTCAGACTGCAAGAGATTGTAATGGATTGATTTGAAGTCACTTCAGCACCAGATGACCCATAAATAAATAAAAATCGCCCCCCAAGTGCCCTGCCTCACCCTGTCCTGTCTTTTGCCAGAACGATGGTGGCAACCTTAGCTGTGTAGTTCAGCAATAAACATGGCACTATTTTCCCCTGGGGGCAACGGGAGGAGAAAGGGGATAGGCCTCATTGAACCTTGGAGTTGGAATGAAGCAATGAAATAAATTTTCACCAATACAGTGGTACCTCTGGTTGTGAACAGGATCTGTTCCGGAGGCCCGTTTACAACATGAAAAGAGCGCAACCCGCAGTGGTGCATCTGCGCACATGCGGGTTGTGATTTGCCACTTCTGCACATGCGCGTGACACCATTTTGCACTTCTGCGCATTTCCGGTACTTCCGGGTTGCCACGGGACGTAACCTGAAAGAACGTAGCATGAAGCAAACATAACATGACTGTACCTGGATTCGTGGGCACTTTCCCTAAGACAGTGTTTCTCAAACTCTGGTCTTCAGCTGTTGGACTACAACTCCCATCATCCCTAGTCAGCAAGATGATGATGGGAGTTGTAGTCCAACAACAGCTGGAGACCAGAGTTTGAGAAACACTGCCCTAAGAGGCGCATAATTTTTTTTTTTTGACACATTGCTCAATTGGAGAACTTCACCGCAACATTTGGTTGAAGTGCAGATTTTGAAGGGGGACTGCATTTCAGTGTAGCACGCCTGTTGCTTCAAGAAGTGTGCGTTGGTTTCACCTTTAAATGCAAACTAAATTGAATTGGTCCCCCATCCTTAAACATTACACACAACCCCATCTATGGGAGGTTTAATGGTGAAGTGGCAGGATACCAGTGCCAAACCCTTTTCCTGCCCAACATTTTTCACGTGCAGCCTTCCCGCCCCCCCCCATTCCTCTCCCCGATATTGGATTCAAGACACATGTTCACTCCACAAATATGCCCTGCAAACCCCCTGGAAAGAAAAACCCTGGGGTGGGGCAGAGAGGCTTGCCATAGAATCACAGGGGGTGAAGAAGGGTTAAGCACATCCTCTGTTGCTGGTTCACCCTGCACTGTTTCCTTCTGAAGTGGTTTCCTCTCACAAAAATGACCACTTGGATTTTAGAATCATAGAATTGTAGATTTCGAAAGGGCCCTGAGAGTTATCTAGTCCAACCCTCTGCAATGCAGGGAACTTTAGCTGAAAGTAAAACAAGTTTGCGCCTAATCCAGGCTTCCTCAGACTCAGCCCTCCAGATGTTTTTGGCCTACAACTCCCATGATTAGTGGCATTGCGTGGGTTGTCAGCACCCGGGGCAAGTAATTTGCGCCCCCCCCGCTGCACTGTCCCTCCCCCAGATAGTCCCTTGCTCTCTCTCCGCACCGCACCGCATGCCTGGCACCCCCCCTCCACAGTGGGCGTCGACCCGGCAGCTCGGATCGGATTCGCACAGCCAGCACTGCAGTGAGAGAGAGAGAGTGAGTGAGCCAGGTAGGGGCAGAGAGCTGCGAGTGCGAGCGCCCCCCCCCAGATGTTGCGCCCGGTGCGGCCGGCCCCCCCTGCACCCCCCACGCTACGCCACTGCCCATGATCCCCAGCTAGCAGGACCAGTGATCAGGGATGATGGGAATTGTAGTCTCAAAACATCTGGAGGGCCAAGTTTGATGAAGCCTGGCCTAATCCTTCATCTCACCTTCCAGCAAGTCAAGAGTTCGTCTAATCATCCACCGCAGGGGGGAAAAACTTTAAATGCTACCTGCTAGGACATGGCGGCTGACCTGACCAGGGTGTTTGGAAACCAGGGTCCGGTCCAGACCAGGAAGAAATTAGAAGTAGCATTGACCTGTGTATCCAGAAATATTTAGATGTTGCATGGGAAATGGAATGCTTTTTGTTACAAAAAGAGAGAGGCTGCAGTTATGCGCCCAGAAACCAGAGCAGATAATTAAAGAGGATGTTTCAGAACTGAGAAATGAATTGCAGAGGAAGGAAGCACAAATTCAGAAGCACTTGGGTAAACTGCGAGGCTGGCAGCAGGTTCTGGAAGACATCAACACACAGCACAAAAAACTTGCTGAAATGCCTCAAGGATCCTTAGCATATCCAGAGCAGGCTAATATTTCTGCACCACTCAAGCAAACGTGAACAACTAGAATAATGTGTCAGACCAAACTGTTTAACTTTTAATTTCCTGTTATCTATATGGTGCAACTTCATATGGATATTTTTAAAGTGATGACAGGAAGCATTAAAAATTATGATAATAAAGCAATTTGCCCTTGGTTAAGATGTTTTTTTTAAGGTAAAGGTAAAGGGACCCCTGACCATTAGGTCCAGTCGTGGCCGACTCTGGGGTTGCGGCGCTCATCTCGCTTTATTGGCCGAGGGAGCCGGCGTACAGCTTCCGGGACATGTGGACAGCAGGACTAAGCCGCTTCTGGCGAACCAGAGCAGCACCCTGCTAAAAGTGCAGAAGGAATGGCGGCAACACTGACTGCCCTTGGGCCCTGTGAACACATGCAAAGTGTGATATTTCCCTAAAAAAGAGAGGGGGGAAACGAGCCAAGTTGCTATCTTGCCACATGCTGAAATAACAGTGTGCTTTTTGGGAATGAGGATTTGCAAATCGGGGAATAGAGAAGGGTTGCAATTGGACTTGACAGTTTTTCATCTTGCAGTGGTGTATGTGCAGATGCATGCAGGTAAGGTAAAGGGACCCCTGACCATTAGGTCCAGTCGTGACCGACTCTGGGGTTGCGGCGCTCATCTCACTTTATTGGCCGAGGGAGCCGGCGCACAGCTTCCGGGTCATGTGGCCAGCATGACTAAGCCGCTTCTGGCAAACCAGAGCAGCGCACGGAAATGCCGTTTACCTTCCCGCCAGAGTGGTACCTATTTATCTACTTGCACTTTGAGGTGCTTTCGAACTGCTAGGTTGGCAGGAGCAGGGACCGAGCAACGGGAGCTCAACCCGTCGCAGGGATTCGAACCGCCGACCTTTTGATCGGCAAGTCCTAGGCTCTGTGGTTTAACCCACAGCACATCGCCACTCTATTCCTTAATTAATAAAATTTGCAATTTTTCCTCTTGCTGCCACTGAAGCTGCACGAAATGCTCCCCATCTCCGAGAGAGTCCGGAATTTCCTGGCACCAGCCTCTCCCGGGTCACGGTGCCGCATGTCCCAAATTGCTGGCATGGGAGGAAGGAAATGGCAAGGAGCTTTCGTTGGCTGGCTGCCTTCGCCCAAAGCGCTCCAGCGAGGGAGTCTTGGGGAAGGAGAGGCGGAGAACCGGGAGGTGAGAAAGCGAGAGTGAGAGAGAGGAGTAAATATCTCCGGTAAAGGGGAGCAGACAGGAAAGGAACTCTCTCTGGCCATAATTCAATGTCTCAGGAAGCAAACGCTCCCTCTGTGGGGAAGCCGAAGGAGATCCTTTGACCTCTCAGAGGCAGAGGTAAACCCCAGCCGGTGGGTCACTAGTCTGCTCAGGCTGGAATGGATCCGGTGAACCCCGAGTGGATTTGAAGGCCCCGCCTCCCTTGCGAGGAAAGGATTTATCCCTCCCCACCCCAAAGCTGCGAAAAAAACACATGCACAAAGAAGGGGGGGGGACTGACCCATCTACCTCCTGAGGAAATGTATTTCTACGCAGCTCATCGCTGCTGATCCGAAAGAGAAGGCAGGCTTCTTACAGAATTCAAAAGGCCTGTTTACACTTTGGGGTGAAAGAGAAATTGGGTGGAATTTGCATTCAGAAGCAAACCTGCTGAATTCGCAGTTTCCAGTTGCAAGAGCCATCGTTTGAAATTTGCCCTTCTCTGAATTTTGCAATACCCGACCATAAGACGCACCTAGTTTTTAGAGAAGGAAAACAAGAGAAAAAATATTCTGAACGAAACAGTGGATGTATGTTTTTTTGTGGTTCATGCTGTGGCCACAGACATGTGATCTGACGGTGAGTTGGGGGTAGCCCAATACAAAAATCCTGAGAATCCACGTGGATCCGTGCTTTGTAACCAATTTTTTGCACAATTGCGGCCCCACGAAATAGTGGATGTGTGCTTTTTTTGGTACAGGCTGTAGCCCTGGACATGCTATGTGATCTGATTGTGAATTTGGGGTGGCCCAGTGCAAAAATCCTGAGGATCCATGGGCTTTTACCTCCCCGCTCCCAGGCAGCCTCCTTTATTGCTAGCGTCCCTTACCTCCCTCCCAATCACTTACTGATCAGCTGCTTCCTTTCAACACTCCGTTCCCTCTTGTTTGCCTTCATGTCTTTTCCTTAGCTGGAGCAGTTTTTTGCTCCTCCTTTTCTTCTAATTTCTCTCCTTAATGCTTTAGTCTTCCTGTTTCCCCCCTTTTCAAGTTTGCTATTTTCACCTCTCCCCTCCCTGGCAGCCTCCTTTATTTCTAGTGTCCCTTATCTCTCTCCCCAATCGGAAAACGATCAGCAGCATTGTTTCAACACCCACTTCCCTCCTTCAAAAAATAGAGCATGATCTGCTTTTCGCCCCTGGGCAATTCGGCTCCAGGGACCACACATTCGCTCCATAAGACGCACAGACATTTCCCCTTACTTTTTAGGAAGAAAAAAGTGTGTCTTATGGAGCGAAAAATACGGTAGCTCTCCAGCTGAGTAATCACAGAACAGGAGTGTTGGGAGGGAAACTGAGGATCATCTAGTCCAACCCTCTGCAGTGCAGCGAATGTACAGCCATCCTAAATGGGGATTGAACCTGCAGCCTTGGTGATATCGTCACCACACTCTAACCAAGGGAGCTATCCAGAATATCCCTTTTAAACTGTGGTGTCCAGAACTGGATACAGGACTCCGCAATGTCCATTATGGCAACATAAATGGAGTAAAGTGTCCATAGAAAGATGCATATATAACACACAAATGCATTATTTCAGGGGGAATGGCTTTGTGAGAAAATTGTGCTCATTGCAAAACTGCACACAAATTATGTCCACGCAGAGAAACCGGCACTAAAATGCAGGTGGACTTTTGTGAGGAATAATTTTCTTTTAAAAAAACATTGCAGACTGATGAGGAAATGCAGGGAACCGAATTTAAGGTTAGAAAAAGGGAAGCTGAAACAGACATATTCACCCCTCTGTATTTGCAGTACCTGAAATCCCACATCTATGGAGACTCTGGCCTGTCTGCAAGGTCTCCCTTTGTTTCATGCCATTTAAATCACAGTTGGAAGATTTGTGGGGCATGATTGTGGGGGGGGGGGGACAACTTTGTACACTTGGCGAACAAGTGTTGCAGATAAGTAGATCATTTTAGACCTTGGGATTACGGGGGGGGGGGGGGAGGCTGGTGCTCAGTGATTAGTCTTTCCCCTGTTTATATCTGCACATGGTGCATTCAAGGCCCATTGCTTTTGCACAAACGTTCAGCCAGGCTCCACTGGAAAGCGCTGTCCGCCCTGCGGTTTGCAAAGTGGACATCTCAGGGCGAACAGCAGGGAGAGGACCATTTCGCAGGCGTTTGCGTTCGGCAAGGCAAGTCTGGCTGGCTTGGAGCTGGTCAGGGGTTAAGGGCATCCCCTCTCTGCTTCCCTCTCAGCAGGCTTTAAAGGGAGAGTGAAGAGCCATCCTCTTTTCTCTGTGCTCAAAACCATTCCCAATAATGCAGAGCTAAAGACCTGCTGTTTGTTTGTGTGTGTGCAAGAGAGATGGGGGTTCTGGCTGGGGGAACCCAGGGGAAAACAGGGAGCAAAAAGTTGAGTTCTCCACATTTCCCAGCATATTTTGCCTGCCTCCTTCCATCTGGGCAGAGAAGGCTCCGTTTATGTTTTTTAAATGGCTTTTAGTTTTTCTTTTTTTTATAATTGATTTTTATTCAGTTTCCAATATACATTCCATCCATATTTAACATCCGCCTCTAACATATACAACTTTTAGACTTCCCTCAGCCTATCTGACAATTTCCCATACTATCACTACTACTCACATTTCTTAAATTTATATTGCACTTTACCAATCTTAATCTTATCATATCTTTCAAGCAACATTTCAATCAATCATTTTCACAAAGCTTCTTGAAATCCTACAAGCGTTAGTTGCTCCTCACATACACTTTTGATATACTCTGTAAATTTATTCCAGTCCTCGGTAAATCTCTGATCGCGTTGGTTTCGAATTTTCCCCGTCAATTTGTCCATTTCTGCACATTCCATCAACTTCATTCATTTTATTTTATTTTTTATAATTAATTTTTAGGCTTTTAGTTTTTCATCTATGTCATTTTAAATTGTAATTGATATTAATGCTGTATTCTTAGTTTTAGATTTTATGATTTATGTGGAAATTGTTTTCCATTTGGTTGTGTACCTCTTGGTGTGTTTTATTTATTGCTTATGACTTTTGTTACGTTGGTAATTATGTAAATCTTGTCATATTGTAAGGACTAGAAACTTAATTCTTCCTGACTACTGATCTTCTTGGGCATTCTAGCAACATGGGAAAGGGTCATGGCTTCATGCAACTATAGTGTTGGAAGGGACCATGCGGGTCATCTAGTCCAACCCCCTCAATGCAGGAAACTTTTGCCCAATGTGGGGCTCGAACCCACGATCCCTGAGACTGAGAGTCTCATGCTCTACAGGCTGAGACTCTGAAGCTCCATGTGATTCGAGCATTAAGTCCCCCACCCCTGCCCTGCTCCATCTAAATCTTCTTCTTTTCTTTGGCGATCCCTCGTAGCCGAGTAAGATTGTCTTCCATAAACATGGTTTTAACAATGAGTCCGTAAGTGACTGTGGAGGCCAATTCTGGATCCACACATCCTTCCACAGTGGGGACATAGGTTTCCGGGAGGAGTTGATCACTGTGAGGGTTTGCCAAGTGTGCCTTCCTCTTAGCACGTTTCTCCATTGCGTCCTGAGTTCGAGTGTCTTCAAAGCCCATGACACCTTTGGTAAAGGCTGTTCTCCAATTGGAGCACTCACAGGCCAGTGTTTCCCAATTGTTGGTGTTTATATGGTGGTAACTCAGGTTAAGAACTTAATTCGTTCTGGAGATCCGTTCTTAACCTGAGGTACCACTTTAGCGAATGGGGCCTCCCGCTGCTGCCGCCACGCAATTTCTGTTCTCATCCTGAAGCAAAGTTCTTAACACGAGGTACTACTTCCGGGTTAGAGGAGTCTGTAACCTGAAGTGTCTGTAACCTGAAGCGCCTGTAACCCGAGGTACCACTGTACTACAGTTTTTTAGATTTGCCTTGGGAGAGTCTTTAAACCTCTTTTGTTGACCACCAGCATTATGCTTTCTATTTTTAAGTTCAGAATAGAGTACAGTGGTACCTCTGGTTACGTACTTAATTTGTTCTGGAGGTCCGTTCTTAACCTGAAACTGTTCTTAACCTGAAGCACCACTTTAGCTAATGGGGCCTCCCGCTGCTGCCACACGATTTCTGTTCTCATCCTGAAGCAATGTTCTTAACCCTAGGTACTATTTCTGGGTTAGCAGAGTCTGTAACCTGAAGCGTATGTAACCTGAAGTACCACTGTAGTTGCTTTGGAAGACGATCACCAGGCATCCACACAGCACGACCAGTCCAACAAAGTTGTTGTTGAAGAATCCTTGCTTCGACGCTGGTGATCTTTGCTTCTTCCAGTACACTGACATTAGTTTGCCTGTCTTCCCAAGCGATGTGTAATTTTTTTCGGAGACACCGTTGATGGAATCTTTCGAGGAGTTGGAGATGGCGTTTGTAAGTGGTCCATGTTTCACAAGCACGCAGTAAGGTTGATCTCTCCATTTCAAGCCGCTGTCCCCCCCCCCTCCTTCTCTCTCCATGCTTGTTTGCTAAGGTGTCTCTCAAGCACCGACTTCCTACTGGGCTGAGGCTTGGCTAAGCAAGGAAGGGGCACAAGGTTCATGACAGCCGGCTGACGGATAAGCTACTGCTGTGTACTCAGGTGCAGCTGCCGCAGAGCATGTGGGTGCCATCTGAAGGGGAAGAGGCCAGCAGAGATCGTGGGGGACCGAGTGTCGCTTTGCAGGGAAATACAGGGCAGAACCTCTCCCCATGAACCTCTTCGGAAGATGCCATGGGGCCACATTTCTGCATCTCTAAACACGGGAGCTGCCCCAATCCCCTGGAAAACTTGTGGGAATATGTAGCGACGGCACTATCCGTCAATTTCAATTCCCTTGTTTCTCATCCCCCCCATCTTAAATTCATTTTGCTGTACACGTTGGAACTCCCTGCCTCTTGATAGCAGGCGAACGCCTTCACTGCAGTCATTTTTATTGAGAAAGTTAATGAGATTTTCAATCTGTATCAGTAATAATAATAATAACATTATTATTATTATTATTATTATTATTATTATTATTATTATTATTTATACCCCACCCATCTGGCTCCCAACAGAATATTAAAAACACGATAAAAAACATCAATTCTTAAAAAACGTCCCTAAACAGGGCTGCCTTCAGATGTTTTCTAAAAGTCAGGTAGTTGTTCATTCCCTTGACATCTGACGGGAGGGCGTTCCACAGGGCGGGTGCCACTACCGAGAAGGCCCTCTGCCTGGTTTCTAGTCTAGTCATTTAGATTTCTGAAAGTCTTAAAAAGTCTTTAAATTATTGTTGTTAATTTTTCTTATTCTTGTTCATTTCATTTTATCTTTTTTGTCAGGGATTTTTTTAAAAAAACAACCAATCAATCAAGCGGTGTATAATTTTTGGGAAATAATAAATAATGAAAACAAAGGGGCTGTAACTGGTAACTAGGTGCAATCGGAGTGTCTGCGCTTAATATACAAAAGAGTGTAAATACCAGCCTGCTGAGAAAGATCCATAAGGATTTGATCCTTCCCCAGGGCTCTCCTAATGTTGCGGGATAGCTCAGGCAGCACAGCACGAAACTCCTAATCTCAGCGTTGTGGGTTCGAGCCCCATGTTGGGCAAAAGATTCCTGCATTGTAGAGGGTTGGACTAGGTGATCTTTGTGGTCCCTTCCTGCTCTCCAAGTCTGTGGTTCTGTGATTATTATGGGACAGAGCATGCCTCTGAACAGCTGGAAACCGCAGGAGGGCAGAGTTGGCCTTGTGTTCGAATTCTGCTTGTGGGTTTCCCACAGGAATCTGGCTGGCCGCTGTGGGAACAGGATGCCGGAATAGATGAGCCACTGGCCTGATCCTGCAGGACTCTCCTTATGTCCCCCCCCCCCCAAAAAATATATTTATTTGATTTTCCATATTACAGTTTACATTCATAACACATCATATTATCTACACGCAGGATTCCCTCAAATCCCCTTGACTTCCCACCTCCCCTTTGTTATAGTTTTCTTACTGCATCTTTTAAAGTAATCTAAAATTTTATGTTTCCATTTCAATCATGGTACCTGTTACATTACAAGTGTTACTAAAACCCTGCTAACAATTTTAACTGTTTACAATAGTTTTTAAGGTAACGTATATTTTCCACATTCCTTGCCAGAGTTTTGATCTTCCTGATTTCTAATTTTTCCAGTTAGTTTCGCCATTTTGGTGTAGTCCATCAACTTAGTCTGCCCATTCTTCTCTGGTCGGGACTTTGCAATCTTTCCATCTCTGGGCTAGGAGAATCTGCTTGGCTGTCGTTGCCTACATAAAAAGTCATTTCTGTTCCTTTGGGATTTGGGTACCTATAATTCCTAAAAGAAAAGCTTCAGGCTTTTTTTTACAAAAGTTATTTTAAACATTTTAAAAAATTCATTATACAATGGTACCTCGGTTTATGAACTTAATCCGTTCTGGAAGTCCATTCTTAAACCAAAACCGTTCTTAAACTGAGATGTGCTTTCCCTAATGAGGCCTCCTGCCGCCAGTGCCCTTCCACCGTTCAGATTCCATTTTTAGACCAAGGTAAAGCTCTTAAACCAGGACACCGTTTCCGGTTTTGCGGAGTTTGTAAACCGAATCGTTCTTAAACTGGACTGTTCTTAAACCGAGGTACCACTGCATATCATTTCCCAAAGTGCTTTCGTTACTTTAGATGTCCACCACATGTGATAAAAGGTGCCCTCTTTTTCCTTACATTTCCAACACAGATTTAACCCTACCTTATAGGGACACGGGTGGCGCTGTGGGTAAAACCTCAGCGCCTAGGACTTGCCGATCGCATGGTCAGCGGTTCGAATCCCCGCGGCGGGGTGAGCTCCCATCATTCGGTCCCAGCTCCTGCCCACCTAGAAGTTCGAAAGCACCCTAAGTGCAAGTAGATAAATAGGTACTGCTTTATAGCGGGAAGGTAAACGGCGTTTCTGTGTGCGGCTCTGGCTCGCCAGATGCAGCTTGTCACGCTGGCCACGTGACCCGGAAGTGTCTGAGGACAGCGCTGGCTCCCGGCCTCTAGAGTGAGATGAGCGCACAACCCTAGAGTCTGTCAAGACTGGCCCGTACGGGCAGGGGTACCTTTACCTTTACCTTTACCTATACATGTTTTAAGGGACGCGGGTGGCACTGTGGGTTAAACCACAGAGCCTAGGGCTTGCCGATCAGAAGGTCGGCGGTTTGATTCCCCGTGACGGGGTGAGCTCCCGCTGCTCGGTCCCTGCTCCTGCCAACCTAGCAGTTTGAAAGCACCTCAAAGTGCAAGTAGATAAATAGGTACCGCTCCAGCAGGAAGGTAAATGGCGTTTCCGTGCTCTGGTTTGCCAGAAGCGGCTTAGTCATGCTGGCCACATGACCTGGAAGCTGTGCGCTGGCTCCCTTGGCCAATAAAGCGAGATGAGCGCCACAACCCAGAATCGGCCACAACTGGACCTAACGGTCAGGGGTCCCTTTACCTTTACCTTTTTTATACCTGTTTGCTAATTTGCAGGGAGTTAAATACCAACGGCACACCATTTCCATACGATTTTCTTTCCGTGTACAACAAACTGTAAATTTTAAATCGTATTTCCATCATCTGCCCCGTGCCGAAGGATGTATATTATACCCAAAGTCTTTTGCCCACTGAATCATTACTGATTCGACTTCTGGACTCCCCTTATGTTCTTGTGCCATATGGGCGCATCTCTGGGCGCAACTTGCCCATCTGACAGCCGCCTTGCACCCTCCAAATCCGGCTTCCCGCTGCCAAACGTTGGGCAGCCGGTGGGATCAGATATGCAAACAGTAGCTTGAAAACCTGGAGAGGGGGTCTCCGCAGTGTCAACATGGGACAATGCCCCCCCCTTGCACACTTTGCACCCCCCACACGGGGACCTTTTATCCAGGAGGTGATCCTTAAGTGTAAGTAAATAAACAGGGAGCAGATGGGAGGGATGTGCTGAGAAGCTTTTCCCATCTCCCTGGGGTAACATTACCTCTCCCGGCAGCCGAGGCAAATGGATTCCAGACCTGGGCCGTATTAAACGGCGGACACATGTGGCCACCAGGATGCTGCCAGCCTGACCTCCTCGAACCTTTGTTAAAGGGCCCTCTCCCTGCCCAGGAGCAAGCTCTCCTAGCACGGTGGCCTCCTTTACAAGGCTCCCTGTGCCCTTTGGGGTCTCCCTCCGCAAAGCCTTTGATGGCCGGTGTCAGATATTAACACCGCAGTGGGGGCAAGACCCCTTCCAGCAGGGCCCTACAACTCTTCATGCCGTGTTATGCCGGAGAGGGTTAGAGAGGGGCAGGTCATTTGCCAGGGTGTTGTTTGCAAAAGAAGGGAGCCTTCCCTGTTCCTGCTTAGGAAACACTTATCACCAGGTCTGTGTGTGTTCTGCACACGCACGCACAATCCAACCGCTGTGCAATTTCAGCTTTTGCTTAGAAATATTATTCAAAGGAGGGACACGGGTGGCGCTGTGGGTTAAACCGCAGAGCCTAGGACTTGCCGATCGGAAGGTCGGCAGTTCGAATCCCTGCGATGGGGTGAGCTCCCGTTGCTTGATCCCTGCTCCTGCCCACCTAGCAGTTTGAAACCACGTCAAAGTGTAAGTAGATAAATAGGTCTAGAGATTTGTCTCAAGGCAAATCTTTAAAAATGTAGTATAACCACAGACAACTGGGAAACACTGGCTTGTGAGTGCTCCAGTTGGAGAACAGCCTTGACCAATGGTGTTGTGGGCTTTGAAGACACTCGAACTCAGGACACAAGGGAGAAATGTGCTAAGAGGAAGGCATGCTTAGCAAATCCACACCGTGATCAACTCCCGCCCAGAAACCTATGTCCCCACTGTGGAAGGACGTGTGGGTCCAGAATTGGCCTCCACAGTCACTTATGGACTCATTGTTAAATCTTACTCGGCTACGAGGGATCGCCAAAGAAGAAGAAAGACAATCCTCCCCCAACGTGCGAAATAACCCGAAATATTTGCTTGTTGAGAACAGGGATTGGGGAGATGAAACTGGAGAGTATGAGGCTTAACCCTTTGCTCTTGGTCTGTGGGGCCTCCAGGGGATGGCGGAGTCTCTGCACATGTTTGCGGTGATTAACATGTCTCATTCGCAGCCCACGCAGATGAGCTGCCGTCTCGGTGCAAGGGAAATACCGGGTGCCGGGGGGCTGTGCTGCCGCTCTTTTCCCCCTCTGGGGATGCCTGCGGTTCCTGGCCATTCTCACCCAGACTATTGATGTTGCTGCGAAACACACACCTGTGACATATAAAACGAAACCCAGCTCTGCGCCTGCTTTCCCCCCATTTTCGTTCCTCAACTGGAAACTGGATCTCAGCTGAGAAACTCTGAAAGGAGAATCAGACTCGCTCTCAAATTGGATTGCTCTGCAGGAGGGCAGAGACTTTCATCTCTGAACATCTCTTTGAACATCCGACATCTGCAGGCACCTGTTTGCAACAATATCCCCTTTTTATATCCATATTAAAAGTTGCTGTTCGTTTGTCACTTAATTTCAGGGCCATTTAAAGCCAAATGAATATCGAAAGCCCGTAGGACAGCATCTGCTAGAACAGCCTCTCCCAGCCAAGTGTGGATGGGAGCTGCGGTCAAAGCATGCGATGACCTTTAAATCCCTAAACGGCCTCGGTCCAGTATACCTGAAGGAGCGTCTCCACCCCCATCGTTCTGCCCGGACACTGAGATCCAGCTCTGAGGGCCTTCTGGTGGTTCCCTCATTGCGGGAAGCAAAGCTACAGGGAACCAAGCAGAGGGCCTTCTCGGTGGTGGCGCCCATCCTGTGGAACACCTTCCCACCAGATGTCAAAGAGATAAACAACTACCTGACATTTAGAAGACATCTGAAGGCAGCCCTATTCAGACTCACGACATGCAAAGCGAGATATGTCAAGCCTTGATTTGTTATAATTGTGATGATCATGGCGTACAGCTGATGAAAACCCCAAATTGACAATCTCAGAAAATTAGAATATTAAATGAAATCAGAAAAACAAGGATTGCAAATAGAGCAATACTGGACCTCGGAGAAGTAGAAGCATATTTCGCTTTGCAGGTCATGAGTCTATCTCATATATTAGTTTCACTTTTTAAGTTGAATTACTGAAATAAACGAACTTTTCCATGATATTCTAATTTTTCGAGTTTCACCTGGTACATAATTTTGCAAACTTTGATCATGGTGCCTCTTACTTAGTTTTTCTCTAAAATAAAAAAACTCCCAAACGTGGTAACCTTTCTTTAAAGGGAAATCAAAGCAAAATTCTCAAGCTAGTGTGAAAAGTGCGTGGAACAGGTCTTGGTGTTTCGATTTCTGGAAATGGAGTTGAGAGATGACCTAACTTGGGGAGAAAACAGCAAAGACCTGATGAAGAGAGCACAGCAGAGGTTATATTTTCTGAGAATCCACCAGAAAAACAATCTCTCAAAGGACCTGTTGATGGCATTTTACCACTGTACTGTGGAGAGTGTATTAACTTATGGTCTCTGTGTGTGGTTTGGGAGCTGCACAGTCAGGGGAAAAACAACGCTGTCCAGGGTCGTCAAGACTGCGGAGAGAAGAATTGGGTGCACTGTTCCCACCTTGGATCAAATCTATGCTTCCAGGTGCCATAAGAAAGCTGCAGAGATAGTGCAGGATAGTGCGCACCCCGAAAATGATCTCTTTCAGCTTCTGCCTTCTGGAAGAAGGTACAGGGTTATAAAGACTAGGACTAGCCGCCTGAGAAACAGTTTCTATCCAAATGCGATTCTGGTTTTAAATGCAGTATAAGGAGTCTCTATAGGAGTATATTGAGACGCGGGTGGCGCTGTGGGTTAAACCACAGAGTCTAGGACTTGCCGATCAGAAGGTTGGCGGTTCGAATCCCCGCGATGGGGTGAGCTGCTCGGTCCCTGCTCCTCCCAACCGTTCGAAAGCACGCCAAAGTGCAAGTAGATCAATAGGTACCGCTCCGGCGGGAAGGTAAACGGCGTTTCCGTGCGCTGCTCTGGTTCACCAGAAGCGGCTTAGTCATGCTGGCCACATGACCCGGAAGCTGTACGCCGGCTCCCTCGGCCAATAAAGCGAGATGAGCGCCACAACCCCAGAGTCGGTCACGACAGGACCTAATGGTCAGGGGTCCCTTTACCTTATAGGAGTATATTGTATTTTAAAATGGGGTTTCAGAGTTTTGAATGTCTTATGTAGATTTTTCAATTTCATTGTTCTGTATGGGACAATGACGATAAAGATATCGTATCGTAAAAATCAGCATGCTAGGGCTGCGGAACATGCCCCTAGCCTCCGCTGCCTGGGCAAGGAAGGGGCGCAGAAAGGTTGTGTCTTCTGTACTCCTGACATTCTTGTTGGAGAGAGAGAAAGAGAGAGCAGTTCACCTCCATTTTCCCACACCTGCCAGAGAAGCAGAGCTCAACCCTCTGCTTGGCTAAGGGCTGAATGACAGATCGTTGGTCCAGCCCATCTGAGGACTCAGCGGAGGAAACCTGGAAGGCATTACACGGCTGTCTTTGGAGGAAGTCTCTCCGAGTTCCGGACCCAGGGATGCCGGTGAGCCACGCAAGATTAAGAAAAGAGAGCAGATCCCACAAAGCGCCTTTGTTCCTCTCCTGGAACAAATGGATTGGAGGCAGCTGAGGCCGTTTGTCAGCCTGGCTTGCGAGAGGAGTCCAGTTGCAGGTCAGGCAGGCAAGGGAGACAGGTGGGCAGAGGCAACATCAACAGAGCAAACAGAGATAAATAACGCCGTCCCTTCGCTCCCTCCGGACACCCAGAGCTGCTTGCCGGACCGCAATGCCATGCCATATGACTCAGGGAAAGAAAGGGCTCTGGGTACATTTCACACCATAGATTCAAAGCCCTATTATGCCCCGCGGAGGACCTTAAGGTCCACAAATGACAACATTTTGGAGGTCCCAAGTTGCAAGGTGGTTAGATTGGTCTCAACTAGGGCCAGGGCCTTTTCAGTACTGGCCCCAACGTGGTGGAACGCTCTGTCACAAGAGACCAGGGCCCTGCTGGACTTGACATCTTTCTGCAGGGCCTGCAAGACAGAGCTGTTCCGCCTGGCCTTTGGTTTGGACTCAGTCTAACCCTTTTGTTTTCCCGCCCCTTACGGTTTTGTTTTCCCGCCCCTACTTTTAAAATAATGCTGCATTTTAAATTGCATTTTAACCTGTATTTTAAATTGTTTTTCCCCCCTATTATGTTTTTATTGTAATTTTACTGGTGTTAGCCGCCCTGAGCCCGGCTCTGGCCAGGGAGGGGAGGGTATAAATAATAATAATAATAATAATAATAATAATAATAATACCACCACTTTGCAGAGTCGTGGCTTTCCCCAAAGGATTATGGGAGCTGTAGTTTGTTATGGGTGCTGAGAGCTCTTAGCGGACCCCCTTTCCCCCTCCCAGAGCTACAATTCCCAGAGTTCCCTGGGAAGAGGGATTGAATGTTAAACCACTGTGAGGCTGAAGGTAAAGATAAAGGGACCCCTGACCGTTAGGTCCAGTCACGGACGACTCTCGGGTTGTGGCACTCATCTTGCTTTACTGGCGTTTGTCCGTAGACAGCTTCCAGGTCATGTGGCCAGCAGGACTAAGCCACTTCTGGTGAACCAGAGCAGCGCATGGAAACGCCGTTTACCTTCCCGCCGGAGTGGTACCTATTTATCTACTTGCACTTTGACGTGCTTTTGAACTGCTAGGTTGGCAGGAGCAGGGACCGAGCAACGGGAGCTCACCCTGTTGTGGTGATTCAAACCACCAACCTTCTGATTGGCAAGCCCTAGGCTCTGTGGTTTAACCCACAGCGCCAACCACGTCCCACTGTGAGGCTGAAGAGGCGCATAAATGCACTTTTTGACCTGGCACCAGTGCACGTCTGACACCAGGGAAACTTGTCTCCTTGTTGCCTTCCCCTGGGATTATTTCACTTACCAGATTGAGTTTGCTTTGCCCCTCTTTCTTCCCCAACCCTTTCCCCTTTCGTGTCGTAAGGCGTTGAGATTGTTTCATCAATGATACACTTAGGGAAGCTTTGCAGCCAAAGAGCGGGGGCAGAAACGCTCCGTCCGCACGCCCGGAAATAATCCCCCAACATCCTCCTCCTTTTCTGCTGGACAGATGCCCAAACCAGTTCCAGATAATAAGAGCTCAAACGTTTGTCTCTAAAGCTCTGGAAGCTGCTGTTTCCCCCTTGCTGACGACAGTGTCCCCCTGTTTTCGTTGCAGGGGTGGGTGTGACCAGTAAGAGAGAGACAGGGCTCTATGTCGAGACAACTCCGTCGCAAGTGGTTCCTTTCGCAACCCCCCTTCCCCTCCGCCGGTCTTTGCAAAAGGAAACTTTTTGGCACGCCACAATTCTTCGGGCAAAATTTATAATCCTCCAGGGGAGCCGATGCCCAGGGTCTTTGCCTCCACGAGCCCTCGCAATGTTTCCTGCGGGCCACAGGGATGCTTTGATGCTGCACGGGGAAGCGAGCAGTCTCTCCTGCTCAAGGGAAGGAGCCATCAAGTCTCACCTCCTTCTCTTCCGCCCCACGGTGACCTCCTGAGGAAATGGCTTTCTCTCCTGAAGCACGTGGCTCCTGCCTAGCAGGTTCTTCCATCTCTTGCGTTCCATTCATTCATTGCAAAAGGATTCCATCGCTTCCTCCAATGGTTCTGTTTTGTATTTCATTCATTCATTCATTCATTCATTCATTCATTCATTCATAATAAGGGCAGGGGTTGGCAAACTAAGGACCGCGGGCCATTTCAGGCCCAATTGCCTTCCGGATCCGGCCCGCGGATTGTCCATGGATCGGCGTGGGGATTCTGTTCATTCGGTCTGCGCCATTCCTCCCCAGCACCATTGCATTCCCCCCCTCTCCCCCAAACACACTGCGGCGGCGCCTCCTCCCTCCCTCCTCCTGGCTTCTCCCTGCCCTGCCTAGAGGAGGAAGGGGGCTGGGCTGAGCTGCCTGAGCACCATTGTACTATTCTATGATTGGGCCGGGGGGGGGGGGATCTCTCAAAGGACCTGTTGATGGCATTTTACCATTGTACTGTGGAGAGTGTATTAACTTATGGTTTCTGTGTGTGGTTTGGGAGCTGGACGGTCAGGGGAAAAACAATGCTGTCCAGGGTTGTAAAGACTGCGGAGAGAATAATTGGGTGCACTCTTCCCACCTTGGATCAAATCTACGTTTCCAGGTGCCACAAGAAAGCTGCAGAGATAGTGCAGGATAGTGCGCACCCCGGAAGTGATCTCTTTCAGTTTCTGCCTTCTGGAAGAAGGTACAGGGTTATTAAGACTAGGACTAGCCGCCTGAGAAACAGTTTCTATCCAAATGCGATTTTGGTTTTAAACGCAGTGTAAGGTAGTCTCTAGGACGCGGGTGGCGCTGTGGGTTAAACCACTGAGCCTAGGACTTGCCGATCAGAAGGTCGGCAATTCGAATCCCCACGGCGGGGTGAGCTCCCGTTGTCCGGTCCCTGCTCCTGCCAACCTAGCAGTTTGAAAGCAAGTAGATAAATAGGTACCTCTCTGGAGGGAAGGTAAACGGCTTTCTGTGCGCTGCTGTGGTTCGTTTAAGGTAGTCTCTATGTGAGTATATTGTATTCAATTATGGGGTATCAGAGTTTTTAGGGGGCTAACCAGGTTGGGATAGCTAGGATAGCAGGCTTGTTGGTTTTTTTGAATGTCTGATGTAGATTTTTTCAATTTTGTTGTTCTGTATGGGACAATGATGGGACACGGGTGGCGCTGTGGGTTAAAGCCTCAGCGCCTAGGGCTTGCCGATCGAAAGGTTGGCGGTTCGAATCCCCGCAGCGGGGTGTGCTCCCGTTGTTCGGTCCCAGCGCCTGCCAACCTAGCAGTTTGAAAGCACCTCCGGGTGCAAGTAGATAAATAGGGACCGCTTACTAGCGGGAAGGTAAACGGCGTTTCCGTGTGTGGCTCTGGCTCGCCAGAGCAGCGTTGTCACACTGGCCACGTGACCCGGAAGTGTCTCCGGACAGCGCTGGCCCTTGGCCTCTTTGAGTGAGATGGGCGCACAACCCTAGAGTCTGTCAAGACTGGCCCGTACAGGCAGGGGTACCTTTACCTTTATGGGACAATGACAATAAAGACTATCGTATCGTACCATTTGAAGCAGCCCCTCTCCGGAGCCAGCCCTGTTGCGCCACTCAGCTTCCCGCCACCGCCCTGGTGCTTCTGTGGGCCAGAGAGCAGAGCGAACGAGCTTGCTTTGCCTACCCACAAGAAGCAGCAGTGGAGGTGGCAGCCCCTGGGAAGGTAACCGCAGTGGCTGGGGCTGGGGAAGAGGACTACTTGCCTCCCTCGGCTCTTCTTCCAGCTCCCCCTCCCCCAGTGCTGCTTCTCCATCCCACCACAAGGTCTGAGGGACAGTGGACCAGCCCGTGGCTTTAAAAAATTGCCGACCCCTATTCTAGGGCTCTTGAAAGGCTTGCATTTGGTTTCCATCAATGGCAACCAGTCTTTTGGGTGAAAGCTCACTTCTTTCCAAGAGTTCTCCCCTATTGGTGCCTACACACAGTGGCCTAGCGCGGGTTGCCAGCTCCTGGGGCCGCGTGGCAGGAGGGAAACAGATGAAGTATGCATGAAAATACAACTGCCTAACAGTGCCCGCATCACCCAGGAGATCGCAGCCAGAGGGATAAGAAAAAAAGTCATTCTGTTGTTTGGGGAGGTCATTTCCTGGTTTCCATTAAGAAGCCGCTTTTAATGGAGCCCAGCTGTATTGGGGCAGCACCAGGTGTTGAAATTTTAAGGTTTGAAACAAGGCAGTTTCGTACGGAGGACATTCCCTCCCTGGCTTCCTGTTGCATCACAACAGAGGTGATGATGTTTCCAATCTTAATGCCAGAGAGCAAGTCGGTTTCCCCCTTTTCAATGCAAACTGTCCAAATGTGTTGCTGAGATCAAGAGCAATCCCATAATTTCAGGACAGTGGCGCCATCTGCTGGCGCTCTTGTTAAGGCAGGCACTTCTTCCACATCAAAGACTCTCATATACAGCAAAGGCCATTCCATATGGACTGCTCGTATTAATTCATACATTGATCAGGAAATGGGGAAACATTTTACCGCTGGAGATAAAAGCATGTACATAAACACCAAAAAGCAATGCAATTCCAAGAGTCAGGCTGTCCATGAACATTTAAAGCACATTTCTCTCCCACCCAAAATAATGTGGGGAATTGTAGTTTAAGGGTGCTGGGCAGTGCAGGGTAAGCTACAATTCCCAGGATTCTTTGGGGATGTGTACTTTAAATGTATTATTTCAGAGAATTTATACACTGCTTGATTGTAAAAAAAAAAAAGACCCTCAAAGCAGTTTGCAAAAAAGATGATAAAATTATCAATACCAAGAATTTTAAACTTTCAAATTGTTAAAATGAACAAAAGAGAGATGAAAACGTACATCAGCTTTTTAAACATTTATGAGGCCTTGTCTAAAAAATCTTGTTGTTTTTTGCAGGTGCCAAAAAGAGCACAGTGAAGGCACCTGCCTGATGTCAATAAACAGGGAGTTACAAAGGATGGATGCTGCCACACATAATAATACTCTGGGCAGCTTCCAACTGAATATTAAAATACAATAACCTATTAAACATTAAAAGCTTCCCTAAACAGGGCTGCTTTCAGATGTCTTCTAAAAGTCTGGTAGTTGTTTTTCTCTTTGACATCTGGTGGGAGGGCGTTCCACAGGGCAGGCGCCACTACCGAGAAGGCCCTCTGCCTGGTTCCCTGTAACTTGGCTTCTCGCAGCGAGGGAACCGCCAGAAGGCCCTCGGAGCTGGACCTCAGTGTACGGGCGGAACGATGGGGGTGGAGACGCTCCTTCAGATATACTGGACTGAGGCCATTTAGGGCTTTTAAGGTTAGCACCAACACTTTGAATTGTGCTCGGAAACGGTCGAATTCTCACAAATGCGGAACGCACAGCTTTGATTTGTGCAGGCATTATTTTGCTTCCTGCCATTTCTAAATCGGGGCTAGCAAGATTGCAGAACAGGCTAATCCCGGGAGCAGGAATTGATTTAGCCAGTAAGCCAAGACAGGGCAGAGAAATGAAGCCAGCTGTGGAAGCAACACCTGGAAGTTGCCAGAAGTTGCCAGGGCCCAAACACTCTGGGAGGGTCCACCGGTGCCTGAACTCTGCCCCTCTGCCTGCCTAGTCTGTGTGGTTTTCAGCAGGTTGCCAGCAGGTAAGCCTATAGCTAGGGAAGCAGTGTTGTGTAGTGGTTAGCGTGTCCTGGCAAACTAGGGTCCAAAGCTTGGGCCAGTCACTGCCTCTCAGCCTAACCTACCTCACAGGTTGGTTGTAAAGTAGGCACCCCCAAACTTGGCCCTCCAGATATTTTGGGACTACAACTCCCATCATCCCTAGCTAACAGGACCAGTGGTCAGGGATGATGGGAAGTGTAGTCCCAAAACAGCTGGAGGGCCAAGATTGGGGATGCCTGTTGTAAAAGCACAAAATGGAGAGGGGTAGTGAAACCATGCGGATAAGCATTGGCTCCTTGGAGGAAGGGTGAAATATAAATGCAATAAAAATAAATGATAAAAGCCTCCATGGTTCTACCACCCCCTTCTTTCCCTGCTAAACTCCGAATGGGAGCAAAAGGCCTGACAGGATGGGCAACGTCACATTCAGTTACGCATCTCAAACCCCTTCTCTCAGTCAGGAGACCCTCAAGGCGGCAACTTTTTAAACAGAATTAAACAATTAAAAACAACAACAACTTCTGATACATTTTCCTTTATTCATTTATAGGCTTCTCTTCAATCTTTCCAAAGCCTATCGTGAAAAGTCCATAAAAAGTGTTTTGCGATATAAAAAACGTTTTTTAAAAAAATATACAAAAGCCAGATGACTAAAGCCAGGAGGAGAAATTACCTGAGGTAAAAAACAGTCTCTGTTTCTGTTGCGATTCAACAGTCTCCTTATCGGAAGCCTGCCATCCTGAGAGCAAAGCTCATCTCCTTGAGGAACACAAGAAGAGAGTGGCAGGATGAGGCCAACGGCCCGTCTAGTCCAGCATCCTGTTCTCGCAGGGGCCAACCCGAGGCCTGTGGGAAAGCCGCAAGCAGGATTCGAACACAAGATCAACACTCTCCCTTCCTGAGGACCGCTTGGTCCCCAGAGCATCCCTACCGCAAATCAGGCAGGGAGGAACCCAGGTAAGTGCGCAAGTCGCTGATGGTGGAGCGGATGATTTTAGCTGGGATGGTCTCTTTGCCCAGGCGCTTGTAGGCTGCGTAACGGTGGCACCCTCCAAAGGAGTAGAAGTAGTCGCCCCCTTCTCGGCCTTTGATCCAGAGGACATCTATCGGGGGCACGCGGTCAGCTTCTTCCTAGGAGGGTAAGAGATGGAGTAATGGGTGATTCATAAAGAAGGTAAATAATTTTAAAAAGGTGTAGTCATAGGTATATCAGTGTATTCAAATCTGAAATGTCAAATTGTGTTATTAGTGTTATTATGGTTTTTGTTGTACAGTGGTACCTCGGGTTAAGTACTTAATTCGTTCCGGAGGTCCGTTCTTAACCTGAAGCTGTTCTTAACCTGAAGCACCATTTTAGCTAATGGGGCCTCCTGCTGCTGCCGCGTCACCGGAGAACAATTTCTGTTCTCATCCTGAAGCAAAGTTCTTAACCTGAAGCACTATTTTTGGGTTAGCGGAGTCTGTAACCTGAAGTGTATGTAACCTGAAGCGTATGTAACCCAAGGTACCACTGAATTGCATTCCACATGGTTCAAATTGTAAGACGGTAAAAAACAATGTAAGAAATTAAGAAAGCAGTGAAAAAGGCAATTAAAAGGCAATTGAAAGTAATACCCTGTATGATGGATAGGCCGTATCCCATCTTCAAGAACAAACCCACTGACATGCCATGGATTTCCTCAATGAAACTCATTAGATCACTGGTGATCTACCAACCACAATGTGTGTTAGGGCTGGGCGATATATCATCCAAAACCAGTTTCAAGTCCATATTATGATACTGAATTCATAACTTTTGACCTGGCAATACAGCGGTACCTCGGGTCAAGAACTTAATTCGTTCTTAACCTGAAACAGTTCTTAACCTTAGGTACCCCTTTAGCTGCCGCCGTGCCACCGAAGCACGATTTCTGTTCTCACCCTGAAGCAAAGTTCTTAACCCGAGGTACTATTTCTGGGTGAGCAGAGTCTGTAACTTGAAGCGTCTGTAACCTGAAGCGTCTGTAACCCCAGGTACCACTGTAGCCGTACCTGGATGGTCCTCATGAGGCTCTCCACCTTGCCTTCCTCCAAGACAGGAGGGATGGGTCTGATGATCACCTTCATCGGCACCTCGTGGACCGCGGCGATGTTGTCCGAATGGATGCTGCGCCCTGCGCTGCCTTCGCTTGCCATGCTGGCGACGTTCTCGGCCCCGATGCGCCTCCGCCTTCCCCGATCCGCCCCCAGCAGCGCCCTCCAAGCTCGCGATCTCACTCCCCACATCCCGGGGCTCGTATAACGCCGCCCATTTGGCTTGCACCGGATCGCACCACCGCTGGGCCGCGGGGGTGGACGAGAGAGAGAGAGGAAGGGAAAGAGGCAGGCGGAGGAGCCACAGACACCCCCCCACCCCCACTTGCCTGGGCTGCGCGACGCCTTGTGGACCCGATCCCCGATGCCGCGCTTGCAAGAGAGCAAGGGATCCCCGCAGGATCCCGACGCCTGTTCCCCCCTGCAGTCCCCAATGGAAGCGTCCCCTCCGGATGAATGACACGCGCACGTGGGCAAGCGCTTTTCCTGGGCTGGGTCAGAAGTTTTTTGGCTGAGTCACGATGAGGCAGCAGAAAAGGCGACGGAGGAGGAAGCGGGGCGCCGCTGCTGCAGCAGCCGCCGCTCGATCTGGACCGGGGATCAGCCCCGGAACCGGTTTCCACTCGTCCTGAGGAACCTGGGGGGGAGGAAGGGCCGGGGGGGGAATTCCTTCGTATGGGGGGAAGCCCCAGCTTTCGGCTGCCGAAACTTTCAGCTGCTGATCCTAGAATCATAGAATCATAGAGTTGGAAGAGACCACAAGGGCCATCGAGTCCAACCCCCTGCCAAGCAGGAAACACCATCAGAGCACTCCTGACATATGGTGTCAAGCCTCTGCTTAAAGACCTCCAAAGAAGGAGACTCCACCACACTCCTTGGCAGCAAATTCCACTGTCAAACAGCTCTTACTGTCAGGAAGTTCTTCCTAATGTTTAGGTGGAATCTTCTTTCTTGTAGTTTGGATCCATTGCTCCGTGTCCGCTTCTCTGGAGCAGCAGAAAACAACCTTTCTCCCTCCTCTAGGTGACATCCTTTTATATATTTGAACATGGCTATCATATCACCCCTTAACCTCCTCTTCTCCAGGCTAAACATGCCCAGCTCCCTTAGCCGTTCCTCATAAGGCATCGTTTCCAGCCCTTTGACCATTTTGGTTGCCCTCCTCTGGACACGTTCCAGTTTGTCGGTGTCCTTCTTGAACTGTGGTGCCCAGAACTGGACACAGTACTCCACGTGATCCTTTTGGGAAGAAGGAGGAATTGATTGTTAGAGACCAAGAAGAATCGGAGCTCCATGGCATCGGGGCTGGATTGCCCAATGGGCAGAGTAAACACGTAGTTAGGTCTCACAAAGCAGAGTCACCCAAAATAAATGCGGTAATCAGGGCCGGATTTAGATTGGATGAAGCCCTAAACCATGGGCAGGCAATAATAATAATAATAATAATAATAATAATAATAATTTATTTATATCCCGCCCTCCCCAGCCAAAGCCGGGCTCAGAGCGGCTAACAACAGTAAAATGATACAACATTCTAAAATCATTTCATTATAAAATCAATTCAAATCAGATTAATGGCAACCATTGGGCTAGAGTTCTGTGAGGATTACCGAAGGAGGGGGTCAGACTGTGCCTTGGCCAAAGGCCTGGTGGAACAGCTCCATCTTGCAGGCCCTGCGGAAAGATGTCAAGGCCCGCAGGGCCCTAGTCTCTTGGGACAGAGCGTTCCACCAAGTTGGGGCCAGTACTGAAAAGGCCCTGGCCCTAGCTGAGACCAATCGAACCACCTTGCGACCTGGGACCTCCACAATGTTGTCATTTGTGGACCTTAAGGTCCTCTGTGGGGCATACCAGGACGTGGTCTCGTAGGTACGTGGGTCTCCTGTGGCAGAGAGTTCCACCAGGCCGGGGCCACAGCCCATGGATGGTCTGGGAATCAGCGTGTTTTTACATGAGTAGAATGTGTCCTTTTATTTTAAATGCATCTCTGGGTTATTTGTGGGGCATAGGAATTCGTTCATCCCACCCCCCAAAATGACATAGTCCATCCCCCCACAAGGTCTGAGGGACAGTGGAGCGGCCCCCTGCTGAAAATGTTTGCTGACCCCTGCCCTAAGCTACTGAAGGTAATGGGGCCCTTTATATGTCCAGTTGTCCTTTGTCAACAACAAACTGCCACTGTTTTTTCATGTCGAATATACGCTATATGGTAATTTATGGACCTAATAGGTATCTAAAGCCATTTGCACATAACAAATAGGAGCCTACACAACACAAAACACTGTTGCTGTGTGTAGGTTTTGTTTTATTTGTTTTTTATCTTATATTTTGGAAATGTACATCCAGTTTTTTTTCCCCTTTAAATTTTTTGGGGCCCCCAAGAGAGTGGGGCCCTAAGCTATAGCTTGTTTAGCTTATATGTAAATCTGGCACTGATGGGGTTTTTTTTTGGGGGGGGGAGAATTAAATATTTATACCGAATTAGCCATGGGCGTAGCCAGGATTTTTGTTAGGGTGGGGCAGGACTTTTGTTTGGGGGGGGCAGAACCGACGTGATTGGTCAGTTAAGTATTTCTATTGATTTAGGGGGGCAGTTGCCCCTCTGCCCCCGCCCCCCCCGCCCCCCCATGCAATTAACCATCCTGGGGAAAATCAGGGGTTTGTTAGACTTCCTTACACGCCTCCTAATATTTTTCTTTTCTCTTTTTACTGCTTATCCCCACCCCTAAGCTTAAGGGGGGGGGGCACATCCTACTGACATAGATCGCAATAATGCGAGGAGATCAGATCTGGTCCTGTGTTGCAAAGCACATGTTTGCACATGCATTTCAGCATAGCTGTAAGCTTTGTGCCATTTTTAAAAAAATTTATTTTACAGTTTAGTATTTTTTAATTCGAATTACCGTATTTTTTGCCCTATAGGACGCACTTTTTCCCCTCCAAAAATGAAGGGGAAATGTGTGTGCGTCCTATGGGGCGAATGCAGGCTTCAGGAAGCTCCGCGCAACCCTCGGGAGACCGGCTCCGAGGGTTGCGCAGAGCTGCCTGCAGTCCCGGGCTCAGCGCAGCTCTGCGTGGCCATCGGGAGCGAGGCGCGAAGTCCCGCCCGGCTCCCGATGGCTGCGCAGAGCTGCCTCCAGTCCCGGGCTCAGCGCACTTCTCGCCATCGCCAGCCCCACAAGCTCGGGGGACAGCGGGGAGGCGGAGCACACCTTCCCGCTGTTCCTGGACCTGGTTCTTCCAGCCCCGCACCTGGGGGGGGGGAATAAAATATTTTTTCTTTATCCCCCCCCCCAAACTATGTGTGTCCTATGGGCTGGTGCGTCCTATGGTGCACAAAATACGGTACATATGTGTGGTGTGGGCACCACAGTCTTTTCAGCCCTCTGAAGCTCTGGGTCTTGACCTGGAGCAGAGGGAAGGCGTTGGAGCAGAGTGTTTCAATTTTCCCTGCCCTGGTTCCTTGGTGCTTAAATTCTCTCCCCCCCCCCCTTTTCCAAAGTGCACCTTGTGATATTTATTGTGTGTCCCCCTTTTGCCTGTGGCATAAATCTGCGCTGTTTGAAGTTTCTTAATCTTTCCCTTAGGCTGCAGTCTTTAGAGACATCCTTAATTTTAAAAGCATTAGGTGGGTAAATGTCATGTTTTATGTACTGTACTTCCTGATTTCACAACGATGGTCGGCCCCTTTCATGACATCAGGCTATTGCATTATGCTTCCTTCTTGTCATTAAGAACGAGGTCCAAAGACGTTGGTTGTTTGTTCATATATTTCCCTTATTAGTCAAGAGGTCTAGTCCATGGGTAGGCAAACTAAGGCCTGGGGGCCGGATCCGGCCCAATCGCCTTCTCAATCCAGCCCGCGGACGGTCCGGGAATTGGCGTGTTTTTACATAAGTAGAATGTGTCCTTTTATTTAAAATGCATCTCTGTGTTATTTGTGGGGCCTGCCTGGTGTTTTCACATGAGCAGAATGTGTCCTTTTATTTAAAATGCATCTCTGGGTTATTTGTGAGGCATAGGAATTCATTCATTCCCCCCCCCCCAAAAAAATACAGTCCGCCCCCCCCCCCAAGGTCTGAGCATAGCTGTCAACTTTTCCCTTTTCTTGCAAGGAATCCTATTTGGAATAAGGGAATTTCCCTTAAAAAAAGGGAAACGTTGACAGCTATGGGTCTGAGGGACAGTGGACCGACCCCCTGCTGAAAAAGTTTGCTAACCCCTGGAAATGCTTAACCTTCAAAATACCTTTTTGCTGAAGGATTCTTATGGAAGAACTATACAATTTTTTGGGGGGGTGGTGGTGAGATAGATCACGTTGAAAGAACCTCTGCCTGTAGGTGTATCCGTTGCTAAAAGAACCTCCATCTTCATAAGAAAGCTCACTGCAAGCTGGTTGCTGGGGACAAACTGTGTAGAAGCCTTTGGGGGATCCAAAATCTCCATAATGAGGACTTTGCAGCTGGGAAGGTGGATTTGCGGGAGTGGGGTGAAGGGGGAATTTGGATCTGCTTGGGAAGAAGTCAAGCTAGCCTAGTACAGTGGTGCCTCGCAAGACGAAAAGAATCCGTTCCGTGAATCTCTTCGTTTAGTGGTTTTTTCGTCTTGCGAAGCAAGCCCATTAGCGGATTAGCACTATTAGCGGTTTAGCGGCTATTAGCGGCTATTAAAGGCTTAAGGGATTAGCGGATTAGCTGCTAAAAGGCTATTAGAAAAAGGGGGTGGGGAGCGAAAACCCCCCCCAGGAAACGCAAGACATTTTCGTCTTGCGAAGCAAGCCCATAGAGAAATTCGTCCTGCAAAGCACCTCCAAAACGGAAAACCCTTTCGTCTAACGGGTTTTCCGTCTTGCGAGGCATTCGTCTTGCGGGGCACCACTGTATTCTTCCCAATGATGTATGCTGCACCATCAGTTTGGCAATGTACTTTGCAGGGTTTTGTGAGCAAATCCAGGACAACCCGCATCTCTTGGTGGTGGGTGCAGTTTTTGTTCTCAAAGGGAACAAATGCCATTTGGGTTTTCTGAAGCATGCATCTACTCTTTTAAAAACAGGTGGTCTTTTCAGCAAAGGAGGTGTGACAAAGGTGGGATTACTGATGCAATCTTCCCTGATCTGGGGCCAGCTTTCGGGAAGCAAAAGTCTCCCCCTCTTGGGCTGGCCTTTGTGGGTCCTTGGGCCTTTGCAGTGACCCTTCCTCGCATTTGAACCTCCTTGTCTCCTTAGGTGTGCCTGGCCCTGCGTCTCTTGCAGGGGTCGGCCACTTAAGGCCCGTGGACCCCCGCCGCCCGCTCCATCGGCACCCATGCGCCACGCTAAACTGGCGCGTAGCAGAGCAGGGACCACCCTCTGTGATGCTGGCCAGCTTCCCATTGGCTGCAGAAAGCTCCTGCGGCCAATGGGAAACTGCGCACGCCTCCTCCGTGCTGGAAGGAGCGCCGGAAATAGCGTTTGTGCATGTGCGCACACACACACACTCTGGCCTGCTGCAGCGTCTGCGGGACCGTGAACCGGCCCAAGACACAACAACTTTGTTGACCCCAGGTCTATAGCTTTGGGTGATTGGTAAAGACCCACCTTTTCAACATCTGTTTGGAGGAGAGAGAGACCTGCTTAGACAAAGGGATTACCGTATTTTTCGTTCCATAAGACGCACCTTTTTCTTCCTAAAAAGTAAGGGGAAATTCCTGTGCGTCTTATGGAGCAAATGTGTGGTCCCTGGAGCCGAATTGTCCAGGGGTGAAAAGCAGATCATGGTCTCTTTTTTTTTGAAAGAGGGAAGTGGGTGTTGAAACAAAGCCGCTGATCAGCAGGCAATCAGGGAGGGAGATAAGGGACGCTAGTAATAAAGGAGGCTGCCTGGGAGGGGGGAGGTAAAGACAGGGAACTTGCAAGGAGAGGAGACAGGAAGACTAAAGCAATGAGGAGAGAAATTGGAAGAAAAGGAGGAGCAAAAAACTGCTCCAGCTAAGGAAAAGACAGTAAGGCAAACAAGAGGGAAGGCAGTGTTGAAAGGAAGCAGCTGATCAGTAAGTGATTGGGAGGGAGATAAGGGACGCTAGAGATAAAGGAGGCTGCCTGGGAGGGGGGAGGTAAAAGCCCATGGATCCTCAGGATTTTTGCATTGGGTCACCCCAAATTCACAATCTGTTCACATAGCATGTCCATCGCTACAGCCTGCACCAAAAAAATCACGCACCCACTGTTTCGTGGGGCCGCAATGGTACAAAAACTTGGTTACAAAGCACGGATCCACATGGATTCTCAGGATTTTTGCATTGGGTCACCCCAAACTCACCGTCAAGTCACATGTCTGTGGCCACAGCATGAACCACAAAAATCGTACATCCACTGTTTCATTCAGAATATTTTTTTTCTTGTTTTCCTCCTCTAAAAACTAGGTGCGTCTTATGGTCAGGTGCGTCTTATGGAGCAAAAAATATGGTGGTTGCTGCAGCAGCTATTAACAAACTGAATTATTTGAGTTGTTGTTTTGCTGCATTTTAAGGCCTGTGTTACTTCATGGATGCTTTTTATCTTCCTCGATTCAGTTTTAAACTGCCCTCTTGGTTGTGCAAATGGCGGGACAGCAATAATCAGAATAAATATGTACAGCGCTTTGTGCTTGCCCCTGCTCTCTCCCCCCCACTCATTCCATCAATTCAAATACAGACAACACAATTCTGTAGCAGAAGAAGGCCCTTTTTTATTATCCCTGAATTGCGTTTTACAATACTGCAGGTAGTTTCATCTGGGGGGAGATTTGTTTCTCTCCCCCTTGATCTGTCCAGTTCAAAATCTGGCAGGAGAAAACAAGACTCTATCATGCAGAGAAAATTATTGCTGTCTTATCTTATTTACAGTATAAACACTAACGAGGATCTGGGTTGACCTTGATCGTTCCCAGTGCAAAAAGCAACAGGCGAGAAACCAGGAACCCTTCGTTTACAGAAAGAAGCTTTCTGCCGCTTCTCGCTCATGTCAGAGGGAGGTGGCTTTTATTTTTTTTGTAACGAAATGATATCTATGATGAAATAATGTAAGCATCACATGGATGCTGCTTTGAGTGTGCTTGTGCAAGCACAGGAATATGATGGTGCTGAAACTATGTGCAGAATTCCATAAGTGTCATCATGGCACCTAAGAAGATGTTAGCAATACCTTGAGCCTCGGCATGTTTTGAGTTGTGCTATTTGTGCCCCGCGGGGGAAATTGCAATGATTATTGTATACAGCCTTTTCCCACTCCTTGGTGGGAACAGCTAAGACTTGCGCAAGCCCTAAGAGGAGGGAAAAGGTAGGATAATGCCTGTATCGAGGTCCCCGTAACCCGTACTATAGGGACACGGGTGGCGCTGTGGGTTAAACCACAGAGCCTAGGATGCCGATCAGAAGGTCGGCGGTTCGAATCCCCGCGATGGGGTGAGCTCCCGTTGCTCGGTCCCTGCTCCTGCCAACCTAGCAGTTCAAAAGCACGTCAAGTGCAAGTAGATAAATAGGTACCGCTCCGGCGGGAAGGTAAACGGCGTTTCCGTGCGCTGTTCTGGTTCGCCAGAAGCGGCTTAGTCATGCTGGCCACATGACCCGGAAGCTGTACGCCGGCTCCCTCGGCCAATAAAGCAAGATGAGCGCCACAACCCCAGAGTCGTCCACTACTGGACTTAGTGGTCAGGGCTCCCTTTACCTTTACCTTTAACCCATACTGTACTGCCAGTGTGTGTGAGCTGCTGAGGGAGCGAAAACCTTGTGTGCTGCTGTTGTTGGAAGTGGGGAAAGAAACCTGGGGGAAGCGAGAACGATGGTGGGGCAGAGACGGGGAAAGGCAGCTCTGTGGGGCAGAGAGAGGAGAACAAGCCATGTTTCAAATGAGCACATCAAGTTAGAATTGTAGCAAAACTGCTTTTCCGCCATTCACACATTCCTGCTCCTACGGAATGGTCATTTCCAAACTTTTGGTAGCCGAGGCACACTTTCCCCCTGAATTAAAATTGGAAGCACGTGTTATTTTTTTACACACACCCTCAAAAGGGTTTGGTTTTTTTGAGCATGTAACAGACAGGGTTCCTTTTCCCTCAGAGGGGCGATGCTCCCCTTCCCATATAAAGTCACAGGTCTGAGAGCAGCTCTGGTGCAGAGACTATGCAGAGAAAAGGGGCAACCTGGATTCTTTGAGCTCATAGGAGCCTTTGATTATTAGCTACCCACCCCTTTAACCCTCTTGTGATGCGTTAATGTGTTTCGGCTCCCCAGCGGAAGTTACAACTCCAAGAGAATGTATGGGACTTGTGGCTTGTGGAAGAAGGGTGCATTCCAAAGGTGGAGGGGGGATGCGCTGATGAGTTGTGGCATTTGGCGCACCTGTTCTAACAACAAACAGTTTTCTTGGACAACCGAGGAGACCGTTGCCGAGTTGTGCCCGTTGTCCTGTGAGATGGCTCGTTGGGTCAGAGGTAGAAAATCGGAGGTGTCACAAAAAGCGGATGAGTCTCTTGTCACATTCATTGTTGGGGCCCTTTCCCCTCCCCAGAGGTTTATATGTCCACATCTGGAAGACACCGATGTTGTTTATGTACTATTGTCCGCAGCGCCGAAAGGTTTTAAGCACATGCAAAATGGCAGAGGCTGGAGAGGCAACGTTCACCTGGAGAGTTTGCATAGAAACGGCTGTCGCTTCCCATCACCTGGAATTGCAGCCCACGGAGGAGCCGACATTTCTCACCGGTGAGGAAGACATGACGGAACAGCTTTGCCTTCGAACAGGTCTTGCACAGCCCAAAACACAGTCTGTTCCGAAGGGGGCAATGAAACTGAAAAGTTATCTTCTGAAACCTTCCACTTCCCGCATGGCTTTTACTCATTCGGCTGAGTGTAGAGTTCTGTGCCCCCCTACGTTTTTTCAATTTAAAAACATCCATCACTTTATCAGCAAAATATAAATGTCATTTAATGAGGAGTTGCCCCCTCCTGGTTCTTAACTCTTGTTTTAGGCTGGAGATGATGGTTAGGAAGAGAACGGGTGGTTGTTTGAGAAAGACTTTGGTTCCCAGAGCATGCCCACGTTTATTTTGTCCTGCTTTTTGTTCGAGAAAACTGGTGCCAGATATTGGCTATGAGGCAGAGCTGCCAATCAGGAAGTCTCCGTCTGCCTCTGTGGCGAGCTGCCTAGGTGAGTATTGGCTGCCTCCAGACTGTCACTATTTTGCAGGAAGAGTTCGCGCGCATACTAGAAATTTCGGTTTGCGCAGTTAAAGTGGATTAAAACGCTCTTGCCACCTTAGCGCGACAAATGCGCTTTAAAAGCGAACGGTTTGCACTTAGGGAAGTAATAGTGAAATGCTGTGAAAAGTGGTATGAGCTAACACATGGAGATGTAAATATTCCCACAAGCAGATCAGGATGAACGCAGGATGAATGTTCGTCATATAGCCTCACCACAAACAATTCAGATTGCTCTGTAGAGACTTGGTACAATCTACCTTTCCCCGTAAGCTTTGTGCAAGCAAGTCGGGACACATGTTCAATAAAGAGGTCATCTGAGGAACCCTGTATTCTCTCTCGGTCTCCCCTCATCCCATCCCAGGGGCAGCATCTGACTAACCTTAGGCAAAGACCCACAGCGCAATGAAATAGGGTATGTTTTGCATGTGAATATTCAAAGTCCAGTTCCCATCATTCAACAACCATCACTAACACAGGTCAAAGTAAATCGGTGATTCCTCCTTGCAAATGGACCCTAGCTCTTTGAAAACAGCCGCTGCCGCTACAGAGCTCTAATATGCCTTCAGCTTCTGTGACAATGGTGTACCTGCAAGCAGCTTCTGCCATCGACGTCCTGCTTGCTAGGATTCATGCAAAGAAACCCCCAATGTTTCACCCACCCATTCTTCTTAAACAATAAATAGCATAAATTAGAACTTTAAAATAGAGCGCTCCTAAATTTATGGCAGCATCTGCCATTCTTGCTAACTCACACCTTTGAAAGGACAAACTCCTCAATCAAAGGGAAATGGATGCACTATATTTCTGCTACAAGAATGGCATAAAACCGCTCCCTCCCCCGTTACATCCCATACTTGCAAAGGCAAGAAGGCAGGAGCTGAGCAGAGAGGCCTCCCGATTGGCTGAAAGGCAAATGGTTCCGCCACAATCCATTGACACTTCTCAAAGGAAGAATATGGGCATTTAATACGGGCGCCTCTGTAGCAGCAAGAGATTCCACACCCGCCATTAACAAATGTGGAATGGCAACAGAATCAGGGCTTTCTGGCTACAGTGGTGTAGCTAGCTGCTCTGGTGCCCGGGGCGGTAAGCTCACCCTGCAGCCAGGGGTGGAGCAAGCCGCCCATGGGGACGGGGCGAGCCAAGGCAGGGTGCACTGTGTGGAGCCTCTCTGCAGCCTCCCCCTCAGCTGTTGGGCGGCTGAGGCGATGGGCAGACGAAAGCCCCATGCTGCTCAAAAAAGCAACACGGAGCTTGCAGGCCACCTCCCCCCCAGGAGTGACACGTGGCTCAGGTATGCTGCAGGCCCCGCGGTGTGGTGCCCAGTGCGCCTTGCCTCACCTAGCTACGCTTCTGAATTAGGCAGGTTCATGGAGGAGAGGGCTGTCTAAGGCTACTAGCCATAAAGGCTGTGCTCTGCCTGCAAAGCTGGAGACAGCAATGCTTCTGGAAATCACTCAAGGGGAGAGTGTTTCTGCAGTGGCGTAGCAAGGGGCGTGCGGGAGCTATTTTTTCAAAAACACATATTTTTGCCATTTTGTCATCCCCCTCAGTGATGACACCCAGGGCGGCCCGTACCCTCCGCACCACCTTCCTACGCCACTGCCTGGCTATGCCTGGAAACGATGTTTGGATTTAGCTCTGCAGTCAATCTGTTTCTTGCCCTTCCGGCCTTCAAGGAAGAATGCTTCTCTTGTGATGACAGGAGGATGGAGAGGTTATGGTTGGGGTTTTTGCATTGGGTTCTTCTCGGGAACATGGTGTTGTTCCTCGGAAGCTCTTGAGGGCGTCCCACAATGTGGAGATGGGTGAATGAGGGCCAGCTTTGGTGAAGTCCCCTCTCAAAGGCATCACTGTTAGCAACCACTAGGTGGAGATGTCAAGTAACCGGGAATGAAGAAGAAGAAGAAGAAGAGTTTGGATTTGATATCCCGCCTTTCACTCCCTTTAAGGAGTCTCAAAGCGGCTAACAATCTCCTTTCCCTTCCTCCCCCACAACAAACACTCTGTGAGGTGAGCGGGGCTGAGAGACTTCAAGGAAGTGTGACTGGCCCAAGGTCACCCAGCAGCTGCATGTGGAGGAGCGGAGACGCGAACCCGGTTCCCCAGATTACGAGACTACCGCTCTTAACCACTACACCACACTGGATGAGAAGACCTACAACCTCTGTGCAAAAAAATCGGGATGGATGCTCAACAAATAGGCTGTCTGGGGGAGATCCTAATTCTGACAACCATATAGAAATAAATAAATGACTGGTTCTCTCCCCCCACCCACGCATTGTGCCTTCCTGGGTCCTTCAGACATTAAAAAAAAAGTTCCTGTTTCCTATGCCAAACACAACAAATCAATCTCTTCCTCGCTTCCAAAGCATGATTTGAGAAGTCGCTCCGTCCAAGTGTCCCACACCCAGCCTTGTCAGCTTTGTGGGTACCCTTCCTCGCAATGCCCCCCTGAGTCGGGTTTCACAGCTTCTGCGCTTGTTCTGTCCCCAAAAGATCTCAAAGGGCAACACTGATAGCTTTTCTTCCTCCCCATCAAGGGGAGAAGAAGGAGCAGCACACTAAATAAATAAGGTAATAAATAATATAAATACACCCGGCATTTCCCAAGTTATCTGAAACAGAGAGAGAGAGAGAGAAAGATATGGAAAGAGAGACGACTATGTCTTTCTTTCCCTCTCTATATCCCGGTAATCCTGAAGAAAAGTCAAAAGCTTGTCTTGCGCGTGCGAGACCAAGCGAGGAGTCTCCCAGAAGACGGCCTTCTGCTGGCGTTGACTGGAGTTATTGCTTCGGTTGACGATTTGGAGAAGGAAGGAGAAAAAGGCAGGTCAGGAGGACCAGGGGTGGAGAACGTTCTGTGGACCACAGCTCCCACCGCTGATGAACATGTGGTTGATGGGAGCGGTGGTCCAACAATATCTGCAGAACATCCCATGGACCATCTCTGGGTTTGAAGGTTGCTGGGCCTCGGGACCAATGCTTGCCATCTTCCCAAAGTCCCCATCACCTTCTGAGAAGGACAGGTTGCAGTTGCCAGGTTCTGAAGTGCTTCCTCCCGGTAACAGAACGACCTGCAATTTGTTGCGGCGGTCCCTTTCGCCTCCCAGGGCGACGCTTGTCCTTTCTTGTCCAAACCCCAGATCCCTGAAGACGGTTGCCGTGGTCCTGCCCTTGGACCTTCTCTCCTTCCCCTGTCCGGCTCAGTTCTCCTCCTCGCAGGCGTGCTCAGCCCCCTTGAAGCAGGCAGACTCGTAGTGCTTGTTGAGGTACGACTTGAGGGCGAAGGTCTTCTCGCATTGCTTGCACTTGTAGTGCTTGAAGGCCGAGTGCGTCTGCATGTGAGCTCTCAGGTTGGAGCGGTCAGCGAAGGCCTTTCCGCAGTGGGAGCAGCCGAAGGGCTTCTCGCCCGTGTGGGAACGCATGTGTCCCTGCAGGAGCCACGGCCGGCTGAAAGCCTTGCCGCACACGTCGCACTTGTGTTTGAGGTTGTGCGTCAGGATGTGCATGGCCAGGGCGGGCATGGAGACGTAGGCCTTGGAACAGGTGGGACACTTCCTCGCCATCTTGCTGTCCAAGCTGCGGTGGGTCTGTTTGTGCCGGCTGAGGTTGGAAGACGTGGCGTAGGTCTTGCCGCACTCGCTGCACGAGTGGCGGTGCGCGCCCCGCCGCTGGCCCTCTCCCCGGCGCCGCGACCGCCCGTCGGTGATGAAGAAGGCGTCCATCGAGTAGCTCTCGGTGACGGCGGCTTCACCGTTGAAGTAGTGCGCCGACAAGCTGGATTGGGGGCTCTCGGGGTCGCTGTAGTCTTCGTGCGACGGCGTGTAGATTGGGTCTGAGGACGCCAAGTGGAGCTTCTTCTTTTCATTCTTGTAGCCGGACGACGCAAGGCAGGTCTGGAGATACCCTATGGAGGACAGAAATGGTTCAGTTAATCAGAGAATGCTAGAGTTCGAAGGGACACCCAAATGCCATCTAGTCCGACCCCCTGCAATGCTGGAATCTCAACTAAATCATCCATGACAGAGGGCCATCCAGCCTCTGCTTAAAAACCTCCAAGGAAGGAGAGTCCATCACCTTTCGAGGGAGTCTGGTCAACTCGTTGATGAAATCACAGAATAATAATAATAATAATAATAATAATAATAATAATAATAATAATAATAAATTTATTTGTAACCCGCCCATCTGGCTTGGTTTCCCCAGCCACTCTGGGTGGCTTCCAACAAAGATTAAAAATACATTAAAATGTCACACTTTAAAAACTTCCCTGAACAGGGCTGCCTTCAGATGTCTTTGGAAAGTTTTTAGCTAATGGGGCCTCCTGCTTCTGCCATGCCTCTGGAGCACAATTTCTGTTCTCATCCTGAAGCAAAGTTCTTAACCCGAGGTACTATTTCTGGGTTAGAGGAGTCTGTAACCTGAAGCATATGTAACCTGAAGTGTATGTAACCTGAGGTACCATTGTAAAGAGACCCCTGACTGTTAGGTCCAGTCGTGACCGACTCTGGGATTGCGGCGCTCATCTCGCTTTATTGGCCGAGGGAGCCGGCATACAGCTTCCAGGTCATGTGGCCAGCATGACGAAGCCGCTTCTGGCGAACCAGAGCAGCGCACGGAAACGCCATTTACCTTCCCGCCAGAGCGGTACCTATTTTTCTACTTGCACTTTGAGGTGCTTTTGAACTGCTAGGTTGGCAGGAGCAGGGACCGAGCAACGGGAGCTCACCCCGTCACGGGGATTCGAACCGCCAACCTTCTGATCAGCAAGCCCTAGGCTCTGTGGTTTAACCCACAGCGCCACCTGTGTCCCGGATTCTGAGGTGCTGCACCCTAAATATGAATACAACAAAAATCTGATAGCTATACAGTAAGAAAATAAATAATTTGACAGGAATTAAGGAACAAAATCTGAGAAATGTGGTCTCATTGAACAAAGTGCCACATAATTCATTCACGAATCTTTTGATGTCTGCACAGAGCTCCATCTATTTTGATCAGGGCTAATAATAATAATAATAATAATAATAATATATGTTGCCCATCTGGCTGCGTCAGAGAGTCCTATCGCCTTCCATCTGACGATCCTTATTAACCTAGATTGTCTCAGCACTGAACCTGAGAACCTTTGCACGCAAAACATGTGTTTTTGCCACTGAGTTATGCTTTGGTGTTGCATCTAGGAAACAGGGCATAGGCGAGAGGACAGACATTTGCATAGCCGTGGTTGCAGAATGTCAACTCCTCAAGAAAGAGAGGCTGGTAAGTGTTCCCTTCCCACACTGGATGAAGGGAAAACCAAGTCTTCCTCGTGACTCCCTTTTCCAGGGAAGCCTTTGATGGCAGCCAGTGCTGTCAGCGAACGGGTGATACAACTCAGAAGCAGCTCAGCAAACAAAGGAGCATCGGGCGCACGGTTCCACAGCGAGAGGCTACTACGATTGCGCTTGTGTTTCCCCCCTTCCCTGGGGAAATAAGAGGAGCTCAAGTGGAAAGAGCCGACCTCTTTCTCAGGCCGTTCCTTCTGTCTTGTCCAATTTCCTCTTGATTGACGGAGGGAAAGGCAGAGGCGAGCCGGGTCATCTCATTACCTCCCCTCATCTGCCTCACACGAAAATAAAAAAGGAATTAAATTTTGTCAGCTGCCAAATAGCCTAGAAGTTCGTAAAACGGGAAATGGGTCACAGTCACGCTGAGCGGAAGGGCGCTTCGTGGATTTTGTTCACAGGGTACAATCTTCTTCCTAGGATCAAACTGTAGGAAAACTGGGTGCGTGCACAGCACTGATTGGCGCTGGCCTGTGACGTCACCCAGTGGGCTACGTTGACAGGTGGATGGGGCTGAACACCTGTCAGTCACCTGGCATCCCCAAGACACCAGGTGATGCAGCTTCAAAAAAATGTAATGGGATTAAGTACGATCGATACATCATTTTCATAATATTTTCTTTTAATAGAGTACATGCAGTAAATTTAACCCCTTTCTTCCACAGCCTTTCCCAATCTTCCAACATTATATTGTGTCCAACATCTCCTGCCCAATCAATCATCACAGATTTAACTTGTTCGTCCTTTGTATGCCATTCTAACAACAAATTATACATTTTGGAGAGATTTTTAACCTTAGTGTCTACCGTATTTTTTGCCCCATAGGACGCACTGGCCCATAGGACGCACCATGTTTTTTTGGGGGGAAATAAAGAAAAAATTTTTTATTTCCCTCCCAGGCGCTTGTGGGGCCGGCAGCGGGGAGAAGCCCGCCTTCAGACCAGGTCCAGGGACAGCGGGAAGACGTGCTGCGCCTCCCCGCTGTCCCCGGAGCTTGTGGGGCAGGCAGCGGGGAGAAGCACTCTTCTCCCTGCCGCCCGCCTTCAGATCAGGTAAGGGGACAGCGGGAAGACGCGCTGTGCCTCCCCACTGTCCCCGGAGCTTGCGGGGCTGGCGGCGGGGTCTCCCCGCCATCAGCCTCCAAACCACTTTGGGAGACAGCGGGATGGCGGCCCTTGTGGGGCTGGCGCTGGGGCTCTCCTGAAGCCTGGAGAGCGAGAGGGGTCGGTGCGCACCGACCCCTCTCGCTCTCTAGGCTTCAGCGAAAGCCTGCATTCGCCCCATAGGACGCACACACATTTCCCCTTCATTTTTGGAGGGGGAAAAGTGCGTCCTATAGGGCGAAAAATACGGTAATTCTGTTTCCAATTTGGATTTTTCTGTTGCAAAACCATTTTTCTTATCAAGTTTATACAATTCGTTAATCTGATAATCTTGTAACCATCCATCCAATTTATCTGGTTCCTTCCTGAGTTCTGATTCCTTCCTTCCTTTGGAAGGGGGCCCCCTTGAATTCAAGTTGAGGATGCAAATGAGGAGCCAAGAGAATGTTCTGAGTACTCTCCTAATTGTTCGTCCTTTTAACTATGGCTTGAAGTTCCAAGCTTCACCTTGAATATTCCCATATATGACACCAGGACCAGGAGAAGAGGAAGTAAGTTTATCCTGCAAGGCCAATGTCCGAGGATGGGGGGTCCCCACCCCCGTTGTAAATGATAAGAGGGTAGTTATCCCTGGAGTGTGGAGGGCAGCGACCCACAGGGAAGCCCTGTGACTTTGTCCCCCCCCCCAAAAAAAGCGATTAGGGAGAAACACACTGGAATGCCAGGCTGTGCAAACAGGAGCTTGATATTTTAGAAAACCACAACCCTGGAGTAACAGCTTTGGCTGGAGTAACAACTATCTGTGTTCACAATCTGAGAGACTGTATGTATGTATGTATGTGTGTGCATGCGGGGTTCCTCATAGTCTGTTCTTCTGAACTTCTGCACCAGTAGGTGGCCCCCTCGGGCAGGAGAAACCTGCCAAGAAAGAGGAGGGCATGCTTGCAGAAAGAAGGTTGTGCCATCTCATTTCTAATGCCCTTGCGAATAAATGCACACATGCAGAAATATTTCTGCACCGTGAAGTGCTCAGCTTGCTTCTGACCCTGGAAATAGCACATATCCATTGTTACCAGTAGCCTTGTCCTTCATGAGTTTGCTTAATCACCTTTCAGTCATCTAAGGTGGCCGCCATCACTACCTCTCAGTGGTCTAAACCACTGAGCCTCTTGGGCTTGCCAATCAGAAGGTCGGCGGTTCGAATCCCCGTGACGGAGTGAGCTCCCGTTGCTATTTCCCAGATTCCATCCCAGCTCTTAGCAGGCAACACAAATATTTAATGCAGGGATGGAGGGAGGGTGATCTGCAATTTGCAGCAATTGATCTGGATTGGAACTGGACCCAGAGTCATAATTATCAGCTCTTGCAGAAGCTTCTTTTGGAAAACAGGCTCCCACCAATTAACTTAGAATCATAAAGGTAAAGGCAAAGGGACCCCTGACCATTAGGTCCAGTCGTGACCGACTCTGGGGTTGCGGCACTCATCTCTTTTTATTGGCCGAGGGAGCCGGCGTACAGCTTCCGGGTCATGTGGCCAGCATGACGAAGCTGCTTCTGGCGAACCAGAGCAGCGCACGGAAACGCCGTTTACCTTCCCGCCAGAGCAGTACCTATTTATCTACTTGCACTTTGATGTGCTTTCGAACTGCTAGGTTGGCAGGAGCTGGGACCAAGCAACGGGAGCTCATCCCGTTACGGGGATTCGAACCGCCGACCTTCTGATCAGCAAGCCCTAGACTCTGTGGTTTAACCCACAGCGCCACCCACGTCCAAACTTAGAATTATAGAATTGTAAAATTTGAAGGGACCATCTAGTCCAGAACTTTCCAAATTTTTCATGTTGGTGACACACCTTTTAGATACGGTTCATTTCGTGACACAGTTACAGTGGTGCCTCGCAAGACGAAATTAATTCGTTCTGCGAGTCTCTTCGTCTAGCGGTTTTTTCGTCTTGCGAAGCAACCCTATTAGCGGATTGGCGCTATTAGCGGTTTAGCGGCTATTAGTGGCTATTAAAGGCTTAAAGGATTAGCGGATTAGCTGCTAAAAGGCTATTAGCGGTTTAGTGGCTTAGAAAAAGGGGGTGGGGAGCGGAAAAAAAATGCAAGACATTTTCGTCTTGCGAAGCAGGCCCATAGAGAAATTCGTCCTGCGAAGCGCATTGAAAAATGGAAAACCCTTTTGTCTAGTGGGTTTTCCGTCTTGCGAGGCATTCGTCTTGCAGGGCACCACTGTATTCAGTTTTACTAACAAACTGGAAGTTAAACTAACAAATTTCCAGCCCCAAATTTCCAGCCCAACGGAGTGTTTGTGCAACACTCCTACACACGGCAGCTGACACAGTAACGTGTCATGACACACAGTTTGGAAAGCTCTGATCTAGTGCAACCCTGTGCAGTGCAGGAATCTTTTACAGAGTGGGACTCGAATCCACAACCCTGAGATTAAGAGCCTCATGCTGTACCAACGGAACTCTCTCAATGCTATAGGACTTCTTTCCATAATGTGCTAAAGCACAACCAGTGTGCTCCGTGGCTGAGTGGGGATTTGAAACCTGGTTTCTCAGGTCCTAGGTCAACACTCTTATTTCTTTTTTTGCATTCATCAGAATTTGTGTGCTGCTTAATAGTCAATGAAACCTCTTAAGCAGTTTACAAAGGAAAGTTAGTTTAGTACGTTTCCGAGCACAATTCAAAGTGTTGGTGCTGACCTTTAAAGCCCTAAACGGCCTCGGTCCAGTATATCTGAAGGAGCGTCTCCACCCCCATCGTTCTGCCCGGACACTGAGGTCCAACTCCGAGGGCCTTTTGGTGGTTCCCTCCCCTGCGAGAGGCCAAGTTACAGGGAACCAGGCAGAGGGCCTTCTCGGTAGTGGCGCCCGCCCTGTGGAACGCCCTCCCATCAGATGTCAAAGCAATAAACAACTATCTGACATTCAGAAGACATCTGAAGGCAGCCCTGTTCAGGGAAGTTTTTAATATGTGACATTTTAGTGTATTTTTCATCTTTGTTGGAAGCCGCCCAGAGTGGCTGGGGAAACCCAGCCAGATGGGCAGGGTACAAATAATAAATTATTATTATTATATTATTATTATAGTATAACCACATGAAGAAATAATTTCTTTCTTCTAGTGTAAACCTGCGGTGATCAATTCGACCGGGCCATCCAGAGTTCTGGCGTTTTGGCTGACCATGGTTAAAACGATGGTTCAAAGAAACACAGCAATGACAATTCCCTGCTAGCTAATTGGATTCTTCCTGTGCAGAGTGGAACTCACACCACAGAAAAGCAACAGGCTCCTTTTATGTATTCAGCTCTAAATGATGTTAGGAAATCAAATTACGCCTACTTGAGAGTCCGTTCCAGAAGCGACCATTTGTCCCAACATCTGTGCCTTATGGAAAAGAACCAGGAGGGTTTCACCCATTTGGTATATTCCAGCTACAGATGGCACTCATGTGGCAAGTGGGAGAGTCAAAATCCCTCCCCCACAAATAAAAGTAAACAAATTGAGCTTTTTAAAAAAGAAATACCGTATTTTTTGCTCTATAAGACTCACTTTTTCCCTCCTAAAAAGTAAGGGGAAATGTGTGTGCGTCTTATGGAGCGAATGCAGGCTGCGCAGCTATCCCAGAAGCCAGAACAGCAAGAGGGATTGCTGCTTTCACTGTGCAGCGATCCCTCTTGCTGTTCTGGCTTCTGAGATTCAGAATATTTTTTTCTTGTTTTCCTCCTCCAAAAACTAGGTGCGTCTTGTGGTCTGGTGCGTCTTATAGAGCGAAAAATACGGTAAATGGCTAAACTGGTTTTTTTTTCTTCATTTGAGTTTTTGTTCTGATCTTCTTGTGATCTAGGGCAGAAAACAAGAGAACAATTTCTTGCTTATGCCCAAGAAGAACTCCCTAACTGGAAAGGTCTCTCCAAATGAATCTGAGGTCATCCGCCAAGATGTCTCCAGACGGGCCCCTCGACATATCAGCAGGCAGCTTCCGTGATGCCTCCACAAATGCTGTTCTCCAAGATGGTCCAGGACAGAGAAAGGAAAGTCCTTCTTCACGCAGCTCATTGTTAACCTGTGGAACTCCCTCCCACAGGAGCCAGTGATTGCCGCCAAGCTAGATGGCTTTAAAGGACGATTTGACAAATTCATGAAAGAGAGAGGGCTTTTGGCGGATACTAGCCAGGGTGGCTATATTTTGCCTTCACAGTCAGAGTCAGTTAGTTGTTGCTGGCACCCGTCTGTCTCGAAGGACAATGTGCCTTCGGGGGTGAAGTCAAATCTATGCGTTAGCTGCCCCAAAGTGACCTCTGTGGGGTGTAAGCCTGGGCTGTGTATATGGAGGTCCTGGGCTGCCCAGATGACAACACCCCCCTCAAGGAGGGGGTGGAGCAGCATAGGCTCCAGGATGAAAAGAGTGACTCCCCACCCCAACTGACACTCCTTGACCCCCCATTTTTTGGTGGGATGTAATCCACTGGGAGCAGTCAAGTACAACATTCCTTGTTTTCCTAGAGTGGACATGCAGGGGAATGTTTGGTCCAGCTAGTCAAAAACTTCCTGTTTCCTCCTGGCTGGAGCATCCTTCCTTTTGCATGTGACTAGTAGGTGGGCGTGACCTTACCTGTCCAGGTAACAAAAGGACAAGGCACGCGGCACACTCTCTTTCACTTCCTTTGTCGTTTGAGCAGCTTCTTAGCTAGGAATGGTCCTGCTAGCTTCTCAGCTAGCAGAAGAACTGGGATTATTCCCCCATATGGGGTAGAGCCACATGTAGATATTTGTAACCAAGTCTGCCTTCAGGGATCCAACCGTGAACTGATGTGAGTAAACTTCTTTTATTGACTTTGAGTAAGATTGTCATGTCTTTACTCTTTTAAGAGGGATTCAAGGGAATTTACCAGGAACGTAATATTCAACCCGAGACAGACTAAATTGTATAATAGTCAGAGGCTCACACGAGCCTGCAACCAGCTATCTGCTGTGCATTTAAAAGAGGAATGTAAACTTTGCTCAGTAAAGGAACTTGCTAACACAAGGTAAAGGTAAAGGGACCCCTGACCGTTAGGTCCAGTCGTGGCCGACTCTGGAGTTGCGGCGCTCATCTCGCTTTATTGGCTGAGGGAGCCGGCGTACAGCTTCCGGGTCATGTGGCCAGCATGACTGAGCCGCTTCTGGCGAACCAGAGCAGCACACGGAAACGCCGTTTACCTTCCCGCCGGAGCAGTACCTATTTATCTACTTGCACTTGTGCTTTTGAACTGCTAGGTTGGCAGGAGCTGGGACCGAGCAATGGGAGCTCACCCCGTCGCGGGGATTCGAACTGCCGACCTTCTGATCGGCAAGTCCTAGGCTCTGTGGTTTAACCCACAGCGCCACCCGCGTCCCCAACACAAGTTAGGAAGGATATTAATAAACAATATATCCTCTCCTGCCACCCTGAACATTCCCCCCCAAAATTGTCCCCCCCTCCTTGCAGACCATCTCCACCACCATTATGCCAACGGGACGTGTCACACATGCCCTCTAGCATCCTAAGAAAACGCCTTAATCCTGATTTGATTAGATTTGATTGTTTGGTGGATTTACAGAAAGAAAAAAACACCCCCCCAATAAATAAATCAATTTTAGAAAGGGGCAAGATTACCAATGGATACACAAAGCATAACAAAACCCCAAGACTCCTTCCACTCCTCTCTGCTCCATTTTTCTTCCTGCCCAGGGTGGTCCTGCCCGCTGCCCGGCCCTCAGAGCTGGCAGGTCCCATGGGGCTGGGTCTTGGTGCCAGCAGTCTCCTCCTTGCCTGTTTTCCAGCTGTGAGCTCCCCAAGGGAGGAGGCCAGCAGTGGTGGCCACGGAGAGGCTATGGAAAAGCAATGGGATTATTATCCCTTGCAGCTGCGGCAAGCTTGGCAGTGGTGCTGGTGAAGGAAATAGGGACACTCCGGGATCAAATTGGAAGATGGGACGGCTTTCGTGATTCTGGGACTGTCCCTGGGAAATCAGGACATTGGGAGGGGATGGAGCAGGACCGCTGGGGGGGGGGGGTCTGCCGAGAAGGTGCGGCTTGGGGAGAACCTGGTTGGGGGCAGACTGAGAAAACCAGAGGGGCTGAGTTTGGCCCCTGGGTTCTGAGGTTCTCCAGATGGATAGGAGGGCAAGGGAGGAGTTGGGTTCAAAACACCCCACAAACATTTTTAGTACAGTGGTACCTCAGGTTAAGTACTTAATTCGTTCCGGAGGTCTGTTCTTAACCTGAAACTGTTCTTAACCTGAAGCACAACTTTAGCTAATGGGGCCTCCTGCTGCTGCCGTGCCGCCGGAGCACAATTTCTGTTCTCATCCTGAAGCAAAGTTCTTAACCTGAAGCACTGTTTTTGGGTTAGCGGAGTCTGTAACCTGAAGCGTATGTAACATGAGGTACCATTGTACATGCTGAGCAGGAAAGGGTTGTTAACTGTTTTGGTGCTGGCCATCTGTTACCCAAAATCTCTCTCTCTCTCTCTCTCTCTCTCTCACACACACACACACAGCTTTTTCTCCTCCACAGGGAAAAGGATACAGATCCGCTTAGCCAAGGGGTCAGCAGACTTTTTCAGCAGGGGGCCAGTCCACTGTCTCTCAGACCTTGTGGGGTGCCGGACTATATTTTGAAGAAAAAAATGAACGAATTCCTATGCCCCACAAATAACCCAGAGATGCATTTTAAATGAAAGGACACATTCTACTCAAGTAAAAACATGCTGATTCCCAAACTGTCCACAGGCCGGCTTTAGAAGGCGATTGGGCCGGATCCGGCCCCCGGGCCTTAGTTTGCCTACCCATGCCTTAGCTTTTCCTCTGCAGCGAGCCAAGCAGTTGGAGCTGGGAGGCGGGCAATTCTGGAAGGGAAAGTGGCAGTCTCATCTGCCCGCCTTTTTCATTCCAAAATGAAGCTTTTTAAAAACTGTCCGAAAACTTGGACATTGGGGGCGGGGGGGCACTCCACAGAACTCTACATGAGGAGTAATTTTGCCCTCTGTTATCCTTTCAAAATCTCTTAACTGTCGGTGGTGAATATTATTGTCCCATATTTACAAATTTCTTTTAGGGGAGGGGTAGCTGAAGGTTGAAATGCTCCTTCATGAAGGCAATAAAGGTAAAGGTAAAGGTACCCCTGCCCGTATGGGCCAGTCTTGACAGACTCTAGGGTTGTGCGCCCATCTCACTCAAGAGGCCGGGGGCCAGCGCTGTCCGGAGACACTTCCGGGTCACGTGGCCAGCGTGACATCGCTGCTCTGGCGAGCCAGAGCCACACACGGAAACGCTGTTTACCTTCCCGCTAGTAAGCGGTCCCTATTTATCTACTTGCACCCGAGAGTGCTTTCGAACTGCTAGGTTGGCAGGCGCTGGGACCGAACAGCGGGAGCGCACCCCGCCGCGGGGATTCGAACTGCTGACATTTCGATCGGCAAGCCCTAGGCGCTGAGGCTTTTACCCACAGCGCCACCCGCAATACAGGAGTGAAATTTCCACCAGGGAGAATGCAGGTGGAAGCTGTCAACATCAGGGTGTGTGGGTGTGTATCTGTAAATTGGGGCTTTGCCACTCTCAACCACTTTTGAATTTTTGAATTTATTGTTATTCACGTTTTATACTCTATTTTATGCTGTTTTTGTTGTTGCATCAATTAAGTGTTTTAAATTTGTTGTTAGCCACCCTGAGCCTGCTTTTCTGAACCGGGAAGGGTGTGGTATAAAGAAAAAATTATTATTATTATTATTATTATTATTATTATTATTATTATTATTATCCCATCACTCATTCCATTGCAGAGGAAGGAGGGCACTAGCAACCTCCCTAACAGATGGTGAGTTTTCTAAGGGTAGGAAAACACATTCCCTCAGCGCTGCATTTTGAACACTCAGCACCAGAGATCACTGCAGGATGACAGGCGCCTCTCTTGCCTCCCCCAATCTCTGTTCTTGAATACAGATTTTTATATAGAAAGGGAAAGAGAAATCCCTGAACGCGTAGAGCTGTCCTTGCTTTCTCTCGCTGTTGAAGATCACTGGGAGGATGCTTCCCTCTGCCTGAGACGGGTCTTTAAAAATAGAACCCACCTTTGATTTTTATTATTTTGGCAGATGTGCAATTCAGACGGTTTAAGAGACGTCCCCCCCACCCCAACCCTGGCAATCTCTACGATTCCCCCCCCCCCTCCTGGTTCGCCTTCTCCCCCTCCTCCCCCTCCTTGTTTACCAAGTGCAGTCACACACCCTTGGCAGAAAAATGCACTCCTCAGCAATTTTTCACACTTTCGCTGGAACGCACAGCAAGGTTATTGCCAAGAGGAGCAAACTATTTCAGGCAAGGAGCTGCTTCCAGCAAGAGGGATGGAAGGGAAACAATGTCTGCGTTGGGAATCTTTTAGGATGCGTCCCGTGTTCCTTCCTGACGAACCTTCTCTCCTCAAATTGTCAAGCAGCGGGTACCGTTTATCCTCTCCAGCATCTCAAAATTATGATTTTGGGGGGGGGGGGGTTGACAGGGGAGGGGGATGCACTACAAGACTCTTCCAACCCCCTCAGAGCAGGAGCAACCATCCTTTTCCAGAGTAATTGACGGGCTCCGCTTTGCTCCATATGAGGTGATAACGAGTCTTTCAAGTCTCCCTGTTCTTTGTGACGCTTCAGCACAGAGTAGTTTTTGCCAGCTTGGTGGCCCAGCCAGCATGGTGCTTGTATTTCAAAAACATATGGAGAGCACTAAGAGGGAGTCAGAGAATAATAATTTTTTTGGGGGGGGGATTGGAACAGGAGTGCACTCATTGAATATGATCCCCGTTAGTGAAAAAGGCACCCTGTGCGAATTCAGCTCTATTCATATAGGTCCAACGTGGGACTTGAACATACGAACATTGGATGAAGAGTCCTGTGTCCTCACACATTTACTGATTCATTGGAGTTCCCCCCTCCACACTCTTTATGTGATCTCAGCCAATCAGGGATCACATAGTGAATATGACGATATCGTGGCACCCTTTGACAGACAAATGAGGGTGTGTTGCCTTGTTTGTATGTTTTTATAAGGATTTATCTTCTGCATTATGATTATTTCTAATTAACACTTTTTAAAATTATATTTATTATTGCCTGTGTGGTATCTTGTGAGCCGCTTTGAGCACAACTGTGGAAAAGTGCCATATAAGTAAACTGATGATGATGATGATAAATGAGGAGGGGTGGGGAAGAGGAGGCATGTGTTTTTGGAGGATGGCACTTCTGATTTTAATGAAAATCAGAAAGAGGAGAGCACAAAATATGGTCTGAAGAGCCAGTGTGGTGTAGTGGTTAAGAGCGGTAGTCACGTAATCTGGGTAACCGGGTTTGCTTCTCCGCTCCTCCACATGCAGCTGCTGGGTGACCTTGGGCCAGTCACACTTCTCTGAAGTCTCTCAGCCCCACTCACCTCACAGAGTGTTTGTTGTGGGGGAGGAAGGGAAAGGAGAATGTTAGCCGCTTTGAGACTCCTTAAAGGGAGTGAAAGGCGGGATATCAAATCCAAACTCTTCTTCTTCTTCTTCTTCTGAAGCTCAATATAAAAAAAACTAAGATCATGGCCACTGGTCCCATCACCTCCTGGCAAACAGAAGGGGAAGAAATGGAGGCAGTGGGAGATTTTACTTTCTTGGGCTCCATAATCACTGCAGATGGTGACAGCAGTCACAAAATTAGAAGATGCCTGCTTCTTGGGAGAAAAGTAATGACAAACCTAGACAGCATCTTAAAAAGCAGAGACATCACCTTGCCGACAAAGGTCCGTATAGTTAAAGCTATGGTTTTCCCAGTAGTGATGTATGGAAGTGAGAACTGGACCACAAAGAAGGCTGATGCTTTTGAATTCTGGTGCTGGAGGAGACTCTTGTGAGTCCCATGGACTGCAAGAGGATGAAACTTATTCTTAAGGAAATCAGCCCTGAGTGCTCATTGGAAGGACAGATCATGAAGCTGAGGCTCCAAGACTTTGGCCACCTCATGAGAAGAGAAGACTCACTGGAAAAGACCCTGATGCGTGGAAAGATGGAGGGCACAAGGAGAAGGGGACGACAGAGGACAAGATGGTGGGACAGTGTTCTTGAAGCTACCAGCATGAGTTTGACCAAACTGCGGGAGGCAGTGGAAGACAGGAGTGCCTGGCGTGCTCTGGTCCAGGGGGTCACAAAGAGTAGGACATGACTAAACGACTAAACAACAGCAACCTCTGGTTTTGCCAGGTTGCCCGATGGCAGCATCATTGCACGAGGGTACAAAACTGTAGGGAGTGCCAAGACTAAGAGCTGTTCGACAGTGGAATTTGCTGCCAAGGAGTGTGGTGGAGTCTCCTTCTTTGGAGGTCTTTAAGCAGAGGCTTGACAACCATATGTCAGGAGTGCTCTGATGGTGTTTCCTGCTTGGCAGGGGGTTGGACTCGATGGCCCTTGTGGTCTCTTCCAACTCTATGATTCTATGACTCGTACCCTCCACCCGTACAATAGGCAAACATTATTTATTTTTCTGCACCCTCTTCAACCCCTCTCGACATTGCAGAAAGTGGGTGGGGCTTTTGGAGTGGGTGGCTCGGTCACGATTTATGGAAATCCGTCCCCTATCGCGGCTCAGATCTCAGCTGCCCCTCTGCCCTTGTTCCTGGCGTGCAGAATCCAACCATATCCACCTTGCCTCCCTCTGCACCGCCGGGATGCTACAAACTTCCCTTTATTGGTGTCCTCGCAGAAGCATCAGCTTCTCAAGGGCACCTGCTCCCTTCAACAAAGAACATGCCAAGCACCGGGTTTTTTTTTTGCCTCGCTCAGCTTTTCTGATTATGGAAAGGGGGGTGGGGAGGGAAAGAGGCCTCAAAGCCCCAGGCAGGTATTTGTGAATTAAGGAGGAGAGGGGGAGGGAGATCTATAGCAGCAGCCCATTCAATCTCTTGCCTCTCCTGCTATTCCCTGAGTCCCTGCTCAAGAACACTTGACACTGATTGCTCCTTAATGCACTAAAAGCACCTTCTCTCTCTTTCGGATTCCTGGATTCTCTCCCTCCCCCCTCCCACCTTTTCAGCGCATGCTTATGCACTGAGAAGAGAGAAACAAAAAAGGAGGTCTCCTTCATCTGGGCTGGCATCCTGTTTCTAAGAGTGGCTATTAATCCGCAGATCAATTAGTGAACTGTTAGTTGCCCTATATCCCAGGTTCTCTGGGTAATGAACTGTTGAGCAATTTAAAAACGGTTGCAAATCGCAAACCACAACCCAGGGGCTACAATGACACTTGGGAAATGGAGATAGGTAAAAGGACCCCTGACCATTAGGTCCAGTCGTGTCTGATTCTGGGGTTGCGGTGCTCATCTGGCTTTACTGGCCGAGGGAGCCGGCGTACAGCTTCCGGGTCATGTCGCCAGCATGACAAAGCCGCTTCTGGCGAACCAGAGCAGCACACGGAAACGCCGTTTACCTTCCCGCCGGAGTGGTACCTATTCATCTACTTGCACTTTGACGTGCTTTCGAACTGCTAGGTTGGCAGGAGCAGGGACCGAGCAACGGGAGCTCACCCCGTCGCAGGGAATCGAACCGCCGACCTTCTGATCGGCAAGTCCTAGGCTCTGTGGTTTAACCCACAGTGCCACCCGTGTCCCCAGGGAAATGGAGAAGCCATCACCAAAACAGAGACCAACCGTATTGCCAGCTGGAGTTAAATCATTTAATCATAAAAGCCGTGCAGCTTGGTTACGGTTGAATCACATTCTAACTGTTCAAAATATAGTGAGTTTAAGAAAAGATCAAGATAATAAGCAATCAGGGATCCTGTGTTTATTTTACTGCACATATCATGCCCTGTTCCTTGTCTATAGCGCCTGACATTCAAAAGCGTGCTTTCTGAAGGAGAGTCCATTGAACTCAGTGGTGTAGCATGGGAGGCAGGGGGGCTGTGCCCCGGGCACAAAATTCTGAGGGGGCACAACCAGTTGCTCCCATGCAGGATGCTGCACAGGTCCCCATCCTGTCCTGGGGAAGGCAGCAGAGCCGCCCAGGCCTGGCCCGCCTCTCCACAGGCGTTGGGGGGGGGGATTTGCCCGCCAAGGGCTTTGTTGGCCGGCCAGGATCCCCCCCCCATGTGGGCAGGCAGGTGGTGCAGCACAGCCCCACTTGGCTCCGGTGGGGAAGGAGGCACCCCAACAGCGACGGCTTGTGCACCCCGGACTCAGGCAACCCACGGTATGCCACTGATTGAACTGTCATGGATAATCATCCATTGCCATGAATTCGAATTCCCCTTTTAAGAACCACCCCAAACTCCTCACCCCAAGTTGCTATTTGCCTGAGTAGAAAAGCAGCCACTGTCCTAAAAGTCCAGCAGGATCAGACCAAAGGCCCCCTCTAGTTCAGTGCAGAGGCCAACCAGATGTCTATGGGAAACCTGCAAGCAGAACAGGAGCATAGAATCACAGAATGTGGGATGTATCATCGCTGAAGCAGTCAAATTCAACATTTCCTGTTTCCTAGAGTGAACACACAGGGGGCTGGTAGATGGGCGTGACCCCAGCAGACCCTATAAAAGAGCTAGTCATGCAACCATCTTCCTCTTCTGCCTTTTTTGCTCTTTTGCAATCTTCCTCTCTGCTGGCCCTTAGCCAGCAGCACACGGCTCTCATCCTTAAAGAGGACGGAAGCCACAAAGCAGAAAGTCTGAAGCCTAACTCAGATTTCTTTTCTCTACAAATATAACTGTAACCACAAGATGAAGCCTGCCTTCAGAATACTGCTTTGGACTGAATGTAAGTAAACTTTACTCTTACTTTTAATCAAGACTGTCGTGTTATTATTAGGTTAAGAGGGAAATAAAAGGGGAAACTTACCAGGAACAAGCCAGACTGGACAGCTTAACTTAAAGCAGCCTTTCTCAACCTGTGGATCCCCAGATGTTGTTGGACTACAACTCCCATCACCCCTAGCTAGCAAGGCCAGAGCTCAGAGATGATGGGAGTTGTAGTCCAACAACATCTGGGGACCCACAGGTTGAGAACCGCTGACTTACAGAATTCTAACAAATTCTAACGAATCATCAACTTGCTTCCATCAGTCTTCAAGGGAATGTGCTCTGCTGCTTGCTCACTAGCATGAGTGAGGAGGGATAATATTTAATCAATATATCCTCTCCTACTTTCCTCAACATTCCCACACAGAATTGTAGTGCTGGCAGGGACCCAAAGGGTCATCCAGCCCAACCCCTGCAATGCAGGACGCATAGCTAAAACGGTGTGGCCGCCCTTTTCTGGGCAAGATCCCCAGTATCTGGTGATGTGTCCACCATGATTAGGGACAGCGTCTCCACCCGCATCGTTCTACCAGGACACTGATGTCCAGCGCTGAGGGCCTTCTGGCAGTTCCCTTGCTGTGAGAAGCCAAGTTACAGGGAACCAGGCAGAGGGCCTTCTCAGTGGTGGCACCCGCCCTGTGGAACGCCATCCCACCAGATGTCAAAGAGAACAACTACCAGACTTTTAGAAGACATCTGAAGGCAGCCCTGTTTAGGGAAGCTTTTAATGTTTGATGCATTACTGTATTTTAATATTTTGTTGGAAGCTGCCCAGAGTGGCTGGGGAAGCCCAGCCAGATGGGCGGGGTATAAATAATAAATTATTATTATTATTGTAACTCCCCTCCTGGGCCAAATGCTGCATTTGCGAGGGCTGGCACTTTTCTAGCTGAGGTGGGGCCAAGCTAGCCACCTCTACCACTTCTGCAGTGCATTTTAACTCCTAAAGTTTCCAGGTTTCTGCAGCCTCCCTGGGCAGAACAGGCCTGCCAAGACTTTGAAGCGGAAAGCTTTTGACAGCTCATCTTCTCACTCAGCCCAGGACAGCTTAATCCTTCCCCTGATTCTTGCTTTCCTCCCTGAAATATCTGGTTTTCTTTACAGGGAGGGAGGGAGGGAAGGAAGGGAGACCTTCTCAGAAGCAGCTCTGACTTGTGATCAAAGATGTTGCGTTTTCTCCAAATGTGCTGAGCTGTACGGAGCAGGCAGCCCACAGTTCAGGAAAGGGGAGGGCAATCTGCGTCCCTCTGTTCCTCCTCAGCCTACTTTCAAAGGGTCTCTCCACGCAGCCAGTTCAGACCTCTGGCACAAGCGTTCAGAGCCTGCTTTTGGGGGGGGGGGTTAGAAAGAGACAGTGTAGACTAGTGGTTAGAGTGTTGGGCTAAGGCCCGAGTTCAAATCCTCACTCAGCCATGAAGCTCATTGGGTGACCTTGGGATGGTCATTCTCTCTTTCTTAGCCTAACCTACCTCACAGGGTTGTTGTATATGTACAATAGGCAGGAGGAGAGCTCCTTTGGGGAAAGGTGGGGTTATGTGTGCAATTTAATACATGAAATAAAAATAAATAGGGGGGGAGGGAGACACTGTATTATGGACTCTGACTGGCAGCAGCTGTCAAGGAGATAGTCCTAGGCCTACCTGGAAAGGCCAGGGATTGAACCTGCGACCTTCTGCATGCAGAGCAGAGGTTCTACCACTGAGCTACGGCCCTTCACTCCACAGCAGTGCAGAGAGGATGGACCTGCTGAATGGAGGGCATCTTGCCTCAGCCTTCACAACCCCATGTCAGGGACCGGGCAGTGGAGGAGGGGTGGAGACTCTCTCCCCAGCCTGACCCTTCCAGAGAAGAAGACAGTTCAGAATTACAACAGGGGGTTGAGGGAGATCACAGCTCAGATCAAATCTTAGATCAAATCTATGCTTCCAGGTATAGTGGAAGACAGAAGTGCCTGGCGTGCTCTGGTCCATGGGGTCACGAAGAGTCGGACACGACTATACGACTAAACAACAACATGCTTCCAGGTGCCATAAGAAAGCTGCAGAGATAGCGCAGGATAGTGCACACCCCGGAAATGACCTCTTTCAGCTTCTGCCTTCTTGAAGAAGGTACAGGGAGTAGCCGCCTGAGAAACAGTTTCTATCCAAATGCAATTTTGGTTTTAAACACAGTGTAAGATTGTCTCTGTGGGAGTATATTGTATTCAATTATGGGGTATCAGAGTTTTTAGGGGGTTAACCAGGTTGGGATAGCAGGCTTGTTGGTTTTTGAATGTGTGATGTAGATTTTTTCAATTTCATTGTTCTGTATGGGATAATGACAATAAAGATTATCGTATCGTAGAGGCAGATGAGGGGGAAAGCTGGGAAATAATGGGAGAGGAGGAGGAAGCAGCACGGGGGGAGGGAGAGCTGATGGACACAGTGTCTTTGGAAAGCATTCCAGACCCAGCCTCTCCCAGAACCTGGCAGCCATTGAAAGTAGGAGAGCAGAGAGCTCAGAGGCAGAGGGACCATCTCAGCACCCGTAGGATTCCAAGAAGCTGCATTTCTAAACCTCTCTGTGAATATTTAATAAAAAGCAGTTGGTAGGAACTTTCCTTGTCTTATCCATTCCTGGCAACCTACCATGGGGGGTTAGATCCTCTGACGCCCTGACACCCCACAACCCTGGAGCTGGTACTGTAGAAAGTGTCCCTATGTCCTAGGGAGAAATCCCAAAGGGAAGGATTGCCACACCCAGGGATGGCTCGAGATGTTTTGCCACTCAAGTGTGTGCAGCCCCAAATGGGGCAAACCCTGACACAGCAAAGGATTTTGGGGTGCACACCCCTTTGACCATACACCACTCCATTGGCTCACCTGAAGAGCAGAGCTGTTGGTAGAGTCTATGGAGCCATTCCTTCAAACTCATCCATCAGAGAATGTCCCCCTTCACTGAATGCCTGATTGCCTTGTGGAACTCACTGCCACAAGATGCGGTAATGGCTGGTCAACTCCAGCAGGGTTCTTCTTATTAATCTGGCAGTCAGTAAAATGTAGATGAACCATCATTTTAACCAAAGGTTCACTACCAGCATCCTTTGAAGACCTTTAGGGAGGCAGTATGGTGTAGTGGGCAGCGTGACCCAGGGAGACGCAGATTCAAATACACGTCCAGTCCTGAAGTTGAAGGGGTGACCTTGAGCCCGTCACTCCCTCTCAGTCTCACTCCCTCACCTGGACAGGTGAGGTTTTAGGATAAACAGGGTGGGGAAGAGAGTGCCTATTCCCTGAGCAACTTGCAGGAACGTGTCAGAAACATTAAAGCTAAAGGGACCCCTGACCATTAGGTCCAGTCACGGATGACTCTGCGGCTGCGGTGCTCATCTTGCTTTATTTGCCAAGGGAGCCGGCATACAGCTTCTGGGTCATGTGGCCAGCATGACTAAGCTGCTTCTGGCGAACCAGAGCAGCGCATGGAAACGCCGTTTACCTTCCCTCCAGAGTGGTACCTGTTTATCTACTTGCACTTGGATGTGCTTTCGAACTGCTAGGTTGGCAGGAGCAGGGACCGAGCAACGGGAGCTCACCCCGTCGCGGGGATTCAAACCACTGACCTAGACCACAGCGCCACCCGCATCCCTTTAATTGTAGACCCACTAATTATTATTTGGCCACCGGTGGTGCTGTGGGTTAAACCACGGAGCCTAGGACTTGCCGATCAGAAGATTGGCGGTTCAAATCCCCGTGACGGGGTGAGCTCCTGTTGCTTGGTCCCTGCTCCTGCCAACCTAGCAGTTCGGAAGCATGTCATAGTGCAAATAGATAAATAGGTACCGCTCCAGCGGGAAGGTAAACGGCGTTTCCGTTCGCTGCTCTGGTTCACCAGAAGTGGCTTAGTCCTGCTGGCCACATGACCCAGAAGCTGTACGCCGGCTCCCTCAGCCAATAAAGCGAGATGAGCGCCGCAACCCCAGAGTCGGACATGACTGGACCTAATAGTCAGGGGCTGCCTTTACCTTTACCTAAAAATGGACCCTCCCCGATAAATTAATCAATAGAAACTTCTAGTTGATTAATCTACCGTTGAATGGATTGAGACGCAGCTCTTTGCGCATCCTGTTCCATTGAAGGGAAAGGGGAAGCGGCTGCATACAGGACAGCTCTCTCTCTTTCTGTGCGCACATGGAAGTCCTCATACCCTCAAGGGACAACTGCAGATGGGGGCAGGGAGGCTAAAGTGCAGATCTAACACAATGCAGCTACATGCATGGATGCTTGTAGCTGACAGCCTGGTAGGCCAATGGCAGCACGCTCTGCTGCTTTCTTCCTCTCCCCCTCTCCCTCTCTCTCTCTTTGCAGGGTTGTTCGTGCTCTCTCCCCACACTCCGGAATCTTCCCCCCTGGGGAAAAGCAATCCATATGGTCTTGCTGCTTTCCTCTTGCCATTGATCTGCCAGCCCCCGCTGCCTGAGACAAGAGAGAGAGCTCTTGCCAGTCAATTTGCCTTTGTTTTGCCTCGGTTCCACCAGGGGAGAATCGACTCTCCAGTTCCTTGCGATGGTTAACAACCCCCCTCAGATGTCGTCCTGCAGGGTCCCCTGTGGAAAGGAAGGGGAAGCGATGGAGCCTGCGCAAGACAGAGTCCCAGAGGAACACAGAAAGCTGCCTTAGCAGTGAATCAGATGCTTGGTCCACCTATCTCCATATTGCCAGCACAAACTGGCAGTAGCTTTCTAGGACATGGGTAGGCAAACTAAGGCCTGGGGGCTGGAAGCGGCCCAATCAACCTTCTAAATCTGGCCCGTGGATGGTCCGGGAATCTGCGTGTTTTTACATGAGTAGAATGTGTCCTTTTATTTAAAATGCATCTCTGGGTTATTTGTGGGGCATAGGAATTTGTTCATTATTATTTTTCAAAATACAGTCCGGCCCCCACAAGGTCTGAGGGACAGTGGACTGGCCCCCTGCTGAAAAAGTTTGCTGACCCCTGACCTAATGTGCCCATCAAGAATCATGCCCTGTTTAGGGAAGTTTTTAATGTTTGATGTCATATTGTGTTTTAATTTGTTAGAAGCTGCCCAGAGTGGCTGGAGCAACCCAGTCGGATGGGCGGCATGAAAACATCATCATCATCATCATTATTATGCCACTGCAAAGATCGATGACTCTTGCTGCAAAACCTTGGAAAACATTTCACGCAAGCCATGCAGCACCACAACAAAATGTTGCAGCACAACAGTGAGAAATAAATTCAGATGCCCCCAGCTTGTATGTAAGCAGCATTTTGTGCATTCAGCACACCTGTGGGACTGTGGAGACGACAGCAGATCAGAGTTGCCTATCCACAGGGTAACAGCTGGGAAGTTGCCAAGGCTAAAAGGGAACGTGGGGGAATGTGTGCATTGGCTGTATCCCAGGTCAAGGTCAGCTGCAGGTTTGTGGGGGGCCTGGGCAAACCCCCTCCTCTCTGGCTGGGCCCCAGTGAGCTTACCAGCCAGCAGCACTGGGGGCTAGTGAGCCAACATTTACATTTCCCACAATGCCCCAGAACTGCGCTCCGTTGGGGAATCAAAATGGCAGCTAGGCTCTGCCAGATGCTCAGAGCTCTGGGCTGGATAAAAAGGAGCTGCCAGGGTTTCTGGGACCCAGTCAGAAAGAAGCCTTTCTCAGGCAGGTACACAAGAGCCTTAAAAAACAAAACAAACCAACAACACCTGGAGATGTTGGGGCTTGACTGTGGGATGCAAAGTCAGCGCTCTGCTAATGAGCTACATCAGCTGCCTTCTCCAGGGTGTTCTGGACCACAGCTTCCACCTGACTGCATTGTAACTAAAGGACCCAGGTCACAACTTGATGGTGTGCATTCAGATTAGAATATCCAGCCCACAGCCAACGGTCAAAGATTAGGGGAGTTGTCATCCCATGTTGGCTATTCCTGATGCCTTCCTCCAGAGAGGGTGGCCGGTTAGGGATCTCTGAGCTCCATGGCCTCTCCCAGAGGGGTCTCAGGAGGCAGGATGAAGGAAGGCATCCGTGACAGACTACAGCAACCAAAATGGTCAAAGGCCAGGAAACGATGCCTTATGAGGAACGGCTAAGGGAGCTGGGCATGTTTAGCCTGGAGAAGAGGAGGTTAAGGAGGGTTATATATGTTCAAATATATAAAAGGATGTCACATAGAGGAGGGAGAAAGGTTGTTTTCTGCTGCTCCAGAGAAGTGGACACGGAGCAATGGATCCAAACCGCAAGAAAGAAGATTTCACCTAAACATTAGGAAGACCTTCCTGACAGTAAGAGCTGTTCGACAGTGGAATTTGCTGCCAAGGAGTGTGGTGGAGTCTCCTTCTTTGGAGGTCTTTAAGCAGAGGCTTGACAACCATATGTCAGGAGTGCTCTGATGGTGTTTCCTGCTTGACAGGGGGTTGGAGTCGATGGCCCTTGTGGTCTCTTCCAACTCTATGATTCTATGATTCTATTCTATGATTCCCATCATTCTTGACCGTTGGCCATGCTGAGTGAGGATATTGGGAGTTGTAGTCCCCACCATCTGGAGAGGGTTAGGGACCCCTGAGCTCCATCCCCTCTCGCAGAGGGGGTCTTAGGAGGCAGGACGAAGGACGGCATCAGAGGCAGCCAACATGGGATGACAACTCCATCATCCTTGATCATGGACTGAATATTTTCATGCACACCATCATCAATGTATGACTTGGGTGCTAAACTAGTAAGGGCAAGAAATAGGGGAGGCGCTGTTCTTGGGGAGGATGGATAAGGAGAACAGCAACACAGTCCTTTAGTTGCAATGGAGGCAGCTGGAATCGTAGAATTGTAGTTGGAAGAGACCCTGAGGGTCATCTAGTCCAACCTCCTGCAATGCAGGAATCTTTTTTGCCCAGCGTGGGCTCAAACCCATGGCCCTGAGATTAAGAGTCTCATACTCTACCAACTGAGCTATCTGAGTGTAAGGTGAATCTGATTTCCCCATTTTAGCTTTGGCACAAGTAGGGTAGCAAAGAAATGGAAAAGTTGTCTTCCACTTTGAAACCCACAAGGACCCTGTGAGGCAGGTTAGAGAGAGGTTGGCTCAAGGTCATCTAGAGAACCTCATGTCTTGAGGTATCATCTGACTTTTCCCAGTAGTGATGTATGGAAGTGAGAGCTGGACCATAAAGAAGGCTGATCGCCAAAGAATTGATGCTTCTGAATTCTGGTGCTGGAGGAGACTCTTGAGAGTCCCATGGACTGCAAGAAGATCAAACCTCTCCATTCTGAAGGAAATCAAGCCTGAGTGCTCACTGGAAGGACAGATCCTGAAGCTGAGGCTCCATGACTTTGGCCACCTCATGAGAAGAGCAGACTCCCTGGAAAAGACCCTGATGTTGGGAAAGATGGAGGGCACAAGGAGAAGGGAACGACAGAGGACGAGATGGTTGGACAGTGTTCTCGAAGCTACTAGCATGAGTTTGACCAAACTGCGGGAGGCAGTGGAAGACAGGAGTGCCTGCCGTGCTCTGGTCCATGGGGTCATGAAGAGTCGGACACGACTAAATGACTAAACAACAACAACAACACCCTAGGAATCTCATAGCTTGTCTGGGTCTCCCTGGTGCTAGTCCAGCACTCTGGTCACTACCTCTCACATGCTTGCAAAAATCATTTGGACACAGGAATGTTCTCTTCCCACTTCCTCCAAATTCCTTGTTCTTAAACAAGGAGGTCCGCTGCCCAAGAGTCACAAAAAATTGGGTTACAATCTCCCTTTCTCTCTCTTTTCCTTCCATGACTGCATAGTATATCCTTGTAAATGGGAGGGCAGGTGTGAAATCTCATATGTCAGAGGGTGATTGAGCAGGATTCCCACTAACTGGGGGTGGGGGGGGTGAAGGCTTGAATCCAATGCGCCCCGCCCCCGCCATGTGGTTCTCCTTCCCCTCCCACTAATTCCTGGCTCCCGTCCCTAAATCCCACATTCTCAAATCTTCAAATCATTTTGCTTCCCATTCCCAACGTTTGCAAACAAAGTTTCAGATCCTTTCAGAAGCCTACATTGTACGCAAGAAGCAGCCTTCTCAAAATAATGCGATAGAGGGTCGTTCCACAGATTATTCTGATCACAGGAGTTGGATTTCCTTAGCACAGTAATTTGATTTAAACAACATCAATCCAACAACCACAAAATATACAGCCTCATCAATCCCATGTAGGTCTACTTGGAAGTAAGACCCACTGATCTCAATGGGACTGACCTGCTCCCAGGTATCATTGTTCACAGAGGAAAGGTGGGGATCCCACTTTTGAAGGAATGAATGAGTGGTATGTATCCATCAGAATTTAATTAAAATTTATGGAGGATCAAACTACCAGCAGCTCTTAGTCATGGTGGTTTAATCAAGCCTCCTTCTACAGGGACAGTATATCTCTTCACCCAAATACTGGGTGAAACAACAGGAGAGTTCCATTGTTTTCTTGCTATGAGCGTTTTAAGGGACTGACCGCTGTTAAAAGAGTGCGTGACCTTTTGATCTGGGCCAGCAACGCATCTCTTAAATCCTTAGAAATACATCCACACCCTTGACCTATTGAAGCTTCGCACAGCAGTCCTGTCGGGGCGAACGGACTGGAGCGACGCCACTCACAGAACCAAAACTCCTTGCAAAGGCCGCCGCATCCACTCAGGAAGGAATGTCATATTTCTGCAGACGCGGCAGTTTTACGCGGGGTGCACCTATGGGGATTCATCTGCAATAAACTAGCACGACAACACACACACACACACAAAACACGAGCCGCTCTTTGCAAACGCGTCCTTCGCTTTCACATACATTGGGCCAATGCCTGAGGTTCGAGAAACACGCGCAGAATGCCCTTTCCAACACACACACACACACATAGCTAGCCACGCACAAAACGCGAGAAAGATCAAACTTTTCCATGCCCCATTTTTTATTGCAACGGCTCCGCTAAAGTCGTCCACCTGAGCTGTCCAACATGGTTTTCTGGTTGGCGGGGGAGAGAATGGGAGGTACTTCTGCTGCTGCTGCTTTGGGTCATAAACTTGGGAGATGGAAGAAGGCAGCCGAGGATGAAAGCGCCTGGAAGGAGAAGGGTGGGGGGGAGGGGAGAACATCCTCCCTCTTTGTAGGACGAAATGGATGAAAGAAAGCAAGGAAGAATCCTGAGTCCGGGCCGCGAACAGAGGCTTTGCCTATCTTACCTTGAGCTCAAAACCCCCTTTTGCGGCCTAGGGGCGAACAAACCCAATCCATCTCTCTCTCTCTCTCCCCGCGCCCCGTTTAAAAATGTATTTATACAAATCTCTTGGACTCACAACATCCCCCCCCCCCGCAGAAAACTCTAAGATCTCACATTGCATAACGGGGTTAAAAGCATCCCAATTAAGTGCAGAATCATCTCTGCCTTCCTCCGTCTTGTGTACCCTTTCGGTAGTAGAGGAGGTGAGTGAGGACCACCGCCTGGTCCAAACTTTGCCCAGCCAGACTTTGGCTGCCGGTGTGTCATAACGCATCCAACGCTCTCTCACAAAGGTTATTTCTCCCTGCTCACTGGCGGGGGGGGGGGCAATCTCTCTCACACACAATCCTGTTCTAACGTTCAGGACTATCCCTCTGGCACAATGATGCTGTGGGAGGATGTGGGTGGGAGCAGTAGAAGAGACCCCCCCCGCGCGCGCTCACCCTGCAGGCAGTTTTGTGTTTTGTGGTGTGTGTTTTTTTTAAAAAAAAAGATTGACACCACTTTTTGCTGCCTGTTTCCGTTCCCTAGAGGAGCCACGAAGGGGGGTGGGGAGAGGTGTCACTGTGTCCGGGGAACAGAGAGACCGAGGTAGAGGGAAGGAGAACTCAATTAACACCCACCGTGGTTATAATCGAGGTCCCTCTATGCAAAACGACCCAGACCTTGCCAAATAGGTTGCGCCCGCTCTTGGCTCACCCCGCACGCGCATAACCAAGTGTTTCCCCTTTACACGCTCCTCCTGTCCGCTTCTAAGTCCCCTCTCCCTCATCCCCACACTTTCGCTCTCATCATTTCCTAGCACCGCACGCGCCCCCCGCCCAACCCGCCCTCCGACCCTTCTCAGAGCGCCTCTCGCCTCCTTACCATCCTCCACCCCAGGGTCGCCGGCTCCCAGGGGTCCCGCCAACTCATTGTAGGAAGTTTCCAAGGGGTGGTAAGTGGGGGTCGCCGGGCTGGGCTGGAAAGCGTCCGCCTTGATCTTCTTGACCAGGAAAGAGCGAGGCATCGTGCAAGGGACCGGAGACGCCGCCGCCGCCTCCCCCGCCTCTGGCTGCTGCTGCTGCTACTGCTGCTCCTGCCGCCTCCTGAGCCGCGATCAGCACTTTGGACAGCGCCCGCTCTCCGCTTGGGAGCGAGGGGAGGGAGGGGCGGAGATGGGAAGCGGCGGGGGGGGGGAGAAAAGTGGAGGAGGAGACAAGGGGGGGGGAGGCGGGAACTGCCGAGGAATAGCTGAGGTCAGCAGCACGCTCCAGCCTCGCCCCCCCCTTCCTCCTGTCTTTATATGGGACGCAGGCTGCGGGGAGTGGGGTTGGAGCGGGGGGCGATCAGGTGGATTAATCCATCAAAGGTCCCCCCGGACCGTCAGCACGTGAGCGAAGAACAGGCCGGGCTAAAGGATGGGGGCGTTATGTGTTGTGGGGGGGGAGTTGGGGGGATATTGCGAGAGGCAAGGCAAGGGTGGGAGGAGGGGAGGGAGAAAGTGAGAGGAGGGTGAAGCAGACAAGGGGACCGGGTTGGCAGTGCGGTGAGGGGGGGGGGGGAGGAAGAAAGAGAGAGAGAGAGAGAGAGAGAGAGAGAGAGAGAGAGAGGAGGGAGGGAACACAGTATTCCATTGCCCATCTGGTTAACACTGCGACACACACACACACGTCTAGAGCCCAAGGTTTGAGCCTATAAACACCTTTCCCATATTATTCGGCTCTCCCACCCCCGCGCCAGCATTGTACAACCCACGCGGCGACGGCCAATTTCAGCTCCGGGAGAAATTCGCAGGCAAAGTCTGTACCCAAGATGAGGAGAGAGGCCGGCGCTCTGAAATCTGTTCTAAAATCAGTGCAAGATAACTTTTTTCTTCCCCTTCTGCACCCCAGAAAATAAAATGGAATGCTGGTTGCCAGAGGGATGGAGGCAAAAATAGGTACCTATCGATCCCTATCGCTCCCTCCACTGCATCCGTCCCTTTCTCCCCCCACTGAGCAAAGCTCCAGAACAGGCCGGCATTTTCTACTCCTTTTGGGAACACTCTTCCTCCCCCCCCCCCGCGCGCAACGTTTCCTAACACAGCCACCCAAATTCCTCGCCATGCAGGGAATTCCTCCGCCCCCCTCGTCGTTTCCCCTCCCCTTCCTCCTCCAAATCGACCCCCTCCCCTCGAGCAAAACTGCTCCTTCGACAGTCGTTTCTCTCCACCCGGAGGGTTGATTAACTCTTGCCTCCCCTCCCCTTCCTCGTGTCCAGCCAAAGGCAGAACAATAGGGACACGTGTCTGAGGAAGAAGAGGAGGGGAGAGGGGGGTGGGGAGGGGGGGAAGATTCTCTCTCTCTCTCTCTCTCTCTCCCCCATCCCTCTCTTCACCACCATCCACGGTTTCTTTGTCTTGGTGCAAACCCAGGGTGGTTTAAGACCCAGCAAATTATGATTGTTATTGAGCCTGGATTCAAGGGCGGTGAGAAACCCTGATTTCCCAGTTCAACAAAAGGTGGAGTACTTTGACCTTTGGAAAAGCGGGAATGGAGAAGGAGAAGAGTCAGTTTATTCCTTTTATCTAGAGCCAGCTGAAGTTATTTCGCTGCTTCAGCTGGAGAAAACCAAACCCTCAATGGTGCCACCACTACCACCCTCCAAAATAATGCGAGGCACACAACCCACGGAGGTAATTCTCCCCCACAAGCCCCAGTGCACAGCTCCTGGTTACTTTTCAACAGGAGACGTTTGCAGCGGATTGAACCCCAGACAGAGCCGGATTTAGGGCAGTGAGATTGGTTAGGTCCCACGGCAAGCAGGGTGTGTGTAGGCCGAATTCTGGCATCGCACAGGGCGCCACTGAAATCTGAGACCCCTGAGGGTCCACACCTCCAACTTGGTCTTCTGTTCCATAGCCCTTGATCACACCCCTAATCATCCAGCTGTCCCTTGTCTGTTCATGAAGCTGCCTGTGTCTTCATTTGACCCCAGAAAAAGGCAGTGGTAATGGGAGGACAGCACAGACCCTAGCTTGTTCAAGGCGCATTGCAAAGCGCTCTCTCTCTCTCTCTCTCTCTCTATCTCTCTCTCTGTGTGTGTGTGTGTTCTGCACAGACTCTTCTTGACTTTGACCATTTCCAGTTCCTTCGGGGTATAAATCAGGGCCTGTTCCTTACGCTGTGCCATCAGGCCAGGACAGCCACTAAAAAGTCCACCAGGCGTTTGGCGGATGGTGTTTCTTTGCCTGTTGCCAATGCCTGTCAGCTTGGGCCAAGCAGCCTGTTGAAATGGCTCCCTCTCAAATCCACAAAGCGTTGCCAGCCTGGGGATGAAATGAATCCTGTCCTCCGTGTCCTTGGATAATTCATTTTATCGCAACCATTGTTTGTTTAGCCTGTGGCCTAACTACTGCACCAGGAAGGCTACAGATTGCAAAGTTTCCCTGCAGCTTTCAGAGCAGAAACTAATGCACCGTCCTTAATCTAGGAAGCAGCTGCGGCAGACTTGTGACATTACAGATGTTGCCATATCCCAGATGTTCACATTATCCCAGACTTTTGCCCATTCTGACTGGAGCTCAGGGATGGACAAATATTTCCAATTTGGTTTCTTAAAGTTTCTCATTTTGGAAATAGTTCAGTTCTCCACATTTATGTAACTTCAAAGAGTCCCTATGAAAACCTGTCAGCATTTTTGTGCAAATTTCTCCTAATTTTTGCATATTTATCTACTATACACATTTTGCAAACTAATAATAGTAGTAGTACGCTCTTACTTTTATTTGCATTTTAATGCCCGCTTTTTTGCAGCATATGCATTTTTCAACACATTATTTGGTTGGAATGCTTTGCTGCGGAATTTGGAGAAGTGTGACTTTTGGATACCTGTGTTTTATTTCATGCATTGTTCAGAGCCGTAGATATTGGGGTGGGGTGGGGGGTTTTGGCTACATTTTTTTTTGTTCTGGGTGAAGCCTCCAAAGGGGCTCCATTGAGGCTCCCAGCCTGTGTACACAGCAACATTTCTTTCACCTGGGTGTAAATGAGCCTTGTTTCATTCCGCATTGTTTCAGGAACTGTGAATCATGTAAGGTAAAGGTAAAGGGACCCCTGATCATTAGGTCCAGTCGTGGCCGACTCTGGGGTTGCGGCGCTCATCTCGCTTTACTGGCCGAGGGAGCCAGCGTACAGCTTCCGGGTCATGTGGCCAGCATGACTAAGCCGCTTCTGGCCAACCAGAGCAGCGCACAGAAATGCCATTTACCTTCCTGCCAGAGCGGTACCTATTTATCTACTTGCACTTTGACGTGCTTTTGAACTGCTAGGTTGGCAGGAGCAGGGACCGAGCAACGGGAGCTCACCTCATCGCGGGGATTCGAACCGCCAACCTTCTGATTAGCAAGTCCTATGCTCTGTGGTTTAACCCACAGCGCTACCCGCGTCCCTCGTGAATCATGTAGGCTTGCATTAAAATGTGAACTGTGTCAAATTTCTCCTCTCATCCCTACTGGGGGCTGATGGGATTTGGAGTCCCACAACCTGCCCTGTGCAGTTTTTCTTTTAAAATGAAATCTCAAAAAAGACAACCCTTGAAATAAAATTTATTTTGAAATTGGTATTTCAATGATATACATATTGTATATAAACACAGAATGGAAATTAAATATAACAATAAATAAAAAGTAAACAATAGCCTGCGCCCCCAGGTAAATGATCGTATCACTGCTGCCTGTTTGATGCATTTTGTGTGTTGCTCTTGAAGGGATGATTCTTCAACATCAACTTTGTTGGACTAGTCAAGTTGTTCGGATGCTTGATTATTGTCTTCCAAATCAACTACTCTATTCCAAACTTAAAAATAGAAAGCGTAATGCTGGTAGTCAGCAAAAGAGGTTCAAAGACTCAAGGCAAATCTTAAAAAAATGTAGTATAAACGCGGACAACTAGGAAACACTGACCTGCGAGTGCTCCAGTTGGAAAACAGCCTTTACCAAAGGTGTCATAGACTCTGAAGAAGCAGAAATTCAGGGTGAAAATGAGACATGTGCTAAGAGGAAGAAATGCTTGGCAAATCCACGCTGAGATCAACTCCCACCGGGAAACCAATGTCCCCACTGTGGAAAGACGTGTGGATCCAGAATTGGCCTCCACAGTCACAGACTCATTGTTAAAACCGTGTTTATGGAAGGCAATCTTAATTGGCTACGAGGGATCCCCAAAGAAGATGACGACTTTGGTATCTGACTGCACTCCCCACCAGCATGGGGCCCCTGGATGTGGCCCCACAGGCTGAAAAAGACCCCTGATGCAAGCTGATGGCCCTGTATGTTGTTGCTGTTGATGCCAGTGCAGGTGTCACACCCTAGAAGACAGGAAGGTGGAGAGGAGACCAGACAAAGCCCAAATGCCCACCACTTCTGGACACACAACCAGAGTTTTTGACCTCTCCATCCAAAAGAAGCCTGCAATCGCAACTTCTCCTTCTTTCTCTTGTGCTTCAACCTGCCCCAGATGACTTGGCCTCTATGTTTATTGTGTCCATATCCCCCCTTCTCCCTTCCCAGGAGCTCAAGGAGGCATATGTGGTTCTCCCTGCTTCTCATTTAATCCCCCAAACAACCCTGTGAGGTAGGTTAGGCTAAGAGGCAGTGACTGGCGCAAGGTCAGCCAGAGAGTTTCATGGCCAAGGGAGAATTCGAACTCTGCCCTTGTCCGCCCAAGTCCGACACTCTAACCATTGCATCCCACTGGCACTCTGTATCTGTTTCCCCTTCCTCAATACAGCCCCGTACTCTTAACTCCTTCACCACCCCCACTTTTTTTTTAAACCCTCACCAACCTCATGTTGGGGGCTATCACATTCAGTTGAGGAAAATTATTTCCATACAGCTGCCCAGAAAGCCACGAATTTTAAGATCATTGTGGGTTTCTGGAGGCTGGGGGGGGGGGTCCTTTCTTCCTAGCGTGGAAGAAAAGGTTTGCATTCTTCCTTGTGTGTCTCTCCCCTCTGTCCTTTTTTGTGCACGGAGAAGGGGGTTCTTTGTGTGCATTTGGGGAGGGGGGGGGTTGCACACAGAGGCTTATTGCAGTCAGCAGTATTAATGCCACTCGGCAGCTCTGATTGCCGGTTATTAGCATATATTATCTCAGTCCCCTGCTCCTGAAAAGAGGGGGGGCTATTCTCTTTCTCCCCTCCCCAGCCGTCCCTCTCGCTCCCCCTCCCCAATCCGCACCCCTACCTTGTCTTTTACACTTAATTACCTCGCTTATTGCACTACATCAGGGTGGGGAGGGGTGCAGAAATATCGCAGGGCAGCGGGCAAGTGTGTTTGGCACAAATAGGGCATGAGTAATCGCCAATTCGCTTGCTGTGCCTCCGAGGAAGGAAAGGGAAACAGGATTCCATATTAACAGATAAGGTACAGGGAAAACCGGACTCTCCCCACCACCGCCCAAGGCCTTGCGAAAGGGACTCTCTGAAGCATGCAATAAAGGAGCAACAAGGAGATGGGCTCAGGGAGAAAAGAGGGGGGGGGGCATTGCTAAGCAGCGGCATTTAAATAAGAGCTGCCCTTTGCCGACCTAAAAGGCAAGTTGTCTGGAGAGGTGGCTTCTGTTTGCTCCAGCGGGACTGCTAACCTTGAACTTGCAAGGCCTGTGATGTCACGGCTCCTTGCCAGGGAGACAGATGGGCTATGATGTCATAAAGAGCCCCAGATTGTTCTCATGGGCCATGTGTTCTTTCAGGAGGGTGTTATGTGCGTGTGGTGATTTGGAGGTGGAAAGCATGAATGCAGACCTTCCAATTGTCCCGATCTTCCTGGGACAATCCCAGATTTACAGCAGCCATCCCGGTTGTCGTTTTTTTATTTGATTTATTTGATTTGATTTTAATTTTATTTGGAATGTCCCGCTTTTCCTTATGACGTCCCTATTTTTATCAGAGAAATGTTGGAGGCAATGAGAGCAAATATGAGATGTGGTTTGAGCAAACAAGTTGGAGGAGAGAAGACTGGGCGCTGATTCGAGAGCCATCTTCAATCATCATCATCATCATCTTCATTATTTTATTTGTAGCTGCCTTTCCATAGTTGACACTACGCTCAAGGCGGCTTACAACATGACAAGATTTACACAATTACAAACATAGCAGAAGTCATAAACAATAAATAAAACACATCAAAAAGTACACAACCAAATGGAAACAATTTCCACGTAAATCATAAGATCAAAAACTAAAGATGCAACAATAATATCCAGCAGCTCTCTCAATCCTCCATAAACAATACAGTGGTACCTTGGGTTAAGAACTTAATTCGTTCTGGAGGTCCATTCTTAACCTGAAACTGTTCTTAACCTGAAGCACGACTTTAGCTAATGGGGCCTCCTGCTGCCGCTGCACCGCAGCTGCACGATTTCTGTTCCCATCCTGAAGCAAAGTTCTTAACCCGAGGCACTATTTCTCGGTTAGCAGAGTCTGTAACCTGAAGCGTCTGTAACCTGAAGTGTCTGTAACCCGAGATACCACTGTACTCCAGCCCAAGAATCTGTTCAACAGCCTCAGCTTTTGTAGCTGGAGTCAGTCCTCACTCCACTCTGCCAGGCCAGATCGGAAAGGGCCAGCAAGGCAGAGTGCGGGTCTTCCAGGGCTCACAGCCAAGAAGACGGTCTCATTTAAAAGAACGCAGATAAAAATTAAAAACAATTTTGAAAGAGGAGCCTTCTCTGCTGAGCGGCAGCCATGGTCCTTGTGAAGCCTGTCAGGCCCCGCCCCAAGCCAGGTGGAGAGAAGAGGAAGAAGAGTTTGGATTTGATATCCCGCTTTATCACTACCCGAAGGTGTCTCAAAGCGGCTCACAATCTCCTTTGCCTTCCTCCCCCACAACAAACACTCTGTGAGGTGAGTGGGGCTGAGAGACTTCAGAGAAGTGACTGGCCCAAGGTCACCCTTGTGGAGGAGCAGAGACACGAACCCGGTTCACCAGATTACTAGTCTATCGCTCTTAACCACTACACCACACTGGCGTTGAGAGAGGAAAGGACAGGGCCCTTCAGGCCCTCAGCAGGCAGCCCTCCTGAAGGGCTGAGGAGGTGCCACACGGAAGATGGAACAAGCTTGTTTTCCGCTGCTCCAGGGGGTAAGACCTGAACCAATGGATTAAAATGGCAAGAAGGGAGATTCCGACTGAAAGTCAGGAAGAACTTTCTGATGGTGGAACAGCAGAGCAGACTATTCTGGTGGTCTCTCCTTAAACAGAGGTTGAATGGTCACCTGTCAGGGATTTTCTAGCTGTGATGCCAGCATTGGACTAGATGACTCTTAGGGTCTCCCAAGAGCCAGCGTGGTGTAGTGGTTAAGAGCGGTGGACTTGTAATCTGGTGAACCGGGTTCGCTTCCCAGCTCCTCCACATGCAGCTGCTGGGTGACCTTGGGCCAGTCACACTTCTCTGAAGTCTCTCAGCCTCACTCACCTCACAGTGTTTGTTGTGGGGAAGGAAGGGAAAGGAGAATGTTAGCCGCTTTGAGACTCCTTAGGGTAGTGATAAAGTGGGATATCAAATCCAAACTCTTCTTCTTCTTCCCTTACAACTCTACAATTCTAAGTGTAAATAGGGGTGTGTGTTTTTTAAACGTAGGATCAGAGGCGTACAAAGTTCAGGTGGTACTCAGTGCGGAAAATTTCTTGTCTCCCCCCCACACACACACATTGACTTTTTTTTTTAACCTGCAAAAATGGCTTTATGTTATTTCATATTTTCTTACAAAGGAATAAATAATAACAACAAACTTTTATTTATATCCCGCCCTCCCCAGCCGAAGTCAGACTCAGGGCAGCTAACATCAGATACACAACACTGGTATAAAATCAAACAATAATTAAATTACCTCCTAAAAACATGTCAAATTCAAATTAAAGTCTAATTAGATGGCTTTCCGCAGGGTTAGGGTTGGGAACAGTAAGTGCTGCACTGAATTGAAATTCCAGCCTTCACGACATAGGAAAACGGCCGAGTAAACAGCTGTTTTCATGGAGGAGGTCAAGATATTAACTGATATGCATGACATTTCATATATAGCTATATAATCTTTGGAGCAGGCATTTTTTTATGAACTGCCCTAGTGGGGCAGTTATTGTTGCTTGATAATTTGTCACCCCCCCCTCCATGATGGCACCTGGGGCTGCCTGCCCCCCCTGCCCCCCTTTCCTATGCCCCTGTGTAGGATTAAGCGTTGGTTCTGGGAATCATAATCTGAATGCTTCTGTGTTAAACCTAAGAGATGGAATTGTGGGTGACTGGGCTCTGTTTGGTTATTTCCCTGACACCACCTGCCTGACATGCTCTGGCCCGCTCACTCATGAATCATGAAACTGGCCCCCTCCTTGGTAGCCTGGGGGGCTGGGCGGGCAGGCGGGGGTGTGGGGGGGGAGGGCAGAGAGCTCACAGGTGGCACATTCACAACCTCAGACCTCCATCTTTTCTGCTGGGTACACCTGGCTCCCTGTGGCATCTTTCATCCTGCCTGCCCCGCTGCCTTGATTTAAGACAGGTTAGCACCGCAGCCGCCCCATAAAATCCCCAGCTGGAGTCGAGTGGCACAGAGAGAGGGAAGCGTCCCAAATAAAAGAGGGGGGGGGAGAGAAAAGGAAAGGGCATCTTGGACCCTTTTAAAGGGGAAGGAGGAAACAGGTGTTTCGGTTGTTCTTCCTTGCTGGCATGAGGAGGGCAGCTGAGGATGGTGGCCTGGGAATTGTGTCCCAGTTTCAGAAGGGAATTGTTGGGCGTTTTCAGAGTGGGGTCAGGCGCCGCCCTGCTTTGCATGCTGACAGTGCCAGCTGCTCAGATGGATGGCACAGCCTCACTTCTGAAGGAGTTTTGCATTTCCTTAAGGCTGCGTAACTTGTGGTGGTTGGAGAGTTTTGATCACACCTCCTGAGTTTCTGGCTCCCTTTTGTCTATTCAACGCTGAGCCTGTATCTCAGTATTTTCCTCTCCTGGGTCTTTACTCTTCTTCTTCTTCTTCTTCTTCTTCTTCTTCTTCTTCTTCTTCTTCTTCTTCTTCTTCTTCTTCTTCTTCTTCTTTTTAAACCTTAGGTGACTTCTCCTCTTTTTCTTTCCCCCCCCAAATGCTTTTTATTGAATTTTCTTTAACACAAACAAAACTGATAATCAGTTGCACTTTATACCTGTACACATAAAGTAAAGGTAAAGGTAAAGGGATCCCTGACCATTAGGTCCAGTCGTGGCCGAATCTGGGGTTGCGGCGCTCATCTCACTTTATTGGTCGAGGGAGCCGGCGTACAGCTTCTGGGCCATGACTAAGCCGCTTCTGGCGAACCAGTGCAGCGCACGGAAACGCCGTTTACCTTCCCGCCAGAGCGGTACCTATTTATCTGCTTGCACTTTGATGTGCTTTCTAACTGCTAGGTTGGCAGGAGCTGGGACCGAGCAACGGGAGCTCACCCCGTTGCAGGGATTCGAACTGCCGACCTTCTGATCGGCAAGTCCTAGGCCCTGTGGTTGGTCTATTCTGCCTTGGTCAGACCACCCTTGGAATACTGTGTCCAATTCTGGGCACCACAGTTTAAGAAGGATGTTGACAAGCTGGAATGTGTGCAGAGGAGGGTGACCAAGATGATCAAGGGTCTGGAAGCCAAGCCTTATGAGGAGTCCTTGAAGGAGCTGGGTATCTTTAACCTGGAAGAGAGGAGACTGAGAAGAGATAGCCATCTTCCAATATCTAATGGGCTGTCACATGGAAGAGGTAGCAAATTTGTTTTCTCGTGCTCTGTAGGACTCAAACCAATGGCTTACAAGCTACAAGAAAGGAGATTCCAACTAAACATCAGGAATAATTTTTGGGTAGTAAGAGCTGTTCGACATTGGAACGGTCTTCCTTGGGAGGTTGTGGACTCTTCTGCCTTGGAGGTTTTTAAGCAGAAGTTGGATGGCCACCTGTCCTGGATCTTTGAGTTGAATTTCCTGCATTGCAGGGGGCTGGACTAGATGACCCTTGGCATCCCTTTCCAACTAGACAGTTCTATGGTATAGTGGTACCTTGGGTTAAGAACTTAATTCGTTCTGGAGGTCCGTTCTTAACCTGATACTGTTCTTAACCTGAGGTACAACTTTAGCTGATTGGGCTTCCCGCTGCCACCACACGATTTCTGTTCTCATCATAGAAGCAAAGTTCTTAACCCAAGGTACTATTTCTGGGTTAGCGGAGTCTGTAACCTGAAGCGTCTGTAACACGAGGTACCACTGTACTAAGTTTGGTGAGTGAAGGCAAGGAAGTCAAGTATGGGCACAAGCATATCAACAGAACTTTCCATTCTAAAGATTCAGAATTTGACCATCTAAATCAGAGACAATAACCAGGCATGGCTGCTTCCAAATCTTTGCTGTACTATGTAAATACATATTTATTTGAACAACCTCAAGCTTTGAAAGAGCAGTTGATTTGCCGTAGGGCTTCTCAGGATGACTTACACGGCGGCCAACAATGAGAAGGGTTTTTTCTGGTCTCTTTCTCTCGTAAACCTTTAATCCTCTGGCTGCCCACGGCTTGAGGAAAGAGCCCTGTGGCTTTCGCTTTTGCAACTTGCTCCACTCAGGCCCTCTCAACCACGTATCAATTAGACCCACCACTGCTCGGTGATCTCTGTTCTTCACCACAGGGTGGGCAAATGGAGCCCACCCAGCTTGGCCCTCCGTGCCGAAAGGTCGCAGGAAAAGGTCTCCGGCAGTGGCCAATCAAACGGATCGATCTGCGTATCAATTAAGCAGCTGGAGCACCAGAGCTCCGAGCCGTTTCCAAGCTGCTTCAAACATGATATGTGTGAAGCGCCTCTCCGTAGGGGAGAGAGTGGAGAGAGTGGAATCGCAGAACCACAGAACGGTAGATTTGGAAGGGATCCCTAAGGGTTATCAATAATAATAACAGTAATAATAATAATAATAATAATAATAATAATAATAATAATAATAATAATTTATTATTTGTACCCCGCCCATCTGGCCGGGTTTCCCCAGCCACTCTGGGTGGCTTCCAACAAAGATTAAAAATACATTAAAATGTCACACATTAAAAACTTCCCTGAACAGGGCTGCCTTCAGATGTCTTCTAAATGTCAGGTAGTTGTTTATCTCTTTGACATCTGATGGGAGGGCGTTCCACAGGGCGGGCGCCACTACCGAGAAGGCCCTCTGCCTGGTTCCCTGTAACTTGGCTTCTCGCAGCGAGGTAACCGCCAGAAGGCTCTCGGAGCTGGACCTCAGTGTCCGGGCAGAACGATGGGGGTGGAGACGCTCCTTCAGAATACTGGACAGAGGCCATTTAGGGCTTTAAAGGTCAGCACCAACACTTTGAATTGTGCTCTGAGCAAAATGTAGGAGCCAATGTAGGTCTTTCAAGACCGGTGTTATGTGGTCTCGGTGGCTGCCCCCAGTCACCAGTCTAGCTGCTACATTCTGGATTAGTTGTAGTTTCTGGGTCACCTGCAAAGGTAGCCCCACGTGGAGCGCATTACAGTAGTCCAAGCGGGAGATAACTAGAGCATGCACCACTCTGGTGAGACAGTCTGCGGGCAGGTTGGGTCTCTGCCTGCGTATCAGATGGAGCTGGTAAATAGCTGTCCTGGACACAGAATTGACCTGCGCCTCCATGGATAGCTGTGAGTCCAAAATGACTCCCAGGCTGCGCACCTGGTCCTTCAGGGGCACAGTTACCCCATTCAGGACCAGGGAGTCCTCCACACCAGCCCGCCTCCTGTCCCCCAAAAACAGTACTTCTGTCTTGTCAGGATTCAACCTCAATCTGTTAGCCACCATCCATCCTGCCCCTGGCAGTAGCCCGAGTCATTTTGCAATTTGCACAAGTTCACCCTTGGCTCTGTCATGAGTTCAGGCAAAAACAAATTCCTGGGGTTGACTAGATAACCCTTGGGGGTCCCTTCCAAGTCTACAATTCTTTGATTCTAACATAGTAAAAAGGTAAAGGTAAAGGTACCCCTGCCCGTACGGGCCAGTCTTGACAGACTCTAGGGTTGTGCGCCCATCTCACTCAAGAGGCCGGGGGCCAGCGCTGTCCGAGGACACTTCCGGGTCACATGGCCAGCGTGACATCACTGCTCTGGCGAGCCAGAGCCGCACACGGAAACGCCGTTTACCTTCCCGCTAGTAAGCGGTCCCTATTTATCTACTTGCACCCGGGAGTGCTTTCGAACTGCTAGGTTGGCAGGCGCTGGGACCGAACAACGGGAGCGCACCCCGCCGCGGGGATTCGAACCGCCGACCTTTCGATCGGCAAGCCCTAGGTGCTGAGGCTTTTACCCACAGTGCCAACCACATCCCATTGATTCTAACATAGCAAGGGGAAATTGAACCAGGAGTGGCATGGACACCAGAGAGCCCCATGCAGCAGAGTGCCAACGATTGCAGTCCAAAAAACCAGAGCTTATAATAGAATGTATCGAAGCCTTCCCCAGAGCCTTGGAGGATGCCTCCTTCCCAGATTCCAATTTTAATTAACTGGATTATTATTGTGATCAATCAAGTTCTTGGCTGTGGCTTCCCCCTACTCAGGTTTGCTCTCCTCAGAGCGCTTTGCATGGAAGCAAACCAGCAAAGAAATGCTATTCTTTTGCGTGGAGTGGTGGTGCCGGGAAGCCTGCCTGCCTGCTACCACCAACCCATTTGTTAGATTGTTCTTACCTATTTTCATGTGTGACAGGGCCCAGCAGCAAGAGGCCCAGGCAGACAGAGTTGTGTCTCCTTGTATGCCGATATAAAGCAGAAACATAATGAGGCCCCCAGGCAGCCCAAATTCTGTTCCGAGAAAAAATAGAATCCTTTGTCCTGCATAAACTGAATGCCGTTGCTGAATTTATATTATTGCCTGCATTTGCCCCAAAATGGGAAGGAGCAAGGATTCCAACATTGTGTTGCGCAGCTCCCAGTGGGAGCCAGTGTGGTGTAGTGGTTAAGAGCGGTAGTCTCCTAATCTGGGGAACCGGGTTCGTGTCCCCGCTCCTCCACATGCAGCTGCTGGGTGACCTTGGGCCAGTCACACTTCTTTGAAGTCTCTCAGCCCCACTCACCTCACAGAGTGTTTGTTGTGGAGGAGGAAGGGAAAGGAGAATGTTAGCCGCTTTGAGACTCCTTAAAGGGAGTGAAAGGCAGGATATCAAATCCAAACTCTTCTTCTTCTTCTTCTTCTTGAACTGGGGCAGGAGGTGACCTAGCTGAAGGTGTTCTTTTTTCTCTTTGACATTCCCACCTGGATTCGAACTTCCTGATCTCCATCGCCGAGAGAGGATGGGGAGGAAATCATGGGCCTCTTTCTGATGGCCCCTGGTGACTTCATGATTGGGATGCCAAGTTCAGCTCCAGAACAATTATTTTGCAACCTCCCACCCCCACCCCATTCCTTCCCCAAATAATTATACTTTCATGCAGTAACGAGGACACACAAAAGCCATAGATCAGCGCTCTCTCTCTCTTTCTGTTTCCCCCCTTCCCAGCACCCTGGGGGAATAGTCCTGTGCAAACAGATGGATGGAAGGCGAAAGGGGAAGGAGGAGGGGAGCGAGACAGCCAAGGAGGAGTGTGCCCGTGGAGGGGGGTTATCCATTTCTCCCTGAGCCCCTCACAAAGGGGGAAGCAGCCTTGGCAGTGTGTCTCCGTCCTTATCACCACAAACAGGCCCTCAGCCCCATGGCTCCTGCCTGCACCCCCCATCCCATTCATGGCCGCACAATAGCCGGTTGGCTGGTTGAGGTGCGAAGATTAATTGCCCAAAGGACTGGAGTGTGAGATCTGGCTGCCTTGTGTGTGTGTGTGGAGAAGAGGAGAAGGAGGCATAATTAAGTGTGCAAAAGTTAATTTGATCTTGGACGTGCCGTTCGTCAAAAGGGCCAGCGATAAAATAGGGTCTCCTTTGGGGGGCAAGTGGGGTTCTGCTGGGGGGGGTGAAGGGATAGCAGGCCAAGGAGGAACCTGGTCTCTCCAGGAGGGAAAAGGGAGCCAGGACTTTGCAGCGTAGCCACAAAAAACAACCCCTCTCAATGCCTCTCATTGAGGTTTTCCTTACCATCTGCAACACTTGGATTGGCGGGTTTTTTGGGAAACATGTAGAAAGCGCAGTGCTTAACTTTCACATCGAATAATACGTCCATTTTGGATGACACCCATGTCATCTAGTCCAACCCCCTGCCATCCATGTCGCTCCACTTTTGAAAGAAAAAGGCTTTATGCTGAGTCGCTTCATCTAGCTCTTGTCTACATGGACTGGCAGTAGCTGTCCAGAGATTCAGCTCCGGGTTTCTGCAAACCCAATCTGAAGATCCAAGGGATTGTATCAAGGAGCCATTGTGTGCAGGTAAAGGTAAAGGTATGGGACGCGGGTGGCGCTGTGGGTAAAAGCCTCAGCGCCTAGGGCTTGCCGATTGGAAGGTCGGCGGTTCGAATCCCCGCGACGGGGTGCGCTCCCGTTGTTCGGTCCCAGCGCCTGCCAACCTAGCAGTTCGAAAGCACTCCCGGGTGCAAGTAGATAAATAGGGACCGCTTACCAGCGGGAAGGTAAACGGCGTTTCCGTGTGCGGCTCTGGCTCGCCAGAGCAGCGATGTCACGCTGGCCACGTGACCCGGAAATGTCTTCGGACAGCGCTGGCCCCCGGCCTCTTGAGTGAGATGGGCGCACAACCCTAGAGTCTGTCAAGACTGGCCCGTACGGGCAGGGGTACCTTTACCTTTACCTTTAAAGGTAAAGGTAAAAAGGTAAAGGACCCCCGGACGGTTAAGTCCAGTCCAAGGCGACTATGGGGTTGCGGCGCTCATCTCGTTTTCAGGCCGAGGGAGCTGGCGTTTGTCCACAGACAGCTTTCCGGGTCGTGTGGCCAGCAGGACTAAACCGCTTCTGGCGCAACGGGACACTGTGACGAGTGCCAGAGCGCATGGAAACACGGTTTACCTTCCTGCCACAACAGTACCTATTTATCTACTTGCACTGGCATGCTTTCGAACTGCTAGGTTGGCAGGAGCTGGGACAGAGCAACGGGAGCAAAGCTAGATGGACCAATGGTCTCTGACTCGATATAAGGCAGCTCAGTTTTTACAAAAGGGAAACTGTGCAGTCTGGGCCTGATCTGAAGATTCATGAAGCAGCCACCTTGCTGAAGCTAAGCAGGTCTCGGGGTGGTCAGTGTCTGGGGTCCACACAGAATCATAGAATCAGAAGGGACACAAGGGGACCCTGGTCCAAACCCTTTCAATGTAGGAATCACAGGTGTGCCCCGTTGGGTTTCATGATGGAAGAAAGGTGAGGTTAGATTATTGTAAGATGTGCAGAATTCAGTGGCCAGGTTGCTCACTTGGGCAAGAACGTTTGAGCATATTGCACTGATCCTGGTCCGACTACACTGGCTGCCAATTGGTTTCTGGGCTCAATTCAAAGTGTTGGGTTTGACCTATAAAGCCTTAAACGTCTCAGGACCACAATACCTCAAGGACCACCTCTTCCCATATGAACCAACCCGGACCCTGAGATCACCATCTGAGGCCCTTTGTCATGTGCCTCCTCCACGTGAAATCCAAGGGCGGCAACATGAGAACAGGGCCTTACCTGCAGTGGCTCCTCATTTGTGGAATGCTCTCTCCAGGAAGGCTCGCCTGGTGCCTTCACTGTGCATCTTTAGGTGCCAGGTGAAAATGGTCCTCCTCAACCAGGCCTTGGGCTGAGTGACATCTGATGCCCCTTTTAAATGTGTTTGTGGGAGGGGGTGGGGCAAGGAGGTTATTGGTCTGTGTGTGTGTTTTCATCTTGTGTTTTTTATGTCGTAAACTACCCTGAGATCTGAGGGGACGCGAGTGGTGCTGTGGGTTAAACCACAGAGCCTAGGACTTGCCGATCAGAAGGTCAACGGTTCGAATCCTCGCTACAGGGTGAGCTCCCGTTGCTCAGTCCCTGCTCCTGCCAACCTAGCAGTTCAAAAGCATGTCAAAGTGCAAGTAGATAAATAGGTACCGCTCCGGCGGGAAGGTAAATGGCATTTCCGTGCGCTGCTCTGGTTCGCCAGAAGCGGCTTAGTCATGCTGGCCACATGACCCGAAAGCTGTATGCTGGCTCCCTTGGCCAATAAATCAAGATCAGCGCCACAACCCCAGAGTCAGTCACGACTGGACCTAATGGTCAGGGGTCCCTTTACCTTTACCTTACCCTGAGATCTACAGATGAAGGGTGGTATACAAATTTAATTAATCATAATAAAACATGAGTAAATAAAAATACAGGCAGCAAGGATGCCTTTGTTGTTTGCATTCGCTGCGTGGAGGCAAGTCATGCCGCCTCTCAGCTTGGTGCCACCATTTTAGGCAATCATACCTAATAGTTGTGGATGGAGCTGTCTGCCATAAGGCTTTCTCTGAAATCCATTTTGCCTCTCTCTCTCTCTCTCTCTCTCTCTCTCTCTCTCTCTCTCTCCATAGTTCCCCAGCCCATCTCTCAGTGGGGTCTCGGATCAATAGTTCAACATCCTAAGCTGAGGATGCAGGTGGAATGCAATTATCAGACTCCTTGCAGAAACCTTCCTCTCTCGCTCGCTCTCTCAGCAGAAATTGATGTGGTTTTCCTGATAGCTGTGCTCCACACACTGGAGGGTCCTCGCTTAGCACCTTGATTGGATCGAGCTGTTTGTGACACCCCGTGCTGCTTGCTCCATTTGTTGGGGAACCCAAGACAGCAAACAAATTGGAGCATCTGCATTTCTGACTCTTGGAAAGGAAGGGAAGCTCAATTATCCCCTGTTCTCTTGCACTGAATTGTTGTTGTTGTTGTGTGTGTGTGGGGGGGGGGTGTTGACAGCTCCAGATCTGCCCTCAGGACATGGGTGTGGGGTGAGTGGAGGGGACAGCTGCCCCCTTACTGCTCATGGGTTTGCGTGTGTATTCTATGCCGCAGCAGAAAACTACCGAACTGGCGATGCTGTAAGGGCCAAGTAATATTAATTCTGCGCTTGCAAGAAATTGATCTTATAGGGTGGGCAGATCTGTACAGTGCTACCTCGGGTTACAGACGCTTCAGGTTACAGACGCTTCAGGTTACAGACTCCGCTAACCCAGAAATAGTACCTCGGGTTAAGAACTTTGATTCAGGATGAGAACAGAAATTGCATGACGATGGCACGGCGGCAGCAAGAGGCCCCATTAGCTAAAGTGGTGCTTCAGGTTAAGAACAGTTTCAGGTCAAGAACGGGCCTCCGGAACGAATTAAGTTCTTAACCCGAGGTACCACTGTACTATGGAATGCACTCCTCCATGAGGCTGTGATGGCCCCCAGCTTGGCTGGCTTTGAAAAAGGATGAGGTCAATTCATGGAGGAGGTGGCTGTTAATGACTCCTACCCATGATCTGTATGCTTTTGAAACATGGAGTACTTATAAACACCATCTCTAACTCCCTGAAAGATTCCATCAATGGTGTCTCTGAAATTTTTTACACATCACTTGGGAAGACAGGCGAACTAATGCCAGTGTACTGAAAGAAGCAAAGATCACCAGTGTTGAAGCAACGATTCTTCAACGTCAACTTCGTTGGACTGGTCATGTTGTGTGGATGCCTGATTATCAGTGTGGTGTAGTGGTTAAGAGCAGTGGATTTGCAATCTGGTGAACCGGGTTCGCGTCTCTGCTCCTCCACATGCAGCTGCTGAGTGACCTTGGGCCAGTCTCACTTCTCTGAAGTCTCTCAGCCTCACTCACCTCACAGAGTGTTTGTTTTGGGGGAGGAAGGGAAAAGGAGATTGTTAGCCACTTTGAGACTCCTTCGGGTAGTGATAAAGAGGGATATAAAATCCAAATTCCTTCTTCTTCTTATTGTCTATTCCGAACTTAAAAATGGAAAGCGTAATGCAGGTGGTCAACAAAAGAGGTTTAAGGACTCGCTGAAGGCAAATCTAAAAAAAAAAAAAAGGATTATTAAACACTGACAACTCGGAAACACTGGCCTACGAGCGCTCCAGTTGGAGAACAGCCTTTACCAAAGGTGTCAGGGGCTTTGAAGACACTCAAACTCAGGACGCAAGGGAGAAACGTGCTAAGAGGAAGGCATGCTTGGCAAATCCACACCATGATCAACTCCTGCCCAGGAACCAATGTCCCCACTGTGGAAGGATGTGTGGATCCAGAATTGGCCTCCACAGTCACTTACGGACGCATTGTTAAAACCCTGTTTATGAAAGACCATCTTACTTGGCTACGTGTTGTCGCCAAAGAAGAAGAAAGAAGCTCTGCCTGCACAGTTGCTTCTGAATACAGTTGGGTGAGCTTCCTTGTGCTCCTCTTTCTGCTTGCATGCTTCTCACGGTCATCTGGTTGGCCGCTGTGAGATCCAAGATGCTGGATTAGATGGGCCATGGGCTTGATGCCTTCTCATGTTCTCATGACCATTGTCTATGCTTCCTGGGGCTCCTGGGAGTCCAATCACCTATGGACGGCCATAGATTTTCCCACTCCTGCTTTACCACCTGGGAAAGGAAAGAATGCATGGGTGATATTTGATGGGCTCATTGCCCGCTTGTTTGCAGGGCCAGATTGACATGACGTTGCAACTCATAGAATCATAGATAGAATCATAGAATCGTAGAGTTGGAATAGACCACAAGGGCCATCGAGTCCAACCCCCTGCCAAGCAGGAAACACCATCAGAGCACTCCTGATATATGGTTGTCAAGCCTCTGCTTAAAGACCTCCAAAGAAGGAGACTCCACCACACTCCTTGGCAGCAAATTCCACTGTCGAACAGCTCTTACTGTCAGGAAGTTCTTCCTAATGTTTAGGTGGAATCTTCTTTCTTGTAGTTTGGATCCATTGGATCCAACTCCTGATGGATCGAATGATTGATTTAACTTGAAAGCAGCCGTGGAAGTTAAGATCAAAGCAACAGGGAGAAGAAGGGGGGAGCATGAACCCTTCATGCCAGGTTCTCAGCCTCAATCCATGGGCCCCTCCAAACACCCTTTTAATTTTCTGCCAGTCAGATGGGTGGGGTATAAATAAATAAATTATTATTATTATTATTATTATTATTATTATTATTATTACCACCTCCCAAGGGAAACTGTTCCACTGTCAAAGAAGCTCTTTCTGCCATAAAGTTCTTCCTGATTTTTTCAGGCAGAATCTCCTTTCTTGTATCTTGAATCCATTGGTTCAAGTCCCAACGCCCTCCCATCAGATGTCAAGGAAATAAACAGCTCTCTGACTTTTAGAAGACATCTGAAGGCAGCCCTGTTTAGGGAAGTTTTTCATGTTTGATGTTTTATTGTGTTTTTAATATTCTGTTGGAAGCCGCCCAGATGGGCGGGGTAATAATAATAATAATAATCTGCTGTATTATTATCTATCCTGGCTGTACCTAAGAGTGTCCAATCGTACTGTCCTCCTGTGTGCAAACAGAGAGACTTTCGAGGCAAGAGGCCTGAGTTGATGCTGTCAGCCACTTGCAGGAGAAATGGGGTGTGTGTGTGGGGGGGGGGAGTTTTTCTCTCCTGCCTCCCCCCACTCCAGCTCCAGATCTGCACCCTCAGACAAATCTGGCATGTACAGCTGGCCATTCCTGGCCAGCTGCAGCCAAGGAAGGATATTCGGCAACCAGGCGCTGACATGATGCACTTTGCATCTCAATGCTGCCTTCTGCAGCCAGCACAAAAGAACCCCCAAATCGGCATTTTATTAGCTCTGAGTTAATTATACCCCTCCCCATCGCATCAACACACACACACACACACACACACAGACGTCTCTTGAGGATGACTCCTGCAGGCTGGAGGCAAAATTGCAACCAAATTTATGCCTGGAAAATTGGCCAGGGCTGGATCGAGAGGGGAGGGGGGTTGGAATCATTCTACACCTTCTGCCAACTTTATGGGGGATTCCAGACAGATGGAACATGGCGTCAGGGACACACAGACAACCCCTGGTTTAAGAATTTGACCCTCTTGGTGCAGGTTCCGTGCCATTTTAGTATGAAACAGCACCCACCCGGATCTCAAGGGTTCTGTTCAATTATTATTATTTTTTGGAAGGGTGTACATTTCACACGCAAATACAGTGCTACCTTGGTTTTCGAACAACTTAGTTCTCGAACAACTTGGAACCTGAACACTGCAAACCCGGAAGTGACTATTCCAGTTTGCGAACTTTTTTTTTTGGAAGCTGAACGTGCTCCATTTTTATAGTCCTCCGATTCTGATTAGCATATTCCTCTTCCGGTTTGGGGACGCGAGTGGTGCTGTGGGTTAAGCCACAGAGCCTAGTGCTTGCCGATCAGAAGGTCGGCGGTTCGAATCCCCGTGACAGGCTGAGCTCCCATTGCTCATCCCTGCTCCTGCCAACCAAGCAGTTCGAAAGCACATCAAAGTGCAAGTAGATAAATAGGTACCGCTCCGGCGGGAAGGTAAACGGCGTTTCCGTGCGCTGCTCTGGTTCACCAGAAGTGGCTTAGTCATGCTGGCCACATGACCCGGAAGCTGTAGGCCGGCTCCCTCGGCCAATAAAGCGAGATGAGCGTCGCAACCCCAGAGTCGTTCGCAACTGGACCTAATGGTCAGGGGCCCCTTTACCTTTACCTTCCTGTTTGAGTTTTCCGTTTCTGATTTGAGCACCCAGCTTCTGATTAGATATTTGGAGCTTATATTTGGTGCTTCTGTTTTTGCTTTTAAAAATTGTGTTTTTGTTTGTGTGGCTTTTTTGGTTAATTTGTTTTTCTGACTGTGTAGAACCTAGTTCAGCTGCTGATTGATTGATTGATTGATTGTGTGACTGTGGAAATGGATAAAAGCTGCAAAGCCAAGAGAACCATTAACAGAACAACTCTAGAGGTAGTAAAATTCATGTTAAATTTCTGTTTTAGAGGTTGTTTTTAAAAGTCTGGAATTGATTGATCCATTTTGCATTACTTTCTATGGGAAAGTGCACCTTGGTTTTAGAACGCTTTGGTTTAAGAACGGACTTCCGGAACGGATTAAGTTTGGGAACCAAGGCACCACTATACACCCCCTCTGTTTCTAATGTTTGGAGTGTCAGAATGGCACTTTGCACATGTGCAGGGGAAGTGTCAGCAGGTGTGAGGATGCACTGAGGTTTGTAGAAGCACCAACAAACTTTACTCCCTCAAACTTCCAATTTCTGTTTGTGAATGGAGTTGGAGAGGCTGGAATCTTGAACCAGGAGCACTCGAAGCTGTGGCGTTTTGTTGCAAACCTCTGTGTAGAATCACAGGGTTCAAAACTACATTTGAGGCCACCTAATCCAACCTCCTGCTCATTGCATCCCTGGAATCAGCAGAAAAAGACAATATGCATGGCCTTTCCAAGAAATTAACTAATTAGAGGGTTTGATCACATGCCAAGGGATTTTGCCAGGGACTTATCCACACATGGAGCAGAATGTGGACTCCTGCCTTGGGGAAATGAAGTTGACCTGTTCTGGGTGTGGGTGATTGATGTTCTTCAGAATGTTCATCTATTATTATTATTATTACAGCGATACCTCAGGTTAAGTACTTAATTCGTTCCGGAGGTCTGTTCTTAACCTGAAACTGTTCTTAACCTGAAGCACCACTTTAGCTAATGGGGCCTCCTGCTGCCGCTGCGCCACCGGAGCACGATTTCTGTTCTTATCCTGAAGCAAAGTTCTTAAGCTGAAACACTATTTCTGGGTTAGCGGAGTGTGTAACCTGAAGCGTATGTAACCTGAAGTGTATGTAACCCGAGGTACCAGTGTATTATTATTTAAAAAACAGATCTCTCCTGCCAGTGAAATGGCAGGGCATCATAGAGAAATACTTTAGCAGAGGAAATTGTTTTCATAAGCCCAGTAACTAAAGAGTGAGATTTACACATTTCATAGCATCATAGAGTCGAAAGGGACCACGAGGATCATCTAGTCCAACCCCCTGCAGTGTAGGAATCTTTCTGCACAATGTGGATCTTGAACCCACAACCCTGAGATTAAGAAGCTCATGCTCTACCAAACGAGCAATCTCAGGTGTTTGTTTACTCACATGTTTAGCCTGGAGAAGAGGAGGTTAAGGGGTGATATGATAGCCATGTTGAAATATATAAAAGGATGTGACATAGAGGAGGGAGAAAGGTTGTTTTCTGCTGCTCCAGAGAAGCGGACACGGAGCAATGGATCCAAACTACAAGAAAGAAGATTCCACCTAAACATTAGGAAGAACTTCCTGACAGTAAGAGCTGTTCGACAGTGGAATTTGCTGCCAAGGAGTGTGGTGGAGTCTCCTTCTTTGGAGGTCTTTAAGCAGAGGCTTGACAACCATATGTCAGGAGTGCTCTGATGGTGTTTCCTGCTTGGCAGGGGGTTGGACTCGATGGCCCTTGTGGTCTCTTCCAACTCTATGATTCTAGGATTCTAAGCTCATGCTCTACCAAACGAGCAATCTCAGGTGTTTGTTTACTCACATATAAACATGTAAAACATTCCGTTTCTAATTTTTCTTAAATCCAGTTCTCCACATTTCCACCTCACTTTGCAGGGTTCTTTTTTTTTTTTTTAAAGGCCTCATGGAAATTCAACGGCATTCTAGTGCAAATTTTTCCTAATGCAGTATACACGTTTACAGGCAATTTCACCCAAAGGACATAGCTCTCCAAACCAATTCTCCTCGATCTAATGCACTTTTCTTTTGCTTGTTACCTTCGGTAATATAGGCACCTTTATGAACAGGACTTCCCCCCAGTTATAGGAATTATTGTACACATTCCTCGGCTGGGGAATTGCATTGCAAAATTCGGCTTGCGTTTTGCAATGCGTGAAACGGGTCTTCAAACGCAAACTGAAATCCATTTCTTTCTTTTTTTAAAAAAAATAATATTTTATTAAGATTTTCCATAACATCACAAAAAGAAAAAAGAAAAATACAAAAATAAAAAACAGTTAAAAACAGTTCAATCTTTCATAACATATCTTGCATTTGCTTGTTTCCCAGACCTCCCCACACCTCCCCTCTTTGTATTCCAGTTCAATTTATTTATTCAGCAAATCCTTTCCCTCTTTACCTTTATCCTTATCTTGATCTTAATATATTATAACTTTAACTTTTCACCTGTTAACATTCCATTTTTGCATATTCCTTCATAACACTATTACTAAAAACCCCTTAACCTCAATCCAACATCATTCTAACATGCATGCAAACTGAAATCCGTTTCTCCCCTATGCTTATTCCAAACTTGTGCTCAGATGCAAATATTCTCATCCTGCTCTTAATAGGATCACTTGCTGCCGGGCAAGGGGGGAGCCCTGTGGGCCGCCCCCCCCCCCTCTGACAGGCGAAGGAGCTGCCTTGGCCTTCCCGGGGCATCAAACATGCCATCCACTCACTGGCCTGACAAGCTGGCCGGATGGCAAGTGGGTCACCCAGTCTCTCCTCTGGCCGCCTCTGCCGGCTGTGCCTGCGCTGATTGATGATCTGGACAATGGGGCTGACACCCTCTGCCTAATTGTGATTAAGTGCAGGGCAGGCAAATGTGGGGTGGGAGGGGCGAGGCATTGCAGTGTGTGAGAGAGAGTGTGTGTATACACATATGTGCGTGTCTCATGTGAGTCGCGAGCCTCCTTAAAGAACAGCTTTTGCGGAGGAGGAAATTGCAAGCAGCTGGGCAACGGACACAGACAGAGGGAACCCCCCTCTGGCCGCTTGTCAAAGGGGGTGGGGAGGAAGATGCTGTTGGTGGACAGGAAAAGGGAAGGATAACAGGAATGTACTCTGTCAAGATGCTAAAATCTTTAACCTTTGCTAAAAACAAAACGAAGATCATGGCCACTGGTCCCATCACCTCCTGGCAAATAGAAGGGGAAGAAATGGAGGCAGTGAGAGATTTTACTTTCTTGGGCTGCATGATCACTGCAGATGGTGACAGCAGTCATGAAATTAAAAGATGCCTGCTTCTTGGGAGAAAAGCAATGACAAACCTAGCCAGCATCTTAAAAAGCAGAGACATCACCTTGCCGACAAAGGTCCATATAGTTAAAGCTATGGTTTTCCCAATAGTGATGTATGGAAGTGAGAGCTGGACCATAAAGAAGGCTGATCGCCGAAGAATGGATGCTTCTGAATTCTGGTGCTGGAGGAGACTCTTGAGAGTCCCATGGACTGCAAGAAGATCAAACCTCTCCATTCTGGAGGAAATCAGCCCTGAGTGCTCACTGGAAGGACAGATCCTGAAGCTGAGGCTCCAATACTTTGGCCACCTCATGAGAAGAGAAGACTCCCTGGAAAAGACCCTGATGTTGGGAAAGACGGAGGGCACAAGGAGAAGGGGACGACAGAGGACGAGATGGTTAGACAGTGTTCTCGAAGCTACCAGCATGAGTCTGACCAAACTGTGGGAGGCAGTGGAAGACAGGAGTGCCTGGGGTGCTCTGGTCCAGGGGGTCACGAAGAGGCAGACACAACTAAATGAGTAAACAACAACAACAACAACAACAACAAAACAAAGGCCTGAAGCCTTCCTTTTAGGAATTTTAGGTGTCGAAATCCCAAGGGAGCAGAAAAGACTATTTATGTATGCGACCACAGATGCACGGATGTTATTGGCCCAGAGATGGAAAGAAGACGAAAGTCCCAACCAGAGAGGAAGGACAGTTGATGGACTACGCCGAAATGGCTCAAATGACCGGAAGAATAAGTAATCAGGAAGACCAAAGTTTTAATAAGGAATGGGGGAAATTAATAACTTAAAGACCATTGTAAACAGTTAAAATCGTTAGTAGGATTGGAATATTCTACTTGTAGTTTAAGGGTGAATTCTGAACACAATGGGAAAGTAAAAGATTTGGATCATCGAAAAAGATGCGAGAGGAAATGATTAAATTAAGACCCACAAAGGGGAGGAGAGAAGTCCAGGAGATTTCTTGGGATCTTGTTTTTATGATTTATGTTTGATATATATCTGTACAATTTTAATTTGAAAAACCAAATAAATAAATTTATTTGAAAAGAAAAAAGAGAGGGATAACAGGAATATACTCTGTCGGGATGGAGAAATCATGGTGGAAATTCAAGGAGGGAGGGAAGATGCTTACATGCCATAATAAATAATAAATAATAAATAATAAATAATAAATAATAATAATAATAATAATAATAATAATAATAATTTATTTATACCCCGTCCATCTGGCTGGGTTTCCCCAGCTACTCTGGGCAGCTTCCAACAGAATATTAAAATACAGTAGTCTTTTAAACAATAAAAGCTTCCCTAAACAGGGCTGCCTTCAGATGTCTTCTAAAAGTCTGGTAGTTGTTTTTCTCTTTGACATCTGGTGGGAGAGCATTCCGCAGGGCAGGCGCCACCACCGAGAAGGCCCTCTGCCTGGTTCCCTGTAACTTGGCTTCTCGCAATGAGGGAACCACCAGAAGGCCCTCGGTGCTGGACCTCAGTGTCCGGGCAGAATGATGGGGGTGGAGACGCTAAGTGAGTTGGGCGGGGGGAAAGCCCCATCTGTTCGCCATCAGTTAGCTGCAGCTCTCAAAACATAGCTCATCCTTTTGGGATGCTGATGAGGACATTTGTGGCCTGCTAAAATTATTGCCTTACCAAATAATATTAATAATAAAAAAACCTGGACTAGTTCAGCAATAGATTCCCCTGTTAGATTCTCACCCTCGCTGGGTACAGGACCCTAAGAATTGGGAGGGACTCAGGGCATCAACTAGAGTGACCTCACCCCAAACCCACAAAAGTATTATTATTTGTAGTGGTAGCAGCAGCAGCATTCATTCTTTCATTCATTCATTCATTTATTAGCAAATTTACCAAAAAAAGTAAATTGCCTGTTAAAATGTGCCTGTATACTTATTGGAGGGACGCAGGTGGCACTGTGGGTTAAACCACAGAGCCTAGGACTTGCTGATCAGAAGGTGGGCGGTTCGAATCCCTGTGACGGGGTGAGCTCCCGTTGCTCGGTCCCTGCTCCTGCCAACCTAGCAGTTTGAAAGCACATGAAAGTGCAAATAGATAAATAGGTACCACTCTGGTGGGAAGGTAAATGGCGTTTCCGTGCGCTGCTCTGGTTCCCCAGAAATGGCTTAGTCATGCTGGCCACATGACCCGGAAGCTGTACGCTGGCTCCCTCGGCCAATAAAGCGAGATGAGCGCCACAACTCCCAGAGTCGGTCACGACTGGACCTAATGGTCGGGGTCCCTTTACCTTTACCTTATACTTATTGGAGACCTTCCCAGCTGCCTCTGCAAACTGCCTCACAGGTGATACTACAAACTTCCTGTAGACTGTGACGCCCCATCCATGAAAGTTATTTCTGCAAGGGGAGAAGCGGAAGGGTTTTGTATCTGAATTGTAGCAGTGGGGAATGCAAAATCCTACTTAATGAGAGGGCCTCCAAGTCCTTGAAATGCCCACAGAAGTTCCATTTTCCAGATGGAGAACTGAGGCTGGATGCACCATATATCATAACTACAGAACTGTAGAACCGTGGGGAGCTGGATCCAGTCAGCTGCTCTTCCATCCTTGCCAGAACTGTGTGTTGCAGCTGTTAAGGGATTACACCCATTTCACAAGTGAAGATCTGGGCACCTGGAAGAACCCAAGAGGCCGCAGTTTTTGCATATGTCTATCATCATTTACCCCTTAACACCAGAAGTGACAATGCTCTCTGAGAATGCCTAAAATTATCGCCTCGCAAGCCTTGGTTTTGGCATTTTAAATGCTGGATGAGATTTCGGTCATTTACTGAAAGCGTATTGTAAGGAGCGAAAATGTCCCATGACTGAATTCCAGAGACAGAGGTAGCGAAATCTGGTGACTTACGTTGCCCTTTTGAGCCAAGTTGCATTAAGCATAACACGGTACCGAAATTATATTTGTCATTCCATGCTCCGCTCACCACTTTATATGATCTTATGCAGTTTGCAGAAGAGAATATTACATGCATGGTTGACCTTAAGATTTGCAAGCAAATGTCTGATCCTCTCCAGATTTTCTCTGACCTTTAGATTAATTATAAAATTATATGAAACAGCTGGCAAAATCTGTGTTATCAGCATATTAAACAGGGGAGGGAGTATGTGGCCCTCCACACGTCTCCATCTGGCCCCCATGATTCTTCCCGCCCTGCTGCCCTCCCCAGTCCCCCCTTTGCACACCATGCCTCTCCCTCTCTCTACATCACAGCCTCCTCAAGTGTGTTCACCTGATGGGAATGCGTTCTTGAACTCTGGTTGTTGTTGTTGTTTAGTCATTTAGTCGTGTCCGCCTCTTCGTGACCCCCTGGACCAGAGCACGCCAGGCACTCCTGTCTTCCACTGCCTCCCGCAGTTTGGTCAAACTCATGTTGGTAGCATCGAGAACACTGTCCACCATCTCGTCCTCTGTCGTCCCCTTCTCCTTGTGCCCTCCATCTTTCCCAGCATCAGGGTCTTTTCCAGGGAGTCTTCTCTTCTCCTGAGGTGACCAAAGTACTGGAGCCTCCACTTCAGGATCTGTCCTTCCAGTGAGCACTCAGGCTTGATTTCCTTCAGAACGGAGAGGTTTGATCTTCTTGCAGTCCATGGGACTCTCAAGAGTCTCCTCCACCACCATAATTCAAAAGCACCAATTCTTCAGCCTTCTTTATGGTCCAGCTCTCACTTCCATACATCACTACTGGGAAAACCATAGCTTTAATTATATGAACCTTTGTTGGCAAGGTGATGTCTCTGCTTTTTAAGATGCTGTCTAGGTTTGTCATTGAACTCTGGTAATGCGCCTCTTTTCCCTGGGCGCAGGATAGAGAATGCTGTGTGCTTAGAAACCACAACAATAAAACTTGCATTCATTGCTCCGCCCACTTTTGCCCATGGCCCCACCCACCCCCAGCATGTGGCCCCTGGGAGGCTGCTGGGAAGAGAATGTGGCCCCCAGACGGAAAAGGGTCCCCTGCTCCTGAGAAAAACGAACAAGCCCATGGGAAGCAGAGCAGTGGCTTTCATTCCACTTCTGGGGCACCCTTGAGTTGCTCGGAAACCTCCTGGGCTTTTGGAGGATGTGCTTCAAGTGCAAGAATCAGCAATGGTGGCTGAGCAGCCCTGAAAGAATCATGTGGCTCGTCTCGCCTTCCTGTTGCCGCCGATTGTGCAGCACCAGTTCCGTGGCACGCAAGGCTGTGCAGAAAACCACAAAGGCGGAAAAGGAAAACTGCTGAACCAGCGGTGGGACCCGGTTCCTTGAACCTATGCCGCCATCTGGTGGATCTCAAGGTAAGTCCAGTCAAAGGTGACTACAGTGGTACCTCAGGTTACAGGTGCTTCAGGTTACAGATGCTTCAGGTTACAGACTCTGCTAACCCAGAATAGTACCTCAGGTTAAGAACTTTGCTTCAGGATGAGAACATCTTGTGTGCCATCTTGTGTGCCGGTGGTGGGAGGCCCCATTAGCTAAAGTGGTACCTCAGGTTAAGATCAGTTTCAGGTTAAGAACGGACCTCCAGAACGAATTAAGTTCTTAACCCGAGGTACCACTGGATGGGGTTGCGGTGCTCATCTCGCTTTAAGGCCCAGGGAGCCAGTGTTTGTCCACAGACAGCTTTCTGTGTCATGAGGTCAGCATGACTAAACCGCTTCTTGCGCAACGGGACACTGTGACGGAAACCAGAGCGCACGGAAATGTCATTTACCAGGGTTCAGCAAACTTTTCCCGCAGGGGCCGGTCCACTGTCCCTCAGACCTTGTGGGGGGCTGGACTATATGGGGGGGGGAATCCTCCCCACCGACTCTCCCCGCCCTACCGACTCTTCCCTCCCTTCTCCACAGCGCTGAACGAGCCCCGGTGGCTGCTTAGGGACGCGGGTGGTGCTGTGGTCTAAACCACAGAGCCTAGGGCTTGCCGACCAGAAGGTCAGCAGTTCAAATCCCCATGACGGGGTGAGCTCCTGTTGCTCGGTCCTTGCTCCTGCCAACCTAGCAATTTGAAAGCACATCAAAGTGCAAATAGATAAATAGGTACCACTCTGGTGGGAAGGTAAATGGCGTTCGAATCCCCGCGACGGGGTGAGCTTCCGTTGCTCGGTCCCAGCTCCTGCCAACCTAGCAATTTGAAAGCACATCAAAGTGCAAGTAGATAAATAGGTACCGCTCCAGTGGGAAGGTAAACGGCGTTTCCGTGCGCTGCTCTGGTTCGCCAGAAGTGGCTTAGTCATGCTGGCCACATGACCCAGAAGCTGTACGCCGGCTCCCTCGGCCAATAAAGCGAGATGAGCCGCGCAACCTCAGAGTCGGTCAGGGGTACCTCTACCTTTACTGGCATGCTTTCGAACTGCTAGGTTGGCAGGAGCTAGGACCGAGCAACAGGAGCTCACTTCGTTGTGGGGATTCAAACTGCCGACCTTCTGATCGGCAAGCCCAAGAGGATTAAGGACTCAAAGGTCCTAATACTGAATTTACAAAAAAGGTTTGAAAAACTAAATGGCAAGTTCACTGGTGTGGGCTGCAGCTAACGGCTGCCCAAAGGGACCTTAAGCAACTGGTGGCAACATCTGTGCTGAATCCAGGTTCGACACAGGACTTGGTAATTCGACTGATTTATTTACAAGGCATTATACAACTCCTTGGCCAGGTTCTGAACACAGGCCTGCAGCAGGGTTCTTGTCCACCCAAGGTTAAGAAATGGCAGCAGGAGGAGGAGCGTGGAGCCATGTCTGAAGTTAATTCATCGCCTGTCACCGAAGTTAATTCATCGCCTGAAGTTAATTCATCGCCTGTTACACGAAGTCAAGGGTGACGTTGCCTGACGATTCCTCGCGTTCCTTCGCCTTGATCTTAAGGGGAACTTATTCGCACGGTTCCTTCCTTCAGTTTGGAAACGGGTCAAGCGTCCTGATTGCTGCATTGATCCGAGACGAGCCCTTGCCTCCTCTTGAGGTCACGCCGGGCACCGGAAGCTGCAGTAGTCGGCCGATTTGAAGATGCTGTAGACATTCACCAAGGGGAACATGGTGACAGCTCCAAGCAGACCCCCCAGCTGCTCCATCGCTCCATACCACACGAGGGCGCTCTGGCTGTGGCCGCGAAGGATCACTCCTAGCATCACCTTGACGTACGCGAGGGTCCCGTTGAAGAGCACCCAGGAGATCACCTGTAGGCACAGAAGCAGCTGTGTTTGAACCTCTGCCATTGCATTCCTTTCTTGGCCCGAAGCCCACAAATTATCACCTTCCCCTTTCATTATTCCATTAAGCACACAGAAGCTGCATTGGAACAAGCTAAACATTAACCTAGGTCAACAAACTGCTTCCCACTTGGCTAGCCAGATACTTGAGATAAGGGTAATAAATAATAATAATAATAATTTATTATTTGTACCCCGAACATCTGGCTGGGTTCCTCCAGCCACTCTGGGCGGCTTCCAACCAAGACCAAAAATACACTAAAATGCCACGCATTAAAAACTTCCCTGAACAGGGCTGCCTTCAGATGTCTTCTGAATGTCAGGTAGTTGTTTATCTCTTTGACATCTGATGGGAGGTTGTTCCACAAGGCGGGCGCCACCACCGAGAAGGCCCTCTGTCTGGTTCCCTGCAAGCTCACTTCTGGCAGTGAGGGAACCGCCAGAAGGCCCTCGGAGCTGGACCTCAGTGTCAAGGCTGAACGATGGGGGTGGAGATGCTCCTTCAGGTATACTGGGCCGAAGCCATTTAGGGCTTTAAAGGTCAACACCTTTAATGAAAATATTAGCTTTCCTGTTCCCCACCCATCAGCAAATGGTGGTAGAGTGCTTTTAAACCTGGAGGCTCCATCTTGCCATTGCCCTACATGCTCACAGCAATCTCAGTTCGAGAGGGCAGTATCAGCAGGCTTGGGGGAATGGCAAAAATACAGAGAAGGGGAATTTTCCAAACCCCAGAGTGGTTTGGATGAACCTGCACCCCTCCAATAAGCACCCAAATGACGATTGAGCATGCTCAGTGGGCACAGAATGCTGATGATGGAGTGGCCGGGCGTGGGGTGGGAACAGGTGGAGGTGCCCCGAAAAGGGGCCTGGCTGGCTGAGTAGAAGCATTCCACGCTGCAACATTTTGTTGCAGGCTCCACTTCCCAATGGTCTGTGAGCGAGTGTTATGTAGCTAAAACAATGCCACCCACATGTGAGAGGGAGGCATGCGCAGCCCCCACGGAACCCACAAGGTTTGCAGAAGTACAAAACATGTTTGGGGCAAAAAAAAACCCCCAATGCTCAATAAGGACTGGTCATGCTTTCTGCATAACATACTGAGCAACTGATGGACTGTAGAAGGGGTGTTGGGAATGGGAAACATGGCGAGAGGGATGAACTGGAGCGGGTAAAATCCTAGAATCATAGAGTTGGAAGAGACCACAAGGGCCATCGAGTCCAACCCCCTGCCAAGCAGGAAACACCATCAGAGCACTCCTGACATATGGTTGTCAAGCCTCTGCTTAAAGACCTCCAAAGAAGGAGACTCCACCACACTCCTTGGCAGCAAATTCCACTGTCAAACAGCTCTTACTGTCAGGAAGTTCTTCCTAATGTTTAGGTGGAATCTTCTTTCTTGTAGTTTGGATCCATTGCTCCGTGTCCGCTTCTCTGGAGCAGCAGAAAACAACCTTTCTCCCTCCTCTATGTGACATCCTTTTATATATTTGAACATGGCTATTTTATATACCGTATTTGAACATCTTGAAGAGCATCAATCCCCTTTGTCTTGTGATAGGAAATTTGAGGTCTTTGTTATATGTTAAATGTTCATAAGAGTACCAACCAAGCACGTACATAGATCAGCGCAGGGGGACCGACCTGGAACCATTTTTGATTCCCAAACTGACCAAATGTTTTCTCTGCAAGGTCAAAGGAAAATGGAAGAGACTCCCCATTGTCTTTTCCTTCACAAATCCTGTCTTAAGGGTATGTCTCTGTTTGAGTAGGGTGTGAGCCTGTGACCTGGCCCAGGAACTAAGTATTTATCATTTCAAAAGACTGGCCAGGCTCCCCAGGCTATCCAATCAAGTAACCTGCCAGACAGGAGATAAACAACGACAGGAGAAAAACAACATTCAAATTTCTGTTTTAGACCGCCTTTTTGGTGATGAAGGTGTGATGTATCTGAGGGGTGGTCTTAGGTTACACCTCTTCTGTGATGTATGCATGATGTTTCTGGGGGTGGTCTTGATCTACAGGTGGCAATTTCAAAAGTCTTTATAAGGCTTTGCACACCACTGGTCTAGGTTCCTTCTCCTTTCCTGCGTGTGAGGGGAGCACCCTGTAGCAACAGATCAATAAAGATCAGGCTTACGAGCTGCTTTGCTTCTCAATATTCTCTGGTTGGCCTCTGTTATTTTCTCCTACCAATAGGGAACCTACGTAAGGACTCTATATGGGCTCTTGGATACCCCATAAGGGAACAAGGGCAGATTTTTGTTTACAGCAATCTCAGGTCCCACTTGTCTTGGCTAGTAGCCAAGTAGACCTATTCTCCTCCAGGAACTGGCATCATTTTCTTTTAGGGCAGGAGGGGAGAAGCTGTAGGGGTTTCTACCTGGCCTTTGGGACTCTCCCTAGGCCCCACCCCTCCCTGTAGGCCCCACCCCCCTTTGGCCTCACCCTGTGCCCTCCTCGAACACTTTAGCTTGGCTGGAATTTGTCCTTGAACCGGCCAAACACCTACCTCTTGCCTGAACAGAGGCTGGAGAAAATTGAATTTTCATATGCCTGCTGAACAATTGCAAAATCGGCACCCGGGGCCCTGACCCCTGTTGACCTCGGGCCACACCCACCACCGGCCCCTGGAAGGCTGCCTGGGGCAGAATGTGGCCCTCGCAGCCAGTGAGCAACCGTTGCAGCCTTTGGGTCCTTGTCAAGACCCATTCTGGGTTAGGAAGTTTCTGGGATCCGTTTGCAAAGCTGCAGGATACCCCATCACGTCTCTGAGCAGCGTCCCTCTTGCAAAAGCAGAGAATGCCAGAGCCTTCGGTGTAAGCTACTTACGATGAGCGCGTCTCCCCACTCTGTGTGGTTTAGGGGCGGGCAGGGGCTCAGGGCGGCCATGCCCATGTTGTAGGCGCCAAAGGCCGTCCCGGTGAATGCCAAGACGCTCAAGAAGGCGAGGGACCTGGGGGAGGGGAGAGCAAAGGAAAACATCAAGGCAAATAGGCAGCGAATTTCAAGCCAAATTGGGGTCAGGATTTCACATGGGATGAAGCCTCGAACAGAGAGCGGGAGAGATTCAGAGCTCTTTCGGATGACCTATTTATTGAGCATCTTTGATTTGCATTCATCCTGATTTGATTGCACCAATCTCAAAGCAGAGGTTAGATTCTATCAGGAACTGATTTCCTTACAGTAGGGTACACAACAACGATTCTTTTTGTCCTACATTTCCTTACAGGGTGTTTATTTCTTTAAGAACATTTATATGCTAATTGGATTGTAAAAAATAAGCTACCATATTTTTTGCTCCATAAGACACACCTTTTTCTTCCTAAAAATGTCTGTGCATCTTATGGAGCAAATGCCTGGTCCCTGGAGCCTAATTGCCCAGGGGTGAAAAGCAGATCATGCTTTTTTTTTTTTGGAAAGAGGGAAGTGAAACAAAGCCGCTGATCGGCAAGCGATCGGGAGGGAGATAAGGGACGCTAGAGATAAAGGAGGCTGCCCGGGAGGGGGGAGGTAAAAGCCCATGGATCTTCAGGATTTTTACACTGGGTCACCCCAAATTAACCATCAGATCACATAGCATGTCCATGGCTACAGCCTGCACCAAAAAAATCACGCACCCACTGTTGCGTGGGGCTGCAATGGCGCAAAAATGTGGTTACAAAGCACAGATCCACATGGATGCTCAGGATTTTTGCATTGGGTCACCCCAAATTCACTGTCAAATCACATCTCTGTGGCCACAGCATGAACCACAAAAATCATACATCCACTGTTTCGTTCAGAATTTTTTTTTTTCTTGTTTTCCTCCTCTAAAAACTAGGTACATCTTACGGTCAGGTGCATCTTATGGAGCGAAAAATACAGCAACTCTAAGGAGTGGCGGACTTCGGGCTTTAAATTTCAGTAGGGCCTGTGCGACACCAAAAATTGGTGCCACCCCCCCCCCCCCGCCTCTCACCTTCTCTCGTTCATCAGTGTTTCAGCGCCACCTGCAGTGCCCCCTCAGCTTGGCGCCTAATGTGGGCAAACCGGCTACACTTCCATAAACCTGCCTTGTTGCAGGATGAGAGGTGGCGCCTGGTGTTATGCCCGGGAACAGGAAGGGAGATGCTCCTTTACTTGGCAGGAAACGTTGCTGCTTGACTAATTGGATCTGGCTGATTGGTTATCTGGTTACGCAAATCCTCCGAGTTTTTGTCGCGATGTTTAAATAAATAAACCACTCTATTCTGCCTTAGTCAGACTACTCCTGGAATGCTGTGTCCAGTTATGGGCACCACAGTTTAAGAAGGATGTTGACAAGCTGGAAGGAGCGCAGAGGAGGCCGACTGAGATGGCCAAGGGTCTGGAAACCAAGCTTGATGAGGAACGGTTGAGGGAGCTGGGTATGTTTAGCCTGGAAAAGAGGAGACTGAGAGAAGATAGAATAGCCATCTTCAAATATCTCAAGGGCTGTCACATGGAAGATGGAACAAGCATGTTTTCTGCTGCTCTGGGGGGTAGGCCCTGAACCAGTGGATTAAAATTATAAGGAAGGAGATTCCAACTAAACATTACAAAGAACTGTCTGATGGTTAGAGGTGTTGGACAGTGGAACAGTCTCCCATGGGGGATGGTGGACTCTCCTTCCTTGGAGGTTTTTAAGCAGAGGTTGGATGGCCATCTGTCATGGATAATAATAATATAATAATAATTTATTATTTATACCCCACCCATCTGGCTGGGTTTCCCCAGCCACTCTGAGCAGCTTCCAACAAAATATTAAAATACAATAGTCTGTCAAACATTAAAAGCTTCCCAAAACAGGGCTGCCTTCAGATGTCTTCTAAAAGTCTGGTAGTTGTTCTTCTCCTTGGCATCTGGTGGGAGGGCGTTCCACAGGGTGGGTGCCACCACCGAGAAGGCCCTCTGCCTGGTTCCCTGTAACTTGGCTTCTTGCAGGGAGGGAATTGCCAGAAGGCCCTCGGCGCTGGACCTCAGTGTCCGGGCAGAACAATGAGGGTGGAGACGCTCCTTCAGGTATGCTTTGGTTGGGATTCCTGCATTGCAGGGGGCTGGACTAGATGACTGGGAGGGGTCCCTTCCAACTCAACAACCCAATGATTCTATGAAATGCAACCTTTTCTCATTGCGAGTTGCATCCCGAGCCTTCTTTAAGAGGGCGGTGGCAAAAGCAAGACCTACTCGTGAAGCAGAATCAATCCCAGAGCTTGGAGAACTCAAGAATTATTGCCAAGGGAGGGTGGGTACCTACCTGTTGGGCAGGAACGTAGAGATGCTGCAGGCAAGAGGGACAGCCATGGCACCCAGGGTGGTGGAGAGGTGGTAGGCTAAGTTGCTGTAGGGCAAGCAGGAGTAGCTCTGCACTGAGGGCAGGATGCCATACATCAGGGAGCTGCACCAAGCGATGAGGACATACATGAAGGCCAACGTGGCCCAGGAGTAGACAACCTTCTCTGGAGCTCCTTCTTCATCTTCTTTGGAACAACGTTCTGCCTTTCCCTCCACGGGGAAGTTAGCGAACCCTTCTTTCAGCCCTCCATCCGCAGGGATCTTCCGGATGGAGTGGAGGGTGATCTCGCTGGCGCAGAGTTCCTGCTCCGAAAGATCCCACACCCTGGGCAGGCGGTTGAGGAAGAAGAAAGCCACCAGGCAGGAGAACATCAGGCCGGACAGGATGAGGAAGAAGACCAGGCTGGAGAAGTTGGCGGGGGAGTAGCGGGTCTCTAGGCGGACAGGGATGGGGTCGCCCGCGCTCACGTTGCCCAAGGTGGCGTTGCTTCTGTGAGTGTGGTTACTTGGGACGGCAACCTCGACGCAGCTGGAGATCCCTGCTCCCTGCGCCAGAGCGAAGAGAGCAGGGACCAGCCCGCTGAGACCTTCCCCGATGAAGTAGGAGGTGATGTATCGAGGGGGGAAGCGAGCCATGAAAGGGAGGAAGGTGACGGAGGAGGTGCAGTCCACCAGCGAGAGGCAGAAGGTCAAGATGAAGAAGGCCATGCTGTGGCGAGCCCCGCCGAATTCCATGGTGTAGTGCCACAGGAAGGCAAGGAGGAAGCAGGCCACGACTCCGGTGGAGACCACGACGCAGATGACGAGGACCTCGCTCAGCAAGCCCGGCTTCCATTTGTGCATGAGGGTGATGAAGAGTGGGCCCACGTTGGCCAGCTGGATGATGATGATTAGATAGGAAGGTAGGTACCAGGCCTCGGGCAGAACGTTCACCAGCACCGGGAGCTCGACCCACACGCCGTTGATGGACATCCAGGAGCCGATCCCAAAGATGCAAGCCAGCACGTGGGTGAGCACAGCCATCTCGCTCCTCGGTGGTGTACCTGCTGGAGAAGAGAGACGGGTCAGAGGAGGGGTTGCAGTTCCTCCCAGGTGACCATCTGGGAAGGCTTGAAGCTGAAGCCATGTAAAAAGGATCCCTGGACGGTTAAGTCCAGCCAAAGTCAAGTCAAGTAACCTTTATTGGCATCGCATAAGAACATTCAGAATAGACAGGCCAGTGAGACCCCAACGGCACAGTCACCCGCCAAAGGGCAGAAGAGGCGAGCAATCCGCCTCATCTCTGTGGGTTTCCAGCAAGGGCAGGATCCTGTAGCATACTTCGGCAACAAAAAAATCAAATAGAGGAGCTTAGCTACTGTCTTGGTGAGCCTCCTGGTCTCTCCCCTGTAATAAGAAGCGCATAACCTCCATCTCTGGTTTCCATGTTGGAATACATAGATGGACTAGACTACAAAAGGGCTGCTGCTGCCTAGCAGAGAGTACTGTTCACATTCTTTTAAAGTGCTTTTTAATTGTGCATTGTTGTTTTTTAAAAATAATAATAGTTTTTAACTGTTTTTATGTGTTTTGGGGGGCTGTTGTTCAGCTGGTTCTGTTTATATTTTGATTATGTATTTGTGTTTTCATATTGTGGGTTTTGGCTTGTGAACCGCCCTGAAACCCATGGGTCTAGGGCAGTATAGAAATGTTATTATTATTATTATTATTATTATTATTATTAGTTCCTTGGGCTCCCTTCCAACTTTCCAGTTCTGTGGCTCTATGAGTAGATAAGCCACTGCCTGGTCTCATGTTACTCATTCATATATTTTTAAATTTATACCCCACCGTTCCTCCAAGAAGCTCAAAGCGGCATACATATTTCTCCTCCCCATTTTCTCCTCACAGCGACCCTGTGAGGTAGATTAGGCTAAGATGCAGCGACTGGCTCAAGGCTCACGAGCGAGTGGGGATCCGAACCCTGGTCTCCCAGGTCTTAGTCCAACACTCTAACCACCACACCACGCTGCCTCCTGGCTCTTATGTGGTGGGGTTTCTTCAGCAAAATCTTCCAAGTTGAATATGGCAGCGAGAATCCTGGCAGGGGCCAGGCATTCAGAACACGGGGCACCAGTTCTGTGCCAATGACGCCGGCTGTCTGCTTGTGTCCAGACCCAGTTTAAAGCCAGCACTTTGGGTACCCACCTTCCCCCCATACAATCCCCCCAGAGAGCGGAAGAATGCCCCAACTGATACGGAAGGGGGGGGCATGTCTTCTTCACCTCCTTCTTCGCTACAATATATCCATTTATTTCCAATTGTCAATGTCAAAAGGGACTAAAATCTATAAAATTCATAGAAAATCAACGTGCCAATTTGCTCAATTTCTCTAGGACTCCATGACACCTCCCTTGTCCTCCATAATCCCTCAAGCAAGGTGTCAAGACCCTAATCCTGTCAAATCACTCTGCCAAGCCTTTCCTCTGGGCAATGCCAGGTGGCAGACTATTCATACATGGACCATTGTCTTCTCATCACCGGTACTCAGGATGTGCTTATCTGCGCATATCTCCAGCTCTGCATATTCCCCCCTCCCTCCTCCATATGTTAATCCTGTGTAACCCAACCTCTTCTTAATATATTCATGATGTAATCTGTGTAACCCAACCTCTTCTTAATATATTCATGATGTAATCTGTGTAACCCAACCTCTTCTTAATATATTCATGATGTAATCTGTGTAACCCAACCTCTTCTTAATGTATTCATGATGTAACTGGGATGTATTTTGCACTGTATTCTGGGACATGGAGGGAAGTTTCAAAAGTTCGTGTCACCCCTTTCTCGCTGTTCAATCTCGCCTTGAACCTGTTGCACAATAAACTTGGATCTTCTGCAGTTTGCTCCTCTCCGGCTGAACTCATTTTCCTCCGCAGGGACCCGCGGACTTAGTCTGATGAGCTGGGTGGCAGAGCAACCTCGTGCCCAGATTTTACCATAACAATGGAGACCCCATGCCCTTGCTGCCCAAGGCTGTGAGGTTGGTTGGATTGCTAATTTCTTAAAAGAAAGAAAAAATGGAGAAGGATGGATGCAACGCTCCAATCGCCTCATGGTCTCCTTGTCTGAGAAACCTTGCAGTGCTAAAAACTGCTTAGAAACGTTAATGATTATGTAGTACAGTGGGAAAAAATGCCTTAAATAAACTCACTCAATCAAAATGGGTTGATAAAGACCGTAAGGACTTGGGGCCACCTCTACTCTTTCAAGAAGCACCTAACGCTCGTTCTACTGCTGCAAAACGAGATGTTGAAAGCAAGTTTGCTTAAGATAAACCTCATCATAAAACCAGCAGTTTTTAAAAACATATACAGTACATTGCGAAATAAAAGAGCACATTCCAATACAAGTCAAATGCTTGGGTAGGCTGCTCAAATACCTCAAATGTCCTCTTGGCCTCCCACCCTCAGACTTTGACTCTCGGAAACCTGGAAGCGTTGCGCAAGAAAACCACACGGGCTCAAAGTGCAGGATGCCTGATTCACCCAAAGACTGTAAGTGGAGCTGCAGGGAACAAGATTAGCAGCATCTTCCAGAGGGCTGTACCAATGCCAACCCGAATCAGAGTAGACCCATTGAGAGTAACAAATGACCGTCTGTCAGGCTTTCTTCAGCTGCGGTTCCTGCATTGCTAGATATATATACACACACACACACACCGTATTTTTTGCTCTATAAGACTCACTTTTTCCCTCCTAAAAAGTAAGGGGAAATGTGTGTGCGTCTTATGGAGCAAATGCAGGCTGCGCAGCTATCCCAGAAGTCAGAACAGCAAGAGGGATTGCTGCTTTCACTGCACAGCGATCCCTCTTGCTGTTCTGGCTTCTGAGATTCAGAATATTTTTTTTCTGGTTTTCCTCCTCCAAAAACTAGGTGCGTCTTGTGGTCTGGTGCGTCTTATAGAGTGAAAAATACAGTAATTAAATTTTCTGTTTTAAAATTTAAAATACTCATTTAAACATCCTCAAGATATCAATGACTTTCCTTCTTCCCTTCCCATGGTTCATTTTGCATATCATAAATCCCTGCATATTTTACAAAAACTCTACCAAACAATATTCCATTATTACAGCCATCAAAACTTATTTGCACTGTCGATCTTAATGCTGCTGTTTTCAAGTGCACACAATTTCCCCCCATGTATTCAATAAATGTTTTCTAATCTGCTCTAAACGTATGTTCTTCTCGTTCTCTTATTCTATATGTTAAGTCTGCAAACTGCACATATTCCGTCAACTTCAGTTGCCATTCTTCTTTCGCTGGGACCTCACTCGTTTTCCATTTGGGGGCAAACAAAACACGGGCCGCAGTAGTGGCATACATAAATAACCTTTTTTGACACCTGGGAATTTCCAGCTGGACTCTGTTTTTTTTTTGTGGGGGGAAGTACTTTTAAACATCTTTTTCCAATTCATTATAGATTATTTCCCAATACGCTTTTACCCTTTTACAAGCCCACCACATGTGAAAGAACATTCCCTCAACCTCATTGCATATTCGGTTCCTGCACTGCTGGGGGGTCAGACTACATGAGCCTTGGGGGTCTCTTCCAGCTCTGAGATTCTATCTGCATCAACACAACCATCTGCCCCAGCTGCAACAAAACATGTCTCTCCCTTATCCATCTCTACAGCCACAGCAGGCGCTGTAACTCTAACGGTTTGACGTCATCCACAACAGAGCATCCCTCCATCATCTCCCCAGACGGGCGGATGCCAACATACACCACTTACTTAGTGCCATTAATTTCTGTAGGTCTACTCCGAGTCAGACTTAGCTGGAGGGAAGTCATTGCTTTTAACCATGCGCTATGCGCAAAATGCGACGCGGGTGGTGCTGTGGGTTAAACCACAGAGCCTAGGGCTTGCTGATCAGAAGGTTGGCGGTTCGAATCCCCGTGACGGGGTGAGCTCCCGTTACTCAGTCCCTGCTCCTGCCAACCTAGCAGTTCGAAAGCATATCAAAGTGCAAGTAGACAAATAGGTACCACACTGGTGGGAAGGTAAATGACGTTTCCGTGCGCTGCTCTGGTTCGCCAGAAGCAGCTTAGTCATGCTGGCCACATGTCCCGGAAGCTGTACACTGGCTCCCTCAGCCAATAAAGCGAGGTGAGTGCTGCAACCCCAGAGTCGGCCACGACTGGACCTAACGGTCAGGGGTCCCTTCACCTTTACCTATGCACAAAATGCGCATAGGTAACAGGCTGGTTAACAGGAGGCTCAGCTGGGTGGAGAAGCCCATGTCTTTGATTCCACCTACCTTCAGTGATGGAAGCAGATCTCCAACTTCACTTTCCTAGGAGAACAAGGGTGACTCCTTCCGCTCTAGCCCTCACAGCAGGAAAAGGTCCCAGGGCATGCTGGACCCAGTGCCTTTCCTCATTTATCCCAACCCAACAGAACCTGCCAAGGTGCGAGACCATTTTCGTGCTCAAGACATGGACCGGGATATGCTGAGGCTGGTTTCTGCTCAGGCAGGTTCTTTAGAAATCCTTGGGTGTCTTCCAGAAGCTCCGCCTTGAAACTGGAGCCTCGGAAGCACCAAGATTGGCATCCGTCCGCCCCAAAGGCACTATTGATATTTGATGAAGTGGCTAAGCCAGCTCAGCTGGATATATTATGGCTGCCGGGAGCTATTAATCCCTCTCTTCTGCCCAGGCTGATCCGCAGAGTGCAGAGTGGCAGGTCCTGCCCTTTGGAACTCCCTGCCACTTGATGCTAAGCAGAGGGCATCGCTGCATCCCTCCTTTGGCACCTGCCAAAGAGCTTTCTGCTCAAGCAAACCCACCCACCCATTAAAATCCATTGTTGCATATTGCTTTAAATGTTTGTTTTGCTATTGGGATTGTAGTTCCATTCGTGTTTCTCAAGCTGACCGTAATCAATTTCATGTTTCAAGTCAAGTTTATTCTATTTTAATCGGTTATTTTAGCTTATAATTTACACACCCCCCCCTATTTTTTAAAACTTTGATCATTTCAATGCATGTTTTATGTTCTTTGGGGGTGTTTTACTCACAGTAGACCCACTGGAATTAATTGCATGAAGTAGGTTGTAGCACCCTTGTAAGGGACACCCCAAAGGACATCTAGTCCACCCCGCCCCTGCAACGCAGGAATCACAGCTAAATGAACATGACTAAGTTAGGCCCAGTAATTTCAGCGGGTCTACTCTGAGTAAGTCAAGCAGGGTGCAGTGTGTCAGACTAGGACCTGGAAGAGACCAGGGTTCAAATCGCCCTGCTTAGTCATGAAGCTTGCTGGGTCATTTTGGGCCAGTCACTGCTTCTTAAGCCTAACCTACCTCACAGGGTTGTTGTGGGGGTCAAATGAGGAGGTTAAGAGAACCGCAGACACTAATTTGAGCTCTTTGGAAATAAAGCGGGATGGAATTGCAATAAAATAAATACATAAATCTTAGTTGACGGTAAGGTAAAGGTACCCCTGCCCGTACGGGCCAGTCTTGACAGACTCTAGGGTTGTGCGCCCATCTCACTCAAAGAGGCCGGGGGCCAGACACTTCCGGGTCACGTGGCCAGCGTGACATCGCTGCTCTGGCGAGCCAGAGCCGCACACGGAAACGCCATTTACCTTCCCGCTAGTAAGCGGTCCCTATTTATCTACTTGCACCCAGGGGTGCTTTCGAACTGCTAGGTTGGCAGGAGCAGGGACCGAACAGTGGGAGCGCACCCCGAGGCGGGGATTCGAACCGCCGACCTTTCGATCAGCAAGCCCTAGGCACTGAGGCTTTAACCCACAGCGCCACCCGCGTCCCTTAGTTGACTGTAATCCTTTGCAAACCGCTTCAAAGTTTTATTTGCAATTAAGCAGCATGCACATTTATTTTATTTTATTTTCTGATAAATAAAAATCCTGGTCAGGGGCATTAACATTATTACTTGCCTGCTTACACCACAGAGGTCTCAACTTTTTTTAAAAAAGTACACCATTTTAAAGACTGTAAGTGTGGATTAAAAGCAAACAGACATTATAGTACATGGAGAGGCTCTGAATTTGCTAGTTCCACTCGCCAACCTCTGCTTCCCCCCATCAGACCTTCCCATTTCCCCCAAAAAATGCAACTCCTAAGTCTCTTTTCCACCTGCTCAATCTTGTTTCCGAAGCTGCTACCTCTTTCTTCCATTCTGCACACTCCTAAACCCAACAAACATGGCTGGTGACCAGGAATTATGGGAGCTGTAGTCCAGCAACACCTGGAAGGCCACAGGTGAGCTGCCTCTGTTTTGAAGTTTCGTAGGTTTCAGCGGAGTTAACCACAAACCAATCTTTCTCAATGAAACCTGTGGTTGTTGTTTTTTAAACGTCCTTAAATTACGACTGCATCCTGCCCTGTTAATTATTTTGAAAAGTGTTCCAGGCTATAGGAAGAAAATTCAGGTCCTATATCCGCCTACATGGGAGCAAGTCTCACTGAGCTCTGTGGGAATTCCTTCCGAGTAAGCTTGTTTAATTTGGCCACCTCATGAGAAGAGAATAGTCCCTGGAAAAGACCCTGATGCTGGGAAAGACTGAGGGCACAAGGAGAAGTTGACGACGGAGGACGAGATGGTGGGACAGTGTTCTCGAAGCTACCAGCATGAGTTTGACCCAACTGCGGGAGGCAGTGGAAGACAGGAGTGCCTTGCGTGCTCTGGACCATGGGGTCACGAAGAGGCGGACACGACTAAATGACTAAACAACAACAAGCTTGTTTAGAGTTGCACCGCAAGGCAGGTCTCTGCCCTGAGGAGGCTGCACTCCAAAAAGGCAGAGGAGATTAGGTTCGAGAATTTTGCCTTCAGTCCTGCACCCACTTAAAGGTAAAGGGACCCCTGACCACTAGGCGTTTAAAAGGGGAATGTAAACTTTGCTCAGTAAAGGAACTTGCTAACACAAGTTAAAGGTAAAGGTAAAGGGACCCCTGACCATTAGGTCCAGTCGTGACCGATTCTGGGGTTGCGGCGCTCATCTTACTTTATTGGCCGAGGGAGCCGGCATAGAGCTTCCAGGTCATGTGGCCAGCAGGACTAAGCCGCTTCTGGCGAACCAGAGCAGCGCACAGAAACGCCGTTTACCTTCCTGCCAGAGCAGTACCTATTTATCTACTTGCACATTGAGGTGCTTTCGAACTGCTAGGTTGGCAGAAGCTGGGACCGAGCAACGGGAGCTCACCCCGCCGCGGGGATTCGAACCGCCGACCTTTCAATCGGCAAGCCCTAGGCGCTGAGGCTTTTACCCACAGCGCCACCCGCATTACCCATGCACCCACTTACCTGGAACTAAAAAGCACTGAAGTCAACGAGACTGCTTCACAGCTTGTGTGCATAGGGTTGTGCTGCTGATCTTAAATCCTTTCCATGTCAATCTTAGCTCAGTCATTGTGACTCATCCTCACCTACCTCACAAGGTCGTCGTGAGGACAAAATATGAGAGCTTCTTGTATGGCTACCCTGAATTCCTCGTAGAAAGGACAACATACTAATGTGTTAAGTAACATTTTAAGGGTTGTTCTTTAGAAAGGGGCTGGCTTCCAATCTCTGTTCAGTCTCTGGCTGATGAGCAGACTTAATATCCACTTCATATCTCTCCATCTAGCCTACTTTAAAGGATTGGTGTTGCTGCTGCTGCAGCTGCTATAAGGAACCTCCCAAAACTCTTTGAAACAACGGTAGGATTTAATTCAAAAAGAGAGTCGCCAAGCATGTGTCTAATCAATCTTTTCATTGCTGCTGACTCACCCTTTGCACAACGAATTAAATCTCTGTTTCTCTCTTTCCGGAAACAGGCAGACAATACTCTTCAAACACAACCAAGAATGTGTGGCAGAAAGCAGGGAGGGGAAGAGGGAGGAACGAAAGGGTTTTAGCCTAAGCGAAGGTTCCCTCTCTTAAAATTCCAGCCCTGGTTTTCCCCAGCTCCCATCCAGCAACTCTTCACAATTAAGGCTGCAATCCTAATTTAATTTACACTTTGGAACTCCCCGCCTATTGATTTCAGGCAAGCACCTTCACTGTGCCCTTTTTCGCACCTGATTAAAACATTTTTGCCTAGACGTTTAGAAAGTCGATGTGAGTTTTAATTGGTTCTTTATCTGTTGTTATTTTAACTTTTTGAAAGTCTTTATGTTATTGCTGTTTTCTTGTTGATGATTTTGTCGTTATGCCTTTTTTTGTAAAAGGCTTTGAGGTTGCTGTTGTTACACTCAAGTGGTGTATAAATATTATGATATAAAAATAATCATTTACCTGGGAGTAAGCCCCACTGGATCTAAAAGGAGCTACCGGTACTTCTGAGTGGACAAGTTTAGGATCGGTTGCAAAGTGCTGCAACCCTTCTTCCTGCATTCATCTTAATTTTCTTGCAAGGCATTTTTACACCTTCACAATAATCATTTTAGTGCATTTCCTCATTGCATCCCTTGTCAATTTCTTTCCTTCTTCTTTTTTTGTAAAAAGGCGGATCTGTTGTACCAGGTTGACAGAACCCTTTAAACCACTTTAATTGTGCAACCCTAAATTTATGGTAAGTGTTCGAATCACTCCTGCAAGTGGCAGTCTGGAGGCACCCAAAAAAAGTGTTTGCTTATTCCTTTAGATTGAAGTACAGCCAGGTTGGTGCTTCAGTGCATCTGTTGCACAGATGAATTAAGCAAAACAAGCAAGCGAAACCATGAAGCATGAACTTAAAAATATTTTGCAGAAAAGCGAAAGAAGCTACAAACTTGTACGAAGTAGGATATTGTTGCGTCTGTGTCCCAGCCTCCAACTTCCTGGTTCATTTGAGGAAGCAAATGTCATTAGCATATTAAGTAGGGAATGCTGTGAGTGGTAATTTTACCTGGAGCACAGTGAGTCAGGTTGTGGTATTCTAACTTTGTTTGTGTCTTTGAAGGAGGAAATTGAGCCAAAGGGGGAAACTAAGGAAAGGTGTAATGCATGGTTACCAGACATCCCTGTTTCCTGGGGATAGTCCCCAGATTTACAGTATTTTTCGCTCTATAGGACGCACTTTTCCCCCTTCAAAAATTAAGGGGAAATGTGTGTGCATCTTAGGGAGTGAATGCAGGCTCCTTGGCTTCAGCGATAGCAACGCGAAGCCTCCTGAGCGCAGAGGGAGAGCTCCCCCGTGCTCCGGAGGCTGTGCGTTGCTTTCACTGAAGCCGCCTGAAGCCCCCAGAGTGTAGCGCAAACTCCCGCTGCGCTCCGGGGGCTTCAGGCAGCTATCTGTGAGCCTTCAAAGCGCAGCAGGAGTTCCCACTGTGCTCCGAAGGCTTGCAGATAGCCGCCTGAAGCCTGGAGAGCGTGAGGGGGCGGTGCACACCGATCCCTCTTGCTCTCCAGGCTTCGCTTCGCTGGAGAGGCGCTGCACAGTTTTACCTCTCTGCACAGCGCCCCTTCCGCGAAGTGGGAGGAGAAATGGAAGGGGCTCCGTTTCTCCTGCCGCTTCGCTGAAGGGGCGCTGAGCAGTGAGGGGGAGAATTCCCCCCCCCTGTTCTCCCCCTCCTATGGTCTGGTGTGTCCTATAGAGCGAAAAATACGGTACATGTCTGTCCCCAGACAAAATCCATCCCTGCAATGCCCCCGGATTTCATTTAATGTCCCTGGATTTATATTTCAAGTGTTTTAGATCTACAGTCATACCTCGGGTTACAGCTGCTTCAGGTTGCATTTTTTCAGGTTGCAGACCACCGAAACCTAGAAGTACCGGAACGGGTTATATGCTATATGAATATATGCTATATGGTAATTTATAGACCTAATAGGTCTCCAAACCCATTTGCTCATGTTGTCGTGCAACCAGTCCATGCAGAATGTAGGCACCCTATATATAGCAAACTAAGGCCCGGGGGCCAGATCCGGTCCAATCACCTTCTAAATCTGGCCCACAGACGGTCCGGGAATCAGCGTGTTTTTACATGAGTAGAATGTGTCCTTTTATTTAAAATGCATCTCTGGGTTATTTGTGGGGCCTGCCTGGTATTTTTACAAGAGTAGAATGTGTCCTTTTATTTAAAATGCACCTCTGGGTTATTTGTGGGGCATAGGAATTTGTTCATTTCCCCCCCAAAAATATAGTCCGGCCCCCCACAAGGTCTGAGGAACAGTGGACTGGCCCCCTGCTGAAAAAGTTTGCTAACCCCTGGCTTACATCATAGCAGCCTACACAACACAACACAAAACACTGTTGCTGTATGTAGGTTTTATTTTATTTGTTTTTTACCTTACATTTTGGATATGTACGTCCAGTTTTTTTCCTTTAATTTTTTTGGGGCCCCCCAAGAAACTGGGGCCCTAAAGTATAGCAGGTTTAGCTTATACGTAAATCCAGCACTGCCTTTGACACCCGGGAGATGTTTGTTTCCAGGGCTCACCCAATTTCCGTGCCTGTAATCTGTTTTATCTGTTTTTAATTGTCGTAGCCTGCTTTGCAAATGGGCAGGTAATTAATTTAATCACCTTCACCATCTCTTGCAAATTGTTTTTTTTTTTTTTTTTTAAAATAATTTTTTATTAATTTACAACAAAATAAAACAAATAAAACATACATTATTTTCACATTTCACATTTTGATTCCTTAGTCTTTGATTTTAGGACTTCCTACAGCTTTTCCGTAAATCTTTCATAGCCATTATTGGTTTCCGCATTTCTTTTTTTTTAACCATTGTCATTTTCCAAATTTTCCCTTCAGTTTCCTTTTGACAATGTCTCATATATATTCACAGTGCTCTTTTAAAACCTTCTAGCGTTATTTGGCCATCACTTATGTTCTCCAGATACTTTACAAACTTTCCCCAGTTTTCTGAAAACTTTTGGTCTCTTATGTATCTAATCTTTCCAGTCATTTTATCCAATTCAGCATAGTCTAACAACTTAAACCTCCAATCTTCCACTGTCGGTATATCTTGTTGTTTCCATCTTTGTGCCAGAAGTACTCTTGCTGCTGTCACTGCATATTGGAAGAATTTACTATCTTTTCTCTTGATGTCCTTTCCCAAAATACCTAACAGAAAGATCTCTGGTTTCTTTGTGAACGTGTATTTCAAAATCTTCTTCAACTCATTGTATATCATTTCCCAGAAATCTTTCACTTTCTTACATTCCCACCACATATGGTAAAAGGAACCCTCTTTTTCTTTACATTTCCAGCACTTGTTACAGGTCTTATACATTTTTGCCAATTTTACGGGTGTAATATACCACCTATAAAACATTTTCATCACATTTTCTTTCAGTGCCATACAAGCAGTAAATTTTAAGTTCTCTTTCCATAGTTTTTCCCACTCTTCCAACTGTATGTTATAACCAAAGTCTCTGGCCCAGTGAATCATAACCGATTTTACTTCTTCATCTTTTAAATTCCATTCTAGCAACAAGTTATACATTTTTGACAGGGTTTTACCCTCCTTGTTTACAATTTCTGTCTGGAATGTTGAATCTTTATCTGCATAGCCCCATTCTCTTATATCTTTCCTAAACATTTCATTTACCTGATAATAGTGCAACCAATCATATACAAATTTTTTGACTTGTTCATATGGTTTCACTTTCCATTTTCCTTCTTCTTTCACTAATAATTGATTATAAGTTGCCCAATCACCTCTCATGTTGGTTCTCTTGACACTCATAACCTCTAATGGTGATAACCAATGTGGTACTTTAGGTTCCAATAGGTTTTTATACCTATCCCAGACTTCAATTAGTGGCCCCCGGAAGATGTGGTCACCAAAACCTTTATGGACTTTTTTCTTATCTTTCCACAAGTATGCGTGCCAGCCAAATCTATTGTCATATCCTTCCAGATCTAGCAGTTCCTTGTTTTCTAGTTTTATCCATTCTTTCAACCAGCAAAGACATGACGCCTCATAATATAACTTCAAATCGGGCAGGGCAAAGCCTCCTCTTTGTCTTATATCTGTCAAAAGTTTAAATTGTATTCTCGGCTTTTTGCCCTGCCATATATATCTTGAGATCATTCTTTGCCATTCTTTAAATAGACTAATCCCCTTAATTATGGGGATAGTCTGAAACAGAAACAGCATTCTTGGCAGCACGTTCATTTTAATTATGGAAATTCTTCCCCAAAGTGAAAATTTCATTCTTCCCCACACTTCCAGGTCCTTCTTAATTGCATTCCACACTGGTACATAGTTATTTTGGAATAAGTCAATATTTTTTGGGGTTAACCATATCCCCAAATATTTCACCTTTTTAACTGCCTCTATTTCAATTTGTTGTTGCATTGTTTCGGTTGCACTTTGATCCATATTTTTAACAATCATTTTAGTTTTTTTCCTGTTTAGCTTAAAGCCTGCCACCTCTCCAAACTTGTCCATTTCCTCCATAACTTCCTTGACCGTCGTTGTTGGTTCTTCTATTGTTACAACCAGGTCATCTGCAAACGCTTTAATTTTGTATTCATTTTGTCCTATCGTTACCCCTTTTATATTTTCGTTTTGTCTTATAGAATTCAGAAGGACTTCTAACACCGTTATAAATAATAATGGTGAAAGAGGACATCCCTGTCTTGTTCCTTTAGAGATTTTCAATTCTTCGGTAATAACATTATTTATTATTAATTTTGCTCTCTGTTCTGTATAAATTGCCTTAATTCCATTAAAGAACTCCTCGCCAATCTCCATATACTCTAGATTTCTCAACATAAAATCCCAAGCTATATTATCAAATGCCTTTTCGGCATCTACGAACATCATCATAGCTTGTTTATCGATCCTGACAGACAGATATTCTATTATATTAATTACATTTCTTATATTATCTTTCATCTGCCTGCCTGGAAGGAAACCAGCTTGGTCTTTATGTATATAGTCTTGTAATATTCCTTTCAGTCTCTTTGCAAGTATTCCTGCAAATATTTTATAGTCTGTGTTCAATAGTGATATCGGTCTATAATTTTTGACTTGAGTTAGGTCTGAGTCCTGTTTTGGTAAAAATGTAATAAATGCTTCTTTCCAAGTTTCTGGGATGTCTCTTTCTTTTAAAATATTGTTCATAACTTCTTTTAACGGCGTTAGTACGATAGACTTCATTTCTTTATAGTATCCTGCAGTGAATCCATCTGGCCCTGGAGCTTTCCCCCTTTTCAAGTCTTTGATGACTTCCTTTATTTCCTCAGTTTCGATTGGGGTATTCAGCCGCTGTTTTTTCTCAGTTGGGATTTTTTGCACCTTTTTATCTTTTAGGTATCTCTCAATTTTTCTCAGGTTGTTTCTTTCTTTCTTTTTATATAATCCTCTGTAATAGTCCAAGAAACCTTTTCTAATCTCTTTCGGGTTGACTAACTCTTCTCCTTCAACCATAATCTTGTTTATTGTGCTTTGTTCTTTCCTTTTTTTAATTTGCCAGGCCAACCATTTGCCAGATTTATTTGCATGTTCGAAGTTATTTTGTCTCAGTCTTTTTATGTTCCATTCTACCTCTTTGTTTATTATCATTGCAAATTGACTTTGTAATATTTTAATGTTTTCTCTTGCCTTTTTGTTGTTCGGATGCTTGATTAGTTTCTGTTCATTGTCCATTATTTGTTTGAGGATTTCTTTCTTGCCTTTTTCCTTATTTTTATTCTTAATTGAATTTTGTTGAATAAAAAATCCTCTCATTACTGCTTTACTTGCGTCCCAAACAACATTTATTTTTGTTCCTTTATTGCAGTTATCCACAAAATATTCCGTCAATTTCTTCTGTGCTTTTTCCATAACTTCTTGGTCGTCCAGCAAGTAGTCATTCATCCTCCATCTGAAGGTTCTTTCTTCATAGCCTTTTAATTCGAATTTTATTGGGTTATGATCTGAAATCACCTTCGGTTGAATTTCAATTTGCTGGGTTCTTGGAGTAAGTTCAGATGAAATCCAGATTTGGTCTATTCTAGACATCGACTGGTTCGGTTCAGAATAATAGGTGAATTGTTTATCCAATGGGTGTCTTAGTCTCCAGATGTCTATCAAATTCAAATTCTTTGTCATTGAAAAAAATGATTTCGGTAATTTTCCTTCTTTGCTTGCTCCTTCTCTAAGTCTGTCCATCTCTAGAGAGACCACTCCATTCATGTCCCCCATTATTATCATTTTCTGATCCATATATTCAAAAAGTTTTTCTTCCAGAATTTTATAGAACTCAGTCTTATTTCCATTAGGTGCATAAATCCCAACTATAATTAGATTTTCTCCTTGCCATTTGATTCGAACTGCAATTATCCTTCCGTCTTCATCTTTAAATATTTGTTGGGCTTCGATTTTGTTATTTACATAGATGACCACTCCTCTTTTCTTCTGCTTGTCTGAGGATACAAATTCATTTCCCAATCTTTTATTAATTAATATCTTTTTATGTCTTCTTGCCACATGTGTTTCTTGTAAGCAAATTATATCTAGATGTTTCTTCTTCAAAAATTGTTCAATTTTATTTCTCTTCTTTTTATCGTTCATTCCATTGATGTTCCAGTTCCAAATTTTCAGCGCCATAATTCCAGATTTTAATTTTAATAATTTTAAATAATTTTATAATTTTATAATTTGGCTGCTTCTTCTTCTTCTTCTTCTTCTTCTTCTTCTTCCTCTTCATCTGTCTTTTTCTCTTTGTCTTCTTCTTCTTCTTCTTCTGATCCGCCTGTTGCTCCTTCATCAACTCCTTTATCCTCTTCTTTTTCCAGTTTTAGTTCTTTGTATTTTCTCAGAAATTTCCCCATCTCTTCTGTACTTGTCAATCTGTGTCTTTTGCTTTTATAAGCAAATGTTATCCCCTCCGGGAATTCCCATCTAAATTCAATCTTGTTTTTCTTCAGCGTCTGGACTAGTGATTTGTAAGGATCTCTTCGTTTAAGTAATCTGATCGGAACATCTTTGAATATAATTATGTAATTCCCATTTATATTCAGTCTTTTTTCTCTATTCTTCTGCAAGATTGTGTTCCTCATGTCTCTGTCTTTAAATGTAATTAAGCAGTCTCCAGTAAATCTTCTTGCTTTTGTTGATTTTACTCTCATTCTGAATGCATTTTGCACTGTTTTAGCCATTTCTTCAACTGGTATCTCTAACCACCGTGCTAACTCTGAAATCAACTTGTCTTTAATATTTTCTCCTTGTGTTTCTGGTACTGCTCTCAATCTTAAGTTCACCTCTCTCTGCCTCAATTCATTCATTGCAATTAAATCCTTCATGTCTTCTTGTGCTTTACTTAACTCTTTCATCTCCATTTTCATCTTCTCTTCCTCTTTTCTAACCTCCTTCATTTCTGATCTTGTTTTCTTCATTCCTTCCTCCAATAATTGTGTCCTTTTCACCACCTCCTTCATTTGTCCTTTCAGTTCCTTTACTGTCTCATCCATTTTTTTATCCATATTTCCAATTTTGTTGTCTACATGTTCTAATTTTGTTTCCAAATTATTCTGACTCTGTTTGATTTCGGCAAACATTTTTAAAATCTCCGTCTTAAACTCTGTTTCTTGTTTGGACCCTTTTCTATCAGCTGGTGTCCCCTCCATCCCTTTTTTCCCCGGATTAGACATTTTAAATATATCACAAAATAACAATAGATAAATATTTAGTGCCCTCCCTTCTGAGCCCTTTTCTCAAATTTCTCAAATTTTGCCAAACAGTTAAATTAGTTTTGGTTCATTTATAGTTCAATATATAGTTCAATATATGTCCATTCTTCTTGCCTCCAATCAGGCTAATCCATTTAGGGTGGGATTTACATTTAAATCAAAATCATCTTCTTGCCTCTGTTCAGGCTAATCCATTATGGTTCGTCCTCTTCTTGCCTCCAATCAGGCTAATCCACTTTTGGGGTTAGTCGAATTATAGTCAATTATAATTTGGGGTTAGTCCAATTATAGTCAAATTATTTTTATTTTAAACCTTAGAATCCAAAACCAACAGTTTCAATCAATTAATGCCACCAAAAACCAAATTAAATCCCAAATTCTCAGTCAAGATCAAAGGCAGAGATCACTTAACCATCCAGTATCACAAGAAGTCACAGGGTGTAGAACCAGTCTTCTATATAAATCCCCTCCTCTTCTTACTGGGGGGATATCTTCGAAAGTGCAAGCGTGGCAAAACGTGACAAAAAAATCAGGAAAATAAGTTGTAATTTTTCTGTTGACCACTAGGTGGCGCGGCTTGGTAGCGTGGCGTAGTTTTTAAAGATTTTAATCCAAAGTTTTAAGGCTTCTTAACTTAAATAACTAAGAAAGAGAAAAGAGCCCGTTGCAAATAATAACCGGTAATTCACAATCCCAACTTCCCAGTCCAGAAATGTTTTAGCTTAGCGCTCCTTAGCTTTGTTATTGTGTTGTAGAAAATGCTCGATAGAGAGTAATGGCGTCGAGGGCTTCTCTTCCGTTTATCAGTCTGTTGTTCTATCTTCAAATAAAATAGGGAAGCACCTCTTTCCTTAACAAAAACCCTCCTCAGTTTAACAGAAAGCCTCTTTTTAAACCATATTTATCTTCTGTTTCCCCCTGTTATAAGTTGCCTGAAATACTCCGGCAAATCAAATCTTAACTTTAAAGTAACTTATGGGGAAAAGGAAGCCGTGACCGCCAGGGTGACTCACTTTCCTTTGAGGCCGCTCTGTAAGCGGTGCTGCGTCTTCGCCGATTCCGGCTGCCGGCTGAACTCGGGAGAGAACTCCTTTACTCCCGGGACTTCCTTATTTAATCCTTAGATGTTATCAAAATTTTACGCCGGGATTCGATGTTTTGAGAGCGTAGCGCTTCCACGACAAGCTCGGGGCTTCGCTATTTGGAGGTAGGTAATGGCGTCCCTCGACCCGCTGATCCGCTCCGCCGTTCTCTTCGCTTCTATGAAGCTACCTGACGGCCGGGCGAACCGCTTTTGGTACTGCCGGGAACCTGACCCTCTGGACTCCCACCAGAGGTTTTTCCGGGGGGTTACTGCGCCCTGTAACCCCCCCAGCTCCTCCAAAATAGCCCGGGTTTTCCCTCTCGGAAAAAACCCCGCTTGCGACGAGATCGCGCTCCACCGGAAGTCCCATCTCTTGCAAATTGAACCAGGAAGAGCGCTCAATACACAGGTATTCTGGAAACCACCAGAATGTGCTGCGTTGCCAAGAGATTCTGGTTCCATAAGATCCTGGGCATTTGATTGAGCAGATTTTCTCGAAAGCATGTGGGCTGCAGAACACCCAGAAACCAAGAGGGTGACTCAAGAAAACTTCCAATTTTAGTCTTTCCTCCTACCCGTGACTAGGAAAACCAGAATAAAACAACCCTGTGTAACCCTGTGCTTCCTGGGAGGATGTCCCAGTGGCTGTAGGAAATAGGGATCCACTTTCTGTGATCCACTCTCAGGCGCCTTCTCCTCTTTTTACATACCGTATATTCTCGAGTATAAGCCGATCCGAACATAAGCTGAGGCACCTAATTTTTTTAAAAAAAATATTTCTTATTGGTCAATTTCCACATAACAAATTATCAAACCATATAATCACATACATTATTTCTCCCCCCGCCCTCAGCTCCTCTCCCTGATTTCTCTTCACGTATTTCCTCTGCATATTATAAAATTGTACGTATTCTTACATATCTATCCACCATGTTGTCAACCAATAAATTTGTGTATGTTTATTCAAAACCTGCCAAGGAGTCCAATTCATTTTGTTGTCTTTTTAGATAATTTGTAAAAAGTTCCCATTCCTCCTTGAAGTCACAGTTGTCTTGCAATTTGTAAGTCAATTTGGCCAGTTCCGAGGCACCTACAATATTTTGCCACAAAAAACTGGGAAAACTTATTGACTCGAGTATAAGCCGAGGGGGGTTTGTTCAGCATAAAAAATGTGCTGAAAAAGTTGGCTTATACTTGAGTATATACGGTATATATGTGTAATTTTTTTATTTTCCATTTAAAATTATACATTCACATCATCATTATCCACTTTACCACCCTGGCTCTTTAGAGCCTGCCAACTTCCTTCCCTCCCACTTAAAAGGTGAATCTTTGAATATTCTGCAATTTCCGAAACAACATGCAAACCGGGAGCACAGCCATCCTTTGAAACCTGTGCGTTTCTGAATTTTGCAATGCAATTCTCTAAGCAAATCATGTTTCCAAAAATGCACATCTTAGATGAAAGTGCGAATAAAAATGAATAGGTTGGCAAAATCTTCACACAAAAACACATTCTATTAGGGGGCGTTGCTTGCAAACTATATGGTGCGTTTGTCAAAACCACACATAACGTGTGCTTGTTAAAGTTGCACAAAAATGCTGATGGATTTCCAAAAGGATTTGCTTTTTTTAGATGCAAAATGTAGATTTAAGACTAGAAGGAGAAAGTGTGAGGGCATAAATTGACAGATCCTTTCCTTCCTATGTGGATCCAAACTACAAGAAGGAAAATTCCACCTGAACATTAGGAAGAACTTCCTGACAGTAAGAGCTGTTTGACAGTGGAATTTGCTGCCAAGGAGTGTGGTGGAGTCTCCTTCTTTGGAGGTCTTTAAGCAGAGGCTTGACAACCATATGTCAGGAGTGCTCTGATGGTGTTTCCTGCTTGGCAGCGGGTTGGACTCAATGGCCCTTGTGGTCTCTTCCAACTCTATGATTCTATGATTCTATGTGTGTGGAAGTCCGACCATGGGGTAGAGTGGGAAGATGGGGCTGTCATAACAAATCCACTTGTACAAAATCTTAAAATTTCACAACCAGAAATTTACAATAGGTGATTGAATAGCAACAGCCTGGAAGTTCCCCAGCCCCGGAAAGGAATTTAAGGCTGTAATTCTATTACACTTTCCCAGGAGTAAGCCCCGTGACTGGACACAGCAGGACTTTCATTTGGCTGAGAATAAACAATGACATAGGATCTGTATCTTATTTTCCATTCTTTTAATAATTTCAATGGGGGGGGGTGACAAGAAATACAGCCTGACCTTGCTACACCACTGCATAGGATTGCACCATAACTGCAAAAGTTTTTTTTTTAAAGGCTGAGTAACAGAGCAGAGAAAACTTTATAAGGCTATGCAGGGGTGACACCTAGTGGCTGCCAGTTGTAAAAGCTGCAAATAAGAAAAAAGAAAGAAAGAAAGAAAGAAAGAAAGAAAGAAAGAAAGAAACATACATTCTGGGCATCAGAGCTGATTTTATGTAAACTGTGTTATTCTTACTGTTGTTAGCTGCTCTGAGCCCTGCTTCAGCTGGGGAGGGCAGAATATAAATATAAATAAAATTTATTATTGTTATTATTATGGCTTTTTTCTTTCAAGCTATTTCATCCAAGTATCATCTCAAGGGAAAGTGCCTGCTTTCCATCTTCTGTTCTACATACAACAACCATGTTAGGTAGCTAGTTGCTTTGGCAGACAATCATCAGGCATCCACACAACATGACCAGTCCAACGAAGTTGATGTTGAAGAATCATTGCTCCAACAATGATGATCTTTGCTTCTTCCAGTGCACTGGTATTGGTTCACGTGTCTTCCAAAGTGATGAGTACAATTTTCCAGGGACACCGTTGATGGAATCTTTCAAGGACTTGGAGATGGCGTTTATAAGTGGTCCATGTTTCACAAGCATACAGTAAGGTTGGTAGTACAATAGCTTTGTAAACAAGCATTTTGGTTTCCCTGCGAATGTCCCCGTCCTCAAACATTCTGCACTTCAATTGGGATAAAGCTGCACTTGCAGATGATGCTGAATTTCGGCAACAATGTCACCCCTTGTGGAAAGATAACTACCCAGGTAGGAGAAGTGGTGTGAATGTGTCCCTAGTGGACTGTGGGTACCACAGTTAAGAAGGATGCTGAGAAATTGGCATGGGTCAAGAGGAAGGTGGCAGACATTCCTGAACCTCTCTGGAAGGGGAGTAAAGGTAAAGGTAAAGGGACCCCTGACCATTAGGTCCAGTCATGGCCAACTCTGGGGTTGCGGCACTCATCTCGCTTTATTGGCTGAGGGAGCTGGTGTACAGCTTCCGGGTCATGTGGCCAGCATGACTAAGCCGCTTCTGGCGAACCAGAGCAGCGCATGGAAATGCCATTTACCTTCCCGCCGGAGCGGTACCTATTTATCTACTTGCACTTTGACGTGCTTTCGAACTGGTAGGTTGGCAGGAGCAGAGACTGAGCAACGGGAGCTCACCCCGTCGCGGGGATTTGAACCACCAACCTTCTGATCGGCAAGCCCTAGGCTCTGTAGTTTAACCCACAGCGCCACCCGCGTCCCTGGGAGGGGAGTAGAGGCCTCTTAACAACTCTCAGCATCCTGAGAAAACTACAGCTCCCAGAATACTTTGGGGGGAACCAGAGAAATTTAAAGTGGTCCTGTGTGTCACGAATGGAACCTGAGGAGCAGACTGGCTGCCATTGCCATCCCTTAGGCAGGTTATAAACTTGGAGGCAGCCAGGTGGCTGCTGGCTGCTGGGATTTGCAGAGCAGTGCTCCACTCGCCCCCCAATGGACCAGCCTCCACTGGTTTTAATATTATGGCTCCAGACATCTTCCCTGACAAAACCAGAGGCTCGCCCCATCTCCTCTGACGGTCGCCGCTGCCTTTCTGGAAATTATTTCAGGGTCTTTCTCCCCGCACCCCGAGCTCTCTTTGTCCTTTCTGCTCTGGGGAGATGGAGAAATGCGTCCTATAGAATGGTCCTGCTTTCAGACGCGAAGGCTGCGAGATCTCTGGAGGTTTGGGGAGGAGAGAGGGAGGCGATGCTTTTGTCTCGGGTTTGATTTCTGAGCCCCATGGAGCACAAAGAAGAGGGCTGGCCGGCGCAGTTGCTGTGTGGTCGTCAGCATGAAGGCGATTTCCAAATCAATTTGGCTGCTGGGGGAGAGGGTGAACAAGAGGCAGACAAAAGGGGGAAGTAATCCACGTGGAAGGGGGGGGGGTTGCGCCATCCCATCGCCCCAGGCCCCCTTCCCGACACGTGCCGCCTTCCCCCGTCTGGGTGAGGCAGCGTGAAATTTCTCTCTCCCCCCCCCCCTTTTCCTCTCCCCTCACCCCATCCCAAATTATCTTCGGCAGCTGAGATGTCAGCCAACAGATCGGGGCGATGCGAGGAGGACGGCAGCCTGTCAAATCCCAGTTGCCCCAGTTGAGACCGGAACAGATGTGAGCGAAGTCCCCCGGCGCAAGACGACGACATTTGGCAGCTGAGGGGTATCTGGAAGCGTGACCCTCCTTGGCTGGGTCTGGGCTGGGGGACCCCGGGACACGTGCCCGGGTGCTGCGGCTTCAGGAATCAACATTGTGTGACATAGAATCATGCAGTTGGAAGGGACCCCAAAGGTCATTCAGACCAACCCCCAAAAATTAAGGAATCACAGCTAAATAATCCCCAATGGATGAGCAGCCCACCTCTGCTTAAAAACCTCCACGGAAGGAGAGACCGCCACGTCCCGAGGGAGACGGTTCCACTGTCTAACAGCTCTTACTGCCAGAAAGTTCTTCCTGATGTTTAATGGGAATCTCCTTTCTTGTAAACTGAAGCCATGGGTTCGAGTCCTACCCTCCAGAGCAGGAGAAAACAAGCTTGCTCCATCTTCTGTGTGACAGCCCTTCAGTTATTTGAAGATGGTCATCGTACAGCGTACCCTCCCACAATTCGCGGGTAATAATAATAATAATAATAATAATAATAATAATAATAATATTTTATTTGTATCCCGCCCTCCCCAGCCGAAGCTGGGCTCAGAGTGGCTAACAACAAGTAAAAATAGCACAGTATACATAAAATCACAATCAATTAGTTGAAATACATTCTAAATTCAATTCAGAGTCAAATTAATGGCAACCATTAGGTTAGAGTTCTAAGAGGATAACCAAAGGAGGAGGTCAGACTGTGCCTTGGCCAAAGGCCTGGTAAAACAGCTCCGTCTTGCAGGCCCTGCGGAAAGATGTCCCGCAGGGCTCTAGTCTCTTGTGACAGAGCACTCCACCAGATCGCAACCACAGATGAAAAAGCCCTGACTCTGGTCAAGGCCAACCTAACCTCCCTGTGGCCCAGGATCTCCAAGATGTTTTTGTTTGCAGACCATAAGGTCCTCCGTGGGACATACCAGGAGAGGCGGTCCCATAGGTACGAGGGTCCTAGGCCATATAGGGCTTTAAAGGTTAAAACCAGCACCTTAAACCTGATCCTGTACTCCACCGGGAGCCATGCAGCTGGTATAGCACCAGGTGAATGTGAATGTCAAGGTGTGCACCCTCAAATTCCATCATAGGAAGTAGCAGGTCATCGCATTGGAGTAAAAAAAAAGGTACATGTTTCAACAGCTTCCTGCCCAGTGAGGCCACTGGTTCATCCAAGGCCACATTCCCACCATGCTTTTAAAGAACAATGACACCATTTTAAACAGCCATGTTCTGGGAAAGGTAGTTTGCTAAGGATGCTGAGAGTTGCGGGAAGACCTCTTTTCTAATTTGCTGGCAGGCGCATGTTCCCTAAGCACGTGTCTTCTGGTTAGCGTAAATAATAATAATAATAATAATAATAATAATAATAATAATAATTTATTATTTATACCCTGCCCATCTGGCTGGGTTTCCCGAGCCACTCTGGGCGGCTTCCAACAAAGTATTAAAATACAGTACAGTGGTACCTTGGGTTAAGAACTTAATTCGTTCCGGAGGTCCGTTCTTAACCTGAAACTGTTCTTAACCTGAAGCACCACTTTAGCTAATGGGGCTTCCTGCTGCTGCCATGCCGCCACTGCACGATTTCTGTTCTCATCCTGAAGCAAAGTTCTTAACCCGAGGTACTATTTCTGGGTTAGCGGAGTCTGTAACCTGAAACATCTGTAACCTGAAGCATCTGTAACCCAAGGTACCACTGTAGTCGGTTAAACATTAAAAGCTTCCCTAAACAGGGCTGCCTTCAGATGTCTTCTAAAAGTCTGGTAGTTGTTTTTCTCTTTGACATCTGGTGAGAGGGCGTTCCACAGGGCGGGCGCCACCACCGAGAAGGCCCTCTGCCTGGTTCCCTGTAACTTGGCTTCTCGCAGCAAGGGAACCGCCAGAAGGCCCTCGGAGCTGGACCTCAGAAAGATGGAGGTGGAGATGATCCTTCAGGGTAAAGCAGAATAAAGCATGGCCGTCTTTAGCAGATGCAGCGCCAGGGTGCAAATATCCGCCCAGTGCCCCCAAATTACCACAGATAGTGGGGGTGGGGGGAAGCTGCGCACTGCCAGCCATGGGGGCGGGAGGCACAGCTTCCATCCTAAGCCTCTGCAGGGATCAGTCTCCTCCAGCGGAGGATTGGGAGGCAAGCTGCAACCCCCGTAAGCCATATATTTGATGGGCCACAGCAGGTGGTTGTTCAGGGAAAGGGGAGGCTGCCGGCAAAGCCATGCAGCTTTCCCACTTGCTGGGGTGCCACTGAGAGGCTGGCGCCCTGGTGCAATGCACCACTAAGCCCGATGGGAAAGACAGCTCTGGGGTGAAGGGTGCTTGCAAGAGACGAGGGGCTTCTTCTCACAGCCACCCACTTCTCACCTGCCCCAATGTTCACCTGCATCTGAATTAACTCTGCATCAGAACTGGGCCACATCTGCTTCTTATGAGGAAGGTCCCAGGTTTGTTGTTATTTAGTCGTTTAGTCGTGTTCGCCTCTTCGTGACCCCCTGGACCAGAGCACGCCAGGCCCTCCTGTCTTCCACTGCCTCCCGCAGTTTGGTCAAACTCATGCTGGTAGCTTCAAGAACACTGTCCAACCATCTCGTCCTCTGTCATCCCCTTCTCCTTGTGCCCTCCATCTTTCCCAACAATGGGTCTTTTCCAGGGAGTCTTCTCTTCTCATGAGGTGGCCAAAGTCTTGGAGCCTCAGCTTCACGATCTGTCCTTCCAGTGAGCACTCAGGGCTGATTTCCTTCAGAATGGAGAGGTTTGATCTTCTTGCAGTCCATGGGACTCTCAAGAGTCTTCTCCAGCACCAGAATTCAAAAGCATCCATTCTTCGGCGATCTGCCTTCTTTATGGCCCAGCTCTCACTTCCATACATCACTACTGGGAAAACCATGGCTTTAACTATATGGACCTTTGTCGGCAAGGTGATATGCCTTGCCGTGGCGAAGGGGCTTGAATAACTCAGAGAAGCTCTGAGCTATGCCATGCGGGGCCACCCAAGATGGACAGGTCATAGTGGAGAGTTTTGACCAAACGTGATCCACCTGGAGCAGGAACTGGCAAGCCACTCCAGTATCCCTGCCAAGAAAACTCCATGGACAAAGATCCCAGGTAGGAATGCTCATTTTGGTTCTGCCAGCCTTCTATGTTATCCTGACTCATCAGCCACAGGTTTCCGCAAGGCGCTTTCCAGAATGTAATCAAGCATCATGCACCCCTTCCCGAAGCATTTAGTTTATTATCTGAAAACAAAGGTCTGCCTAACACAGAAACACATGCAACATGCCTGCTACCAGAATGAGGGATTTGTGGCTCAGTGGACACTTCGACCTCTGAGAATCCTGTTTCCTCGAATGGTGACAAGAAGAGGCAGACTTAACTAGCCAGTTTTGCAAAGTCCCAAAGTGGTAAACAGAGCCTGCTGCCCTTGATCTTGAAGCCTCTTGAAAGCGCAAGCCTATGCCATCTCTACCCAGAAGCAAAGCCCATTGAATACAATGGGCCTTACTCCAAGGTAAGTAAGTATACAGATAGAAGATTGCAGCCTAAATATTTCACGCGAATTGCAAGGCAAGAAAAATGGTGATATGTTTCACTCTGTGCATTTCTCTAAGCTGTTCCAGAAGCTTTAGAATGCCAAATTTCAAGGATTATTTGAAAGAGAGTAATCCTTTGGGGAGATTACTTTTCTCTGTAGTTTTTAATCCAGGCATTTATTGGTTAGGTAGACAGACATTGTGGTGTAATAGCCCAGGATGCTGAGATATGCAAATCCCAGCTCTGTCTTGGCCTTGGTAATAGAGAGACCTTAAGGAAAATAGCAACCTCTCTCAGCAAAACCTCCCAGGATTTTTTTGTGAAGCTAAAATGCACATCTGTCCTTCTTAGTGGAAAGGTAGATGACATAAATTCGATAGGGTGATCCTTACACTTTTACAAATCTAAGCAGTTTAAGGACTTTGCGAGACCTTAGATAGGAGCTATCTAGGTGTCCAAGTGCAATCATTCTCTCAATGACTCTGCAAGCCAAATACAAAGGGCAATATTCAATTTATGGGTCCCATCAGCACTAGGATTTCTGATTGCACAATGGGTCTCTCCCATTCACCACCACCGTGCGTGCCTCATGGCCTTCCAAATCTGCTTGAGAAGGCTTGGGGAACCACTAGAACAGGAAGAAAAGGGCAGAACATTTTGTTGTGTAAGCAGAACATTCACACTCTGCTGCTTCAACCCAATGGTTGCACTGTTTGTAGAATTCTGCAGCTCTTTGCCTAATCCAGTGCTTCCCAAAGTGTGCTATAGCACCCTCTGGGGGGACTACCTTGTGGGGAGCTAAGAAGCGAGGGTGCAGCAAGTCAGTGCTGGAGGTGCGAATGTCTATCAGACTTTGAAAAGCTGGTATCCCCAGATCAAGTTAACCAACTCCCTTGAGTTAATTAAACTAAATAGCTTTGCTTTTGAATAAATCTGCAATTAATTGTTACTGTCCTGAATTTTATTGCACCAATATATTTCTGAGTGGGTTGTGCAAGCTCTCAGTAGCGCTTTTTATAAGGTAGGGTAGCGGGCACTGGGGATGAGTTGGTGGAACCATGATAATAAAATTATAATAACAACCAAGGGCGCAGTGGCTCCGTCTGTTTGTCCCCTGATTTCTAGTCACAAATCCAAGAGGTTTTTCTTTTATCCCGCCACTTCCTCCTGGAAAAGCCACAGCTTACAGCTGAATCGGAACAAATGTCAATCAGGTTTTCTGCATATTTATGCCTGCTCCGATTCAGAAGAGGGTTTTCCCTGGGAAATCAGCCAGAAAATAAAAGAACATGCTTAGAGAAACAGAAGTGTGAATAACCCTTCCATCTAACAGGCAGGCAACTTTCAAGACCTAATGGGAGGGAGATTTGCTTCTTACCTAAATGGGGAAAATGACCACTTAAGCAGACCCTGCAAGTGTTCATATTTTCCAGGGACAGGCCCGGATTTACAGAAGCCGTCCTAGTTTTTGATTTCATCCTGAAATGTCCAGCTTTTCCTTTGTTGTTGTTTAGTTGTTTAGTTGTGTCCGGCTCTTCGTGACCCCATAGACCAGAGCACGCCAGGCACTCCTGTCTTCCACTGCCTCCCGCAGTTTGGTCAAACTCATGCTGGTAGCTTCGAGAACACTGTCCCACCATCTCATCCTCTGTCGTCCCCTTCTCCTTGTGCCCTCCATCTTTCCCAACATCAGGGTCTTTTCCAGGGCGTCTTCTCTTCTCATGAGGTGGCCAAAGTCTTGGAGCCTCAGCTTCAGGATCTGTCCTTCCAGTGAGCACTCAGGGCTGATTTCTTTCAGAATGGAGAGGTTTGATCTTCTTGCAGTCCATGGGACTCTCAAGAGTCTCCTCCAGCACCATAATTCAAAAGCATCCATTCTTCGGTGATCAGCCTTCTTTATGGTCCAGCTCTCACTTCCATACATCACAACTGGGAAAACCATGGTTTTAACTATATGGACCTTTGTTGGCAAGGTGATGTCTCTGATTTTTAAGATGCTGTCTAGGTTTGCCATCGCCTTTCTCCCAAGGAGCAGGCGTCTTTTAATTTCGTGACTGCTGTCACCATCTGCAATGATCATGGAGCCCAAGAAAGTAAAATCTCTCACTGCCTCCATTTCTTCCCCTTCTATTTGCCAGGAGGTGATGGACCAGTGGCCATGATCTTCGTTTTTCCTTCGTATTTCCTTAGGATGTCCCTATTTTCATTGGAGAGATGTTGGAGGGTATGGAGTTATATGACCACCCCCCAGCCAATATGGGAAATAATTGTGTATGGTAGCTGTGCTACCATAATGACTAAGGCCTTAAATGACCATTTTAGGTTATATTTTAGTGATTAAGATTTGACATATATATTTTAACTGCTTCTATATCTGTATTGCCCCTGTCATACCCAATTGCAAATTCAAATGTATCCCTATCATGTTTTAGGACTTCCCTGATATTGTATGGGAGCTGGAACTGGTCAGTGACTGAAATTAATAAATTCTATTCTAATTGTGTACGTTGTCAGCATTAAGATAAATTCAACAGTGTAAATAAGCTTCGATGGATGCAATAAGGGAATACTGAAAGGTATATAGTTTTTGTAAAATATGCAGGGATTTATGATATGTAAAATGAACCATGGAAAGAGAAGAAGGGAATTCATTGATATTTTAAGGATGTAAAAATGAGTATTTTAAATTGTAAAACAGAAAATTTAATAAAAATTATATACCAAAAAAGAGAAGTAACTACACAACACTTAGGGGAGACATTTGAAGGCAGCCCTGATTAAGGAAGTTTCTTAATGTTTAATGTTTTATTATGTTTTCATATATGTTGGAAGCCACCCAGAGTGGCTGGGGCAACCCAGTCTTCTTCTTCTTCTTCTTCTTCTTCTTCTTCTTCTTCTTCTTCTTCTTCTTCTTCTACAGGGCATCCCTATTTTCATGTTGGAAGGTATGCATATAGATATGGCAAAAACGAACGGAGAATGGATATGCCTCTTTCAACTTCTCTCTTTCCCCTTGTTCTCCGTAGCAGTCCTGCAATTTTTCAGGGGTGATATGGATTCCGCCCCACCCCCTCCACCCAAAATCATAATAATTTGCAGCTAACAAACGGCTGGCGTCAAGAGACCTCACGCCATTCTTTGCTTCCCTGCCCGATTTGCATCCAATTTCCATACCAAAAGACCAGGTCAAGTTGAAAGTTGAAAGGCTTCTGTCTGCTGATCTCTTGGGGGGGATGGAGACGAGGGGCTTTTGCCGGCAGGGTTAGGAGGGGACAAAAGGCGGTGGTCCCCGGGGTGCTGGCCTGACCCTGCCCAGTTGAGTGCCTCATCTTAGCTTCTCAAAAGAGGGTCTTTGCAGCCCCGACTGTCAGCAGGCAGCTCAGCCATCTGGGGGGTGAAATGAAGAGGGTTTTTTTGGGTGGGGGGCTCAGGGAGGGACATTCGCTTCCCTAATGAGTGAAAACCAGCGCGGCAGTCGTCAGCCAGAGACAAAAGCGCCGTACCCCTGGGGGAAGCCCGGTCCCCACCTTCCAACCTGATGGTAAATCTCCATCTGTCATCGAGATGGGGTGCTGCGGTCAGCGGACGGCGCAGACCAGACCTTGACCTCTGACCCGGCAAGTGTGCCTCAGGTCTAATGATCAGGCCAGGCAGAGGCAGCCATTCTGGCTGGGATCTGCGGGGAGGAGAGAATTGTGTCCTTCAGGCTCCTTGGGTACCACTCGGGGGGCTTGGGGTGGGGGGTGAAAGGGAGAGGGAGCAGGGCTTCACTCTCCCAATTGTGTGGCACATGGCTACATCTGTCAGTTTCACTTTCTCTCCTTCATCCCCCCCTCCATCTTCAATTCAGTCATCACAATTCTTCATGACTATGATATTTTGGTGTTGTTGTTTTTTAAAAATAATAATAATACAGTCATACCTCGGGTTACGGGACGCGGGTGGCGCTGTGGGTTAAACCACAGAGTCTAGGACTTGCCAATCAGAAGGTCAGCAGTTCGAATCCCTGCCACGGGGTGAGCTCCTTACATTAAAAACCTGACAGTACCAAATTATCGAAGGTTATTCACCAAAGCCAGACTAAATGTCTTTCCTTCTGCAGTGTTGGATGGCAGGTTGAGAGGAGTTCCCTACCAGGACAGACTTTGCTCGTGTGCTCAAGACATCGATTCTACAAAACATATTTTGCTGCACTGTGCAAAATATGAGCAAGCCAGGGCTGAACTGATATTACCCTTGCTGGTACCTTTCCCGGGAAAATCAGAGGCTCACTATGTCAGGTTCCTATTGGAAGACCGGACAAACGCTAGAACATTAGCAGTGGCGAAGTTTTTATCGGTGGTTGCAAGAACCAATGATCCCTATTTTTAAGTCTGAACAAAATGCTTGTTTAACCTGGAGGTAGGCTTGTCTGAATTGTGCATTGCTTTGTAACGATTTGTTGGGTCTCTGGACCATAATAAAGATTGATTGATTGATAAATAAACTGGCAGTGATCTACCCACTGGATTGACCAGAGTTGTTGAGCTTTTTGGGGGGATGAAAGGTTGGCCAAAGTTTTTATACTTTTTTTAGGGGGAGAGACTAGAGTTGTTGAGCTTCTTTTAGGGAGGGAGATCACAGTTGTTGAGCTTTTGGGTCGATCGATGGAGATATTGCGATTTACCTGAATCTACCACGGACAGCCCGCGATCGACCGATAGATTGCAATCGACCGGTTGGACAGACCTGAGCTAGATGAATGGATGATGAATGACTTCTTCCACACTCATTTTTGCTTCTGTATGTTTCATGCTTCTCTATCGCCACTGATAGCAACATTAGTTGCTGCCGCCATTCCCAACCTGGTGCCCTCCAGTGGTTTTGGAATACAGCTCCCCAAGTCCCAGCCAGCTTGGATGCGGTCATTTGGGGCTTGTTTTAAGAGCTCATGTTTTTCACCTGAGCAGCCTGTTGTGGCAGATCATCCTAGAGATGTGAGCATACAGAACCCCCTCGAAATCTGTGTTCTTATGCACACTTACTTGAGAGCAAGCCCTACCCAGCCCGCTAGCTCTTACGCCCAAGTAAACACGCCTACACCTCTCAGCTGCACTTGACTTTTGCGAAAGGAGCTGAGAGGTTCTTCAACTTCCAGGGTGACTTAGTCAATAAACTCAGAGAAGTACCCATTCTGGGGGTTGTCACTTTGCACATGCTCAGAGGTACCCTCTCTTCTCCAGCAAGCCTGTAGGCTTAGCCAGAAACAGTGAGAAATCATTTAGTGGGGCTTTCAAAATGGAGTCACAGACCAGACACCAGGAAACGTCAGCTTGAGGAAGTGCTGCTTTGGTCAGTCATGTGCAAATCTTGCTCTAAGAGTTATGGGCACCTCATGTTTCTTTAAGGTTGCCTGACCAGCTGCAATGATGAGAGACTTTGCAGGAACATTCCCGGAGGGCCCAATAATGTCACAGGACCTGAGCTGGTTGTTTTTAATTTCTGGATATAAAACAAAGAAAAGGTCAAGCTGGCTGGAGCTCACTGGGGTGAGACGTGACTTAATGACTTCAAAGTCAGATGGAAAAGGCTTTTGGTCCTGCAATGGACAGAGCTCCCTTTGCAGCAAAAACAATCACCTTCCTCGCGGAGATTATCTCCATTTGCATGGAGCTTTTATCCAAGGCTGAATCCCACAGGAGGACTCTTGCTTTCTTGGGAGCAATTTCCATGGAAAATCCATTTGTCTAATTGAATTTCAGATGGCTCTGTTTATCCTATTATTTATTTATTGATGCATTCATTCATTCTATTTATACCCTGACTTCCTTTCTTCGAGGCCTTTTTCAGTTGCTCATTTCGACTCAAGGCTCTGAATGTTTTCACCCCTGCAGGTGTTCCGCTCACAGGTGCACTGCATCATGGGTTTTATAGTCTTAAAGCCGTGACAATACATTCATGTGCATGTGAGTTACCATGAAACACCTGAGCATACCAAACTATCTTGCAGTGAGTCACATTGTTCGGCAGTGACTCTCCAGAGTTTCAGACAGGTGACATTCACAGTCTTACCGAGAGATGCCAGTATGCCTGAAGGAGCATCTCCACCTCCATCATTCTGCCCGGACTCTGAGATCCAGCTCTGAGGGCCTTCTGGAGGTTCCCTCCCTGGGAGAAGTGAGGTTAAGGGGAACCAGGCAGAGGGCCTTCTCGGTAGTGGCACCCGCCATGTGGAACGCCCTCCCATCAGATGTCAAGGAAATAAACAACTATCTGACTTTTAGAAGACATCTGAAGGTCATCCCCTGTTTAGGGAAGTTTTTAATGTTTGATGTTTTATCATGTTTTTCATATTCTGTTGGGAGCCTCCCAGAGCAGCTGGGGAAACCCAGTCAGATGGGCAGGTTATAAGTAATATAAAGGTAAAGGGACCCCTGACCATTAAATGCAGTCGCGGATGACTCTGGCGTCGCGGGCTCATCTCGCTCTATAGGCTGAGGGAGCAGGCATTTGTCCACCGACAGCTTCCGGGTCATGTGGCCAGCATGACTAAGCCGCTTTTGGCAAACCAGAGCAGTGCACGGAAACGCCGTTTACCTTCCCGCCGGAGCGGTACCTATTTATCTACTTGCACTTTGACGTGCTTTCAAACTGCTAGGTTGGCAGGAGCAGGGACTGAGCAACGGGAGCTCACCCCGTCACGGGGATTCGAACCGACAACCTTCTGATCGGCAAGCCCACCCATGTCAAGTAATATCTTCTTCTTGTGATTTAGTGCTTCTGCGCATGCGCAAAGCGCGATTTAGTGCTTCTGCGCATGTGCGACCACTGAAACCTGGAAATAACCCATTCTGGTACTTTTGGGTTTTGGCGCGTCCGTAATCCGAAAAAATGCAACCTGAAGCATCTGTAACGCTAGGTATGACTGTAAAGTGCTGCCAGATTAGACAAAATTACAGGAAATGATTTGGTGTGGATACGATTAAAATGTTGCAATAGGCGAGATGTGGTGAGGATACCGGACACTCATTTTCAGGCTGTTCAGACCACAAGAGGCTCTCCTGCAGTAAATCTGAATGAGACATCAGAGGTCCTAGGAAGTCTGCCAGCGGTTTCGAAACACAGTCCTGCTATGATTCCAAAGCAAAACACACATTCCTGTTTATCCTTCCTCGATCCTATTTCCAGCTTACTTCAGAATCCATGCCAGGTTTAAATCTCTAGTGCTAAGGGGAGCACGAACACATCTGAGATTCCCAGGCTTGTTGACTTTGGGATTAGGAGCAACCTAAACATTAAGGATGTGGGTGGCGCTGTGGGTTAAACCACAGAGCCTAGGGCTTGCCGATCAGAAGGTCGACAGTTCGAATCCCCACGACGGGGTGAGCTCCCGTTGCTCAGTCCCAGCTCCTGCCAACCTAGCAGTTCGAAATCACACCAGTGCAAGTAGATAAATAGGTACCACTCCAGTGGGAAGATAAACAGCATTTCCGTGCACTGCTCTGGTTTACCAGAAGCGGCTTAGTCATGCTGGCCACATGACCCAGAAGCTGGATGCCGGCTCCCTCGGCCAATAAAACGAGATGAACACCACAACCCCAGAGTCGGCTACGACTGGACCTAATAGTCAGGGGTTTCTTTACCTTTAAACATTAAGAAGATATCCTGAGCGACTTGCTGAGGAATGTCAATAGACTTGACTCCTAAATTAAGAGCCTAGCCTTTCCTTTCCCCAGTGATGTGATATTTTCTGTTTCCTCTATTCTGGGAGTAAAGGGACCCACAGGTCAGGCCGTGGGGAGATGTATGTTCTCTTGTTTTCTCTCAGTGACAGCTTCCCTCTTCTTCTTTCCACGAGAGCGCACAACAAGCAGAATGGCAACTGGTGATGATTTTCCCAAGTGCAGAGATGTCAGCACGATGCAAAAAAAAGAACGCTCAGAAATGTCTCTGACCTAGAAAAGCTCATCATGGCACAGATGCCAAGCCTGGAAAGGAAAGAAAGAAATTGGCAGTGATCATTTAGGAATCATAGAATCTTAAGAGTTGGAAGGGGTGTGAGGGTCATCTAGCCCAACCCAATAAGAAATTATTATTTAAATTTTACTAACAATTTGACAAGGGCAAACCACGTCCCATGAAATTCAGCCTTAGAGAGAGAAAAAGAAGGATTCGAAACCTGCAGGACCAGAGATGCTTAGAAGACTGGAGTAAATAACCGAACTATTTGAGAAGTAATTGTAATGAATTGTATTTGCAATTTGAAATATTGCAAGAAAGACTATGAGGAGAATTATTAGTTAATTAAGAATAATAGAGAAATTAAGAAATGCAGAATAAGTGATAAAGAGCGAAAAATCATCAGAGGAGGTGACAGAAGTCAAAAATATTGTCTAAGATAAGAAATTATGTTATATGAATGTTGGAAATGATATGTTTAAAAAACTAATTTTTCTTTTATGATTTTTCTGATATTGTAAGTGAGCCGGAACTGGTCTGCGACCGTAATAATAAAATTCATTCATTCAACCTGAAGCCTTTCGACTGGGTATAACAGGTAGGCCCCCAATGACATAAAGGAGACCTTACAAGCGTCCCTATTTTCCTGACAGGGGCGTCTTACCCATAGAGGTTAGTGGCGCTGGGCGCCAGGGCGCCAAGTTCTGGAGGGCACCAGGGAAGAGGCGGAGGCTGGATGTGGCGCCCCCTAGAATCAGCTGGCCGCCCTCACCCGCCTCCACCATGCCATGCCGAAGCAGCGCCCTCCAGCCACTGCCTGCCTCCTCCAGCCCTGCCCGCAGCGCCGTCCTCCTTAAAAAAAGGTTCACAACTCTGGGAAGGGGGGGAGTGCTGGAGGGAGCTTTGCACCACAGCTTCGGATATGCTTAAGACGGCGGCCCTGTTTCCAGGGACAGTCCTGGATTTACAGAAGCTGTCCTGGTTTCTGATCCCGGAATTCGTAGGAGGAATAGATGTGTTGCGGGTGGGTGGGATGCGGAGCCCTCATTGCAACGGCCAGGAACTTAGATAATACAACAAGGCTTTCTCTTTCTCTCTCTATTTTTTTAAATATTGATCGCTTAAGAATTGATGCTTTTGAATTATGGTGCTGGAGGAGACTCTTGAGAGTCCCATGGACTGCAAGAAGATCAAACACATTCTTTCTTAAGGAAATCAGCCCTGAGTGCTCCCTGGAAGGACAGATCCTGAAGCTGAGGCTCCAATACTCTGGCCACCTCATGAGAAGAGAAGACTCCCTGGAAAAGACCCTGATGTTGGGAAAGATGGAGGGCACAAGGAGAAGGGGATGACAGACGACGAGATGGTTGGACAGTGTTCTCAAAGCTACCAATATGAGTTTGACCAAACTGCGGGAGGCAGTAGAAGACAGGAGTGCCTGGCGTGCTCTGGTCCAGGGGGTCACGAAGAGTCGGACACGACTAAACGACTAAACAACAACATTATCCTTTGGTTTTTTGTTTGTTGACGTTTTTTTTTTCTTTTTTTAACTATTAAAACCATAATAATAAAAAATGTCATCGAGGGCCAGAGAGCCCAAGTTCTCCTTGTGACAAGCACTGAAAGAGTTAACCTGTTGGCTCTTGTAATAGAAACTGGCTGGGCTGCAATGAGCACCCAGATAAGTTGAAATGTGTTGGAGGCATTAACAGGCATTAACACATAGATAAGATGAATTGGGGTGGGCTTGGGAGAGAGGGTGTGTGTGTGTGTGTGGAGAGGGGCTGCCATGCCTTGCCAAGGTGAAGCTGTTCCAGGTGGACCTCCAACAGGGCAATAAATGGCCCCACCCTTTCCCCCTTCTACCCCATTACAAAATAAATACATAAAGTCCACCTGGGAGTTTCTGCAGTTCCCTGCTGATAGTAATGCCAAGGTGCCTTGCTTTATGGCCACTGCTCTGAGAAGAAAAAGGAGCCGAGCTGTAATAATGGGGTGGGAAGACCTTCAAGAGGATGAATAGGATAAGGTGAGCAAACAGCCCTTCCCAAGTATCACCCAAAGGCCAGAGAACTGAGATTGACGCCCATCTTAGAGTCTCTGGTTCAAAGAGAGAACTTCGCTGCTCAGCTACTGGTGGATGCATAGGAGGTTAATGAAAAATATATGACTTATCAGTTATGGCCATCTTTTTGCAATCCCCAATTCTTCTTCCTCCTCTTCTTCTTCTTCTTCTTCTTCTTCTTCTTCTTCTTCTTCTTCTCCTCGGATACAGCCATCTCTTTGCAATCCCTAATTCTTCTTCCTCTTCTTCTTCTTCTTCTTCTTCTTCTTCTTCTTCTTCTTCTCTTCGGATACAGCCATCTCTTTGCAATCCCTAATTCTTCTTCTTCTTCTTCTTCTTCTTCTTCTTCTTCTTCTTCTTCCTTTTTCTTCTCCTCTCCTCCTTCTCCCTGTGTTGGCTCCGGGTTTTCCTGGCCCCGGAGCACCACTGGGCAGTCGGCCGGGTGGCTGGGTGGCCGGGTGCTCTCGCTCCTGGCTCTATTTGGGCTGTGTGGGGAGAGGATCATCAGCGGTTCCCCCAGTTGACGTGCCGGGCGTCCCCAGTTCCCCCTTAGCAGCGGCAGTCTCAGCAGCCCGGAGCCAGCCTGGTAGCGCAGTTGGCTCTGGCTGGCCTCAGGAGCTGCTCGCTGCCGTGGCGCCCGCCATTTTGCCTTGCCGGAAGTCCCCATATGATGTGTCTTGTGCCGTTGAACCAATCACACAACATTCATTCCCTACTAATAAATCTGCAACACTTAAAATATAAATCCGGGGACATTAAATGAAATCCAGGGACGGATTTTGTCCGGGGACAGATTTGTATATCCGGGGACTGTCCCCGGGAAACGCATACGTCTGGTAACCATAACTCAAGAACACTTCAGTCAAGTCATCACAGGTTTGTGGAATAGTGGCCTGTTACAAGTAGTTACCTTAAGCCTTTCTACTGTCACATGCTTGGAGCATTTGCAAGCTTCTGGTCCTTATTTTAAATCTCTCTCTCTCTCTCTCTCTCTCCCACCCATATAACCCTCTCTCATTCTCAAGGATTAATCTGAGTCATCATGACTCACGAGATCTAAATCCTAGGATTTTGACTCTCAATCTGTTTTCATAGAATCATAGAATTGTAGATTTGGAAGGGATCCCAAGGGCAATCTAGTCTAACCCACTGCAATGTCAATATTCTTCTTAAATTATTGTGCCCAGAACTGAACACAATAGTCCAGGTGTGGCCTGACCAAAACAGAATAGAGCGGGACTATCAATTTCCTTGACTTGGACACTAGACGCCTCTTGATGGAGCCTAGAATAGCATTTGTTGTTGTTGTTGTTGTTGTTTGCTGGTGCATCGCACTGTTGACTCATGTTAAGCTTGTCCACTAAGACCCCTAGATCCTTTTCAGATGTTCCACTGGCAAGCCAGTTCTCCCCCATCTTATATTTGTGCAGCTGGTTCTTTCTCCCTAAGTGTCAAACCTTACATTTGTCCCTACTAGAATTTGGGGGGGGGGGCACAGTTCTCCAACATGTTATGGTCCCTTTGACTCCTGATTCGGTCTTCTGCGGCATTAGCTACCCCTCTCAGTTTGGTGTCATCTGCATATTTGCTGAGCGTCCTCTCAATTCCTTTGTCCAAGTCATTTATACAGTGGTATCTCGGGTTACGGGGATGCAGGTGGCACTGTAGGTTAAACCACAGAGCCTAGGACTTGCCGATCAGAAGGTCGGCGGTTCGAATCCCCGCAACGGGGTGAGCTCCTGTTGCTCAGTCCCAGCTCCTGCCAACCTAGCAGTTCGGAAGCACCTCAAAGTGCAAGTAGATAAATAGGTACCACTCCGGCGGGAAGGTAAACAGAGTTTCCGTGCGCTGCTCTGGTTTGCCAGAAGCGGCTTAGTCCTGCTGGCCACATGACCCAGAAGCTCTACGCCGGCTCCCTCGGCCAGTAAAGCGAGATGAGCGCCGCAACCCCAGAGTCGGTCACGACTGGACCTAATGGTCAGGGGTCCCTTTACCTCAGGTTACAGATGCTTCAGGTTACAGACTCTGCTAACCCAAAAATAGTACCTCGGGTTAAGAACTTTGCTTCAGGATGAGAACAGAAATCGCACGGCAGCAGCGGGAGGACCCATTAAGCTAAAGTGGTGCTTCAGGTTAAGAACAGTTTCAGGTTAAGAATGGACCTCCGGAATGAATTAAGTTATTAACCCGAGGTACCCTGTGGCACCCCACTTATCACTTTTCCCCAGGATGACAAGGGCACTTTTGGGGTTCGGTCAGTCATCAAATCCACCTAACTGTTATTTCATCCCGCCCAAATTTTACCAGCTTCTCTCCAAGAATATCAAGGGGGCCTTTGTCAAAAACCTTACTGAAATCAAGATACAGTACATTCCAAGCATACCCCTGATCCACCAAGCTTGTAACTCTATCATTGCTGGGACTTGGTCCTTGGCACGTGTCCAGTCATAATAGAAAGGAAAATGCCTCTGATCATGTACAGAGAGCATTTTCCCCACCACAGCAATCCCCTCTCCCCCCCCTTCCAATTCCACATAAGTGCTCCTATTGTCTCCTATCTCTGCCTAGGACTGCCAACTGACCTGAAAATATTGGCTTCATTTGCTCCTGGGCCTACATATTATAATGCCAACTGATCAGGAAAAAACAAGCTGCCCTGCGTCTATGCCTCTAACAGCTACTTGCTCCTTAGAAATCAGCAGGTGAAACTTTTCCTGGCATGGAGATAGCATGTTCAGCGGCTAATTCGGCTGTTCAAGGTGCACAGGAACAAGGTCCAGTTTTTTTTAAAAAAGTTGGCAATCCTCTCTCAGCCCTGAGGAAAATCCGTCCTCTGACGCTTGTATTTCTATTAGGAAGAAAGTCTCCTTTGATAGCAATGGGGGATTCCCTGCTCAAAGCAAAGTGCAAGCTTTGACTGCAGTCTTAAACTCAATGACAGTCAAAGCATTTTTATCTCATTCTTCAAGAAAAAACAAAAGCAAAACTCCCCAGAGCAGCTTACACATCTCAGTGATAAAGGAAACTCTGGGGCTGGCCAGGGGGTGCTTCCCAGGCCCCTGTGGGGCAGTGTGAGGAGGCACCTCTCTTTGGGCAGGGGAGGGCAGCTCAGAGACTAGGGGCGGTGGCAGCTGCTGCCCAGAGGACCCCCAAGTCGAGGGGAGAAGAGAGAAGGCTGAGGGAATGCTCCACAAGGGAGGGTGTTAGAAAAGGGCTGCCAGATCTGCAGGCAAGGGGTGGCGTAACTGGGCTCCTGAGCCCCACAGGGGTGCCACAGAAAGGGTGTAGTTGGTCAAGGGAGCCGTGGACCCAAAAAGGTTGAAAACCTCTGCTGTATGGGATTGGTAGGGAAGAGATTTTCATAGAACTGCAGAGTTGGAAGTGAAATAAAAAATTAAGGTCTTAGATATATGTACAGTGGTACCTCGGGTTAAATACTTAATCCGTTCCAGAGGTCCATTCTTAACCTGAAACTTCTTAACCTGAAGCACCACTTTAGCTAATGGGGCCTCCTGCTGCTGCTGCGCCACCGGAGCACGATTTCTGTTCTCATCCTGAAGCAAAGTTCTTAACCCGAGGTATTATTTCTGGGTTAGCGGAGTCTGTAACCTGAAGCATATGTAACCTGAAGCATATGTAACCTGAAGTGTATGTAACCCAAGGTACCACTGTATATAAAAGATAAATGTTCATAACTGCATATATAAACCACATGTCTGAAACCCCACAGAAAAAGTCCCGAAACCATTTTGTCCCTCCCAAATTGACCTCAAATATTTCTCTGCAAGGTCGAAGGAAAATGGAAAAGCCTCCCCATTGTCTTTTCCTTCACAAATCCTGTCTTAATGGTATGTCTGTGTATGAATAGGGCGAGCCTGTGACCTGGCCCGGGAACTAAGTATTTATCATTATAAAAGACTGGCCAGGCTCTCAAGGTAATCCAATCAAGTGACCATTAACAGGTAATCTGCCAGACAGGAGATAAACAACACACTCAGATTTCTGTTGTAGACCACCCTTTCTGTGATGTAGGTATGATGTATCTGGGGGGTGGTCTTGGGTTACACCCCTTCTGTGATGTATGTATGATGTTTCTGGGGGTGGTCTTGGACTCAAGGGCGGGCAATTTAAAATGTCTATATAAGGGCGGACACACCTGGGTTCTGGGTCCTCCTCCTTTCCTGCGTGAGAGGGGAGCACCCTGTTGCAACAGTTCAATAAAGATCAGGCTTACGAGCTGCTTTGCTTCTCAATATTCTCTGGTTGGCCTCTGTTCTTTTCTCCGACCGATGGAGAACCTACAAAGGACTCTATAAAGGCTCTTGTGTCCCCCATAAGGGAATAAGGGCAGATTTTTGTTTATTACAGAAGGGACCTCTAGAGCCATCTAGTCTAACCCCCTGCACTGCAGGAATCACAGCTATCCATCTAACCGCTGCTTAAAAACCTCCAGTGAAGGAGAGAGTGCACCTTTTGGGGAAATCTGTTTCATTTTTGAACAGAACAGCTCTTGCCACCGGAATGTTCTTCCTGGTGTTTAGAATCATAGAGTTGGAAGAGACCACAAGGGCCATCGAGTCCAACCCCCTGCCAAGCAGGAAACATCATCAGAGCACTCCTGACATATGGTTGTCAAGCCTCTGCTTAAAGACCTCCAAAGAAGGAGACTCCACCACACTCCTTGGCAGCAAATTCCACTGTCGAACAGCTCTTACTGTCAGGAAGTTCTTCCTAATGTTTAGGTGGAATCTTCTTTCTTGTAGTTTGGATCCATTGCTCCGTGTCCGCTTCTCTGGAGCAGCAGAAAACAACCTTTCTCCCTCTTCTATGTGACATCCTTTTATTTATTTGAACATGGCTATCATATCACCCCTTAACCTCCTCTTTTTAGTCAGAATCTCCTTTCTCGTCTTTTGAATCCCTTGGTTTGGGTCCCACCCTCTGGAGCAGGATAAAACAAACTGGATCCATCTTCCCTCATGACAGCTCATCTGGACTGCAGCTGGGGAGTAAAGTGGAAATACCTTGGCCCAAATGTATAATGCAGATTGGAAGAAATTTAAGGAACATTTGAGAAAATACGTTAATATTTAAATCTTAGAATAGCTTTGGAAGTGGATATAGGCTGTAGGGTTAGATGTAGAAGACAGTGTGTTTTAAAATAGTATTATTTGTAAGTGACAAAATGTGGAGATTTTTATGGTTAAAGTAAGTGTGATTTTTTAACAAAATGGTTAGAAATTATGATATATGTAAACTGCTAAAGATGAGGTAAAATGAAAATCAGATGTGGGGACTTGGGGAAGCCCATCTAACAATGTTTAGAAAAAATAAGGACAAGAATTTGTTTGTGTTGTTTGTTTTTCTGTTTGTGTTGTTTATTTGTGTTATAAAATGAATAATATTTTTTTTAAAAAAACCCACAAATGTATAAAGCAGGTGGGACCTCCATACCTCCCCCCCCCCCGGTGCCTGCACTGATCCTGCTACCGGATTTTTCGCTCTTTAAGATGCACCAGACCACAAGACGCACCTAGTTTTTGGAGGAGGAAAACCAGAAAAAAAATATTCTGAATCTCAGAAGCCAGAACAGCAAGAGGGATCGCTGCGCAGCGAAAGCAGCAATCCCTCTTGCTGTTCTGGCTTCTGGGATAGCTGCGCAGCCTGCATTCTCTCCATAAGACGCACACACATTTCCCCTTACTTTTTAGGAGGGAAAAAGTGAGTCTTATAGAGCAAAAAATACGGTAATTCAGTCCACCCGGGTGATGCAATCTTCATTTTTAAAAAAATAAATAAAAACCAACCCTCGCATCTCGTTCAGGCCTGCCTTAGCTGCATTTGTCCCAGATCTCAGAGTGGCTCCAGTCCTGCTCTCAAGGATGTTGTCAGTGTGTGTGTGTTGCGTGTGTTTACTATTGTGTGCATCTGAAAGTTCCTGTGCAGGGTTTGGCCCCTCTCAATCATCCCAGGGTTATTCCCAGGCTGGGCGAGGCTGTTTGGGCAGCATCACTGCATGACTGACAGGCTCTCCAGAGCTCAAAAGAGGACAGCTCGGATCCAGGAGAAGCATGTCGGGGCAGATCCCTCAGGAAGTGAGTGGCAGACAGGCCGGAGCCCCGCTGCAGAGTGAGGACAGCTGCAACTTCTACCAGCCGGCTTCTTCCGGAGCAAGCTCACCCCAGCAGGTGGAAATCTGCAGCCAGGAGCAAAACCAGGTCAGGCTATTTTGGAGCAAACAGATCCAGGCATGCTTTTCTGCCTGGCTGAGTACAGCTTTCATATTTCGCTCTGGAGAGAGAGAAGACAACACTTCTTCACGCAGTGCATAGGGAACTCTATGCCACAGGAGGCTTTAAAAGATTAGGCAAATTTGTGGAGGAGAGGGCTTGTTGTTTAGTTGTGTCTGACTCTTCGTGACCCCCTGGACCAGAGCACCCCAGGCACTCCTGTCTTCCACTGCCTCCCGCAGTTTGGTCAAACTCATGTTTGTAGCTTCGAGAACACTGTCCAGCCATCTCGTTCTCTGTCGTCCCCTTCTCCTTGTGCCCTCCATCTTTCCCAACATCAGGGTCTTTTCCAGGGAGTCTTCTCTTCTCATGAGGTGGCCAAAGTATTGGAGCCTCAGCTTCAGGATCTGTCCTTCCAGTGAGCACTCAGGGCTGATTCCCTTCAGAATGGAGAGGTTTGATCTTTTTGCAGTCCATGGGACTCTCAAGAGTCTTCTCCAGCACCAGAATTCAAAAGCATCAATTCTTCGGCAATCAGCTTTCTTTATGGTCCAGCTCTCACTTCCATACATCACTACTATGAAAACCATAGCTTTAACTATATGGACTTTTGTTGGCAAGGTGATATGCCTTGCCGTGGCGAAGGGGCTTGAATAACTCGGAGAAGCTATGAGCTATGCTGTGCAGGGCCACCCAAGATGGACATGTCATAGTGGAGAGTTTTGACCAAATGTGATCCACCTGGAGCAGGAACCGGCAAGCCACTCCAGTATCCCTGCCAAGAAAACCCCATGGACAAAGACAACAGGCAACCGGAGTATACTGAGAAGCAAAGTGGCTAGTAAGCCTGATCTCTATTAAAGGAACTGTTGCAACAGGGTCCCCACACACCACACGCAGGAGGGAGAACCCTGGACAATGGTGCTCAAGCCCTGATACAGACTTTTGAAATTGCCCACCATGTAGCTCAAGACCACCCCCCCCCCCAAACATTATACATCACAGAAGGAGGCGGTCTACAGCAAAAATCCTGGCTGCCAGGGTATCTTATAATGGTCACTGATTGCATTACCTGGGCAGCCTGGCCATTTTTTCCTGATGGTTAATACTTTAGTTCCTGAATCCTGGGCAGAGGCTCACCCTATTCATGCACAAATTCGCCCTTAAGACAGGATTTGCAAGGAAAAAGACAATGGGATGGCTTTCCCCATTTGCCTCCCTTCCTGCAGAGGAATATTTGAGGTCCTTGGGAGAGTCCAAATGGCTTCAAGATTGCTCTCCCAGACCATTTTAGGCATATCATGGTTCATATATGTGTGCATTTATGAATATTTATTCTGTATTTGAAACCTTAAAATTATTATAACAAGGTTCTGGGTTCGAGCCCCACATGGAGCAAAAGTTTCCCTTATTGCAGGGGGTTGGACTAGATGACCCTCGTGGTCCCTTTCAACTCTATGAGTCCGTGAATTCTGTGAATTCTACTGCTCCTCCCATAGCTTCAGCAAGCTTGGCTCCAAAGCAGCAACCAGTCATGGCTCCTGGTCTCTTAGTGCATCCTCCAAGCCAAGATGGGTCTGTCCAGCAGCTCATGGATAATAATAATATTAATAATATTAATAATAATATATAAATAAATAAAAATAATGTATTTATACTCCATCCATCTGGCTGGGCTTCCCCAGCCACTCTGGGCGACTTCCAACACAATATTAAAATACAGTAACGCCTCAAACATTAAAAGCTTCCCCAAACAGGGCTGCCTTCAGAAGTCGTCTAAAAGTCTGGTAGTTGTTGTTCTCTTTGACATCTGGTGGGAGGGCGTTCCACAGGGCGGGTGCCACCACTGAGAAGGCCCTCTGCCTGGTTCCCTGTAACTTGGCTTCTCACAATGAGGGAACCGGCAGAAGGCCCTCGGAGCTGGACCTAAGTGTCCAGGTAGAGCGATGGGGGTGGAGATTCTCCTTCAGATATACTGGACTGATGCTATTTAGGGCTTTAAAAGCCAGCACCAACACTTTGAATTGTGCTTGGAAATGTGCCCTTTGTCCTCCCTCTTGTTCCCAGCACACCTGCAGTAAAAGGACACTTTTCCTGTCACCTCACACCTCTCTCCGTCACCTTGGCAACCCCTGTTTTGCACAGACCTGAGCCCCTTTGATCTGTAAATGCATGGCTATTGTTTTATAATAGCTTGCCAGGGCAGTTTGCATAACTCGGCCCAGGAATTCCTTGTCTGGCACAGTTCTGTAGCTTGAATTTCCCTTTCCTCTCCCCAATATTACATAGATTCTGACACTCATTAACTTCTTGGGTTTAGGGGTGTCTCCCCAACAACGCAGTAAAATTCAAACCAGTAGATATTAAGCAAAATCCAGTTCAAACTGCTCCGTTTAAGTCACGCAACGAAACTGATGAACTTCATCTAGTGACACAAGCTTCTCAAAGTTTGATAGTGTGCTGGTCCTGGGGGCTAACCGAGAGGCAAGGTCCGAGTCCAGTCCGAGGTTGATGGTGCGGTATGGAGGCTGTCCGTCAAGGCTGTAGCTGGGTCCAAGGCGGGGAGTCGGGTGGGGTCAGGAGCTCTGGCAGAAGAGCAGGACAGGGTGCAGGCAGGAACAGGCTAGCAACAACGTTGCTCCCACAACTTGGGACTGGGGCTGGCTGGCTTTTATCTGCCCCGAGGCATAGGGTGGCCCCGGTCCACAGGTGACTTGCATCTCCTGGCCTGGAGGCAAGCACTCCTCCTGCGGGAACTTAGTTCCCTCCACCTCTCTGCCCTGAGCCTCTGCAGCTCAGGAGAGGCTGGAGGGCTACTGGACCCAGAGGCAACCTCCTCTTCCCCTGACGGGGCTGAGAGTGGAGCACCTTCAAGCAATGGGTCCTCCATCACCTCAGGAGCCAGAGCAGACTCAGCTGGTGCCTGCACCTGAGGACCCAGCACAGGTGAGGACCCTTCAGGCTCAGGCCCCAGCCCCGGCTCAGCTGGTTCTGGAGGCGGGGACTCCTGTGCAGGCTGGGATTCCTCAGGTTGAGCCTCTGAGTCCGAATCCCAGGCCATCGCAGATAGCCATTTGCATGGCCAGAACCCTCCTGCCACCCCCTTGCCTCTTAGTGCCCCACCCCACAAAATATCTCCCCCCCCCATCCCTTTGGGGGTGGGGAACTTCCCACTTTGGGAATCACTGGTGTATACTAATTCACTCCTGGGCAAGGCCTGAAAAGATGTTGGAGAAGCAAGATTTTGCTCTGAATGCTTATATCCATGGATCAGCAAACTAAGGCCCGGGGGCCGGATCTGGCCCAATCGCCTTCTGAATCCAGCCTGCAGACAGTCCAGGAATCAGCGTGTTTTTACATGAGTAGAATGTGTCCTTTTAGTTAAAATGCATCTCTGGGTTATTTGTGGGGCATAGGAATTTGTTCAATTTTTTAATATATATTTTTGAAAATATAGACCCACAAGGTCTGAGGGACAGTGGACTGGCCCCCTGCTGAAAAAGTTTTCTGATCCCTGCTTTAACCAACCCACTTACAATGGGGACCAGGGCGGGTTACCCAAGAGGCGAGTCAAGGGGACTGCCTCAGGCGGCAGAATCCACCAGGGCAACAGTTTCCAATGCAAATCTTTCTTGTCCCCACTGTTCCAGATGTACCATATTTTTCGCTCCATAGGACACAGCTTTTCCCTCCTAAAAAGTAAGGGGAAATGTGTGTGCGTCTTATGGAGCGAATGCAGGGGGGAGGCAGGCAGGAAAAGCCCCCAAGAGCTGCACACAAGCTCCAAACGGCTCTTGCGGGCTTTTCCCCAGGAGCGAGAAGGGGCTGACACAGCCAGTCAGTCCCTTCTCCCTCCTCGTAGAAAAGCCCGCAGGAGCCGCACGCTCCTTAAAGGGTGCGCGGCTCCTGTGGGCTTTTGCGGGAGGTGGGGGAACTGCCATAGCCGCTCGCAGCCTCTCCCAGCGGGATGGATCGTGCTCGCGGTCTTGGCTTCTTTGCTCTTTGGGGCTGGGGGGGGGGATATGTTTTTTCTTGATTTCCCCCTCTAAAAACTAGGTGCACCTTATAGAATCATAGAATCATAGAGCTGGAAGAGACCACAAGGGCCATCGTGTCCAACCCCCTGCCAAGCAGGAAACACCATCAGAGCACTCCTGACATATGGTTGTCAAGCCTCTGCTTAAAGACCTCCAAAGAAGGAGACTCCACCACACTCCTTGGCAGCAAATTCCACTGTCGAACAGCTCTTACTGTCAGGAAGTTCTTCCTAATGTTTAGGTGGAATCTTCTTTCTTGTAGTTTGGATCCATTGCTCCGTGTCCGCTTCTCTGGAGCAGCAGAAAACAACCTTTCTCCCTCCTCTATGTGACATCCTTTTATATATTTTATGGTCCAGTGCGCCTTATCGAGCGAAAAATACGGTAGATCTTCCCTCACCTGTTCTTCCCTGGCCAGGAGTGGGAGTGGGACCCCATTTTGGAGTCCACCTCAGGTGCCAAAATGTATTGGGCCAGCCCTGCTGGGGGCTCTTATGCTTGTTCCAAGTTGCTTGTTTCGGGTTTGCAGCCTGCGGACAAATAAAAAATGATTGATGCACAACCGTTTCTTACAAGTCAAGACCGTTCTTGCACCAGGGTCCCTCCCTCTCGCTCGCTCTCTTCCCAGGTTTTGCAACACTTGCTTTGCTGATATTTAATACCAAAGATCTTTCAGAGGAGCCTAAATCTTCCAAAGAGTCCCACACCTGCAAATATCACCTTGCCATGATCTCGTTCGATCATCGGAAAGAAAGCCAGGCTGGCTTTATTACTATTAATAATAATAAATTTTATTTATACCTCGCCCTGCCCGGCCACACTTCCGTTTTGAGTGTTACGCTGAGGTCTGTCTGTTTTTGCTATTTATTTTGTGTTTTTGCGGCTCTTTGTTTTTGTGACTGTGTGGAACCCAGTTCAGCTACTGATTGATTGATTGTGTGACTGCAGTACATTGTTTATTGTTTTCATTTTATGGATCAATGGTCTCGTTAGGTAATAAAATTCATGTTAAATTGATGGTTTAGGGGTTGTTTTTGAAAGTCTGGAACGGATTAATCCATTTTGCATTACTTTCTATGGGAAAGCGCGCCTTGGTTTTGGAACAGACTTCTGGAACGGATTAAGTTTGAGAACCAGGATACCACTGTATCCAATACTGATCTAGATGGTCTGACTCAATATAAATAACTTTAATTTGTTGCCCGGAGATCGACAAGATGGCTGGGGGTGAGTTGATGTTGATAGCCGTAGCGGGTGGGTGGGGGTCAGTGGTGAGCCCTTTGGGGGGGCGGGAGCTGGCAGCTGACCAAGAATGAACACACCAAATTCCAGTGCAGATCTGGCACATTTTTAGTCCTTAGAGGAAGTGTCACTAGCCTTGAGTTAGGGGGCCTGATTTGACAACCCCCCCCCCCCCCCCGATTTTTTCCCTGCGCTTTTGTTCCACCAATTTTGCTAGCAGTGGCAGACAAGGGGGCACAAAACAACCACCTTTATTTATTTCATAGAATTTATATTCTGCTTTTTTTTTTAGAAAACCAAAGAAGAAACAAAGCAGTTTACAAAAAGAATAAAACATTGAAATTCTCAGTAGAAAAACCACTCATTTACAACATTCAAAAAATAATTAAAGTCAACGATTAGCTAAAAGCCTGGTTAATGTCAATATTCCACAGGTTTGGATAGGCTTGTGTGAAACCTTTGGTAGCTGCTGCCGGTCAGTGTAGGTGGTATGAGCTAGATGGAACAACGGTCTGGCTCAGCATAAGTCTTCCTACGTTCTAATAAACCGCCACTCCTCAAGAAAAGGGCGGCGGACGTGGCAACAGCTTGTAATTGTAATCACAGTGTCCGGATCCTTGACGTTCCTGTGTGTGGCAGCCTTGAGGACTAGGAACTTGCACAATCCATTGAAATTTAACAAAAGCAGGATGGTGCTCCAGGTAATGGATTCTACGCTTGCAGAGGAGTGCTGTGGAGGCGCAGAAAACATGTTGCGCCCTAGGAAAGCACCTTTCTGCAGTTGTCTGCCAACCTTTGCCTAGCTTATCGTTTTGTCAGCAAAGGAGATGATCTGAAGCGAGTATGACGAAGGAAGGATGACCAAGCTGTGTGTAAGAAGAGTGGGGCTGGCTATAAAGATAAGACCCACCCCTGCAAAACCCACAGAGCTCCCCCTCTCTTCCTTTTGCTTGCTGTTGCTCAATGATTATCATTCACCGAAGAACCTTTCCCAGCTTTGAAGTTTCAACACTCAAAACCGAAGCAGAGTTTCTGACGGGCACCAATGTTTGTTTGATTGGGAAAGATTTTGAGCAGGCGATCTGGGCCTTCCATGGCCAATTTGTAGTGGAAAGCAAAGAGCTGCAACACAGGAAAGGCAGAATTTGAGGCAAGAGCAGCACGCGCTGCCGTTAACCATTTGCAAGCCAAATCCACAATTTCCAGTGGCTACCAGCAACTACTTTTGAATTCTGGTGCTGGAGGAGACTCTTGAGAGTCCCATGGACTGCAAGAAGATCCAACCTCTCCATTCTGAAGGAAATCAGCCCTGAGTGCTCCCTGGAAGGACAGATCCTGAAGCTGAGGCTCCAAGACTTTGGCCACCTCATGAGAAGAGAAGACTCCCTGTAAAAGACCCTGATGCTGGGAAAGATGGAGGGCACAAGGAGGACGAGATGGTTGGACAGTGTTCTCGAAGCTACCAGCATGAGTTTGACCAAACTGCGGGAGGCAGTGGAAGACAGGAGTGCCTGGCGTGCTCTGGTCCATAGGGTCACGAAGAGTCAGACACAACTAAATGACTAAACAACAAGCAACTACCCTAACAACAACAACAACAATAATAATAAATTCTTTATGCCCTGCCCACCTGACTGCGTTTCCCCAGCCCCCACTCTGGGCAGCTCCCAACAGAATATTAAAAACACAATAAAACATCAAATATTAAAAACTTCCCTAAACAGGGCTGCCTTCAGATGTCTTCCAAAAGTCAGGTGTCTATTTCACTGACATCTGATGGGAAGACGTTCCATAAGGTGGGTGCCACTACCGAGAAGGCCCTGTGCCTGGTTCCCTGTAACCTCACTTCTTGCAGGAAGGGACCCACCTGAAGGTCCTCTGAGCTGGAGCTCAGTATCCAGGCTGAACAATGGGGGTGGAGACGCTCCTTTGGGTGGAGACGATGGGGGTGGAGACGCTCCTTTGGTGTTGACCTTTAAAGCCCATTTAGGGCTTTAAAGGTCAACACCAACACTTTGAATTGTGCTCAGAAACATACTAGGAGCCAATGGAGGTCTTTCAAGACCGGTGTTATGTGGTCTCAGCGGCAGCTCCCAGTCACCAGTCTAGGTGCCGTATTCTGGATTAGTTGCAGTTTCAGGGTCACCTTAAAAGGTAGCCCCAGGTAGATAGATAGATAGATAGATGATAGATAGATAGATAGATGATAGATAGATAGATAGATAGATAATTTATTACGGTCAGAGACCAGCTTATAAAACACACTTGGAGGTACAATCCCAGAAGGAAAACAAACATTTAAAACAATGTACAACAATAAGTTTAAAATTTATAAATGCGATAAGCATATAGACACTTAAAAGTTTAAGATAAGCTACCGCAGAGAGACGACTCAGAGTCACCCATGGAACCGAGTTTGGGGATTTTCTTAACGAACTAGTTTGGGTTGGGGGATGGTCTGCGCCTACAGATCTGTACACAGAATCTGGTGATCATCCGGGTCATCTTATGATCTTTGGCTAGCAGGAAAAGGTCAAATTTTTGCTTTTCCGGGAGGTCAGCGAGCCTCACCAGCAGGGTAGCCCCAGGTAGAGCGCATTGCAGTAGTCCAAGCGGGACATAACCAGAGCATGCAGCACTCTGGCCAGACAGTCAGATGAGCAGAACCCCTCCTGGGCTACATTTTAAAGTGCAAAACAGAGTGGCCCGATTCATTTCCCCCCTTCTTGCTGGGGCTGCTCCGAGTATTCCCATCTTAGGAGTTATACGGACGGGTTTTCCTCTCCCTCGGCCTAACTTCCCCCACCCATGACAGCAGAGACGCCCCCTCCAAGCATTTGGCACGATAACGGCTGCGTTGTATTTGATTCCCCGAACAAAGGACTTATTTGAAGGACTCTTTGTCGGACTGAGCACTGAGTTGTGGGCTTGGCAGTTGGTGCCAGGGCTGGAAGCCTGCCAGGGCAGCAAGAATGTGGAACAGTGTGTGTGTGTTTTGTGTGTGTGCCGCAGCTCTTCCACATAGACTGTTAAGCTTCTGCAAAAATGGAATGTCTTTTTTTCCCCTTCTTGCTGAAACCATCCCCCCTCCCTGTGACACACACACATGTTCCTGTTCCTAGCAAGGCCAGGTGGGGAACCCTCCTGAAAAGCACCATTCACTGCCGGCCAGAAGCTGAGGAAGGGCTGTGGCTCAGTGGCAGCACTCATGTTTTGCACGTAAAAACTCTCAGGTTCAATCCCTCACAGGATCTCCAGGTAGGACAGACTCCTTGCCAGAAACTCTAGAGTGCTGCTGCCAGCCTGTGTGGGTAATACTGCACAAGATGGACCAATGCATAGCTGTCAACCGTCCCTTATTTAGCGGGAAACTCCCTTATCCCAGCGCCGTGTCCCACTGCTGTCCCTTATTGATGATATCCCTTAAATTTCCCGGGTTTCATGCTCGCCCGGCTCGAGAGGGAAGCAGCGGCTCGGCGTCCTCTGCCACGAGAGAGAGAGTGCGCTGGCGCCGTCATCCTGGCACGAGGAGTTCCATCGGCCCTTCCCCGCCCGAGAGAGGGGGGGGGAGGGAGAGAGACTCTTGCCCATGCCGCCCGCGAGCCCAGAGGCGGCAGCAGTGGTAGCGGTTGAGGAGGCGGCCTTAGGGAGGAGGAAGAGGAGGGGATGGAGAGGGATGCAGAAGGGCGGCGCTTCAACGGCCGCTGCGGTGCTGCAACCGCCTCATGCCGGATTGACAGCATCTGTCAATTCTACCAATGTATGTAACTCTTTACAATAGCAACAGTGGCGTAACGTGGGTTGTCAGCACCCGGGGCAAGGCAAGTAATTTGCGCCCCCTAACCCGGGGCAAGGCAAGTAATTTGTGCCCCCTAACCCGGGGCAAGACAAGTAATTTGCGCCCCCCCCCCCCGCTGCACTGTCCCTCCCCCAGATAGTCCCGCGCTCTCTCTCTGCACCGCACTGCACCGCACGCCTGGCACCCTCCCCTCCACAGTGGGCGGCTACCTGGCGGCTCGGATCGGATTCGCACAGCCAGCACTGCAGTGAGAGAGAGTGAGTGAGCCAGGTAGGGGCAGAGAGCTGCGAGCGTGAGCGCGCCCCCCCCAGATGTTGCGCCCGGTGCGGCCGGCCCCCCCTGCACCCCCCACGCCACTGAATAGCAAAATCCCTTCTTTTGGCTGCTGATCCCTTATTTTCAAGGCTGCTGGTCCCTTATTTTCAAATCTGTAAGTTGACAGCTATGGACCAATGGTCTGGCTCAGACTTGTGGGTCAGAGCCTGTCTTGTAGGGGGAGCTGAACTAGATGACCTTTGGAGTCCCTTCCAGTGCTAGAATTCTATGATTCTATGAAGGCAGCTTGCAATGTTGTTGGTGTTGTTATTTATTAAATTTATATCCCGCCTTTCATCTGAAGATGATCTTCTTCTTCTTCTTCTCTGGCGATCCCTCGTAATAAATTATTATAATAATAATAATACAGTAGTGCCCCGCAAGACGAATGCCTCGCAAGACGGAAAACCCGCAAGACGAAAGGGTTTTCCATCTGCAGAGGCGCTTCACAAGACGAATTTCCCTATGGGCTTGCTTCGCAAGACGAAAATTGATGGAAAAAATTGAATTATTTTTTTTGCTCCAAAACCCCTTATTCTGAATCGCTAAGCTGCTAAAAGCATTTTAGCAGCAAAACCGCTAATCCCCCACCCCTAAAAAAGCCCTTTTTAGCCCTTAAAATGCCAATAGCGCTAATAGCGCTACTCCGTCAATGGGCTTGCTTCGCAAGACGAAAAGACCGCAAGACGAAAAGACTCCCGGAACGGATTCTTTTCGTCTTGTAAGGCACCACTGTAATTTATTTGTACCCCACCCATCTGGCTGGGTCTCCCCAGCCACTCTGGGCAGCTTCCAACAAAGATTAAAAATACATTAAAATGTCACACATTAAAAACTTCCCTGAACAGACAGCCTTCAGATGGCTTCTAAAAGTCAGAGAGTTGTTTATCTCTTTTGACATCTGATGGGAGGGCATTCCACAGGGTGGGTGCCACCACCGAGAAGGCCCTCTGCCTGGTTCCCTGTAGCTTTGCTTCTCGCAATGAGGGAACCGCCAGAAGGCCCTCGGCGCTGGACCTCAATGTACGGGCAGAACGATGGGGGCGGAGATGCTCCTTCGGGTATACTGGGCCGAACCCGTTTAGGGCTTTAAAGGTCAACACCAACACTTTGAATTGTGCTTGGAAACATCCTGGGAGCCAATGTAGGTCTATCAAGACCGTAGCTGACAGTGAGTCCGTAAGTGACTGTGGAGGCCTATTCTGGATCCACATATCCTGCCACAGTGGGGACATTGGTTTCCGGGCAGGACTTGATCCTGGTGAGGGTTTGCCAAGCGTGCCTTCCTCTTAGCATGTTTCTCACTTGCGTCCTGAGTTCAAGCATCTTTAAAGCCCATGACCCCTTTGGTAAAGGCTGATCTCCAACTGGAGCGCTCGCAGGCCAGTGTTTCCCAGTTGTCGGTGTTTATACTACATTTTTAAAAATTTGCCTTGAGAGAATCTTTGAACCTCCTTTGTTGACCACCGGCATTACGCTTTCCATTTTTAAGTTTGGAATAGAGTAGCTGCTTTGGAAGACGATCATCAGGCATCTGAACAACATGACCAGTCCAACGAAGTTGTTGTTGAAGAATCGTTGCTTCGACACTGCTTCTTCCGGTACTCTGGCAATAGTTCTCTTGTCTTCCCAAGTGATCACAGAGCAGTTGGCAACATAAAACCCTGATGTTATCATAATTGTAATATATTATTAGAATCAAGATTATGTCCCTGTAACAGCAACGAAATTGAAACCATCGGGCATGTCATCTTATACTGCCCATTATATCGAGACTCAAGAAAAGAGCTGATCGAGCCGATTCTGAGGAAAATACCTCGTAGCACAGACGACACCTATATCAGACACCTCTTAGCTGACAGAGACCCCGAAATCAACAGGCCTGTGGCGAAGTACTGTTACATTGCAACAAGAATAAGACGAGCAATGATGACAGCAACGGAGTTCAAATTGCAAACATCGAAGGAACGATAATAAACAGTAGTGACATTTGAATTGAATCCTTAAAACCTTAAGGGTCGAGACCTGGTCATAAACATAAGTTCCAATTCTTTTGATCTGGCCATATCTCCACTGTTGTATGTAGTGCCGTGGTACTTATACTGCCATATTTTATTTTATTTTATAAATTGCTTGCTGGTCATTGACCGTATTAAAGATATTTGATTTGATTATTAGAATCATAGAATTGTAGAGTTGGAAGGGATTCCCAAAGGTCATCTAGCCCAGCCCTCAGCCCATCAAGCCTTGTATTGTTTGCACTGACCTGCAGTGACTCTTTTGAGCCTCCTGCAGAAGACTTTCCTGGCCTTGCCAGTTCATGGTCTTTAGCCCTTGGAGCTTCTTTCCTAAAGGAGCAACACTGGCTTCTTCCGTGTTGTCCTTCTGCCGGCAGGTGAAGAATTTTTCCTGCAGGCTTTGGGGGCTCTTGCAAGGAAAGGACTTTCAAATGGGGCTTTTATTATCTGTAATTCAACAGGTTTGTTTCTTATCTCAATTCTGTAACTGTTTAATTATTTTCTAATGACGATCTTTTACTGCATATTATTCATCTCGTTTTTAATCTGCGCAATCCGCCTTGAGCCCCAGTCCAGGGAACAGGCAGGATATAAACAAAATAAGCAAAATAATAACCACTAGATATGCCACCTTGAACTCCTTGGAGGAAAGTCAAGCTATAAATGCAGCAAATAACTCAGATCAATATACTATAATAATTTTGAATTATGGTGCTGGAGGAGACTCTTGAGAGGCCCATGGACTGCAAGAAGATCAAAGCTCTCCATTCTGAAGGAAATCAGCCCTGAGTGCTCACTGGAAGGACAGATCCTGAAGCTCAGGCTCCAATACTATGGCCACCTCATGAGAAGAGAAGACTCCCTGGAAAAGACCCTGATGTTGGGAAAGGTTGAGGGCACAAGGAGAAGGGGACGACAGAGGACGAGATGGTTGGACAGTGTTCTCAAAGCTACCAGCATGAGTTTGACCAAACTGCGGGAGGCAGTGGAAAACAGGAGTGCCTGGCGTGCTCTGGTCCATGGGGTCACAAAGAGGCAGACACGACTAAACCTGTTACAAGTTGGTGTGATTTTTTTTATTTCATTTTTTTTACCCTCCTTAATTTTAATGTCTCTGTGGTTGGCTGGAAGTCGCTTTGGATTGCCCTGGGTAAGAGAAAGCGACTGACAAATTTAATAAATAAAATAGTACTTAATAAATAAATAAAATAATAATAATAATAATAATAATAATAATAATAATAATAATAATAATAATAATAATAATAATAATAATAATAGCACTCATCGGCTGAGCTGAGTAGGCGCCCCTTTCCTGGGCGCTGCAACCAGCTTGCCTTTTGCTCCGCTGCGCGCAAAGGCCACGCGCGCTTCCCATTTAGCCCGCCCGGCTTTCCGGACGTCTGTCTCTCCCCAGATCTCCGGGGATGGATGTCGGAGGGGCCATTCCTTGCTGCGCCCGGGATCTGCCTTCCTCCTCTCTCTTTCTAGGTCACGCTTCGCAATCCGCCCAGGGCAAAGAGGGAGCAGGAGGCGGAAGTGGGGAGAGGCGGGGGGTCGGGCCGTCTGTCTTTTAATGTTCAGCTTGTCTGAACGCATCAGCTGGAGAACGAGGCGGGCGCGCCCGGCCGATCAGCTGGCGGGGACCTCCCCCCACTCCCTTTCCCGGGAAACCTCCTCCAAAGTCCAGCCTCTTTGACCCCAGGGGGGCGCGCATCCCCGCAGGGCGCAGGGAGCTTTCCAGGGGAGCTGAGCCCAGGTGAGCTTGGCTACGCCAAGTGGGGCCGCCCCTTGCGCACTGTCTCGTGGGAACGGGGCGGCCAGTTGGTTCCCCCATGCGCGGGTTTCTTGCTGCTCCCAGGCGGGAGAGAGAGAGAGAGAGAGAGAGAAAGAGAGAGAGAGAGAGAACAGGAAGGGAAATTCCCCAGGTGAGTGTAAACAGGAAGTTGTGCAATGAGGTTACCTGAGCCCTTAGGTCAGCTGGCTAAGTTTAACGCGCGCCTGCACCGAAGCGAGCAGTTTATGACTGGGAAGCTGCTGGCTGGCTGGTCGGTCGGTTTTCTGGAATCCAAGAGCCTCACCTGGGACAGGTAAAATGCCAGCCTTTGGAGGACTCTCTTTCTCTCTCTCTGGTTGATCGTTTTTGAGAACGAGGTATAATCTGGGGAGGGGAAGGAGACCGGAAGGGCAGCTGTCCCAAGAGGCACGAAGCCAGATGGTTCTTTTGAGTAGCGCAAGGCTCCTGCTTCCTCAGTCCACGTCCCCCCACTCCAAATTACATCTCTCGCAGGGCTTCAGCTGCGGCGCGGCAGGCAGAAATTCAACAGATATAGCGCAGGCGCTTTCTTTAGTGGTGGAGTGCGCTCCGCCGGTAGGAGGTCGTTCCCAGGGTCGATATTCATCGCCTCCAGTGAACAGGCTGGGAAAGATCTCTCTGGCCAAGAGACCCTGGTCAGAAGGAGAGACCAAGCAAGGAACTGGCTACGTATCGTTTAGGACAGCTGTAGACTTTTAGCCTTGTTTTGTTCTGTTTTAATTGCTTTCATTTTCCAAAGCAAAGGCACGCAACTTGGTTTACTTAGGGACAACAGCCGGATATGTATGGTGGACTGGGGAAGCCTCAAAGGTGGGTATTGGAAGAAATTAGAGATATTTCCCAGGGTTATTTCCCACCAGGCGAGGTTGTGTGTTGTCGCACCAGAGTGTGTCCTTTTTGACCTGCAAAGGAGCCTCTCTCTGTCACCACCTCTGAGTCGATATAATTGGTGAAATAGCACCGTCTTCCAGTGGCGTAGCGTGGGTTGTCAGCACCCGGGGCAAGGCAAGTAATTTGCACCCCCTAACCCGTGGATTTGCGCCCCCTAACCCTAACCCCCAGATGTTGCGCCCAGTGCGGCCGGCCCCCCCTGCACCCCCCACTATACGCCACTGCCGTCTTCCCTTTGGTACTGGATCTAAAAATTCTGCTTTACTGATGATTGAAACCCTGAAGACATTATTACCAGTGCATGTTGTGTAGAGGCACACAATGATGTGGTATTTGAACGTGTGAGCTGAGTTTTATTTATTGTATATAAAAATATTCATATACCTCTGATTTTTTTATTTTTAAATCGCAGCGGTTTACTGCAATAAAACCTATAAAAAAGTTTAAAAACGGACTTTCCCCGGTATATAAGGAAATATATTCTGCCGTGGCGCAAATTTGCAGTGTTCATTAGCTAGGGGGGTGCTGGCCAATAGATCCCAAAATGGGGGCTTGTGTCCTTTCTTTGTCCAAAGAATATGAGAGGCTCTGCAGGTTTTGCTTATTAATTGAGCATTATGGATTCCAGGAGTGTGTTGTTTACTCTTTCACACCATAGATCTTGTAGGTTTCTAAAAGAGGAACCTCCTGAGGGAGGGAACCTTTGCTCGTTTTGGCCGTGTAACTTGGCTCACTGTTTAAAGTTACCTACGTTGCTTTATAAAGGTGGTTGTTGTTTCGACACAAGCCAGCAGTTCTGGCATGATGCACATCAGAGGTGCTTTTCTTGAGCCACACTGTAATTAGGATAAGCCGGGCAGATGTGGGACAGAGGAATAATTGCTGAGCAACACTGTTATTATCAAATCCATATAAGAGCATAAGACAAGACGGCTGGATCAGGGTAATGGCCTATCTAGTCCAGCATCCCAATGTCAATGGCTCCTGTGGCAAGGAGTTCCATAATTAAACCGGATGCTGTGTGATGGCACCAAAGCTGCAAGCGTAAACTTACAGGGTGTAGGCCCATTGAGAACAGTGGGGACCAGTGGCGTAGCGTGGGGGGTGCAGGGGGGGGCCGGCCGCACCGGGCGCAACATCTGGGGGGGGGCGCGCTCGCACTCGCAGCTCTCTGCCCCTACCTGGCTCACTCACTCTCTCTCACTGCAGTGCTGGCTGTGCGAATCCGATCCGAGCCGCCGGGTCGCCGCCCACTGTGGAGGGGAGGGTGCCAGGCGTGTGGTGCGGTGCGGAGAGAGAGCGAGGGACTATCTGGGGGAGGGACAGTGCAGCGGGGGGGGGGGGCAAATTACTTGCCTTGCCCCGGGTGCTGACAACCCACGCTACGCCACTGGTGGGGACAACTTCCGAGTAAGCATGCATGGAATTGCACTGCCGGCGGGTGGCTTGTGGAGGTGGAGCAGCAGCAGTGGGGAGTCTGCAAAGGGATTTTCTCAAAGACGGTAACATGCAAAACACCCTGCTGGGGTGGGCTTGATCTAGGAGAGAATCATACAGTGCATATATAATAGGAAGTACAATACGGTCAACCCACACAGAGCAGACATATGGTTGCCAGTTCGCCTGAGATGCAGTGGGCGGAGCCTGGGAATTTAGGGGTGGGGCCAACTGAGACCGGGGTGGAGCCTAATAGTGTCTCAGTGGCATAGGATGGCACCTGGTGGGTCAGGGCAGGGGCAACCCCCACGTGCATTTGATGCCGACCTTTAAAGCCGTAAACGGCCTTGGTCCAGTATACCTGAAGGAGCGTCTCCACCCCCATCGTTCTGCCCAGACACTGAGGTCCAGCTCCGAGGGCCTTCTGGTGGTTCCCTCGCTGTGAGAAGCAAAGCTACAGGGAACCAGGCAGAGGGCCTTCTTGGTAGTGGCACCCGCCCTGTGGAACACCCTCCCACCAGATGTCAAAGAGAACAACAACTACCAGACTTTTAGAAGACATCTGAAGGCAGCCCTGTTCAGGGAAGCTTTTAATGTTTAATAGCTTATTGTATTTTTATATTCTGTTGGAAGCCGTCCAGAGTGGCTGGGGAAACAAAGCCAGATGGGTGGGGTATAAATAATAAATTATTATTATTATTATTATTGCACACACACACAGGCTGGGAGCCTCAATGGCGCCTTTCTTCACCCAGGGCAAAACCCCCAGCTGGCCCTCCCCTGTAGCTATAGCACCGGATAAGGGGACAGTCTGTTTGTGCCTTGTGCTTCTGGGTGAAGCAGGATGTCTTGGAGTAAGTGGACAGAAATGCTTTTCTCCTTCTCTCGCAACACTAGAATTCCTGGACATGCAAGGAAGCTGAAAGTTGGGAGATTCAGGGTAGATAAAAGAAAGGACTTCTTCACGCAGTGTGTACTTAACCTGTGGAATTCCCTCCCACAGCAGGCAATGATAACCACCAGCCTAGTTGGCTGGATTGGACAGATTCATGGAGGAGAGGGCTATCAGTCATGGCTAGGCCCTGCCTGCATGATTGGAGGCAGAAACGTTTCTGGTTGCTGGTATTCCGTGGTCTTGCGTTCAAATCCCGCTTGCATGTTTCGTACAGGAATCTGGTTGGCAGCCCCTATGCGAACAGGACGCAGCTGGTCTGATCCTGCAGGCGCTTCTTATGTTCTGACGTCTGGGGCGCTGAGAAAATAGATAAAAAGAGCTGTGAAAATAAGCTGGTGAACTGTGCTACCACCCCTGATTCTGATTTATTCCTGCATTGCAGAGGGTTGGGCTAGATGACTCGTGGGTTCCCTTCCAACTCTACAATTCTGTGATCCTTTCCTTTGAGATCTTGTTCCTTCCCCTAAAACCCCTGAGAAGGAGTCGAAGCACGAGGCAGGGAGAATTAGAGCTAATGGGTTGCATCCAGCATTACTCATACTCAGAGTAGGCTCATTGAAATTAACAGGCATGACTCACTTAGGCCCATTGTAATTAGTGAATCTAACAAATACTGAGTTGCCTGCGTCCCGTCGTCTTTCTGTTATTTGCAGTAATTCCAGGCAGTTGGCTGACGAAATATGACCCGTTCCTCACGCATTATTTGACTGTGGTCAAACATTCTCAGATACTCCTTGAAGCCCAAACCTCCCTGATGTAATAGGTGACGACCTCTCTCTCTTTTTAGTTCCAACATTCTTCTATCTGATAGCAAAGTTGGGTGTGTGGAGGCCTCTTCCCTCCCTCCACCCTGAAACAGCCCCCAACCCGCCCCCCTGGAGCTTCCAAACTTTCTTGCTATTTTCGGGTGAGATTCCGTGGCACGCAGGGAAATTCAGGTTTGCGCAATTGTGGTTGGTTTGGAGCGCTTGCACAACAAACCTGATTCCCCCAGAGGATCAGGCTTTTTTTGCAGCAAGGAAAAATGATACACTGGAAAGTGCAGGATAGCGCTGGCTTTAAACAGCGTCATCTAACCTGCCTGCAAGCAAAGCAGGGTAAACGCTCAATGAATGCATTGTCAGGACTCCGGGGATCTACCGTATTTTTTGCTCTATAAGACTCACTTTTTCCCTCGTAAAAAGTAAGGGGAAATGTGTGTGCGTCTTATGGAGCGAATGCAGGCTGTGCAGCTATCCCAGAAGCCAGAACAGCAAGAGGGATTGCTGCTTTCACTGCGCAGAGATCCCTCTTGCTGTTCTGGCTTCTGAGATTCAGAATATTTTTTTTCTGGTTTTCCTCCTCCAAAAACTAGGTGCGCCTTGTGGTCTGGTGCGCCGTATAGAGCGAAAAATATGGTGCTTTAATCCCTACTCCCAAGTATTTAGGGAAGGATACAAGCAGGGAAGGGACACGGGTGGTGCTGTAGTCTAAACCACTGAGGCTAGGACTTGATGATCAGAAGGTCGGCGGTTCGAATTCCCGCGATGGGGTGAGCTCCCGTGGCTCGGTCCTTGCTCCTGCCAACCTAGCAGTTCGAAAGCACGTCAAAGTGCAAGTAGATAAATAGGTACCACTCCGGCGGGAAGGTAAACGGCGTTTCCGTGTGCTGCTCTGGTTCACCAGAAGCGGCTTAGTCATGCTGGCCACATGACCCGGAAGCTGTACGCAGACTCCCTCGGCCAATAAAGCGAGATGAGCTCCGCAACCCCAGAGTCGGCCACAACTGGACCTAATGGTAAGGGGTCCCTTTACCTTTACAAGCAAGGAAATGAAGGCAACAGCCTTCCCCTTCTGTTTGCCTGCAGCACCCTATTCCCAGTGGTAGACTGCTTCTGCACATGGAGTTTCCTTAATACATTAACAAGAGTTTTCGACAACTTAATAATAATTTTAAAATGCCTTTAAGCAGTCAGTATAAGAAGGCTTCATAGCTAATAGGTATTGGTAGACCTCTAAATTTGTTCCCCATGAATTTAATAACCGAAGCTATCGGTCCATTTGTTCGAGTCTTCTCCATCCAGAACATTGGTGCTTCTTCCCAGGACGTCCCAACTTCAAAAATTCAAACAAATGCAAGTCAAGATCAGAAAAAAGGTTTCAAACCTAGGAAATGGATGTTGAGGCAAACACTTAAAAAAAATATCAGTGTTACTGATTAACAGCCTTTGTTTGGAAGGCAGCAGTTTGCGATTTCCCGGCACCGAATTTGAATGATCCCTCTCTGTTTGCATGAAAAAGAACAGGAGTCAGGACTCTCTCGGACAGTCAGATAATGAGGCCCAGCACAGAGTAGTCAAACACAATGAAGGCCAATGGACCTCCATTCAGCAGTCAGATGTTGTGGTAGCTTGGGACTCTGTTTTCTGGGCAAATCGTCTTCCTTGGAGTATCTTCATGCCTGGCACCTAGGGTGGGCACCTTTGCCAAGCTGGTGCCCTCCAGATGGTTTGGACTACAACTCCCATGAGCCCAAACCAGGACTGGGTATTGTAGTCCAAAACATCTAGAGGGCACCAGGTTGGCAAAGGGGCCCATCCTGGGTGCAAGGACCGGTCTTTAGAACACACCGTTTGGCAGAATCCCCACTGTGCCAACGAGAACTAGGAATTTAATCCTTGATTCAGCACAGGGACCACATTTGCACAGACGTCTTATTTTGCAAACCCCGCGTCTATATTTAAACGGTGCGTGCTGTTTTTAATCATCTTATAATTTCAGGATTTATTTAGCACCTTGGCTCACCCTGTTTGAAGACACGGTGTTTGCAAAATCAGGAAAAGACGTGGGAGGCACGGAAACGCAAGCTGCACCCAAAGGCGCTGAGGGTGCGGAAAGTTTAGAGGTGTCTCTGGAATGGCTCATCAGAAACTTCTTCTCTGCCTCCTCCAATGATTAGATCTTCCCGCCCAGCTCCTGTCGCTCTGCTCTGAGCCTCTGCAAACACACTGCAAGAGACGCGCCTTGAAGGCAGGGGGGAGTTGGGGAGAAGATGGGAAGCCTCTACTGATGATCATGAGGGCCAGTCACAATAATAATAATAATAATAATAATAATAATAATAATAATAATATATTATAATACTTTATTATTTATACCCCGCCCATCTGGCTGAGTTTCCCCAGCCACTCTGGGCGGCTTCCAATTGAGTGTTAAAACAATACAGCATTAAATATTAAAAACTTCCCTAAACAGGGCTGCCTTCAGATGTCTTTTAAAGATAAGATAGCTGCTTATTTCCTTCACATCTGAAGGGAGGGCGTTCCACAGGGCGGGCACCACTACTGAGACGGCCCTCTGTCTGGGTCCCTGTAACCTCACTTCTCGCAATGAGGGAACTGCCAGAAGGCCCTTGGAGATGGACCTCAGAGTTTGGGCTGGATGATGGAGGTGGAGACGCTCCTTCAGGTATACAGGGCCGAGGCCGTCTAGGGCTTTAAAGATCAGCACCAACACTTTGAATTGTGCTCGGAAACGTACTGAGAGCCAGTATGTTATGTGGTCCCAGTGGCCTCTCCCAGTCACCAGTCTAACTGCCACATTCTGGATTAATTGCAGTTTCCAGGTCACCTTCAAAGGTAGCCCCAGGTAGAGCACATTGCAGTAGTCCAAGTGGGAGATAACTAAAGCATGCACCACTCTGGCAAGACAGTTTTTGGGCAGGTAGGGTCTCAGCCTGCGTATCAGATGGAGCTGATAAACTGCCCTGGACACAGAATTGACCTGCACCTCCATGGACAACTGTGAGTCCAAAATGACTCCCAGGCTGCGCACCTGGTCCTTCAGGGGCACAGTTACCCCATTCAAGACCAGGGAGTCCTCCACACCCACCCGCCCCCTGTCCCCCCAAATCAGTACTTCTGTCTTGTCAGGATTCAACCCCAATCTGTTAGCCACCATCCATCCTCCAACCGCCTCCAGGCACTCACACAGGACCTTCACCACCTTCACTGGTTCTGATTTAAGAGAGAGGTGGAGCTGGGTGTCATCTGCGTACTGATGAACACCCAACCCAAACCCCATGATGATGAGCAAGAAATGGATAGAAATATTCAGTTGGAAGGGGTTGTCTCGTCCAACCCCTGCAATGCAGGAATCTCAGCTAAAGCATCCATGACAGACAGCCATCCAATCTCTGCTTAAATATCTCCATGGAAGGAGAGCCCTTCACCTTCCAAGGGAGATTGTTCCTCCGTTGAGCAGCTCTTGCTGCCGCCTGAGGCAACTGCCTCGCTTTGTCTCACGAGTGGGCAGGCCACGCTTGTAGAACTTGGCAAGAAAAAAAGAAGAGAAAAGAGGGGGGAAAAGAATAAAAAATTACATAAAAAGAGAGCAAAAAAACCCCACAATACATCAAAACACACAAAAACACAAAAACAATTAAAAACACATTCAATATTTATCCTTATCTTTCATTAACTTATTTCCTCGACCTCCTCACACCTCCCATTTTGTATTCCAGTTATTAATTATTTCAGCAAATCCTTTTCTGTCTTTCACTACTTTCTATCATTTAGTTATCTTAATTTATTTTAACCTTATCTTACCATCAAAACCTTAAAATTTATTTATACTTAACTCCTTATAATATTTCTACTAAAGTCATGTAATTTCATTCCAACATTTCCTAACATTCATTAATTTTACAATATTTCTCTAAATGGATTTTTAAATTTTTTCCCCCAATCTTCTTCCACTGTCTCTTCTCCCTGGTCTCGGATTCTGTCAGTCCTTTCTATCAGTTCTATGTAGCCCATCAACCTGGTGATCTTCTATCCGAGGCAAAAACTATTTCCTTGGCTCCGCCTCTCATTTGCTCTGGCTCCACCCACTCTATGGACTCCCTGCCTTCCTCCCCACCAGTCCCAAAGCGCACCCGCCCCTTCTGTCTCCAGCTGAAATGAATATTCAGACCTCGCCACCGTATCTGCTCAGAATAGTTGCTATCTTTGCTTTTCTCTCTGTCCTCGGCTGTCATCCCAGCCCTCAGACTGGAAGCGCCTACTGCTTTTTCCGTCTCCTTTTTTAAAAAATCCTGCCTATCCCGCTCCAAAAAGTGCCATGTAGACGTACTAATAATGCATTCCATTAATGGGGGGGGGGGAATTCACCGCGCCTTTCTCCTTCCCCTGCACAACCCGGGAAGGTTTAGTACCTCAGCGACAAACACCCCACAACCAATTCTCTTTGTGTCCTCTGCCCAGAATAGCCTCCACCTCAAGGCCTCTCAACCAGTTTAACTTGTTATCAGGGGAGCCCAGGAAGAGCTCGTGCCACGGGTGGGAAGAACAAACGTGCTCAAGAAAGTGATAATTAACTTGCACAACTCCTGCTTGGGACCGAAGGGAGCCAGGCTATTTCACTAGTGTTTCTCAACAGAAATATTTCATTCATGAGGACTAGGTACTTGGGTTTTTTATGATGGAAGAGTATGGGGGATATCAATATTGTGGAGGGGAAGCATGATAATGCCACACATGTGGGGTCTCTTTGTGAATGAACCCCCCCTCCCCGATTCTTTTCTCCACACATTCAAGTCCAACCCACTGCGATTTAGGAAACACAGCTTTAAAATTCCTGACAGATGCCATCTGACTTCTGTGCTTTTATTTAAAAAAAATTGGCAAAAAAACCCAACAAACATCACATTTCCAAAATAGGAGCTGTAAAACACCCAACACTGGAATTTCCATACCCAATAAATGATTTGGTGATTAGCTCTTATGGTCAGAAGGCTTTTCGGTTCCCAGATTGAAACAGAGGTGATTAATTTCATCGGCATTTTTTAATCTGCATAACAAAAGTTTGTTTGGTTTGAAATTCCTCCTGTCTTGGTTTTTTGGGTGGAGACTAGGAGTTGCTGTTTTGCTTTTGAACTGTTTTGGTTTCAGAAAGGCAGAAAGGCAATAATGTGTGTCACTCGTAAGCCTCGCCATCCCCGCTTCTGCAGCAAGAGAGAGGACTCAGCAGCCTCAGGAAAACACCAGTATTTGAAGAAGAAATAAAGGAAGAAAGGAAAGATAGATAGATAGATAGATGATAGATAGATAGATGATAGATAGATAGATAGATAGATAGATAGATGATAGTCAGATAGATAGATAGATGATAGATAGATCCCGCTAAAAGGGATGTGTGTGCATTTTCAGGTGTGATACAATCACATGCTGACAAACTCAAGTTGCATAATTAAGAGTTGATTTTGTGCCTTTGCTCAACAAATCCATTTCTGCCGTTAAGAAAAGTGAAAAGGAAATACAAAGTTTGGGATAAGGCTTGCTTGATGCCCTGTCCTATAACCTCCCTGCAAACAAATAAGAACAGATGTTCCCCCCAAAAAACCTGTGTCTAACCTCCCCAAAACTTTGTGCAAACACATAAGCAAGTGGACTTAGCCAAATGGGGTCTGAATGCAGCTCATTGTTGGGAAGGCAGGGGTGGTGGAAAACCAGGAGGGTGGAAGTATGGAATGGAGCTTCCTGATGTGGCTGGCTGGAACCCTGATCAGGAGCACTTTGCAGAGGCGGTTTCAGGGTAGCTTGATTGGTTTGACCTCAAGGAGGGCCACACTGCTGGGGGCACCCCAACCATGCTGTGGAATGGAGTGCAAAAGGCGGGAGGTGCCACATTTTCGTGTCCCACAGAGTGCTGCTGGAATTGGAGAGCCCAAAGTCCACCGCTGCAAAACTTAACTACAGGTCCCACTTTCGTCATTTGTCCCATGACATTAATGATATCCTGTCCTTCTTTCCAAAGGAGCCTAGAGCAGCCTCCTAGGGTATAGGATGGGTTTAATTTCTGTTTTCATAATAGATGTTTTGCTGTTCACCTCGAGCCTCTGGGACAGGGTGGGACATGTGCTTGAGTAAATGAACAGGAAGCAGAAGCTGTGCTTTTCAAGCTTGGACTATTTCAATGCGCTCTGTGTGGGGCTCCCTTTGAAGGTGACCCGGAAACTGCAATTAATCCAGAATGCAGCGGCTAGGGAAGCCTTTAATGTTTAATAGGTTATTGTATTTTAGTGTTTTGTTGGAAGCCGCCCAGAGTGGCTGGGGAAACTCAGCCAGATGGGCAGGGTATAAATAAATTATTATTATTATTATTATTATTATTATTATTATTATTATTATTTCTTGTCCTGACTTCTCCAGTACTTTGCCGGTTGCTCAATCTTTTCCTGAACAGCCTGTGCTTGGCTCAGAGCTGCTGTGGTTTCCCTTTTCTCCCCACTTTTGGGACTTCCTCTTCCATATTTGGTTCGCCAGGTGCCGTGCCGGTTAGGCTCTTGAGTCATCCCAGGACATGCCTAAGCCCCAGAGGTGGCGTGGCTCCTTCTCAGGAACTCTGGCAAGCTGTCATTGGGATGTGACGAAGGATTTGCTGTTCTGTAGAACTCTTCCTTTGGCTCCTCATTTCATCCTAACACTGATCCTGCGAGGTAGAGTTGGCTGAGGAGTGGTGCATCTGCCTGACCTTCATTTCTAAGTGAACATTTGAACCTCGATCTCAGCATCCAAACCCACTTCCCTAGTAGAACACAGAGGGTGCTTTGAGGTGGGTGTTTATTATGCGATCAGGACTTCTCGAACCTTCATTGCTTTTAGCAATGTCTGTCCACGCAATATACAGTGGTGCCCCGCAAGATGAATGCCTCGCAAGACGGAAAACCCGCTAGACGAAAGGGTTTTCCGTTTTGGAGGTGCTTCGCAAAACGAATTTGCTTTGGGCTTGCTTCGCAAGACGAAAATGTCTTGCGAGTTCCTGCAATTTCCTCCCGCTCCCCACCCCCTTTTTCTAAGGCACTAAGCTGCTAATAGCCTTTTAGCAGCTAATCCGCTAATCCCTTAAGCCTTTAATAGCAGCTAATAGCCGCTAAACCGCTAATAGCGCTAATCCGCTAATCCGCTAATGGGGTTGCTTCGCAAGACGAAAAAACCGCTAGACGAAGTGACTCCCAGAATGGATTCTTTTCGTCTTGCGAGGCACCACTGTACCGTATTTTTTGCTCTACACGACTCACTTTTTCCCTCCTAAAAAGTAAGGGGAAATGTGTGTGCGTCTTATGGAGCGAATGCAGGCTGCGCAGCTATCCCAGAAGCCAGAACAACAAGAGGGATCACTGTGCAGCGAAAGCAGCGATCCCTCTTGTTGTTCTGGCTTCTGAGATTCAGAATATTTTTTTCCTTGTTTTCCTCCTACAAAAACTAGGTGCGTCTTATGGTCTGGTGCATCTTATAGAGCAAAAAATATGGTACTTGTCATCAAAATGCCAAGCCATATTTAACCCCCACCCCAATTTAATTCACTTTCACCCCATCAGGAACTGTCCAAAGAATCAGAACACACAGCCAGGAGCTTCATACAATAGGCAGCTTTATGTTTTGCAATACATAGGACCCACGTTCCTACGGGACCGCCTCTCCTGGTATGCCCCGTGCAGGACCTTAAGGTCCACAAATAACAACACTTTGGAGGTCCCAGGTCGCAAGGTGGTTAGATTGGTCTCAACTAGGGCCAGGGCCTTTTCAGTACTGGCCCCAACTTGGTGGAAAGCTCTGTCACAGGAGACCAGGGCCCTGTGGGACTTGACATCTTTCCGCAGGGCCTGCAAGACAGAGCTGTTCCACCTGGTCTTTGGTTTGGACTCAGTCTATGTTTCCCTCCCCTTATGGTTTTGATCTATGGGCTACTTTTAAAATGAAGCTGCATTTTAAATTGCATTTTAACTTGTATTTTAAATCCCCCCCCCCCAATTATGTTTTTACTGTGAGTTTATTGGTGTTAGCCATCCTGAGCCCAGCTCTGGCTGGGGAGGGTGGGGTATAAATAAATATTATTACAGTGGTGCCCCGCAAGATGAATGCCTCGCAAGACGGAAAACCTGCTAGACGAAAGGGTTTTCCGTTTTTCAATGCGCTTCGCAGGACGAATTTCTCTATGGGCTTGCTTCGCAAGACGAAAATGTCTTGTGAGTCTTGAGATTTTTTTCCGCTCCCTACACCCTTTTTCTAAGGCGCTAAGTTGCTAATAGCCTTTTAGCAGCTAATCTGCTAATCCCTTAAGCCTTTAATAGCCGCTAAACCGCTAATAGCGCTAATCCGCTAAACCGCTAATGGGCTTGCTTCGCAAGACGAAAAAACCGCTAGACGAAGAGACTCGCGGAACGGATTCTTTTCGTCTTGCAAGGCACCATTGTATTATTATTATTATTACTACATACAGGCCCATGGAAAAAGGTTCAAATTGAGAAACAAGAACACACAACTGCGTCTATCCCACATGTGGTTTTGGGGCTAGAGTTAACCTTCCTGGGAATAGCAGTTTTTTCTCCTCTGTTTCAAGTTGCTAGTCCTGGGTGTGGAAATAGAAAGACCATGCCTAGTGAGCTGTCAGAAACCACAGGCTGGCTAAGCCTGACTAAAACCTCCCCCCGCAGCCAGGTGTGACCAGTTTATAATGGATTATTATGAGAATGATTGAAACTGGAAAAGTCCCTTGTCTGGAAACCATGGAGACCTGCTGCCAGTCAGTGCAGACAGTATTGATCTAGGTGGGCCTGACTCAGCATAAGTCAGATACATCTGCTTTGCATGCAGAAGGTCTCGGGTTCAACCCGCAATGGCCACTCCAGATTAGGTCTGGTCTTGTCCCCTGCCTGAAACCCTAGAGAGCACCTGCCGGTCAGACAATACTGAGCTTGGTGGTCTGTTGGTCTGACTTAGTACAGTGGTACCCCGCAAGACGAATGCCTCGCAAGACGAAAAACTCGCTAGACGAAAGGGTTTTTCATTTTCTGAGGTGCTTCACAAGACGGATTTTCCTAAGGGCTTGCTTCGCTAGACGAAACAGCCGTGCCTCTCCTGTCATGGCGATGGTCACTGCACGCACGCACGCTCGCTTCCCCGCTCCTCTGGCTCCCTCCCACCTTCCTGCTGACGGCTCCTCCGGCTCCCTCCCACCTTCTAGCTGATGGCCGACCTTCCGGCTGCCTCGCGCCGCTGCCCACCGCCCTTGCACGCTCCTCTGAGAGAGCAGTTGCCGCCAGCAGCCAGCGTTGCAGCCGGAGTCGCGCTCCTGAGCCCCGCCGCCCTCCAGCAGCCGCGTTGCGCGGTGTCCACAAGGCGCGGGTGAGTCCAAGGTACTGGCTGCGGCAGCTGCCCTGCTTCTCCCCACCCTTCCCCGCCGTGGTGCTTCGTAAGACGAAAAAACTCGCGGAACGAATTAATTCGTCTCGCGAGGCACCACTGTATAAGGCAGCTTCCCAGAGGTCAGACTCATTCATCCCAGACCATATAACACCTGTCCTGTCTTGAAAGACCTACATTGGCTCCCAGTATGTTTCCAAGCACAATTCAAAGTGTTGGTGCTAACCTTGAAAGCCCTAAATAGCCTCAGTCCTGTATACCTGAAGGAGCGTCTCCACCACCATCGTTCTGCCCAGACACTGAGGTCCAGCATCGAGGGCCTTCTGGCTGCAAGAAGTGAGGTTACAGGGAACCAGGCAGAGGGCCTTCTCAGTACAGTGGTACCTCGGGTTACATACACTTCAGGTTACAGACTCCGCTAACCCAGGAATATTGCTTCAGGTTAAGAACTTTGCTTCAGGATGAGAACAGAAATTGTGCTCCGGCGGTGCGGCAGCAGCAGGAGGCCCCGTTAGCTAAAGTGGTGCTTCAGGTTAAGAACAGTTTCAGGTTAAGTACGGACCTCCGGAACGAATTAAGTACTTAACCCGAGGTACCACTGTAGTGGCATGGGACGCGGGTGGCGCTGTGGGTTAAAGCCTCAGCGCCTAGGGCTTGCCGATCGAAAGGTCGGCGGTTCGAATCCCCGCGGCGGGGTGCACTCCCGCTGTTCGGTCCCAGCGCCTGCCAACCTAGCAGTTCGAAAGCACCCCTGGGTGCAAGTAGATAAATAGGGACCGCTTACTAGCGGGAAGGTAAACGGCGTTTCCGTGTGCGGCTCTGGCTCGCCAGAGCAGCGATGTCACGCTGGCCACGTGACCCGGAAGTGTCTTCGGACAGCGCTGGCCCTTGGCCTCTTTGAGTGAGATGGGCGCACAACCCTAGAGTCTGTCAAGACTGGCCCGTACGGGCAGGGGTACCTTTACCACTGTAGTGGCACCCGCCCTCCCACCAGATGTCAAAGAGAAGAACAACTACCAGACATTTAGAAGACATCTGAAGGCAGCCCTGTTTAGGGAAGCTTTTAATGCTTGATGTATTACTGTATTTTAATATTTGGTTGGAAGCTGCCCAGTGGCTGGGGAAACCGGGTATAAAAAATAAATTATTATTATTATTATTATTAAACAGATGGTTGTGTGAATTGCTGGTGGCATGGCATGACCTTGCAAATGCCTCTGTTGTCAGTTTGATGGTTGAGTCCTGAGGAGCCTGGCCTGCCGACATGTTTCTTCCCAAACCCCGAGGTCAGGATAGTTTCAGCCTCCCACGTTGCAAACACCCTTCTGATGACACGTAGACATTCTTCTCCTGTTGCAATCTTAGACTATATCCCAGGCTGGCAGGAAAGGTACTGTACTTACTAAACTGCAGGGTTTGGGGTGTTGTAGTTTTTTTGCAATCCTGTAATTAATTGATGGATTCCGGGGAAATCCTTGCTTTTGGACTCAAAGAACACCTTTGCTCCACCACCCTTTCCAAGCAACTTGCAAGCAGCAGGTTGGGGTGGGACTATACAGCAGGGGTGTTGCCGATACTTAAAAGATTTGGGGCCATTGGGCAATAGGCACAGATTTGCATATAGTTTGCAAGTGTAAACTTCTAGGTGTAGTTGCAGATTTTCAGTCCAATCCCAGTTATATCTACTCAGAAGTAAGTCCTGTTGAATTCAGTGGGACTTGCTCCCAGGTGGTTGAGGTTAGGATCACATATCTTTAAATGAATCACAGAAAGCCTGCTAATTTCCCATCCAGATCTCCCCATGAAAATTCCTCAGTTAATTTGTGCCCCACTCCAGATTGCCCCAAATCCGTTCCCCTTCACAATATAAACCCCAGCGAATTTCCCTAGGAGATCCTCTTTGAAGTAAATTAAATTCTCCTTCAGTTCCTCCCCGTTCATTTCCCCCTAATCATCTGTAGATAAAATCAGCTAAAATTAATTTATCCCCCCCCCCTCCCCCAAAAATCCGTGTCTTACCCACTAACCACCCCATGGTTCATTTCCCCCTGAATTAGGTAAAGGGACCCCTGACCATTAGGTCCAGTTGCGGACGACTCTGGGGTTGCGGCGCTCATCTCGCTTTACTGGCCAAGGGAGCCGGCGTACAGCCAGCGTACAGCCAGCTGGACTAAGCCGCTTCTGGCGAACCATAGCAGCACACGGAAACGCCGTTTACCTTCCCACCAGAGTGGTACCTATTTATCTACTTGCACTTTTATGTGCTTTTGAACTGCTAGGTGGGCAGGAGCAGGGACCGAGCAACGGGAGCTCACCCCTTCATGGGGATTTGAACCGCCGACCTTCTGATCGGCAAGTCCTAGGCTCTGAATTAATTACTCCCCAAAACTCAGGTGACTTGGAAAAAGATTTGAGGCCCATGCTCCTTAGGGCCGCTCCTAGCGACACACCTGCAGGGTGGTTCTATTCCATTGTCCAGGTGCTGATTCATAAACAATGCAGAGAACAGCGCAAAGAATTGGTGTCGCCACCTCCAAGGTTATTACAATGACAAGCCAACCCATGCTACTCAGACCTGCACACCTGAGCCATGTAGTTATTATACTTCGTGCACTACTATTATTCGATCACGTGTTTATCTCCGCTTTCCTCCAAGGCACTCCGGGGTTGGCAGGCACTCAAGGCTGCTTTCCTCACAACAACCCTTTGAGGCGGGTTAGGCCGAGAGGAAGGGAATGATGGGCCCAAGATAAGTGATCTTTATGGCAATGGGGTGGGGGAAACAGTCTGAGGCTAACCTTTTTAGACCCGAGTAAGGCCCCTTGGTGGTAGAGCATCCAAGTTAACTCCCCAGGGGCATCTACAGCTGCTGCCAGTCAGTGAAGACAATACTGCCTGACTCAGTATAAAACACATGCTTATGTTTTCCGGTCTAACAGCACCAGTCTCGGATTACGTACAGTCATACCTCGGGTTGAATATGCTTCATGTTGAGCGCTTTCGAGTTGCGCTCCGCGGCAACCCGGAAGTAACGGAGCACGTTACTTCCGGGTTTTGCCGCTCCAGCATGCGCAGATGCTCAAAATGACGTCACATACATGCGCAGAAGCGGCGAAAAGTGACATGTGCATGCGCAGACGTGCCGCCGCTAGTTACGTTTGCTTCTGGATGCGAACGGGGCTCCTGAACAGATCCCGTTCACATCCCGAGGTACCACTGTATAAGCTAAACAAGCTACAGTCATACCTCATGTTACGTTTGCTTCAGGTTGCCTGTTTTCAGGTTGCGTCCCGCGGCGACCCAGAAGTAACAGAGCAGGCTACTTCCACGTTTCACCGCTCGCGTAGATGCGCAAAATGATGTCACATGCATGCGCAGAAGCGGTGAATCGTGACCCATGCAGACTAGCAGGTGCAGGTTGCATTCTGTTCAGGTTGCGAAAGGGCCTCCAGAACGGATCCCATTCGCAACCAGAGGTATCACTGTATAGCTTAGGGCCCCACTCTCTTGGGGGCCCCCCAAAAAATTAAAAGGGAAAAAATGGATGTACGTTTCCAAAATATAAGATAAAAAACAAATAAAATAAAACCTACACACAGCAACAGTGTTGTATGTTGTGTAGGCTCCTATTCGTTATGTGTAAATGGCTTTAGATACCTGTTAGGTCCATAAATTACCATGTAGCATATATTCAACACAAAAAACAGTGACAATTTGTTGCTGACAAAGGACAGCTGGACATATAAAGGGCCCCATTATCTTCAGTAGCTGAGGGCCTCATCCAACCTAAATCCGGCCCTGAACAGCACCATCCTAACAATGTCTATCCAGAAATAACTCCTCTTGCATTCGGTAGCAGTTGCTCCCAGCCAGACAGGATTAGGATTGCACCCCCAAATCTTCTTCAGCTGAGACGCTCTGGCTCGCAGAAGCAGCTGCTACAAACTTCAGTTCATTTCTTCCCTCTTCTTCCTCTCTTCACCTTTTCATTTTGCTTACAAGCTGTTCTCCACTGCTCTTTTCCACAGGGGATTTGGCAAATTAGTAGCTATCCATGGCTATTAGTTATAATATAGCCCCATGTGCAGGAACAATATCCGCCTGAGCTGGGCCATCCGGCTGCACCATTAGGCAGAGTGAGGCAACTGCCTTCGGCGGCAGATTTGTTTATTTCATTTCATGTTTGGAAATGTTGCAATAAAGCCTCCGGGCAGTTTGCAAAAACACACCCATTAAATTTATCAATGAAAGGCAGTTGAAAACAGGTGCAATAAAAACATCCAAAATATAATTAAAAGCAAGCATAAGTTAAAAAGAGACTCAAAGGCATGCCAGCTTTTATATGTCCAGATAGGCCCGCCTAAACAAAAGTGTTTTAAGCAGCTATTGAAAATAGTAAAGGGAGGGCACCGGCCTGGTGTCAATAGGCAGCGAGTTCCAAAGTGGAGACGCTGCCCACTAAAAGACTGATTTCTTGCTAGTGCTTTGATTGGCAGAATTGGCACAACTATAGGTGCCACATAATGCCCATTCCACATTTGTAAGGACTCCACCATTCGGTGTGGCAGTGCCCACACTTTGTGTGTGTGTGTAATTTTTATTAAATTTCCTGTTTTACAATTTAGAATATTCATTTGTTGTTGCTACTTAGTCGTGCGATATCCTGGACCAGGCATAGGCAACCTCGGTCCGCCAGATGTTTCAGGACTACAATTCCCATCATCCCTGACCACTAGTCCTGTTAGCTAGGGATCATGGGAGTTGTAGTCCCAAAACATCTGGCGGGCTGAGGTTGCCTATGCCTGGCCTGGACAGTCCTCACCACACCCCCTTGTGGAAATGTTTGTAGTTGTTGTTGTTTAGTCGTTTAGTCGTGTCCGCCTCTTTGTGACCCCCTGGACCAGAGCACGCCAGGCACTCCTGTCTTCCACTGCCTCCCGCAGTTTGGTCAAACTCATGCTGGTAGCTTCGAGAACACTATCCAACCATCTCGTCCTCTGTCATCCCCTTCTCCTTGTGCCCTCCATCTTTCCCAACATCAGGGTCTTTTCCAGGGAGTCTTCTCTTCTCATGAGATGGCCAAAGTATTGGAGCTTCAGGATCTGTCCTTCCAGTGAGCACTCAGGGCTGATTTCCTTCAGAATGGAGAGGTTTGATCTTCTTGCAGTCCATGGGACTCTCAAGAGTCTCCTCCAGCACCATAATTCAAAAGCATCAATTCTTCGGCAATCAGCCTTCTTTATAATTTAGGCAACCTTAAAATATCAGTGTCTTCTCTTTCCATGGTTCATTTTGCATAGCATAAATCCTTGCATATTTTCTATAAACTATTCCATTATTTCCAGCAAAACTTATTCACACTGCTGATGTTTTCACGTATTCACGCTGATGTATTCACGCTGCCAATGTTTTCAAGTTCCGCCCCATATATTCAGTAAACATTTTCCAATCTTCTTTAAACAAATGTTTTCTTATTCTTATTCTGCAAGCTGCACATGTTCCATCAGTTTAAGTTGCCATTCTTCTTTGGTTGGGACCTCGTTCGTTTTCTATTTTTGGGCTAACGAAACACGGGCCGCCATAGTAGCATACATAAATAACCTTTTTTGACACCTGGGAATTTCAGTCTGAATTACCCCCAGCAAAAAGCTTTTTTTGGAAAGGTGCTTTAAAACATTTTTTTCCAATTCATTATAAATTATTTCCCAATACTCCTTTTACCCTTTTACAGGTCCAACACATATGAATGGGTGTACCCTCAACCTCATTGCATCTCCAGCACTTATTTGATTCAGTCTTATTCATCTTAGTAAGCCTACTCTGAGTAAATCATCCAAGTATCTCTCGTTCACGTGGCAGCACCTACAAAATCCCTGCCTATTGAGAAGCAAGCGACCGCCTTCACTGTACGGTTGTAGCTCATACTAGCAGCTCATACCCTCCAACATTTCTCCAATGAAAATAGGTACATCCTATTCCATCATCACCAACCACAACAACATCTTATTATTTATACCCCACCCATCTGAGTGGGTTGCCCCAGCCACTCTGGGTGGCTTCCAACATATATAAAAAACCATAATGAAACATTAGACATTTAAAAACTTCTCTATACAGGGCTGCCTTTAGATGGCTCAGGGATCAGATAACTCCATGCCCTCCAATATTTCTCTGATGAAAATAGGGATGCCCTTAGGAAAAGCAGGACATTCTGGAATCAAATCAGAAACTGGGGTGGCTTCTGTAAATCTGGGACTGTCCCTGGAAAACAGGGACACTTGGAGGGAATAATAATAATAATAATAATAATAATAATAATAATAATTTATACCCCGCCCATCTGGCTGGGCTTCCCTAGCCACTCTGGGCGGCTTCCAACAAAATATTAAAATACAGTAAACATTAAAAGCTTCCCAAAACAGGGCTGCCTTCAGATGTCTTCTAAATGTCTGGTAGTTGTTCTTCTCTTTGACATCTGCTGGGAGGGCGTTCCACAGGGCGGGTGCCACCACCGAGAAGGCCCTCTGCCTGGTTCCCTGTAACTTGGCTTCTCGCAGTGAGAGAACCGCCAGAAGGCCCTCGGAGCTGGACCTCAGTGTCTGGGCAGAACGATGGGGGTGGAGACGCTCCTTCAGATTGCTGAAAACGTCCCGCCAAAGGATCGATAACCCAAGGCCACACATTCCCTAATCTCTTCATGTTCATGGATTCCTGCTGCAGGCTGTGCCCTGTTCAAAGTCCTTGACTATCCCTGTTTGTTGAATAGACAGGTGAGCCTCAAAAGTGGGTAGTGGGATATGTGTAGGCCTTGAATCCCTTCTCTTTTCTTTGGATTCTTATTGCAGGGATGACTTTCTGGTTCCCTTCCAACTCTGCAATTCTATGATCCTTCCTTCTATGGAAAGCTGAAAATTCACAGTGTGCCATTACCCCCACTCCATCGCGACAGACGCTGTCAGAATTTCCCAAAGTGTTACTCACTGATAGAGTTGCACAGATCCTTTCCTGGACATCTGCTAAGATGCAGCTTCTGGTGGAGTGGGGGAAGAAAGCCCATTGTTGATTTATTCTCTGAAGAGGCTTGCTAAATCAGACTTAAATCAGGCTTAACAGCAGCTCAACATCCTGGCTCTCCCAGTGACTACCTACCGTATTTTTTGCTCTATAAGACTCACTTTTTCCCTCCTAAAAAGTAAGGGGAAATGTGTGTGCGTCTTATGGAGTGAATGCAGGCTGCGCAGCTATAGCAGAAGCCAGACCACCGGAACGGGTTACTTCCGGGTTTCAGGGGTCACGCATGCACAGAAGCGCTGAATAGCAACCCGCGCATGCACAGACGTGCAGACGCGGGTTGCGGACGCTGCGCGTTGCGAACGTGTATCCCGCATGGATCACATTCACTACCAGAGCGTCCACTGTAATAATAATAACATTTGTACCCTGCCCATCTGGCTGGGTTTCCCCAGACGCTCTGAGCGGCTTCCAACAGAACACTGAAAGCACAATAAAACTTCAAACATTAAAAACTTCCCTAAAGAGGGCTGCCTTCAGATGTCTTCTAAAAGTCTGATAGTTATTTATCTCCTTGATATCTGATGGAAGGGCGTTCCACAGGGCGGGTGCCACCACCGAGAAGGCCCTCTGCCTGGTTCCCTGTAACTTTGCTTCTCGCAGGGAGGGAATGGCCAGAAGGCCCTCGACGCTGGAGCTCAGTGTCTGGGCAGAACGATGGGGGTGGCGACATTCCTTCAGGTATACTGGGCCGAGGCCATTTAGGGCTTGAAAGGTTGGGTAGCCATCTGTCATGGATGTTTTAGCTGAGATTCTTACATTGCTGGGGGTTGGTCTGGATGATCCTTGGGGTCCCTTCTATGATTCTATGGTTCTCTGATGAACCTGATCCGGTGATACTAGCTTCTCAAAGTCTGAAATCATTTACACCTCCAGCACCCCATTGACCTCTTTGTACCCCTTATGTAACCCTGCCACTCACAAGCGCCATCCACTTTGGAAATAGCCGGGTTTCAGACCAGGCGCGAGTTCAAATCCTCCTTAAGATATGAAGCTCACTGGGTGGTCTTTGGCCAGTCACTCTCTCCTTCGACTGGCCTACTTTACAGGGCTGTTGTGAGGATAAAAGCGGGAGAGAAGCATGCATTGAGCACGTTGGGGAAAGGGCAGGGTAGAAACACAAGGGAATGAAAACATCACAATGGAATGGAACCTCCTGGCTCATAGGCAGTCTATCTGGATATCAATAGCTAGGGAGCAAATAACAGGGGGAAGTTGTTCCCTCCCTGCGCTCCTTGTGCTCTCCTTGGTAGCATCTGCTCGTGGCCACTGTGGGAAACCAAACGTTGGGTCGCACGGATTCTTGGACTGATCTGAAAGTGTAGTTCTTATAGGTTTGATTGTTCCTGTAAGGGTTGTTGTTGTTGTTGTTTAGTCATTTAGTCGTGTCCAACTCTTCGTGACCCCCTGGACCAGAGCACGCCAGGCACTCCTGTCTTCTACTGCCTCCCACAGTTTGGTCAGGCTCATGTTTGTAGCTTCGAGAACACTATCCAACCATCTTGCCCTCTGTCGTCCCCTTCTCCTTGTGCCCTCCATCTTTCCCAACATCAGGGAGTCTTCTCTTCTCATGAGGTGACCAAAGTCTTGGAGCCTCAGCTTCAGGATCTGTCCTTCCAGTGAGCACTCAGGGCTGATTTCCTTCAGAATGGATACGTTTGATCTTCTTGCAGTCCATGGGACTCTCAAGAGTCTCCTCCAGCACCATAATTCAAAAGCATCAATTCTTCGGCGATCAGCCTTCTTTATGGTCCAGCTCTCACTTCCATACATCACTACTGGGAAAACCATAGCTTTAACTATATGGACCTTTGTTGGCAAGGTCCTGTTTTTCCCTGGGAAGGCAGCCCAGCGACCATAGGACGTATTGCATCTCATTGTCACACAATACAACAACTAATCCTTGGGTGCATGGCGTTTTTTTTAAAAAAAATACTGTTGGGGGAAAGTGGAAGCGGTGCGACCATGAGAACTAGCACCATTCTCTTAAAAATAAAAAGCCAAATTCTTTGGGGTTACATAGGGGGTATCTGCATTGTGTTCTACAACCTCTTTTGCAGCGATGGCCGGATATCTTTTGGCCTTATGGAAGCTCCCTCTTAATTGCCTTTTGTTTTTGTTTTTTTGTCAGCTCGTGCTGGGGTGGTGGGGCAGACACCCCACTCCCTCATATGGGGAGAGCCCAGCACTGCCTACCAGCCATTTCCTGAGCTTTTGATGAGCCTCTCATCCCCCTTGCCAGACATTTGAGCAACCCCTGCTGCTAATCCTTCTGGCTAATGAGGTACCCAGAGCAGTTGCAAACTGTTTAAAATGCCTCTCTTGCCAGGATTAGGGGCGGGGAGAGGGAGGAGAAGGCAGAAGTCGCTTTGGGTTAAAAAAGGCTCCAGGTCTGGGCGATGCTTTTGTGTGTGTGCGATTCACTATCACATATGAGAGAAAGGTGGGGGGAGGGGGAGGACAAGCCTTTGGGACTTCCTGCCACCCTGTGGGTAGAAAATCTTCTCTTTCTTCTTCCTGATTCATGGCTGCCTCCAACCCTGCTCTCCCCCTTTCTCTCAAACGCTGGCTTTTTTTTAAAATGCAAAAATTGTGCTGTAATCTTACAGCATTAAACAGAGTGTGTCTTTTGGGAGGGTAGCAGCAGCTCCCAAGAATTGCCATTGATGTTGTGAATTGATTTTTTTTCTATCGTGCCGCCCCAGCCACAATTCAGGATGAATATATTCATGAATATGAATACAGAAAACGACACAGATCTGTACTGTACCTGTATAGCCACGTAACAAAATCAAAATCCCGATTTGAAGGGGGTTGGGTAGCCAAGAGAGGTTTGTCTAGCACAGGGGTAGGCAAACTGAGGCCCGGGGGCCGGATCCGGCCCAATCGCCTTCTCAATCCGGCCCGTGGACGGTCCAGGAATCAGTGTGTTTTTACATGAGTAGAATGTGTACTTTTATTTAAAATGCACCTCTGGGTTATTTGTGGGGCCGGCCTAGTATTTTTACATGAGTAGAACGTGTGCTTTTAATTAAAATACATCTCTGGGTTATTTGCGGGGCATTGGAATTCGTTCATTTCCCCCCAAAAAATATAGTCTGGCCCCCCACAAGGACTGAGGGGCAGTGGACTGGCCCCCTTCTGAAAAAGTTTGCTGACCCCTGGTCTAGCATCACCCAGAAAATAGGTGGTTTTCAATTCTTCCCCGTTCCCCTTTTTTGTTCTAAAGCAAGCGGGACGCGGGTGGCGCTGTGGGTAAAACCTCAGTGCCTAGGACTTGCCGATCGTATGGTCGGTGGTTCGAATCCCCGCGGCGGGGTGAGCTCCCATCGTTCGGTCCCAGCTCCTGCCCACCTAGCAGTTCGAAAGCACCCCTAAGTGCAAGTAGATAAATAGGTACCGCTTTATAGTGGGAAGGTAAACGGCATTTCCGTGTGCTGCGCTGGTGCTGGCTCGCCAGAGCAGCTTTGTCACGCTGGCCACGTGACCCGGGAGTGTCTTCGGACAGCGCTGGCTCCCAGCCTCTTAAGCGAGATGAGCACGCAACCCCAGAGTCGGACACGACTGGCCCGTACGGGCAGGGGTACCTTTACCTTTAAGTTTCCCTGAACTGGTGCCCTCCAGCTGTTTTGAACATAGGAACGCTGGGGAACTTCCTTATAATGAATAAGACCTTTCACCCCTGTAGCTCAGTATTGTCCACACAGGCTGGCAGCAGCCCTCCAGGACCAGGGTCTCTCCTAGACCTCCCTGGAGATGCCTGGGATTTTGGACTGTGAGGATCTTGTCTGACCACTGCAAGAACAGGATGCTGGGCTCTCGGTGGCCTTCCGGCCTGTTCCTGCAGCCATGCTTGTCTTGTGTACTTAGCAGGGAGCGTGCCATCGCTGCATGAGGCTCTGGGAGATGCTGCCCCACTCCCCACATGGGTTGTTATTTAACCTGTTAACGGAGAAATCTGAGGGCTCCCTTGGACACCAAGGACACCAGCCAGGAATAGCAGAGCAAAACAGCACCCAGTAGGCTTGGTCTTTATTGAAGACTGTTGCGACAGGACTCCCACCTGCCACAAAGTGGAACAAGATGGAAGCCCCCAACAAAAGAGCCCCCAAACTTTATCACTCATACATCACGGTTACATCATGAAAGGGGAGGTCTGGTGGCAGTAATCTGAGCATCCTGGACCCTGCCCCATGGTTCCCCTCGCCCTCCACCAAACACCCATCAAGTGTAACAAAAGAGATATTTATATTTCCCTGTTTCCCAGCCACATTAATGACACCCTTTTGTCTTCATCTGGGTTTGTTATTTCTGGAATGGCTACCTGTCTGGCACTCAGGTATCAGGATGCCAGGGATTATCACTCAGGCAGAGGGGCTGCTGAGTAGCTGAGCTCACATGTCTCTATGAATTTCTGAAGTTTCCCCAGTGAGCCAGTACATAGATGCATTTATCAGTGAATTCTTACATTTGGTATCGTGCAGCAGAGGCCCTTTGAATAGATAGGAAGAAACTGTGATGAAGTCTTTTGTGGGGACAAATCACAAAAGTCACAAAGGCGATTGTGCTGATTTTGGTACTGGGCTGCATGTGCATGATATCTGCTGGAGGGGCACCCCCCCAACCTATACATAAATTCCTGCAAAATCCCCCCTCCTTTCCCCTGTGGAAAAGCTGTGGCTGATCATCTGTTCCTTCATCTGGTCTTTGGGGAGAACCTTGGTCTGCGTGATGTACTGGGAGGTTGGCAGATAAGACCTACGCGAATCTTGAAAGGGAGCAGGGCTTTATCTTTGAATGATGACGCTGCCTCCTCCGCTTGTTCTTCTCCTCTCTTAAAGCTGTCGATCCCAGTATGTGGAAAGAGCACAGGTGATGTTGGGAAGGGGGAGGCAGGGGGAAGTGGGAGGAGGAGGGTAGGGAATAATAATAATAGCCAAGTGGGGGCTGGAGCTGGCAGGAGGTCCAGACGGGAACTGATTTTCTTTCTCCAGGGCTATTTTCATTCAATGAGTTCGCCTCCCTCCTCTCTCCCTTTCCCCAGGCTCCTCCTGATAGGCTGAGGCCCCCATTTGAAGTGCCTCTCTCCTCTCTGATTGGCCAGCGGGGACAGCCCGGTCTGAAAGCGGTGGGCGGTCCCTTGCCTTGAAATAGGCTGCTCAGCGCTCAGCCCTCTCTGCCCAGCTCCAGCTCCTGCCTTTGTCTGCCGGGTGCTGTTTGTCTGAGGGACGACAGCACAGAAATCCCGGCTCTGGAGCAGCGACAGCAGCACTCGAGCTGTGCCAGGAGGGGTGGGAAAGACCTGCAGGGTCAAGGAAGCCTGCCGGGTCCCCAGCACTGATTTTGCCCTCTTTTCCTTCTCCGCAGCAAAGTGTCAGGCCAGCAGGGGACTCCTGTTGATCGAGAGCAGGGAGGCAAGCCGGCGCGGCGTTTTTCCAGGGCGGGCTGCCCTCTGTGGCATGTGACAACCCCTTCCCCGCCACGGGACACGGCAGCGGTCTAGAAGCATTGCGGTGAGTGCCATGCCGGTGGAGACCCTCCAAGCCAGCCACGCCATGAAAGGCGTCCCGGCCGCTGCCCCCTTCACCTCGGCCATGCCCTTCCGAATCCTGAACAAGGGCCCAGAGTACTTCCGTCGACCGGCGGCCGGCGCCGCTGCCAAGAAGCCCAGCGCGGTGGAGAGGCTGGAAGCAGACAAGGCCAAGTATGTCAAAAGCCAGCAGGTGGCTAGCACGAGACAGGAGCCGGTGAGGGCTCTGTTCCTCAAGCAGCCCCTCTTCACCCCAGGGGTGCGCCGGGTGATGCTCACCCCCAGCCGGAAGACCCCGCAAGGAGGACGCCGGGCGGAGGCGCGTGGGGCCGCCAAGACCTCCCTGAACCTGGAGATCCTCAACAACCTGATCAACTTCTGCGATAGCCCGTTGTCGTTCCCCAAGCCGGAGAAGAGCCCCGCAGAGCACAAGTGGGGGGCAGGGGGCCAGGGCTGGAGCCCCGGGAGCCTCCCGGATACCCCAAGGAAGAAGGGCCACCCGGCGGAAGGCATGAGCAAGCTGTCCCAAAGCTCAGCCTCCTCCAAGCCGCCCAGCACGGTCGCCGTGCGCAGGGTGGACGTCCGGCCGTGCGGGGCCTTGAGGGCGAGGGTCGTCCCCAGCATCCAGCTGACGCCGGTCCCCTCCTCCCCCGCGCAGGCCAAGATCCTGTCGGCTGGCCCCCTGAGCTCCCCCAGCCCCCGCGGCGAGCTGCGGACAGACAGCGCCAGGCGCCAGACCTTGCTGCACCGCTCCAAATCGGATCTGAGCGACCGGTACTCCCGGGCGACGGCGGACCTTGAGCGCTTCTTCAACTACTGTGGCCTGGACCCGGAGGACATGGGGGATGTGGAGGTGGAGCGCTTCACCCGGGCCAGTTCGGACATTGTGTCCGTCAAGTTCCACAGCGTCAGCACGGCCAGCTCAGAGGGCACCCGCTCTCGCCGCAGCGCCGTCACCTTGGAGGAGAGGCAAGCCGAGCGCATTCCTTACGGCATCTCCATCATCGAGCGCAACGCCCGGGTCATCAAGTGGCTGTATGGACTACGGCAAGCCAGAGAGTCCCAAAAGGTATCCAACGTATAGCGGTAATTTGGCGGGCTCCAACAGGAAGCGAGGAAAACAAACAAACAAACTTTCCCCCACCCCACCGTTTGTTTCAGTGTGCGTTTTTGATATTTACTGTTGGAGGGAAAACGTTGGCAACTGTTGCATGGGTTTTGTGCGTGTTCCTTTTGAGAAATGTCTGGTCTGCCTTGGGGCAGTGGGGTGGTTCTGATGAGGCGTCCTGTAATTTAAATCCCTGCAGAAAATCCACCTGGGGAAGAGAGGTATCTGGGCTCCTTCTGAATCTCCAAAAAGTCCAAAAGGAAGAGAGTTCATTAGAATGTCTTTTCCAAGAGTGAGAAGCCCAGAGCAAGCAGGTTGCTAAATTCTTGCCAAGTCCTGTGGGATGCATAAGAATGGAGCCCCCTGAATATGTGGGGATTGTTACAACAGGAGGAAGCAACCCATTGGAGGAGGGATCTGCAAACTTCCAGGTGTTGCTGGACTCCAACTCCCATCCACGCTGACCATTGGCCATGTTTGGTAGTGGTGGTGCTCTGGGAATGTGGGGGTCCATTACTGGTGGGTCCTGTGCTACCAAGTGCAGTTGAAGGGCCTTCGCAGACAACTCTTAAGCCAGACATTGCTGTTTTAATTCCCAAGGTCTTGGTCGCACCCGTTTGTGTGCTAAGCCTTGGGAATCTGTGCAGCACAGAGCAGACAGGGATAAGCTTTTGCAGAAGCAACAATGGGATTGTTAACAATGGAAATCTTAACGGCTGAGAGGGCTGTAAAAAAAAACCCCACCGGGCCTATTGTGAGAGAGGCGGAAGAATGCAAGCTGTTTCTGCAGGCGCCCAGGTAATACCTGCTTGGGCCTGCAAGCCCAGGAAATAGCCAAGCACCCATTGACCTGTGGTGGCATTCTGCCCTGGAAGTCCCCCCCCCCCAAAGACCCAAACTGGGCAATTCAGTAGAGTCTGGTCCCAGGGTGTCCAAAACAAAGGGAAGTGAATGATGGGATGCTGATAGCATCCTTGAGGATGTAGCAACTGCTTTTGCAACCTTTTGGTAATGTGGAGGTGTCTTCCGGGTTCAGGGGTCTGGGTTGTTAGCCAGGAAGGCGTGTGGACCTCTCTCCCCGAGCTTTAGGGAAAACCCCTTGTTTCCAACAGCTTGTGCTTGGGGGCACGTGGCGCTGAGTCTTCCATCAAACAACCGCCGCCCGTGATGCAACCATCCACGTCCATATCCTATTGTTTCTGATGCCAAGCAAGAGCTCTCTGCCGGGGTGGAGAACGTAGAATAAACTGGCTGTCATCAGCCAGCAGGTTTCCCAAAAACCCTGAGCCTAATTTTCCCCATCCTAAACCTGTGACTTGGGTCATACACGTCTTCTTAAAACCCCTTTTAAAGAAAGATAATTGAGAAATGTGTTTGATGATTAAACCAGACCGTGGACCCCTCTGAATTGTTTGCAGAAAACAAAGGGTCCTTTTTCTCCCAGGAGAAAATTTTCTCTCCCAGTCACCAACTGAGCAATAAAGGGACATTGAAGGGGCATGGACTGAATCTCCTCATGTTTTGGGGACACTCGTTGTCCTGCCTGTTCCTTGAAGGATGCAGCTGGCTAACGCACAGTTCTTTTGACTGTGTTCCAATACTGCGAACCGTTTGCAGGTGTGCTTCCACCTGTCTGGTGTTTGTGCACCTATTCTCCTCCGAAGGCTTGAGCTCAAAGCAGATAATAGCTCTCCTCTGCTTCGACCACCTTTCCATAACTGGATGTTGTTTTACGTCTGATTATCTCACCTCTTCTCCAATATGAATGGGGGGCTGTGAACTCCCCTTTGGAGAGGTGAGCCGAAGAACGCACTGGGAAAGTGTTGTGATCCACAGTTTCTGGTAGGATGGCATTTGCCCCGGCACCCAATTGTCTCAAGTCTTGCTCAGCCATAGGATTTCCTGTTCGGAAGGGGAGTCAATTCTGGTGCTCATCACTTTGGCTAGAGTGGGTCTCCTGTCTAATAAGGAATAGCTGCCCTGTCCCGTACAGGTGGCAAACAGGGAGCAGAAAAAGGCTGCAGGGAAATGGGTGAAGACATCCAGACTGCAAAATAAAACAAGCAATTCTTTCTGTCCAGGACCTGACGCAGAAGATAGCCACCAGTAGTGGATTTATACCAGGCAAACCTGCTGCTCTCCTGATGTTCCCAGGACTACAACCCCTATCATTCTTCCCCAGTAGCCATGCTGGCTGGAGCTGATGGGATTTGTAGTCCAGCAATACCTTGATAGCCACAGGCCCCTCGTCTCTGGTGGATACAGATCTGTAACAGTCCGGCAGGAACAGAATTTGGCCAGGTTGTTTAGGAATGCAGCCACCCACCTCTAGTCACCTTCCCCAACTTTGGCTACGTTTTTATTGTGTGTGTGTGTGTGTGTTTGTGTATGAGTGCAACTCCTTCTCTTTGTATTTCGAAACTCTGAGCCTGTTTGCATTGAAGTTGCCTAAACTTGTTATTTATATAATGTTTCTTTGTATTTGTCCTTTCCAAGTTTGTATATTATTTTGTGCCCACGGTTGTGAAGTTTAGCTAGCAAGGGAAAGGCGGGGGAGAAAAACAAAAACTCCTGTCAACTTATTTGTATTAAAGTCTTGTTCTTTAAAGAATGGCCTGCTTGCCTCCCTCTCTATCTCTTTCTCTCTTCCCGTCGGATAGACACACCCGGCTGAACGCATGTAACCTCAGCAGGAAAAGGGTATATTGGAACGGACTTGTCGGGGAAGGATGCTTTTGTGTTTAAAAATAAGCCCTCTTTGCAGAAGGGAGGGGGGCGGTTCTGGAGCCAGCCTGCACAGCTGGGATTGAAATCTGTGCAGAAAATGGGTGAATGGATAGTATTTGGAGAGACGACAACTCTCTGATGCCACCTCTACTGAGGAAAAAAGCAAAAATTCTTTGGCCTCCTTCCCTACGTTATGGAGGGGTGCAAGCCAGACTGTTCACCTTTGTACATCCATCACGGCGAGCCTCTAGGCCTCCTGCTGTTGATATACTATGCTTCTTAAGAATGCAAGAAGAGATTGCAGGATCAGGTCAATGGCCCATCTAGTCCAGCATCCTGTTCTCACAGTGGCCAGCCAGAAACCTACAAGAGCCCCTCTCCTCTCCTGTAAAGGTAAAGGGGTAAAGGGACCCCCGACCATTAGGTCCAGTCGTGGCCGAAGCTGGGGTTGCGGTGCTCATCTCACTTTATTGGCCGAGGGAGTCGGCGTACAGCTTCCGGGTCATGTGGCCAGCATGACTAAGCCGCTTCTGGCGAACCAGAGCAGCGCACGGAAACGCCGTTTACCTTCCCGCCAGAGTGGTACCTATTTATCTACTTGCACTTTGACGTGCTTTCGAACTGTTAGGTTGGCAGGAGCAGGGACCGAGCAATGGGAGCTCACTCCGTTGTGGGGATTCGAACCGCCGACCTACGGATCGGCAAGTCCTAGCCTCTGTGGTTTAACCCACAGCGCCACCCGCAACCCTCTCCTCTCCTGTAGTTTCCAGCAACTGATATTCAAAAACATTGCTACCTCCAACTGTAGAGGCAAAGCTATTGCACTGGCTCCCGGTGGAGTATCGGGTCAGGTTTAAGGTGCTGGTTTTGACCTTTAAAGCCCTTTGTGGCTTAAGGCCCTTGCATTTACGGGACCGCCTCTCCTGGTATGCCCTGCAGAGGACCTTAAGGTCCATGAATAATCGTAGCTTAGAGGCCCTAAAGAAGTCAGATTTTCCTCCACCAGGGCCAGGGCCTTCTCAGTGATGGCTCTGACCTGGTGGAATGCTCTGTCCCATGAGACCAGGGCCCTGCACGATTTAACTTCCTTCCGCAGGGCCTGTAAGGCAGAGCTATTCCGCCTGGCTTTCAACTTGAACTTAGCCTGATCTTTTATTCCCCTTCCTTCCCTCCCCCTCTCCTTTTTGTGAAGATTACCCGCTCTGGGATCCCATAGCTAATTCTCCCCTGGTCTCCTCGCTGGCCCAAATAGGACTAATTTAGCCAGCTAGCCCTGGTGATCATCTAATGTTTATTGGATGGATTTCCCCCCTAAATTGATTTTTGAATTCTGAATATATTGTTATTCACGTTTTATACTTTATTTTATGCTGTTTTTTGTTGCATCAATTAAATGTTTTAAATTTGTTGTTAGCCGCCCTGGGCCTGGTTTTCTGAACCGGGAAGGGCGGGGTATAAATAAAAATTAATTACTATTATTATTTTCCATGACTTTTCCGAACCCTCTTTCAAACTCATCCAAATTGGTGGCCTTCACTGCAAGTTTTCCCCAAAAGCACAATGGCCCGAAGAAATTGGTGCTAGCCCCAATTTTGCTGTGTTAATTCACATTATGAATCAAGATGCATAGCGACTCTTGATGTGTTAGAATCATAGACTTGCAGAGCTAGAAGGGACCCAAAGGTCATCTAGTCCAACCCCCTGCAATGCAGGAATCTCCACTAACAAATTTGTTAACTAACAAACTTGATGGAACAGGACATGATATTTCGATATTATTTTGACACCCCTCGTTTCTGCACTTTTCTTCTCTGCTCTCAATAAATATGAATTACAACCTGCCTTTCAGTGCCCGTTGCCCATCCAAGGCGAATTAATTCAAAGCAATAATAGCAATGAATAAAATAGCCATCAAATCCATTAATTTAGAAGAAGCATTAAAGAAATAAAATAAGTTAAAGAATGTTTATGAAGGGGCTGTGCATATTTCCCTAGGAAGGGAATTCCAAAGGTGCGGATTCACAATGAAAAGCCCCTGCCTTTGGGTATGTGCCATTTGAAAACCTATTCCCCACATGGCTTGACCAATGCCAGCAGACATGTGCCTTACCTTTCTGCTGCCCGCTTGCATTTTTTTAAAACATCTAGCCTTTTCAAAAAGACTTCTGCAGAACTCCAAAGCTGGCATACTATTTCATGACTTGTTGGCTGGCCCAATTAAGTGCCTTGTTGTTCCTTGCTATCTCTCTGCGTGATCCAGTGAAAGTTAAAGAATGAAATGATAGGTAAAGGGTAAAGGGACCCCTGACCATTAGGTCCAGTTGCGAACGACTCTGGGGCTGCAGCACTCATCTTGCTTTATTGGCCGAGGGAGCCGACGTACAGCTTCTGGGTCATGTGGCCAGCATGACTAAGCCGCTTCTGGCGAACCAGAACAGCGCACGGAAACGCCGTTTACCTTCCCGCTGGAGCGGTACCTATTTATCTACTTGCACTTTGACGTGCTTTCGAACTGCTAGGTTGGCAGGAGCAGGGACGGAGCGACGGGAGCTCACCCCATTGCGGGGATTCGAACTGCCGACCTTCTGATTGGCAAGTCCTAGGCTCTGTGGTTTAACCCACAGCGCCACCCGTGTCCCTGTGGACCGCGTCCCTGTGAAATGATAAACTCCCCCAAATCCAGGACAGGACACATAGTGAGGCAAGGAAAAAGGGCTGTCTCCTTTGTTCATACAGTCCTTTAGCTGTGATTCTTCCATACAGGGGGTTGGACTAGATGGCCCATTAGGGTCCCTTCTGACTACAGTTCTGTGGTTCGGTTGGGAAATGCTTCTGTCCCAAGAGCTGAGCTTATAGGGGAGACCAAAATACGCCTCGTACGAAATCTGCTAAGTGCGCATTAAAAACAGCAAAGCCTGTTTTGCCCTCTGCCTAATCCCTTCTGTGCCAGCCTGCCGCCGTGCCCCCGTTTGAAATTTCAGCCGTGGGCCTCTGGCAGAAACCCGCTTTTGGGGAAAGAGAAAGGTTTTCCCTGGCTCACTGTTGCTCGAGAGGCATTAGCAGGAAAGGTCAGGCTGTGAGAAGCGGCCCTTATGATCTCATTTCTGAGAATGGACCTGGCGGGAGCGTAGAGAGGGAGGGAAAGAGAGAAATGAGAGCAAAAACTCCACCACCGGACAATCAGGATTGGTGGCCAGAGGGCCTGCAGAAATTGATCTGCACCTCCACAACTTTTAAGGGGCTGCAGTGTCCACAGGGGTGGGGGCAGAACTCCCCAAATTCCCAGCTTTCGTTTAAAAACAAAAGAATAAAACAGAGCCAGGGATGTGGAGTGTTTTTGCAGCATTTCTCAAACTTGGGTCTCCAGCGACTGTTGGACTACAACTCCCATCATCTATAACCACAGGCCATGCTAGCTAGGGATGATGGGAGTTGTAGTCCGGCAACAGCTGGAGACCCAGGTTGGGGGAAAAACCACTGGATTAGAGTGTCTGATTAGGACCTGGGAGACTAGAGTTCACTTCCCCACACGGCCATGAAGCTGATGGGAGTTGTAGTCCAAAACATATCCAAGGCGCTCAAGGTGGCAGGCATGGTTCTCCTCCTACCCATTTTATACTTACAGTGAGGGAGGTGAGGCTTAGAGTGAGCAGCTGGCCAACGGCCAACCAATGAGCTTCATAGCTAAACTGGAATTAAAAAAAAAATTATTGATACTTATTCAAAAATGTATGCTCATTGCGAAACATATTTTTATATTACACCACTTAATCTAGTTAAGAACAAAGGGAAAACGGAAAAAAGGAGAGACCGAAAGACAGAGAAAACAAAAGAAGAGGCGGAGAGAGAGATTAAAGGACTTCCGGTTCTCTGTCCTGCAGCTAAATATAGTATCCAACTCATTAAAACCCAACCACTCTATCTCTTGTGAACCAGTATTTTCTCATTCTTCAAATACCAAAATTGCAGGTTTTCTCGTTCATGAAAAAAGCCCATGGGAAGTTCCCCATCCTGAATAAATGTCAATAGTGATTTTTCTCTATTTAAGCATGTTCACTTTGCCATCGCAACCGAGTCCAATAGCTTTTCGTCAGCTGTTCCTCTATAATGGGTATCTTTCCACCATGGCTCAGTCGGGATTTGAACCTCCAGCCCAATCTTCTAAGCACTACACCGCACTAGCTTTCAGAGGAGCACTTGCAGAGACTTGGCTTGTGAGTCAGAGCCGCGTGGGAGCTCCGCGTCGCAGCTTAGCACCCTCCCAAGACCTCGCCCTGCGTTGCAACCCAGCCCTGAAATTTTGCTCTTCTACTCTGCCCCTGCCTGGGCCAGCAATCTGCATCCCCTGAGCTCCTCCGTAAAGGTTGGCTGTGCTTGCTGACCACTTGCCAAGTATGACTTGGCCGTGGTTGCAAAGGCAGCCGAGGGAAATCCTGTATTAATGCACTCTGGGCGTATTTGGAGCTAGAAACACATTAGCGCTTCCTGCAGCCTCGCTTTCCCTCTCCCCCCTCCATCCTCAGAGAAGTGCTGCACAAGTCCCATCTATGCAACAGCTGGCCAGGAAGCGACACACACACACACACACACACACACACACACACATACATACACACATACACTGGGATTTCATTGAGTCCATTGCCTGCCAATCTCTTACCAAGCCAAATCTGAAGTGTTGGTACGAACATACAGCTGGGTTACTTGAGAGACCACCTTGTTCCTTAAATGTAATTAATCAGCCCATCAATTACGTCCCAGATGGGGGCTCGAGGCAGCTTGAACAAAGTAAAAGCACCCCGATAAAAATACAAAAAAAGCTAACGACGTATAAAAGGGAAGGGTTTACCTCAGAGTGTAAAAACCCCAGAGTGGCTGGGCAGTGGTGTAGCGTGGGTTGTCAGCACCCGGGGCAAGGCAAGTAATTTGCACCCCCTAACCCGGGGCAAGGCAAGTAATTTGCCCCCCCCGATGCACTGTCCCTCCCCCAGATAGTCCCTCGCTCTCTCTCCGCACCGCACGCCTGGCACCCCCCACCCCTCCACAGTGGGCGGCGACCCGGCGGCTCGGATCGGATTCGCACAGCCAGCACTGCAGTGAGAGAGAGTGAGTGAGCCAGGTAGGGGCAGAGAGCTGCAAGTGTGAGCGCCCCCCCAGATGTTGCGCCCGGTGCGGCGGCCCCCCCTGCACCCCCCACGCTACGCCACTGTGGCTGGGGCAACCCAGTCAGATGGGAGGGGTACAAATTACTACTACTATTACTACTACTACTACTACTACTACTAATAATAATAATATTGGATCAGAACAATGTAAAAAAACAAATCTATTAAACTACAGAGAGTAAAACAGCACTATTTGAAGCCCTTTCCTGAAAAAAAAGAGTTCCCAAAGGCCCATTAGTGGAAGGAAAAGGAGGGAGCCAGTTTGGCTTCTCCAAGGAGGGAGTCCCAGAGTCTGGGAGCAGCCACCAAGAAGGCCCTATTCTGCATCCTCACCAAGTGTGCCAGTGGTGGGACCGAGAGAAGGGTCTCCCCTGAAGATCTCAGAGCCCAGTTCTGGCTCTGCGTTCTGCAGGAGATGGCCTCCTAAACTCACTGGATGTTAACTTGGAGCCGGGCTTTTAGGGAGGTTGTCCTGGTACTATGGAATACCATCCCTGTGAGATATGACAGGACAGGCATCTATCAATCAATCATTCAATCAATCAATCAATCAATCAATCTTTATTATGGTCCAGAGACCGAACAAATAGTTACAAAGCAATGCACAATTCAGACAGCCTACCTCCAGGTCAAACAAGCATTTTGTTCAGACTTAAAGATAGGGATCATTGGTTCTTGCAACCACCGATACCGGTCTTCCAATAGGAACCTGACATAGTGAGCCTCTGGTTTTCCCGTATTTATCTGCACTCTGGAAATAACTGAAGACACTTTTGTTTCAACAAGCTTTTCCAGTTTTTTTGTCCCTGTTCTTAAACCTATCCCCACCTGTTTCTTGTACCGTTTTTGAAACCATTTCTCCCCCTCCTCCCCAAAATCAGAGGAACAGTGCCTGTACATTTTGATTGATTGATAGATTGATTAATTGATTGGATTTCCCTCCCACCCTTTTCTCCAAGGACCTCAATGTGATGTACATGGTTCTCTCCCTCCATTTAATTGAAACAGCAACCCTGCGAGGTAGACTAGGTGAAGAGGCAGTGACTGGCCCCAGGTCAGTTGGTGAGCATCATGGCCGAGTGATTTGAACCCCGGTCTCCCAGGTCCTAGCCTAACACGCTGACCACTACACCACACTTCCCCTCTCCTCCAACACACTGCAGAGGGAAGCTGGCAGTTGACACCACCAGCCCCTGGACTGGCAGGCAGGTGAGGCTGGTTGAGAGCAGGCTGAGATTGACAGGCCAGCGCTCCACTTGCCCTGATGGGACCCGCCTTCACTTGCTAGAAATTACAATGAACACAAAGCAAGGTTTTGCGCCATCCTTTCTGGAGGGCAAATCCCAGAGCTCTCCCAATCCTTTCTTTGCTTTCATCAACTCAGGAATCAAGAGTTGGATGGAAGAGGAAAATCTATGCACCCCAATGAGGCAGCTCCACTAATAATAATAATAATAATAATAATTTATTTATACCACGCTCATCTGGCTGGGTTTCCCCAGCCACTCTGGGCAACTTCCAACAAAATATTAAAATACAATAGTCTATTAAACATTAAAAGCTTCCCAAAACAGGGCTGCCTTCAGATGTCTTCTAAAAGTCTGGTAGTTGTTGTTCTCTTTGACATCTGGTGGGAGGGCGTTCCACAGGGCGGGCGCCACTACCGAGAAGGCCCTCTGCCTGGTTCCCTGTAACTTGGCTTTTCACAGTGAGGGAACCGCCAGAAGGCCCTCGGCGCTGGACCTCAGCACTGGACGATGGGGTGGAGGTATACTGGACTGAGGCCGTTTAGGGCTTTCAAGGTCAGCACCAACACTTTGAATTGTGCTCTTTGAATTGTACTTAGGATTGATCCCCAATATTTGCAGCCGAAGTTGGCTCAGAGATTGCGTTGGGCTGGGAGGGGAGGTTTGAATGAGGCTCGCTGCTCTTTGCTCCTGTTGGCAGCGAGCCAGAAGGGGCAGGCAGGAACAGGAGGCAAGTCCGGGCCATGAGCTTCAAGACAGCAAAGCAAGCTGCAACAGAATCATTGCCTTTCAGCTTATCCACATAATATTAATGGCATACATCATTCTCCACCTCCCCATTTTATCGTCACAACAACAACCCAGTGAGGTAGGTTAAACTGAAAGTGAGTGACTGGTCCCATAGGTCACCAAGCTGGGGCAGTGAATGTGGCCAAGGCAGGCCGAAGTATTTCTTACATACAAAATTGCATGACACCAAGTCTTAATCTGTCCACCTTCCTTAGATGTGGGGAATCTCTCTCAGACGCAAGGGCCACATTCGTTTTTAAGGGAATTTCCAGGGGCTGCGTGCCAGCGGAAGGCTAGAGGAAAGAGCAGGCAAAGCAAAAAATGTGTTTTGTGCCGTGACGTCCCACACCTCTGTCCTCTGTCCAGGCAAGCCAGAGGCTTCTCAGAGTTCCAGGATGCGACAATGGGGACTAGTTGCTTGATGTTTCTGTTTGATCCCTTCTCTCTTTTTTTGTACAATTTTTAATTAGTTTTTCAACATATCATTTTCAACAATAATTAAACATACTTTTACATCTTATACATTTTTTTTTTACTTCCATCAATCACATCTGAAAATTTTCCAATCTAATTACTTAATTTACATTTCTTATCTTCACTATTACATTTAAATCTCATAACTAATATCTCTCTTCTTTGCAATATTTCATATATCTGTCCTTACAAAACTTCTTGTAGTCTTGCTAGCGTAATTTATTGACTACAGTTGCTCTTCAAATAATTTGTATATTTCTTCCAATCTTCTGTAAATCTCTGGTCCCGCAGGTTTTGAATCCTTCCTGTCATTTTGTCCAATTCTGTGGTAGTCCATTACTTTTGTCCTGTTTGATCCCTTCTCTGTCGTCAAGACTGTCCAGGAATTCAGACTCATCTTCCCAGCTATGGGGTGGAAACATGGTGTCATTGGCAAAGTGAGAAGACTGTCAGATAGCCTAAGAATGTTTATCCTTCATCCACGCTCCTTCTAGGACAATGTTTGCAGATGACTTTGTTCTTTCAAAGCGCTGATTGCACGAGGCCACATCATAAACCCAAACAACGTAATTAGCCTTTCTGGCACGCGGTAAGAAGACGTCCAGAAACCACGTCATGCGACCAGTTCAAAACGTGTTGCATTGGGAAGAACGAGCTCTTGCTTCTGGCCATGGGGAGGAAAGGGTGTTGAAGGACGCCCATCACTCTCCCTTTCCCTTTGAAGTCTCCTCTTACCGTAACTTGGGGACTTTAAAAACAGGTTCTCCTTCCTTCCTCTGATCACTTAAAGAACTCCTGAGGAGGCGGGAAGAGGAGCCTGTGCGTTCTGCGAAGCTTTGCCGGTCTGGGTGCAAAGTCTTCTACAGCAGGGGATTGCAGGATCGTATCATGTAACCCTCACCCACCCGTAGAGCTGATAGCAGTTTGATGTGTGTCTCTGCGTGAATTTGGTTGAGCAAGTGGAATGGAAGGAAAGGGTTAAACACACACACACACACACACCAGTGTCACAATCCCCGCAATACACAGAGAGGAGTTTTTGAGTTTTTAAACAAACAAACAAAAAACACGGTCAAAGCAATCATGGGTCTTGCATTTTTTATATCCTCCAAATTCAGGGAGGACAGGAGTAAGAGAAAGATATATATAAATCCGTTAATTTTGGTTCCTCTCTCTTTTAATTTCCAATCCTAACACCATTTTCTTCAATCTTAAATTCAGCCTCGAGCTATTTTCTGCATGAGTTTTTTTTTTAAAAAGAAGTTCTCAGAAAAAAATAACCTGCATTTTATTCTCTTAACAAACGTATCATAACATAAGTACAGCCAGGGCTTTTTTATTCAACCAGAACTCAACGGAGCTCAGTTCCGGCACCTCTCAGGTAGGCGCCATTGCCATTCAAAGAGAACAAGGGAGGCGTTCATAATGAACTCCAGCATCTCTTTTTCTAGAAAAATAGCGCAGAGAATAGCTCTTCTGGATCAGGCCAGCTGCTCATCTCATCCAGAATCCTGTTCTCACAGTGGCCAACCAAAAGCCTGTGGGAAACCTACCTATTTGTGTGTGGTTTTGCCCAATAAATTTTGGCAAGCAATTTCCCCTACTATAACACAGTTTTGCATATTATTATTCACTAATATTCAAAGTGTTGGTGCTGACCTTGAAGGCCCTAAACGGCCTCGGCCCAGTATACCTGAAGGAGCGTCTCCACCTCCATCGTTCTGCCCGGACACTGAGGTCCAACGCCGAGGGCTTTCTAGCAGTTCCCTCACTGCGTGAAGTGAGGTTACAGGGAACCAGACAGAGGGCCTTCTCGGTGGTGGCCCCTGCCCTGTGGAACATGGCAGGTCATGGCAATAAACAACTATTTTACTTTTAAATGACAACTGAAGGCGGCCCTGTTTAAGGAAGTTTTGAATGTCTGACACTGTATTGTTTTTAATATTCGATTGGAAGCTGCCCAGAGTGGCTGAGGAAACCCAGCCAGATGGACGGGGTATAAATAAATTATTATTATTATTATTATTATTATTATTATTATTATTATTATTACTACTACTAATACAGGTATATGCATATGTATATTCATTGCGCCCACCCAGTATACACATTTTTGTCCACATTTTTTGCACGTTAAAACCCCCAGAGAAGTGCAACGTTCAAAGGATGTCTACATTTGCTTTGTGTTCTGTTTCAGCAAGTGCATATTAGGCAGTTCTGCGTTATGTTGTTGTTGTTGTTCTTTAGTCGTTTAGTCGTGTCCGATTCTTCGTGACCCCCTGGACCAGAGCACGCCAGGCACTCCTGTCTTCCACTGCCTCCCGCAGTTTGGTCAAACTCATGTTTGTAGCTTCGAGAACACTGTCCCACCATCTCGTCCTCTGTCGTCCCCTTCTCCTTGTGCCCTCCATCTTTCCCAACATCTGGGTCTTTTCCAGGAAGTCTTCTCTTCTCATGAGGTGGCCAAAGCCTTGGAGCCTCAGCTTCAGGATCTGTCCTTCCAGTGAGCACTCAGGGCTGATTTCCTTCAGAATGGAGAGGTTTGATCTTCTTGCAGTCCATGGGACTCTCATACAGAACAACATACAGAACAACAAAATTGAAAAATCTACATAAGACATTCAAAACCCAACAAGCCTGCTATCCCAGCTATCCCAACCTGGTTAGCCCCCTAAAAACTCTGATGCCCCATTTTTTAATTCAATATACTCCCATATGGACTCCTCACAATGCGTTTAAAACCAAAATCACATTTGGGTAGAAACTTCCAAGAACTGGAAGTGACTCAGGGCATCATCTAGACTGACCCCACCAAAACCACAAAAAGTTTGATAACTTGCCCTCCACTCCACGGTTGGCACTGTAAGGAGCTCTGGGTACGAACCCTGCCTCATGTTGTTAAATCTTGTCCTGACTCCCACCCCACTGACCAGAGAGTGCAGACATTCCTGTTTGACCCCCTGTGACTCCCCAGATGCTGTTGAGGGATGGAAAATTCTTCCCAGACTTCCTCAGAGATCATCTTACTGCTGGGTTGGAGCCTAAGGATCAATGGGTCTAATTTTAGCAAGAAGCCACGATCCCTGCTGGATACAAATATCGACTTTCTTCATTTAAAAACACACCCACTCTCCAAGGCCCATTGACTCAAAAGCATCCGATGGATCTCCTTGTCTGCAAGACGGACAAAGAAATCTGGGCATTTGGTGTGCTGATTAAAATTTACTAAGTCAGCAGAGGCTTGTCTGCATTGATTGGGAACAATCAGAATGCTCTTCTGCTCTTCTGCTCTTCTCATAGATAAACTATGGAAGTGGAAAGCTTGGCCCTGGAAGGAGTAAATAAAAAGTAGTTAACTTATGGAACTCACTGCCACAAGATTTGTTGAGGACAGCCGCAGCCTCTAACTTGGAATCTGTGTTTTGATTTGAAGTTGGCATTCTACCCTGCAATAGCCAATGAATTATTATTATTATTATTATTATTATTATTATTATTAATTTATATCCCGTCCTCCCCAGCCGAAGCCGGGCTCAGAGCGGCTAACAACAATAAAAGTAACACAGCATTCTAAAATCAATTCATTTTAAAATCAATTCAAAATCAAATTAATGGCAGCCATTGGGCTAGAGTTCTGTGAGGATTACCAAAGGAGGGGATCAGACTGTGCTTTGGTCAAAGGCCTGGTGGAACAGCTCCGTCTTGCAGGCCCTGTGGAAAGATGTCAAGTCCCGCAGGGCCCTAGTCTCTTGTGACAGAGCGTTCCACCAGATCGGGGCCACAGCTGAAAAAGCCCTGGCTCTGGTTGAGGCCAGCCTAACCTCCCTGTGGCCCGGGACCTCCAAGATGTTTTTGTTTGAAGGCCGTAAGGTCCTAGGCCATATAGGACCAGGAAAGGCAGTCCCATAGGTAAGAGGGTCCTAGGCCATATAGGGCTTTAAAGGTTAAAACCAGCACCTTAAACCTGATCCTGTACTCCACCGGGAGCCAGTGCAGCTGGTATAGCACTGGGTGAATGTGATCCCGAGTCGAGGACCCCGTAAGGAGTCTCACCACAGCATTCTGCACCCATTGGTGTTTCTGGATCAGTCTCAAGGGCAGCCCCACATAGAGTGAGTTACAATAATCCAGTCTGGAGGTGACCGTCATGTGGATCACAGTGGCGAGATCAGGGGGAGGGAGGTAAGGAGCCAACTGCTTAGCTTGGCGGAGACGAAAAAATGCCGCCTTTATTATAGCTGCAATCTGCGCCTCCATGGAAAGTGAGGTGTCAAAGATTACACCCAAATTCTTAACGGATGGTGCTGGCACTAATTGCACCCACCGCAATGCAATGACACCTCTGAAATGTTGGACACCCTGTTTCTGTTTAAGGCTCTGGAGCAGGCTGGGCCAGATCTTCCGATCAATAGCCAATCTCATCGCCTCCGGAGGAGACTGAACGCTGGACAGTAAAAACAAAATTCCTCACCACAGCCCGCTGGGCCGACTGCACAGAACTCCCTGGCTGTGGGACAGCAGCTTGCACCCTAGATCACTTTACCTCGCACCTGTTGGCATCTCAGAGATTGGGTTTCGGATTAAGGAATGAGGACAGAGGCCCTTCTCTCCCCTGCCATCAGGAATCCTTCATTTCCTGGGGCCTAGATGGCTGCAGGCAATTTCTTTCACAGGCAGTTTTTCAGAGCTTATTTGTGTGCTACGGGCCTGGGGAAAACCCCTCTAGAGGAATGCAGTTTTGCATAATTATTATGTAAAGTCCAGTTTTGCAGGTTGACCTGGAAGCTCATAACTCAGCCACCAACTCTTTGGAGGACCCCAAGACATGTCAGGCAGTTTTCCTCATCTGTAAAATGGGTGTGTTAACCCACTATAATTGCTGTGTGTTGTCCTTCTGCTGACCTCGGCCTCTGTCTTGCCTTGTTTATATTTTACAATGTGTACTTTTGCTTGCTTGATTTATTACACATAAACCAAACCTCTTTTAATTTCTGATCTGAAGAAGCCTCCATGTGAGTAGTAGTAGTAGTAGTAGTAATAATAGTAATAATAATAATAATAATAATATATTACTTATACCCAACCCATCAGGCTGGGTTTCCCCAGCCACTCTGGGCGCCTCCCAACAGAATATTAAAAACATGATAAAACACCAAACATTAAAAACTTCCCTCAACAGGGCTGCCTTCAGATGTCTTCTAAAAGTCCGATTGTTGTTTATTTCCTTGACATATGATGGGAGAGCATTCCACGGGGCAGGTGCCACCACCAAGAAGACCCTCTGCCTGGTTCCCTGTAGCCTCACTTCTCGCAGGGAGGGAACCGCCAGAAGGCCCTCGGAGCTGGACCTCAGTGTCTGGGCTGAACGATGGGGGTGGATATCTCATGATATGTCCCAGGCCAGTAGGGAGATGATTTACAAAGCAAAAGAAAGGACACTGATAGACACCCTTCAGTCTCATGGGACTGAAATCAGCCGTGATTCCTGCATTGGAAGGAGTTGGACTATAAAATAATAATAATAATAATAATAATAATAATAATAATAATAATAATAATTTATTTATACCCCGCCCTTCCTAGTTCGAAAACCAGGCTCAAGGCGGCTAACAACAAATTTAAAACACTTAATTGTAAAAGCAGCATAAAATACAGTATAAAAACATGAATAACAATAAAATTCAAAATTCAGAAATCAGTTTAGGGGAAATAAGCATAAGATAATCCCCAGGGCTAGCTGGCTGAATTGGTCCTACTTGGGCCAGGGGAGAATTAGCTGCGGGGTCTCAGAGTGGGTCATCTTCATAAAAGGGAAGAGAAGGGAAATAAAAGATCAGGCTGAATTCAAATTAAAGGCCAGGTGGAATAGCTCTGTCTTACAGGCCCTGGGGAAGGAGGTTAAATCCTGCAGGGCCCTGGTCTCCTGCGACGGAGCATTCCACCAGGTCGGAGCCATCACTGAGAAGGCCCTGGCCCTGGTGGAGGGTAGTCTGACTTCCTTAGGGCCCGGGACCTCTAAACTATGGGGCCTTCCAAGTCTACGATTCTACCTCAAAACCGAAGACAAGTGCGTCGAAAAGGGGAAGGAAAGGCTTCCACCACACCCACGAGAATTCCACTGAAATGTTCTCTCTCTCCTGATGCTTTTTAAAATGCTGTTTCCGTTCTCCTTAATTGGCGGCGAATGGTGAAAATAAAACGCCGAATGCCTATCTGATGCAGCAGTTGTCCTGACGTCGTTGAGGAGTGGGAAGGGAGGAAGACCAGAACTGTGCCACACAGAAGGATGAGCGCCGAAGGAGGAGGTGGTCCCTGGGAGAAGGGTAGGATTCTGGCAGCCAAGCTGTGAGTCACTCAGCTTTGCAGCCGTCCTCTGAGCTCCTGAGTCACGGATCATCCTGCCACTCTGCCTTATTTTGGGAGAGGCAGAAGAGAGAGGTGCCACCCACAAACAACCCTGAGTCAGAATTCCACCCTACACACACCCCCAATACACACCCAACCCATATCCATAGGATCTCTTGGGCGGCAACTTTCCATCTTCCATATTATGTAACTAAAAGGTACATTTAATAGTACAGTCAGGGACGCGGGTGGCACTGTGGGTAAAAGCCTCAGCGCCTAGGGCTTGCCGATCGAAAGGTCGGCGGTTCGAATCCCCGCGGCGGGGTGCACTCCCGTTGCTCGGTCCCAGCGCCTGCCAACCTAGCAGTTCGAAAGCACTCCCGGGTGCAAGTAGATAAATAGGGACCGCTTACTGGCGGGAAGGTAAACGGCGTTTCCGTGTGCTGCGCTGGCTCGCCAGATACAGCTTTGTCACGCTGGCCACGTGACCCGGAAGTGTCTCCGGACAGCGCTGGCCCTCGGCCTCTTGAGTGAGATGGGCACACAACCCTAGAGTCTGTCAAGACTGGCCCATACGGGCAGGGGTACCTTTACCTTTACCTTTAATAGTAAAGTCATACCTCGGGTTACAGACGCTTCAGGTTGCGTTTTTTTCGGGTTACGGACGTGCCGAAACCCAGAAGTACCGGAACGGGTTACTTCCGGGTTTCGGCAATTCTGCATGCGCAGAACCCTGCGGGTTGCGAACGTGCCTCCTGCACAGATCAGGTTCACAACCAGAGTGTCCACTGTAGTGATAATAACAACGCTAAACAGGTTCACACAATCTAAGCTTAAAGCACGGAAGGAATAAGCAGGAAAACGATGAGCCCCACTGACTACCCCGGCCCATTGGCCACTATTTCAACAATATTTATTATTTATTTATTTATTTATTTATTTATTTGGAAATAAACTAAATCACACACACAATATTTTCTCTCCTGTTTCTCCTTCCTTTCCCCCCCTCAGTCGCCCACTCCCATCCTTTAATGCCTCGTGGGTAAATCCAGGAAATATGGGTTTTAGCGGAGTCCTTTAAATAACGCAGACAAAATCCAGACCCACAGGCATGGCCAAACTTGGCCCTCCAGTTGTTTTGGGACTACAACTCCCATCATCCCTGACCACTGGTCCTGTTAGCTAGGGATGATAGGAGTTGTAGTCCCAAAACAGCTGGAGGGACAAGTTTGGCCATGCCTGCCAGAGAGCAAAGGAAACCCTGAGGAACTTAACGAGTAAATGGGTCAAGAAGAGTGTGTAACGTGAAGGGGGGGAGAGAAAGGGGCTATGTCTTTCTTGGTTCGGGTCTGGTAGAAAGTAGGAAGACACTCAACAACACTTACAGGAGGTAAATTCCCTCAGAACTACACAGCCAGTCAGAGCCAATCATGAGTTACCTCAGCAAGAATCATGCCATTCTGATTGGTTACTTGGGGTGACCTTCACCACCCTCTTGGTTGGTTAGAATTAACCCTTAGGTTACTAATGGAATGATCTCTGTTGCTGCACTTCCAACAGAAACAGCTTTGGAAGGAAAGGAGGAGGGGAGAGACGCAAATTCCTCTTGGTTCTAGTTCCTCCTGCTCCTACTACCTGCTTTTGAAGGAAGTAAACAAGAGAGGGGAGGGGGAAAAGAAAGCATTTGTTTCTTGAAAGAACAGGCTAGACCACTATCTCTCAAGTAGGATGTGCTGGGCCCGGGGTTAACCCGAGCAACGCGGTCCAGGTCTGGTCCCGAATCCAAGGATTCCACGAGGAGTCAGTCCAACAGGGCCAAGGCAGGAAACCAGGCTAGGTCAGGCACAGGGTCTCAGGCAGGTTCCAGCAAGCAGCAATGTTGCTCCCGCAACCTGGGGCGGGATCCATCAGCCTTTTATCTCTGTCGGGGTAGCGGCCGGTCCTGATCCCCCGGTGACTTACCTCCCTGTCTCGCCCGAAGGCGAGCACTCCTCCTGCGAGTACTCAGGTCTCTCCTTCTCTCAGACCTCAGTCTCTGCAGCTCGGGATACGGCGGTGGGTTACTAGGCCCAGGGGCCACCTCAGCATCTCCTGACCCAACCGGTAGTGGAGCAGCTGTAAGTGATGGCCCAGCTGAAGGCAACGAGGTCATCCCCGCATCTGGAGCCAGGGCAGGCTCAGGCCCCTGACTCAGCCCAGCTGGTGCTTGTTGCAGGGGAACCTGTGAAGACCGGGACTCTTCAGGATCAGGCCCCAGACTTGGTCCAGATGATGCCTGAGGCAAAGGATTCAGTGTGGACTGAGACTCCTCTGGTTCCGAGTCTGAGCCTGAGTCCCAGGCCATCACATAGGGCCAGTCTTGGAGACATGCTTCACCTCAATATACAAAAGAGGAAACTGGAACATTTGCCTGCGCAAATGTTCCCAGTTGAGAGCTCCTCTGCAAACCTGACCCAGCAAGCTGGAGGGATGTGTCTCTGTCTACATGTGAGAAAGCCCCCCCCCCCCAGCTCACTGTTTCAACCTGCACGGTGGTTAGATCATCTGCCAGGAGCAGTGGCGTAGCGTGGGTTGTCAGCACCCGGGGCAAGGCAAGTAATTTGCACCCCCTAACCTGTGGATTTGCGCCCCCTAACCCTAACCCCCAGATGTTGCGCCCGGCCCCCCTGCACCCCCCACGCTACGCCACTGGCCAGGAGATCCACTTCTGAATGAATCTCTCCCCACCCTGGTTTGTGGGTTGAAACAGCAGGCTGGGGTTTCCTGCTCATGATAAGGAGAGTCATCTTCAACTATCTCAAGGGCTGTCACATAGAAGATGGAGACAACTTTCGCCCCCTGCTCTGGAGGTTAGGGCTCGAACCAATGGATTCAAGTTACAAGAAAGGAGATTCTGCCTGAAACATCAGGAAGAACTCTATGGCAGAAAGAGCTTCCATGGAACAGTTTCCCTTGGGAGGTAGTAATAACAATAACAATAAAACAATAACAATAATATTTTATTTATCCCCCGCCCATCTGGCTGTGTTTCCCCAGCCACTCTGGGCGGCTTCCAGCAAAATATTAAAATGCAATAATTCATCAAATATTCAAAACGTCCCTGAGCAGGGCTGCCTTCAGATGTCTTCTAAAAGTCAGATAGTTGTTTATTTCCTTGACATCTGATGGGAGGGTGTTCCACAGGGCAGGCGCCACTACCGAGAAGGCCCTCTGCCTAGTTCTCTGTAACCTCACTTCTCGCAGGGAGGGAACCACCAGAAGACCCTGGGAGCTGGACCTCATTGTCCGGGCAGAACAGTGGGGGTGGAGACGCTCCTTCAGGTGTACTAGACCGAGGCCGTTTAGGGCTTTCAAGGTCAGCACCAACATTTTGAATTGTGCTCGGAAACGTACTGGGAGCCAATGTAGGTCTTTCAGGACCGGTGTTACGTGGTCTCGGCGGCCGCTCCCAGTCACCAGTCTAGCTGCCGCATTCTGGTGGACTCCATTTCAGCGAAGGTCTTTAAACAGCGACTTTATCCTGTAGCAGTGATTCCTGCATCACAGCGGGCTGGACTAGATGACCACCAAAGGTCCCTTCCAACTCTGCAAGCCTATAATTCTCCAACGGGCCAAGGTTACCACCCTAGATGCCCGAGTGGAGGATACGAACCCTGGTCTCCCAGGCTCTAGTCCGGCACTGTAACCACTGCGCCACGCTGCCTCTCAGAAATTCTCGGCAGAAAGAAAAGAAATGAGTTGCAAGCAGACCTACAGACCCAACACTGGTCTCCCTCCACATCTTTTATCTTGGCATCCGGAGCCCGTCAGTTTTCCCTTTTCATCGCTTTGCAATCTCAAGTCAGCTGCGTGTTCTGAGCAGCGGGTGGAAAGTCGGGGGGGGGCGGGTGTCGTGCGCCCCCAAGAAGCAGCAGGAGGTGTGGGCTCTGCGCTAATGCGCGTGCAATTATGATCTGTATGTTTTGGAGGAGCATCATTGCCGCGTGACAGCTGGCAGCCGCCCCCTCCTTTGTCTCGCTCCCCTCCCCACGCAGGGGGCTGCTCATGTACACAGAGGAAAATGGGGGAGCCCGGGGGGGGTGTCTGGGGGGGAGTTAGGCAGTTGCTATAGCAGCCCCTGTGGGATGTGATCACTCAGCCCATGCTGCCAGGCGCAAAGACGCGCACAAATCCATACGGATCCCCCGAGGCTGTGCGTTATCTCCGCAAATCGCCAATCCGGGGCTGGAGTCAATGCAAATCTTTTAAAATATTGCCTCGGCTGAAGTGTGGCGGAGACATGAGGAATCGAAAGGCCACGGGCCTCTCAATCCTCTTGCATGACTTGGCCCGTTGTTGGCCTCTGAAAACCTACGGGTGCTTGTCTTCAGACGCTCGGATCCCGAATTTTAATTTATTTATTTATTTGGACGCTCTGGGGGAGCGGGTGCGTGGGTCTGTGTGTAGCTGGAGATGGGGACGTGAAGGGTCAAAGACGTTCCCTCTTTCCCTTAATCACAGGGTCTCCAAATCGTAGTCCCCTGCATTGTTATTGCACGTGGAGACCCCCCTTGTGGGGTTCAGAACGCGACTTTATGCCTGGGGAGGGAAAACTACTGTATAATTACTATTTATATCCTGCTTTTTCCCCAGATCAGAACTCCAGGCGCCTTGCACAAATTAAAACAACATGGATAAAATGCAAAAAAAGTAGAGCTAAAATCCTAGAAGGATAACCGCTATAAAGTAATTGAACTTTAATGGAATTGAAACAATGGAGGATAAAAAAAATCTATTAAAATACAGATAACAGAAACAGCACAGCACTTTGGGGGGGGGGCGGTCTTTACCTGTGGGTGGAAGGACAACAAGGAGGGAGCCAGTCTAGCCTCTCTAGGAAGGGAGTTCCAAAGGCTGGGGGCAGCCACTGAGAAGGCCCTGTCCCTCATCCCCACCAAAGGTGGGGAGCAGGGAAAAGGCAGGCAGGAAAGTGTTAAGCATCCCTCCTCACTAGCTGTCTCTTGGCTCAATCTCCTTCCCTAAAGCTCCTCTTTCAAAGCAAAACATTGTGCTTGCATGTAATGGGTAGTTAACATAGCTGTGTATCAGCCGAGATTCCTGCATTGTAGAGGGTTGGACTAGATGACCATTGGGGTGCCCTGCAGCTGTACATTTCTATGATTCTATGTGTAGTTGAGACTAATTGGTGCTGGGGATGGGGCTGGCCTTTTAACCCTCAGATCTGCAGGTTGCACTGGTGAGCCAGAATCTGAACTCATGCTTTGAGCACTCAAGATCCTAATACAGTGGTACCTCAGGTTAAGTACTTAATTCGTTCCAGAGGTCCGTTCTTAACCTGAAACTGTTCTTAACCTGAAGCACCACTTTAGCTAATGGGGCCTCCTGCTGCTGCCGCACTGCCAGAGCATGATTTCTGTTCTCATCCTGAAGCAAAGTTCTTAACCCGAGGTACTATTTCTGGGTTAGCGGAGTCTGTAACCTGAAGCGTATGTAACCCGAGGTACCACTGTAGTAATAATCTTATAAATCTGACTTTCATCGCCTGCCCTGTGGATTCCCATTGTTGGCCTTTGACTTGAATTTCGACTTTGGGAGTTACATTCTGGCACATGTGCACTGCAAATGCATTGATCCCTGGCAGGACCCCTGCTTTGAATGTAGAAGGACCCAGGACTGACTCTCAGCATCTCTAGGTAGGGCTGGGAACATTCCCTGCACAAAAGCTTGAAGAGTGCAGCTGCCAGTCCGTGCTGGCAATACTGAGCATTTGTTAGGTAAAGGTAAAGGGACCCCTGACCATTAGGTCCAGTCGTGGCCGACTCTGGGGTTGCGGCGCTCATCTCGTTTACTGGCCGAGGGAGCCGGCGTACAGCTTCCGGGTCATGTGGCCAGCATGACTAAGCCGCTTCTGGCGAACCAGAGCAGCGCACGGAAACGCCGTTTACCTTCCCGCCAGAGCGGTACCTATTTATCTACTTGCACTTTGATGTGCTTTTGAACTGCTAGGTTGGCAGAAGCTGGGACCGAGCAATGGGAGCTCACCCCGTCGCGGGGAATCGAACCGCCGACCCGCGATGCCAAAAAGATTTGGAGGGAAGTCACTTCTGGGTGCAGCACAATCCTCTCTGTGTTTCCTCAGAAGTAGGCTTCCTCCCTACTGTGGTGAGGGAAGTTCTTTGTCCTCTTCGGGGGAAGGCAGCCTCAGCTGGGAGGTTTAAGCAGGTTCCTTGACTTCAGAGGATCAGCCATTATAAAACATGGAGGGGAACATGGAAACTTGAACTCGCTACTCAGGAAAGCCTCCCTCCCTCCCAGGCACATTAACCCCTTAGTAGCTTTTAGCTGTGATTCCTGCATTTTGGGGAGCTGAACCAGACAACCCCTTGGGTCGCTTCCACCTCTACAGTTAGATGACTCTATTCTTCTTCTCCATGCAGTGGGTGTTAAACACTGTCGCCTATTCCAACACCTATTAAAGCAGGGCTTTGGGTTGCACAATCAGGACCTCAATACCTTCCTTCAAATCAGAACCAGTGAAGGCGGTGAAGGTCCTTTGTTGAGTGTCAGGAGGCGGTTGGAGGATGAATGGCGGCTAACAGATTGAGGTTGAATCCTGACAAGACAGAAGTACAGCTCTTGGGGGACAGGGGGTGGGCGGGTGTGGGGGACTCCCTGGTCCTGAATGGGGTAACTGTGCCCCTGAAGGACCAGGTGTGCAGCCTGGGAGTCATTCTGGACTCACAGATGTCCATGGAGGCACAGGTCAATTCTGTGTCCAGGACAGCTGTTTACCAGCTCCACCTGGTACGCAGGCTGAGAACCTACCTGTCCGCAGAGTGTCTCTCCAGAGTGGTGCATGCTCTGGTTATCTCCTGCTTGGACTACTGCAATGCGCTCTATGGGGGGCTACGTTTGAAGGTAACCCAGAAACTACCACTAATCCAGAATGCGGCAGCTAGACTAGTGACTGGGAACCAGTGCAAGTAGATAAATAGGTACCGCTGCGGCGGCAAGGTAAATGGCGTTTCCATGCACTCTGTTTCCATCACGGTGTCCCATAGCACCAGAAGCGGTTTAATCCTGCTGGCCACATGACCCGGAAAACTGTCTGTGGACAAACACTGGCTCTCTCAGCCTGAAAGCGGGATTAGCACCGCAACACCATAGTCACCTTTGTTAACAGAGAAATCTGAGGGCTCCCTTGGACAAAAAACAAGGACACCAGCCAGGAATACCAGAGCAAAACAGCAGCCAGTAGGCTTGGTCTTTATTGAAGATGGTCGCGACAGGACTCCCACCTGCCACAACGTGGAACAAGATGGAAGCCCCGAACAAAAGAGCCCTCAAACTTTTATTAGCTGCTAATTCCCATGTTACACCCCCCCAAACTACATCACTCATACATCACAGTTACATCATGAAAGGGGAGGTCTGGTGGCAGTAATCTGAGCATCCTGGACCCTGCCCCATGGTTCTCCTTGCCCTCCACCAAACACCCATCAAGTGTAACAAAAGAGATATTTACATTTCCCTGTTTCCCAGCCAAGTTAATCACACGGAGCAATGGATCCAAACTACAAGAAAGAAGATTCCACCTCAACATTAGGAAGAACTTCCTGACAGTAAGAGCTGTTCGACAGTGGAATTTGCTGCCAAGGAGTGTGGTGGAGTCTCCTTCTTTGGAGGTCTTTAAGCAGAGGCTTGACAACCATATGTCAGGAGTGCTCTGATGGTGTTTCCTGCTTGGCAGGGGGTTGGACTCGATGGCCCTTGTGGTCTCTTCCAACTCTATGATTCTATGACACCGTTTTGTCTTCATCTGGGCTTGTTGTTATTTCTGGAATGGCTACCTGTCTGGCACTCAGATATCAGGATGCCAGGGATTATCACTCAGGCAGAGGGGCTGCTGAGCAGCTGAGCTCACATGTCTAGATGAATTTCTGAAGTTTCCCCAGTGAGCCAGTACATAGGTACATTTATCAGCGAATTCTTACATTTGCTTTCGTGCAGCAGAGGCCCTTTGAATAAATAGGAAGAAACTGTGATGAAGTGTTTTGTGGGGACAAATCACAAAAGCGATTGTGCTGATTTTGGTAGTTGGCTGCATGTGAATGATATCTGCTGGAGGGGCAACCCCCCCCAACCTAAACATAAATTCCTGCAACACCTTTGAGTGGACTTAACTGTCCAGGGGTCCTTTACCTTTACCTTACCGCTGGGCTTTCAATGTGGCCATGCATGCTCTGCTTAGCCTTTGACTTATTTGTGCCGAAGGCTGAAACAATTAACTCTCCTAGCAATGGAATTTATAGCTATGAACACTGCAGGCTACAACTGGACCCCAAGTGAAGAACCCCTCAGCTCCAGCGGCCGAACTAGTTTGGCCACATTGCGGCAGAACCTGATGCTTGCGACACCATCCGTCAAGCCACCTGCCAGTGATGTGATGGGAGACATGGAACCCTGTGCAAACCCCAGACTGGCCCAGGACATTTTGCTGCATGCAAAATGCCCCCCCCCCCGGTATTTTGGACTGCAACTTCCACCATCCCATCGAGAGCCAGTGTGGTGTAGTGGTTAAGAGCGGTGGACTCCTAATCTGGGGAACTGGGTTCGCTTCCCCGCTCCTCCGCATGCAGCTGCTGGGTGACCTTGGGCCAGTCACAATTCTTTGAAGTCTCTCAGCCCCACTCACCTCACAGAGTGTTTGTTGTGGGGGAGGAAGGGAAAGGAGAATGTGAGCCGCTTTGAGACTCCTTAAAGGGAGTGAAAGGCGGGATATCAAATCCAAACTCTTCTTCTTCTTCTTCTTCATCCCCGGACTGGGTGAGTTGTGTATGTGATGGGCATTGATGGGAATGGTAGTTCCAAACTACTGGAGGTCACCAGGTTGGAGCAGGGTGCAGGAAACAGGGAGGTGAAGCGCTCTGACCAGTAGGGGGCACTGTTTTTCCAGATCCGTTCCTCCAGCGCCCCTGCTGGTCAGGATGCTTCCCACCTTCAGATATGTGTGTGAGTGCATTGAATGTTGATGCCAGATAGGATATGAGTTGGGTCTACGCTAGTCCCTGCTTGCACCTTCTTTTCTCTACACATGAGAAATCCACATAGCTCCTTGGGGGATGACAGAGATTAAAATAACCAAACAATAATTATAATAAACTGGGCGCTTTAGTGATGGCAGCCATGACAAGACCAAATAATGCCCATTTCAAAAATCTTAATAATAATAATAATAATAATAATAATAATAATAATAATAATAAATGATTTATACCCCGCCCTCCCCAGCCAAGGCCGGGCTCAGGGCGGCTAACACCAAATATAAAAACAATTGATTGAAATACAGCTTAAAAAACAAGATTAAAATACAACATTAAAACATTAAAATGCAGCCTCATTTCAGTGGAAACTTAATCAAAAACTTTTGCGGGATAAAAACGTCAAGTCTTCACCAAGGCTAACTTTCCAGACTTGTCCTACATGGGCCAGAAAAAAGCCAGGGAAGTCCCCAAATAGGAGTTTCATCACAGAAGGATAAAGGAAAATAGAAAGAGTGGCAAGATTGTCCAAAATCCTCTTGTTCTTGTTTTTAAAAATGTTTCCTATATTACAGCTGGGATAACTCAGTTGGGAGTGTTGAAATTTCAGCGTTTGGGGCTGGAGCCCCACGTTGGACAAAAAGATACCTGCATTTCAGGTTTCAGACTAGATGAGTCTCATGGTGTCTACAGTTCAATGATAATGCCTGATTGGGGATCACTACCTTCTCACTTTTAATGAGGGTGAAAGAGGAGAGCGCAAAATATGGTCTGAAGCTCAACATCAAAAAACGAAGATCATGGCCACTGGTCCCATCACCTCCTGGCAAATAGAAGGGGAAGAAATGGAGGCAGTGAGATTTTACTTTCTTGGGCTCCGTGATCACTGCAGATGGTGACAGCAGTCACGAAATTAAAAGACGCCTGCTCCTTGGGAGAAAGGCAATGACAAACCTAGACAGCATCTTAAAAAGCAGAGACATCACCTTGCCAACAAAAGTCCGTATAGTTAAAGCCATGGTTTTCCCAGTAGTGATGTATGGATGTGAGAGCTGGACCATAAAGAAGGCTGATCGCCGGAGAATGGATGCTTTTGAATTATGGTGCTGGAGGAGACTCTTGAAAGTCCCATGGACTGCAAGAAGATCAAACCTCTCCATTCTGAAGGAAATCAGCCCTGAGTGCTCACTGGAAGGACAGATCCTGAAGCTGAGGCTCCAATACTTTGGCCACCTCATGAGAAGAGAAGACTCCCTGGAAAAGACCCTGATGTTGGAGAAGATGGAGGGCACAAGGAGAAGGGAATGACAGAGGACGAGATGGTTGGACAGTGTTCTCAAAGCTACCAGCATGAGTTTGACCAAACTGCAGGAGGCAGTGGAAGACAGGAGTGCCTGGCGTGCTCTGGTCCAGGGGGTCACGAAGAGGCGGACACGACTGAACGACTAAACAACAACAACCATCTCACTTGCATCTGATTTGGAATTTCAATTCAGCTCCAAATTATATTTATGGCCTGCGGCGACCTCTAGTGGTGAGAGCTCTATTTGCACGCTCGACTTGGGGTTGACTTTCTTGCAAGTTGAGTTTAACTTGGATGATTCAGTCCAGTGCTGGATTTACGTATAAGCTAAACAAGCTATAGCTTAGGGCTTGGTATAGCTTGGTATCTGAAGAAGTGTGCATGCACACGAAAGCTCATATGAATAACAAACCTAGTTGGTCTCTAAGGTGCTACTGGAAGCAATTTTTTATTACTATCAAGGGAAACTGAAAAGTAACTTAAAAATTGTTTAATGTGAAAATGCAGCATAAAACATTAAAATTAAAAAGAAACCACAAAAGGTGGAGGTGGTGGAAGACAAATTAATGTGTGTATTGGAATTGTATGCGATTTGTGTGTTTGTGATTTGTGTCTCTGTAAATTTCTGAAAAATAAAATAAACAGAAAGAAACCAAGAACATGTTACAAAATACACCTCAATTAAACATCTGTTTCGCGGGCCACCTTGGGGGAAAACTCCCCAATTCAAAAGAACTTGAAAGCCCAGAAATAAGGTGGGACCTAAAAGTAAATATCTCAATGGTCAAAACCCAGGATAAAGAGATCAGTCCTCACACTCCAGTACCAAACTCTTGAGTTGCTTGTGTTAACCTGAATGTGTGGTATTATCCATTAAGAACATCCTCCTGTATTTCCTGTGGATTCTGACAGGTGTTGCACAGACATTGAACACAACTCAAAATACTTGAGAGAAAGTTCTTTATAAAAACTCAGTTTATTTCAAATTTTCAAAACTGTATTTACAGGATAACAAGATATAGCATGAGAGCGGAAAACAAAGAACGCAATAGTGGTAACTGTAATAAGTAAAAACATATTTTGAAAGCTTTCCAAAGCTTCTTAAGGAGTTAGGCTTTTCTTCAAAAATCTTATCTAAATGATCTCTCCATTCTTGTCCTGAAGGAGCTGGAGAAGTCAAGATAACTGAGAAGCTAAGGTGTCAAAATTGTCTGTCCCTCCCCAAGACTAGACTTTAATATTTATATGCTTGAACTCATATATATCAGCAATGATCTCTCATTTTTAAAATCTAATTCAAAATGTATTGGATTATCGCTCTTAAACAATGAACTGTCTGAATCCCAACTTCATCATCTAAATGCCAACCTTTCCTAAACGACGACTTTCCACTAAGCTCAAAACAAAACACTTTTTGTTCTAGGTTTGTGCTGCCTGCTGGTTACCTGTCATAGAGCTCTTTCAAAGCTTCAGAAAATATTCCCTCTTCGTGTTCATCTTGGTATATTAACCAACAACATTAAAAATACTAACTTGACCAACATCATTTCCTTGATAGCCACTTCCCGAAGCCTTTCTTTGGTTTCCCAGAGATAAGAATAAAAGAAAGAGATATTCGAATGAACAAAGATCTCAAATACCGTCAGATGGTAAAAGCAATTGAAGTCTTCTAGAATATAGAAATGTAATTTTAAACTATCAATAAAACTGGAGGAGGAAGGGGAGTTTGGCTGAAGTTTTTTGTTTGGGGTTTATTTTTCGGCTACATAGTACAAATTAACATTACAGAGGCAAATGTGGAAGAATAAAAGCTGAACATTGACTATTGTACCACAACTGTATTATACAAAGTTAATTGCTGTATCATTTAAACTGTAGAATTGTCAAATACATCAGTTCAGCAGCAAAAACAACAACAACAACAACAACAACAACAACAACAAACCATTTAGGAAACACTTTGAAGTGGACGGGGTGAAAAAGACAAAGATGAGACTGGTGGTCAGCTACATAAAGCTTAATATGAGAGTGGATACAACTCCTTTCTTCTACTGGATCATTGACAACAACCCAATCACAAAACAAAGATGACTATTTACAAAGTTCATTTAATATTAAGCTAAATTGTGCATTAAGGAGTGGCTTCTGTGATCCCAATCGACCTATTTTTGACTAATATCCATGACAAGGATACTATATTATTATTATTATTATTATTATTATTATTATTATTATTATATTGTGTCCTTCCTCCCAAAGGACCCCAGGTTTCTGCTCTGATGTCTCTTGGACCAGGTACAAGGCAGTGACACCAGAGTGTCACAATTTGATGGCCTCGGACTCTAAAGTCAACCAGAAATTATATCCACACCAACCCGCCAAACTCCCATGAATGGATTGCATGCAGAGGAAATGGGGATGATTAGTGGTATCAGTGGCGTAGCGTGGGGGGTGCAGGGGGGCCGGCCGCACCGGGCGCAACATCTGGGGGGGGGGGGCGCTCGCACTCGCAGCTCTCTGCCCCTACCTGGCTCACTCGCTCTCTCTCACTGCAGTGCTGGCTGTGCAAATCCGATCCGAGCCTCCGGGTCACCGCCCACTGTGGAGGGGAGGGTGCCAGGCGTGCGGTGCGGTGCGGAGAGAGAGCGAGGGACTATCTGGGGGAGGGACAGTGCAGCGGGGGGGGGCGCAAATTACTTGCCTTGCCCCGGGTTAGGGGGCGCAAATTATTTGCCTTGCCCCGGGTGCTGACAACCCACGCTACGCCACTGAGTGGTATATATAGACTGATCAGACTTCCATTCATGTGGTTGTGTGCATCTATTGACATTTGGAATCATGTGCTCCCTGGGTGAGGTTTGGGCCCTGCCTGGGCAATTTGCCATCCCTGGACTCCAGGCCACCATAGGAAGTGAAGCGCTTTGCTACGTCGGAGGTGCAACAGAAAGAAAAATACTTATTGTTTTATACTGTATTGGCCTGAATAGAAGCCTCACTTTCCCCCCCAAATTCCGACTGTGAAAAGTTAAAGTGTAGCATATATATGTAGCCAGGTGCACAGGGCAAACGCTTCCCTTTTTTAAAGGGAAATTCCCTTATTCCAAATAGGATTCCTCGCAAGAAAAGGGAAAAGTTGACAGCTATGGTCCCCTGTCTCCTCCCCTCCCCCTGTCTAGTATGCAGCCAGGAGCTGCAAGGAATGGAGAAGCTTATATTCGGGTATATTTTTTTTCTCCCACCTCCCTCCAATTTTAGAAGCGTGGCTTATACTGTATTCGGGTGCAGCTTATATTCGGGCCAATACGGTATATTGCAAGCGAAAAATGGCCAATTCGCTATCGGCAGAGTGGCTGCATGTCACAGAATATTCACCAACATTATTTGTCGGGCAGCTGTCATGCTTTGGCCCTCAAGCAGGGCTTGTGGGAATAAATACAGGGCAGATAGGAGGGGGAAATCTCAGCTTGCGAGGCTGCAGGGTTTGGGGTGTTGTGCCACCTTTTCTCCAGAGGAGCTGCTCCACAAGTAAATGGCAGACAGATATCTTGCAGGTAGAGCACAGTAAAAGCTGCCCCCGTCATGTCCATGCCTTTCACGCAGTTGGCTCAAAATGTTTTGAAACAAAACTGCCAAGGCGAGGTGAGATTTTACTGAGTCTTTTGCAGGAGGGTTCGCTGGAGACTTGATTCCCCCTGCTGCCGAATAAGGGGAGGGGTCCTTTTGATTTTCCCATCTTGGGCTAGCCCTGCTGATCGATCAGTTCAACGTGGAGAAAAGACCAGCGTATCCGGCCGTCGCTGAAGCAAGGGGTTGAAAATGGCCAGTTTGACTCCCACCCCCTTGACTATAGCAGAAATGCTTCACAGTCTCATGCAAGGATGTTGCAACTCACACTGTGCCAGCAGAGGGCAGCTTAGTCCATTCACGGCACGGAGGCTCCAAATTGTGGGGTCTCTGAGCCTATTTGTGTTTATGTGAAGCAAAAGAAGGGAACTCAGAGCGTCACCTTCAGAGCATGACTCTGTCCTATATAAATCAGGGATGGGGAATACCTTTGGCAATCCAGATGTTTCTGAACTCCCCCAATCTCTGCAGAACCAGTGTTCAACATAGGCAGGATCATGTGTGCCTTTACCCAAATAAAGCCTGAAGCATAATATAAATAATATAAAGGCTGATCGCCAAAGAATTGATGCTTTTGAATTATGGTGCTGGTGGAGACTCTTGAGAGTCCCATGGACTGCAAGAAGATCAAACCTCTCCATTCTGAAGGAAATCAGCCCTGAGTGCTCACTGGAAGGGCAGATCCTGAAGCTGAGGCTCCAAGACTTTGGCCACCTCATGAGAAGAGAAAGCTCCCTGGAAAAGACCCTGAAGTTGGGAAAGATTGTGAGATGGTTGGACAGTGTTCTCGAAGCTACCAGCATGAGTTTGACCAAACTGCAGGAGGCAGTGGAAGACAGGAGTGCCTTGCGTGCTCTGGTCCAGGGGGTCATGAGGAGTCGGACACGACTAAACGACTAAACAACAACATAATATAAAACTGATCAGATTTTTCTGCATTTACCCAACAAGCTCACCCCTTGCCCCCAAACGAGCCGGATAGCGTGACACACTTTTCACGGGCAGATTCAGCCTTTAACATACAGAATAGTTCGCTGTACATTTTCTCGGAAGTCGAAAAGCCCACAAAAGACAGCTTCCTGCGCCATCTGGGAGGGGAAAGAGAGAGCTGGTTTCTTTGCGTCCGACTGCAGCCATGAATTCCTAGCTGCAAGGGCCTCTTTCTCAGGGAGTCTCTCTGCACCTGCCACCTGTCCAAACCGGAAGGCAGTTCCTGTTAGCTGTGCCAAGGTTTGCTCTCCCTGGCTCACAGAAACTGCAGCCCTGCTTGGCGTCTCTCCGTTATGCTCCTTCAGGGCTGCCCGAAGGCCGGATCATCATCCTCGTGCCCTTTAGTGAGTAGCCCGGTCCCTGGAAGTAGTGCCATCGAATCCCGTTCAGTTTCCGGATATTGTGCCTCACCGGGTAGTAAATGCCGTTCAGGTTCGAGAGTCCGCAGGCATCAAACCACCAACCTGAACGTGCATCAGGAGAAGCAAACCATAGATTAAAAAGGTAAAGGTAAAGGTACCCCTGCCCGTACGGGCCAGTCTTGCCAGACTCTAGGGTTGTGCGCTCATCTCACTCTATAGGCCGGGAGCCAGCGCTGTCCGCAGACACTTCCGGGTCACGTGGCCAGCGTGACAAGCTGCATCTGGCGAACCAGCGCAGCACACGGAAACGCCATTTACCTTCCCGCTAGTAAGTGGTCCCTATTTATCTACTTGCACCCGGGGGTGCTTTCGAACTGCTAGGTTGGCAGGCGCTGGGACCGAGCAACAGGAGCGCACCCCGCCGCGGGGATTCGAACCGCCGACCTGACGATCGGCAAGTCCTAGGCGCTGAGGTTTTACCTACAGTGCCACCCACTAACCATAGATTAGTGGATCCCAAAGTAGGTGCTACCACCCCCTGGCCGTGGTGGGATTCAACTCCTAGGAGCCGAGGTCCATTCACCCCCCCCATAAAATATTTGAATGGGACACCCCAAAAAGTTGATGGGCATTGCCATGTGTGTGGTGCCACATCTTGTGATTATTTATGTAAGGCGGGGCTTACCTGGCACCCCCAATATTTTTTTCCAAGTTGGCACCCCTGCTAGGGGGGCACTAAGAGGCAAGTGGGGTGTCGCTGGAAGTGGAGATGACTATCCAGCTTTGAAAAGCTGGTATCACTGGATCTAGCCCATTAGTTTTGTTGGAATAATTGAACTAAATGGTTTAAATTGGATTCTGAATAAATGTGCAATTAATTAAGTAAGTAAGTAATAATAAGATTTTATTTATATCCCCCCCCTCCCCAGCCGAAGCTGGGCTCAGAACGGCTAACAACAGTAAAAGTAAACACAGCATTCTAAAATCAATTCAGAATCAAATTAATGGCAACCATTGGGCTAGAGTTCTGTGAGGATTACCAAAGGAGGGGGTCAGACTGTGCCCTGGCCAAAGGCCTGGTGGAACAGCTCTGTCTTGCAGGCCCTGCGGAAAGATGTCAAGTCCCTCAGGGCCCTAGTCTCTTGTGACAGAGCGCTCCACCAGATCGGAGCCACGGCCGAAAAGCCCTGGCCCTAGTTGAAACAAATCTAACCTCCCTGTGGCCCGGGATCTCCAAGATGTTTTTGTTTGAAGACCATAAGGTCCTCCGTGGGACATACCAGGAGAGGTGGTCCCGTAGGCTACTGTTTTGAATTTTATTGTGTTATTGCCTTCCTCAGTGGCTCTTGCAAATCACTATTCATGCAAACCACGTTTTACAGGGTGGGGGGCACTGGGGATGAGTTTATAGAACCAAGGGAGCAGTGGCCTCCAAAAGGTTTGTGAGCCACTGCTGTCCAAATGCTTAAGCAGAAGACAAACATGTACAGAGTGCTTAAAAACTCAAACAGCTTTAAAATGCCAGAGCTCTAAGGCTTTTAGTGGAGCTTTAGTTTGAAGAGAAATTTACACTTTATGAAGCAATATGAGAACGGAAACGCAGCCATCTTTAAAAAAATGTGCTCGTTCCCCAATTTTACAATATAGCTCTCTGGCCAAGCAATGTGTACAAAAACGGAGGAAAGTGTGCGTAAAATTGTGTACATTAGTGAAAAAAACATGAAAAGGCATTCTATTAGGGGAAACTACTCTGCAAAAATGTGAATAGCGGGGGAAATTACATGCAAATGTTTATAGGATGAGAATTTTGCGCCGAAATGCTGATGCCTTATATATGTGTGTATGCAAACTGATTTGGAAATATGGAATCTGGAAAAAGAGAAACTCAAGAATTCAAAGCTCTGGGATTCTCACTTGAGCCCTTCCTCTCTCCTCCCTTCCTGCTTAGTCAGGAAGCACAAAGGCCCGACTCACCGCCAGAAAGCATCTGGGCGCACTTGCAGTTCCGGCAGTTGTCATTGTCAGCGTCTCGCGTGCTGAAACCCGTCCCTTGGAGAGGCAAGCCGCTCTGCTGCCCAGCGCTGCCTTTGTAGCCTCTCAAGAAAAGCCTGTGGAACAGAAGGCATCATGATGAGAAAGAACGAAATCCCCTACAAGTTGCAGCAGGGAGGAGGGAGGAGGGAGGAGGGGGAGGAGGAGGAGGAGGAGTTTGGATTTGATATCCCGCTTTATCACTACCCGAAGGAGTCTCAAAGCAGCTAACATTCTCCTTTCCCTTCCTCCCCCACAACAAACACTCTGTGAGGCAAGTGAGGGTGAGAGACTTCAGAGAAGTGTGACTGGCCCAAGGTCATCCAGCAGCTGCATGTGGAGGAGCGGGGAAGCGAACCCGGTTCCCCAGATTACGAGCCCACCGCTCTTAACCACTACACCACACTGGCAGAGGTTGGGGCTCCAGGATTGTATTTCCTTGTGTGCAGGGCTGGTGACAGATATTTTTGGAAGGTGACCCGGAATCTGCAACTAATCCAGAATGCGGCAGCTAGACTGGTGACTGGGAGTGGCCGCCGAGACCATATAACACCAGACTTGAAGGACCTACATTGGCTCCCAGTACGTTTCCAAGCACAATTCAAAGTGTTGGTGCTGACCTTTAAAGCCCTAAATGGCCTCAGGCCAGTATACCTGAAGGAGCGTCTCCACCCCCATCGTTCTGCCCGGATACGGAGGTCCAGCTCCCAGAGCCTTCTGGCGGTTCCCTCACTGTGAGAAGTGAGGTTAAAGGGAACCAGGCAGAGGGCCTTCTTGGTGGTGGCGCCTGCCCTGTGGAACACGCTCCCATCAGATGTCAAGGAAATAAACAACTATCTGATTTTTGGAAGACATCTAAAAGCAGCCCTGTTTAGGGAAGTTTTTAATGTTTGATATTTTATTGTGCTTTTAATTCTGTTGGGAGCCGCCCAGAGTGGCTGGAGAAACCCAGTCAGATGGGTGGGGTATAAATAACAACAACAACAACAACAACAACAACAACAACAATAATAGTAATATAATAATAGTAACAACAACAACAACAACAACTCCAGAGTCAGTCACGACTGGACCTAATGTTCAGGGGTCCCTTTACCTTTTAAACTTGCTAAAATGTACCAGACAATGAGTGTTGGAAATGTAAAGATCTTCTACCACATGTGGTGGCCTTGTAAAGACGGAAAGGCTTTCTGGGAAATGATATATAACAAGTTAAAGAAAATATTTAAAAATACTTTTGTTAAAAAAACAGAAGCCTTTTTTATTGGGTATAGTGGGCGAAGAGATACCAAGGGGAGATAAAAGACTGTTTATGTATGCAACAACTGCAGCAAGAATTTTTTTTAGTCCCAAAATGGAAACAAGAAGTACCAACGAAAAACGAGGGGCAGATGAAGATGATGGACCTTGCAGAACTGGCGAAGTTGACAAGAAAAATCTGAAACCAGCACGATTAAGTACAGTATTCCAAAAGGACTGGAGTAAATTTATACAATATCTGAAAGATTATTGTAAGCAATTAACATCACTATCAAGGTTATCGGACTTGTAATGTAAAGCCTTCTCCCTTTCTATATTTATTTAAATTTTGAGCTATTTTGTAACGAGTGTAATTGGAATTGGAAAACGTACAAAATGCAGTGATATAAAGGTTAATTTTGAAAGCCATGAGGTGGGTGGGAAGGAAGTTGATAGACTCTAAAGAGCCAGGGAGGTAAAGTGGATAATAAGGATGTGAATGTATATTATTAAATAGAGAATAAATAAAAATGAGAGAGAGAGAGAGATGATGATGATGATGATGTTTTTGGAATTCCACAAATACCTCAACAGATCAAAAGCAGATGAGATGAGAGAAGTGTCCTTGTGTGGTGAGCAGAGGGCAAGGAGGACACCCTGAAAGACCACCATGTTCTCTGAGAAACAGTTCCTCGCCAGAAACCCTTAGTCACATCCACAAATACCAGCAAGTTAAAGGAGGCTTGGCGCACTCAGCTCTGGGATGGGCAGCTGCCAAGGAAAGCTGAGGTGAAGACACAACCAGAGCTGGAGATTTGCTAGGTGGCAAAGTTCTCTCACAAGAGGCCACCTGAGATGGGTTCAGATTCCCCCTTAAACCCACAGGAGACCGTCCCTGCACCCGGGGCTGATGATTTGCTAGGTGGCTGACCTCCAGGGCAAAGCACTCTCGGAACAACTTGTCCAAGCCCCTTCGCCTTTATCAGAGTAGGTTCAAATCTCCTTCTAAGCTGGCCAGAACAAGCATTTTCATTCGGATGGCTCTGGCTGATTTGGTGCTTGAAGCACGTACGAAAAACCCCCGGGTGGAATCTCCATGGAGCTCAGAGGTTTAGGAGATGAGACCAGTTCTCCGACAGATTCCAGACAGGGATTAGCTCTAAATAAAACGAAGGTGATCTCATACCCTCCAAGCTTCCCGACTTCCCAGGGACAGTCCAGGAATTAAAGAAGCCGTCCCGGTTTCTGATTCGATCCCAGAATGTCCTGCTTTTCCTTTTTCCTCCCCTCCACGTCCCGGAGAACAATTAGAAGTGCTGTGTGTGTATAGGTGCAAAAACAGACTCCTGTTTATCCTGGAAATAAAAATCCTGCACGAAGGAGATGGTGAAGCTGGCATAAAAAGCCCATCCTATCATTTTGATAGGGACGTGGGTGGCGCTGTGGGTTAAACCACAGAGCCTAGGACTTGCTGATCAGAAGGTCAACAGTTCGAATCCCTGCAATGGGGTGAGCTCCCGTTGCTCGGTCCCTGCTCCTGCCCACCTAGCAGTTTGAAAGCACGTCAAAGTGCAAGTAGATAAATAGGTACCACTCCGGCGGGAAGGTAAAAGGCGTTTCCGTGCGCTGCTCTGGTTCGCCAGTAGCGGCTTAGTCATGCTGGCCACATGACCCAGAAGCTGTACGCCGGCTCCCTCGGCCAATAAAGCGAGATGAGCGCCGCAACCCCAGAGTCGGCCACAACTGGACCTAATGGTCAGGGGTCCCTTTACCTTTACCTTTATCAAACTCTCCAACATTTCTCCAATGAAAATAGGAATGTCCTAAGGAAAAGCGGGACATTCTGGGGTCAAATCAGAAAACCGGGATGGCTTCTGTAAATCCGGGACTGTCCCTGGAAAACAGGGACACTCGGAGGGTTTGAACTGTGGTGTGCATGGTTCTCCCCCCCCCCCCATTTCATCCGCACAACAACCCTGTGAGGTAGGTTAGGCTAAGAGATGGCGACTGGCCCAAGGTGAGCTCCACGGCTGAGTGAGGATTTGAACACCTACCACGCTGTTTGCATACAGTTGGCTAATAATAATAATAATAATAATAATAATAATAATAATAATAATTTATTATTTGTACCCCACCCATCTGGCTGGGTTTCCCCAGCCACTCTGGGCGGCTTCCAACAATGATGAAAAATACACTAAAATGTCACATATTGAAAACTTCCCTGAACAGGGCTGCCTTCAGATGTCTTCTGAATATCAGGTAGTTGTTTATTGCTTTGACATCTGATGGGAGGGCGTTCCACAGGGCGGGAGCCACTACCAAGAAGGCCCTCTGCCTGGTTCCCTGTAACTTGGCCTCTCGCAGCGAGGGAACCACCAGAAGGCCCTTGGAACTGGACCTCAGTGTCTGGGCAGAACAATGGGGGTGGAGATGCTCCTTCAGGTATAGTGGACCGAGGCTGTTTAGGGCTTTAAAGGTCAACACCAACACTTTGAATTGTGCTCGGAAACGTACTGGGAGCCAATGTAGGTCTTTCCGGACCGGTGTTATATGGTCTCGGCGGCCACTCCCAGTCACCAGTCTAGCTGCCACATTCTGGATTAGTTGTAGTTTCTGGGTCACCTTCAAAGGTAGCCCCACGTAGAGCGCATTGCAGTAGTCCAAGCTACTATCCAAGACCAGATATTACCTATATCGCTGACGCTCGCTTCCCAGCTGGAACTTTTCATAGTGGGCATAGGCGCGATTGCCTTCCCAGTCCAGGAGTTCGACCCTCAAAGAATAGGCTCCCTGGTTGGTCAGGAGGTGGACTGCCTCGTTCCCCAGCCAGTATTCTCCTGCTGGATCCCCAAAGCCCTGGGAGAGGCAAAACACAAAGCACTACGTGGTTTGCTCGATTAAGTTCTCTGCATATATCAGCTAAGAGGCTGTGCCTCCCTTGAATATTGAAATCAGCCAGTGAGGGCTGAAAGGATTGCGGTCAAAATGGGACCACGGGTGGGGGAGAGAGAAGAAATGGGATCCGCATGGTCCGGAGAACTCCAAGGTCTGCAGATGTACAAACATCATTCAGGGGGGGGGGAATTATTTAGGCAACCTTCCCCCCAAAAAACAGACAAATGAAGAGCAAGAGCTTGCTGCGTCTCTGGAGAAAGGGACAGAAAACTGGGAAGAGGAACAGAACGGAATGGGGTATTTTGCAAGAGGATCACAGCTGGCTGGCTGGATCCCTGAACAGGAGCACTCCACACCGCAATGTCTTGTAAAAATCAGATGGCACATATTTTTCTGGGGGTGGCCATGGTTGGAAAGGTGAGATTAACTCTGTGGTCATTTCCAACACTACTGGTTGTATCCAATGTTAGTTCAGAGTAGACTCATTAATAGACATGAATAGTCCAAGTCCATTAATTTCACTGGATCTACTCTGAGAGTAATTTAGTTGACTCCAACCTTCCGATTCCCTCTTATTACGTTGTGTAACATGGAGAAGAAGAAGCTCCTGCTGTGTTATGTACTGCCTGGCTACAGATCAGCTGTCTCTTTTTTACTTTTAATTTATTCAGTAGAATGCACATTTGCCCCCTTCTTTCAATCCATCACTACTGAATGATTTTTTGGACGCTGAAACAGTGATTGGGGAGGGAGAACAAAGTGGGTTGGTGACTTCACGTTGCCTGGTCAATCAGTGCTGTGCAGAGCCCCGGTATATGGTTTCCCCCTGCTTGATTTGGGAGAGAAGATTGTGCAATGGACCAAACTGTGGTGAGCAAGTTTCCTCTGCATAAAATTATGCACATTGACACATGGCCTCAGGAAGCCAGTGGGTCAGCAAAGCTGTGGGCTGCTATTGGCCCCGTGGTGATTGCTATGTGGTCTCCGCTCTTTCTACTTTTGATCGAAAAGATCTGACGGATTGAGGATGACAAGCCCAAGGCAGAATCAGACCTGTTTGTACTCTTTCCAGTTCTTTTGGAAGCTGACGCTGCCATTGACTCTGTACTGGATCACCGTCCAGCCGCCTCCGTCTGTCTCCATATCGCAATAGGTCTGTAAAGGAAGAAAGCAGAGGATGCTCAGATGGAAGGAGCAAGAGGCAGAAACACAGCTGAGCCTACGGATATTGGAAGAATCTGATCTTTGCAGACACCATAAGGACTTTTTTTAAAAAATAAACAACACTGGAAACTGTGGAGCACTGAACCTGGCTTGGAATGAACAATTTGCTTGTGCATAGTGCAGGTGGCACTGTGGGTTAAACCACAGAGCCTAGGACCTGCCGATCAGAAGGTCGGCGGTTCGAATCCCCGCGACGGGGTGAGCTCCCGTTGCTCGGTCCCTGCTCCTGCCAACGTAGCAGTTCGAAAGCACGTCAAAGTGCAAGTAGATAAATAGGTACCACTCTGGCGGGAAGGTAAACGGCGTTTCCTTGTGCTGCTCTGGTTCGCCAGAAGCGGCTTAGTCATGCTGGCCACATGACCCAGAAGCTGTACGGCAGCTCTCTCAGCCAGTAAAGCCAGATGAGCGCCGCCACCCCAGAGTCGGTCACGACTGGACCTAATGGTCAGGGGTCCCTTTACCTTTACCTTTAGTCAACAGAGACTTCCACCAAGAAAAACAGACTTTAGATTCTGTGTTTAACTCCGGTGTCGTGATGGCAAGTAATCATTATTTAACAAGAAAAAGCATGTGATATTGAAGTGGTGTATACATTTTATGAAATGAAATAATAAAATAAATGCCAGAGAGGCGCTGCCCGTCAGTGTAGACAATACTGAACTATATAGGCCAATGGTTATAAGGAAACCTCCTGTGTTCCAGAGCTCCTTCCAGGTCCTGCCAATTTCCCCTTGAACCTATGAATGTTCCCCAGCCCAAAGCAAAATCTGGCCACCAGAACCAAGCACAGAAAGGCAATCCATTTGAATAAAATCTCCCTGCCCCTCTTTTGCTTAGCTGCCAAAGTTTCTCAGACTTGGGTCTCCAGCAGCTTTTGGACTACAACTCCCATCATCCCTAGCTAGCAGGACCAGTGGTCAAGGATGATGGGATTTGTAGTCCAACAATAGCGGGAAACCCAAGTTTGGGCAACATTGGGCCTTTGCAGAACCTGTTTCTGGACCAGGGCATTTTCCAGACAGCCTTAGAGAGGGTCTGTTATGTACTGAAGTTCTCACCCTGGGCCAGCAGGGGGATACTGTAGATAGTTTTCATTCAGATCCACATATGCAAATAAGGGATTCAAAGTGACGTTCAGTGATTGGATAGTTACAGAAAGTGGTTACTGTTGCGTTGTAGTGGAGCTCTATATAAGAAGGGTGGCTGAACCCTTCAGTTCAGTTCTGGCCTGTGAATAAACAAGAGCTGTTTGAAGAATTGCTGTGTTGTCCGATATGTTCACCCACAACTTAACAGGGTCAGATTCCTTTAGTAGCAGAGACGGTGGGAGAACCAAGGTGCTTTTTTTTTAGCTGTAAAATTGAGCAATGATCCTTCTCCCACCCTGCCTCAATTCATAGGCTCTTGGGGTTTCACTGACCTTCTTGGGTTCAGTCAGATTGTTGATATGGAGGGTGTAAACCCCACTGAGATTAACTCCAGATTGGCGGATTTCTGCGCAGTCCTGGAACAGCCGGTCTTCTTTCTGTGGAGGAACTAGCAAGAGAAAGTAAAATGCTAAAGAGTTGGCCTCTCCAAATTAAATAAGCATTTTGGGGCATGGATGCAGTGACAGTGAGCTCCCAGTCTCAAGCAAATTTCCCTCTTTGAAATGTGAATAAAATTCCTATTTAAAATTTGCCTGGGGAAAACTGCGATTATATTTACTAATTCCTGCCTTGTTTTTTCTTCATCAATCCAAGCTACAGATTCAGTAAGACCAGAGTGGGGAATCTGCAGCCAGCATGACCAATGGTTAGGGATGATGGGAGTTGTAGTTCAACAGCACCTGGAGGATCCTCATCCTTCCAGGAATATTCTGGGCAGATCTGCACCATGCATTTAACAAACACCCAATGCACATTTAAAGCGCACAACTTCCCACAAGGAATTCTGTGAACCATAGCTTATTAAGGGTGCTGTGAATTGCTGCACTGTGCAGGGGAACTATAGTTCCCAGGATCCTTTGGGGAAAGCCAGGTGCATTGGATGTGCTTCAAATGTATGTTGTGGATCTGACCTGAGTTTATTGCAGGTGGGGATGGGAAGACATGGTGTAAAATAATAATAATAATAATAAATTTTATATATATATCCTGCCCTCCCCAGCCAAAGCCGGGCTCAGGGCGGCTAACAACACTAAAATAGTGCAACATTATAAAACATTATAAAATTGATTAAAATCAAAATTGATGGCAACCATAAACTAAAGTTTTGTAAAGATTGCCAAAGGAGGGAGTCAGGCTGCACCCTGACCAAAGGCCTGGTGGAACAGCTCTGTCTTGCAGGCCCTGCAAAAAGATGTCAAGTCTTGCAGGGCCCTTGTCTCTTGTGACAGAGCGTTCCACCAGGTTGGAGCCGCAGCCGAAAAAGCCCTGGCTCTAGTTGAGGCCAGCCTAACCTCCCTGTGGCCCGGGACCTCCAAGATGTTTTTATTTGAAGACGATAAGGTCCTCCGTGGGACATACCAGGAGAGGCCGTCCCGTAGGCTACTGTTTTGAATTTTATTGTGTTATTGCCTTCCTCAGTGGCTCTTGCAAATCACTATTCATGCAAACCACGTTTTATAGGGTTGTTTTTATTTGAGGACTGTAAGTTCCTCTGTGGGGCATACCAGGAGAGGCGGTCCCGTAGGAAAAGTTCGAACAGTGCCTGTACATTTTGATTGATTGATTGATTGATTGATTGGATTTCCCTCCCACCCTTTTCTCCAAGGACCTCAATGTGATGTACCTGGTTCTTTCCCTCCATTTAATTGAAACAACAACCCTGCGAGGTAGACTAGGTGGAGAGGCAGTGACTGGCCCCAGGTCAGTTGGTGAGCATCATGGCCGAGTGATTTGAACCCCGGTCTCCCAGGTCCTAGCCTAACACGCTGACCACTACACCACACTTCCCCTCTCCTCCAACACATTGCAGAGGGAAGCTGGCAGTTGACACCACCAGCCCCTGGGCTGACAGGCAGGTGAGGCTGGTTGAGAGCAGGCTGAGATTGACAGGCCAGCGCTCCACTTGCCCTGATGGGACCCACCTTCACTTGCTAGAAATTATAATGAACACAAAGCAAGGTTTTGCGCCATCCTTTCTGGAGGGCAAATCCCAGAGCTCTCCCAATCCTTTCTTTGCTTTCATCAACTCAGGAATCAAGAGTTGGATGGAAGAGGAAAATCTATGCACCCCAATGAGGCAGCTCCACTAATAATAATAATAATAATAATAATAATAATAATAATAATAATAAATTTATACCCTGCCCACCTGGCTGGGCTTCCCCAGCCACTCTGGGTGGCTTCCAACAAAATATTGCTTTAATATTTAGAAAGCAACATAGAATTTTAAGTTTTTCAAAAGCATCCCTCACAATGGAACGCGTCCACTCTTTGCTGTAAGTTGCGCCAAATTGGCCTCGTGCGCTATTCTCCTGCACATCTGAACTTTCAAATGACCCGGAGCATCGCTGGGGGCTTCCTCCCACTCCCTCTTCCCATTGGCTTGGCTGCTCTGATGTAAAGGAATGTTCACAAATCAAGTGGTCCAGAGGGGAAAGTCCTGAGGATGGAACATTGGCAAAAAGGTGCGACTCTGCTAAGGAAAGGAAAGTTCATTTTGGAAGGGGAGACCAGGAAGGAGGGAGAGGGAGAGAGGCTGCCGGCAGGTGGGACCTGTGTAAGCAGCCAGGAGAGTTCAGAAAAAGGCGTAAGAAGACTGCGAACTGTTGAGCTACCTCCGTCTGCGGTGGACCTCTGGCTAGCATGCACATCATCCGGAGCTCTCAAGCAGCAGAGGCTTGGAAGCTGCTTCTTTTGAGATAAAGCGTGATTTATTCCAGTGGCTCTGAGCTCACCTTTGCCTTGGGAGACCAGCTGGACCAAATTCTGAACCGACTCCAAAAGCTGCAGCTGCTGTTGCTGGAGCAAGCTGGTGTTGCCGCTGGCGGCGTGGAGAGACTTCTCCAAAACCTCGATGGTGTCGCTCTGGCGGATCACCAGCTGCTGCAGCTCCTCCTTCTCCGTCCGGATCCCTTCCAGCTCCATCAGGTGCTTTGTCTCCATCTGCAGGACTCGGGTCTCCAGAATACTGCCAAGGGAAGAAGGAGAGGGAATGAGGGCGACAGAACTGCAGGGCAAATGGCTGGCAGATTTGCGCAGAACCGGCAAGGGACACTTTTCAGAAGGGGGTCAGCTTAAAAAGCAAGCACCTGCCTTGAGGGCCGCACAGTCACATCCACAGAGTTCATCTGTGGGATTTACCAGGATGTGGGTCCTGTAAAGATAGTTGGAAGTTCAGTTGGGTTTCCTCACGCCAACCAAGTTGGCAAAAATGTACAGGATCAGAAGTAAAAAATGCTGGAAATGTTTAGATAAGGATGGCGATTTTTACCACATGTGGTGGCTGTGTAAAAAAACCAAAGGCATTTTGGGACAGTATGACCCAAAGGGACCCCTGACCATTAGGTCCAGTCATGGTCGACTCTGGGGTTGCGGTGCTCATCTCGCTTTCTTGGCTGAGGGAGCAGGCGTACAGCTTCCAGGTCATGTGGCCAGCATGACTAAACCGCTTCTGGCGAACCAGAGCAGCTCACAGAAATGCCGTTTACCTTCCCGCTGGAGCGGTACCTATTTATCTACTTGCACTCTGACGTGCTTTCGAACTGCTAGGTTGGCAGGAGCAGAGACTGAGCAACGGGAGCTCACCCCGTCGCGGGGATTCGAACCGCCGACCTTCTGATCGGCAAGTCCTAGGCTCTGTGGTTTAACCCACAGTGCCACCCGCGTCCCTTAATCCGAGGTACCACTGTATAAACAACGGTAACTGGGAAACACTGGCCTGTGAGCGCTTCAGTTGGAGAACAGCCTTTACCAAAGCTGTCATGCACTTTGAAGATGCTGGAACTCAGGACAAAAGGGAGAACGTTCTAAGAGGAAGCCATGCTTGGCAAGCCTTCACCATGATCAACTCACACCTGGAAAGCAGTGTCCCCACTGTGGAAGGACATGTGGATCCAGAATTGGCCTCCACAGTCACTTATGGACTCACTGTTAAGACCGTGTTCATGCAAGGCATTCTTACTCGGCTACGAGGGATCACCAAAGAAGAAGACACAATCAACATGCAGACAGTTAAATGCTGATTGGGCACGTGGAGTTGGAAGGGCCCCAAGGGTCATCTAGTCCAACCCCCTGCAATGCAGGAATCACGGCTAACAGATGGCCATCCTGACAGAAGACCGCCCAACCTCTGCTTAAAAACTTCCAATGAAGGAGAGCCCACCACCTTCTGAAGGGGTCCGTTCCACTGTTGAACGCCTCTTACTGCCAGAAAATTATTATTGATGTTTAGTTGGAATCTCCTATCTTGTAACTCACTCCCCCAGGGGGCAATGATGGTCATCAACTTGGATGGCTTAAAAAAAAAAAGGATTAGGCAAAGCCACTTCTGCCATTCGGAGGAGGTGAATTTGCGGGCTTCCCGGCCCTGGCCCCCGCGCAATTGGGGGGATTTCCGGCTGCGTCACCTCCTGGCCAGCCAATCGGCTGACTCTGGGTGTGTGGCCTGCCTTATTTAAACCAGGACGCAGCTGGGGATCTCCCTCTTTGCCGCCTGCCAGCTGTTCCTGTTTTTCCCACCCTCCCGCCCTATAAGGTTTTCGTTCCTTGACCTTGCTATGGACCTCGGTTGGTCGCCGTTGAGGGGCCTGGTAGGAATTTTTCCACTTGGCAAATTGGCACCAGCCACTTGGTTTCCACCTACCTTATTGCAAATCGTCACAACTTTCTTGGTATTGGTGGTTAGGCATTGGTATTGGTATTGTTTTGTAGATGGAAGAGGGGAGGTAGTGCCATCACCTGCCCCACATATTGAAGGGGAGTCCAGTAAAGGATTCCGGCGGGCATGGCCCTGTCCAAAGCCTAGCGAGGTGAGGGCCCAAGGCACGCCCCCTAGCGGTGGCCCCGGGGGAGTTCCTAGTTGATGTCATCAGCAGGACTCCCCCTACTGGTGGTTAACCCTTCCCAGACTTCAAGTTTATGGGCTGAAGTCGGATATAGTCGGTTAGGACCAATGCCTAAGCCAATACCGCTCATCACCTGTAACCAATAAAGTTGTGGCCTTATTTAGCCCATTAACCTTAATAATTGCGTCATGTGTCATTATTTCCACGGGGGGGGGGGGACTCGCCATGCAAATCTATGGAGGAAGAGAGGGCAATTGTTGTTGTTTTTTCATAATGTTTTATTAAGATTTTCACATAAAAAAATAAAAATAAAAATACAAAAATAAAAAGAAAACAAGTAAAAACAAGTAAAAACAATTCCAATTTCTTAATATTACTTACATTCGCTTTTTCCCCAGACTTCCCCACACCTCCCCTCTCTGTATTCCAATTCAAATATTTAATCAGCAAATCCCTTCCCTCTGTCTTATCTTTATCTTTATCTTAGTGTGTTATACCTTAAATTCTTCATCTTTTTAACCTTCGAGTTTTCTGTTCTCCTTCACCACATTATTACTAATAACCCTTTAACCTCCATCCAACATCATTCTAACATTCATTAATTTTATAATATTTCTGTAAATAGTCTTTAAATTTCTTCCAATCTTCCTCCACCGTCTCTTCTCCCTGGTCTCTGATTCTGCCAGTCATTTTTGCCAATTCCATATAGTCCATCACCTTCATCTGCCAAAGAGAGGGCAATTGTTGGCTACTTGCCATGCCAACTTTTTTCTGCCTCCACAGCTGGAGAAAGAAACGTTTCTGAATTTCAGTTCCTGCAAACTGCAGGAGGAGAGAGAGCTCTTGTGCTGAAGTCCTGCTTGCAGATTTCCTACAGGCATCTCAGTGGCCCCTGTGAGATCAGAATCCTGGACTAGACGGGCCTTTGGCTTGATCCAGCATCTAGCAGGGCTCTTTGTATGTTCTCATGCTTGCCATTTTTAGAGACCGTCCCCGAAGGAGATAGTGCGTGGATGTGTTCTGGAGCAACAAAGGCCGGAACAAGCAACTTCTACGACTCTGTCACTGCTGTTGCTGCTGTCATCACCATGCACTTCATCAGTTTATTTTTGCAGCCATCAGGGATTTCATTTTTTAAAAAGACAAAAAAAGACAACTTCTCTCGTGACGCTTCTGCGCCATGTTGGTGCTGCATGATTGGCTTCTCTCCCCGCTGCCCCCATCACCTTTCTTTGGCCAGGCGAGATGGCCATAAATTGGCTTTTCATAACAGTTTGGCACAGCAAACGCCTCTTGGGGGCAATCCAAAAAGTGCTGCGGTTGCAAGAGAAACCATCCCCCAAAACTTTGGGAAGCCAGTTGGCCGGGATGCAACGAGCTCTGATCTCAGCACAGTTTGGATCCTTCGCAAGAATGGAGGGGAACTGAAGCTTGGAAACCAAAGTGACTCCAAAGCGACTCCATATAGCTTTTAATTTTGATTTCTAGTTTAAGGAATATTTGAAAAAAATATGTTAATATTTAAATCTTTGAATAGCTTTGGAAGTGGATATAGGCTGTCAGGTTAGAAGTAGAAGGTAGTGTATTTTAAAATAGTATTATTTGAAAGTGATAAATTATTTTAAGTGTGTGGGGGGGGGATGGTTAGAAACTATAATGTATGTAAACTGCTAAAGATGAAGTAAAATGAAAATCAGATAGGTGGGACTTGGGGGAGCCCACTTACCAATGTTTAGGAAAATAAGGCTATGACAAGATTTTGTTTGTATTGTTTGGTTTTTTTGTTTGTGTTCTTTATTTGTGTTATAAAATGAATATTTTTTTTTGAAAATAAATAAATAAATAATTTTGATTTCTAAATGCTCTTTTGTACTGGTCTTATGAGAGTTGAGTGGCAGGGTGCTGCTAACTGCGAGCGAATCTTCATCCTCCAAGGATCTGAAGGTGGTGCCCAATTGTTTATTTACATATTTCATAGAAGATTTTCGTTTTTCTCTCCCGCAAAGGACCAAAACGTTTTAAACTGATTCATCTAGCTCAGCAGCTCCCCACCAACCCCCCCTTTTTTGCCCATAGGTAAAGGTAAAGGTACCCCTGCCCGTACGGGCCAGTCTTGACAGACTCTAGGGTTGTGCGCCCATCTCACTTAAGAGGCCGGGAGCCAGCGCTGTCCGGAGACACTTCTGGGTCACGTGGCCAGCGTGACATCGCTGCTCTGGCAAGCCAGAGCCGCACACGGAAACGCCGTTTACCTTCCCGCTAGTAAGCGGTCCCTATTTATCTACTTGCACCTGGGGGTGCCTTCGAACTGCTAGGTTGGCAGGCGCTGGGACCGAACGACGGGAGCGCACCCCACTGCGGGGATTCGAACCGCTGACCTTTCGATCGGCAAGCCCTAGGCACTGAGGCTTTTACCCACAGCGCCACCATAGCCTCTTGAAAATTGCTGGTGGTCTCGGATGGATCACTTAGTGATTTTCCCGCCTGCTGTAGCAATTGAAATTCCATAGAAATTCAAATAATAACGCAGTAAAACACAACGGAAGAAGCGATTAAAAAGTAGAATTAAAAAAGCAAGAGGAATATTTAAAGCGATGGATGTCCTGTTTCCCATCTTCAACCACGGATACAGAGATATGTCATGGACCACCTGGATGAAGCTCATGGATGTATCTGATGCATCAACTAAATGTTGGGACCACCCAGGCAGGAGGGGACTTCAGTTGTGGGCTGGCAGACAGACTGTGGTAAGGTTACCAGATTTTTTTCAATGAATCCGGTGACAACTTCAGTAGGAATGATAGGGGACTGATTTCTAAATCTGGGGACTGTCCCTGGGAAACAGGAACGTCTGGTAACCTTAGACTATGGCTTCTACTTAACTACACTCTACTCAGGGTAAAAAGTAAAGGGACCCCTGACCATTAGGTCAAGTCGTGACCGACTCTGGGGTTGCGGCGCTCATCTCGCTTTATTGGCCGAGGGAGCCGGCGTACAGTTTCCGGGTCATGTGGCCAGCATGACTAAGCCGCTTCTGGCGAACCAGAGCAGCGCATGGAAATGCCGTTTACCTTCCCGCCAGAGTGATACCTACTTATCTACTTGTACTTTGAGGTGCTTTTGAACTGCTAGGTTGGCAGGAGCATGGACTGAGCAACGGGAGCTCACCCCGTCGCGGGGGATTCGAACCGCCGACCTTCTGATCGGCAAGCACTAGGCTCTGTGGTTTAACCCACAGCGCCACTGGCGACAGGGCAGACCCACTGGAATTAATGGACTGACCTTAGCCATGCCCATTATTTCTACAGGATGGATGCTGGATACAGCTCTGCATCTTGCACCACTTTGAGAACTTGCACACCCTCCATCCCCAGTCAGTGGAAATCGCTTTATCCTTTGCTCCTTATCTTCTGGGAACCAAGCAGCAAAATCCACACATTGGTCCTCGGCCAACAAATCCATTAGTGACCTAATGGAACGAGGTGCTCCTTTGGACAACGCTGCTGGAATTACAGAGAAACCAAGAGGTCCTCACATATCAGCAGAGCCATGGATGGTGATGGCTGGGAAGAGAAACTCAGTCCTTTGGAAGCTGAGATCTGTAGCCCAGGAGAGCAAAACTGAGATAAGGAGGAGAGCCAATTGCAGTTGAGGATAGATTTATTTCAAAGTCTCCTGAGTACATTTCTGGACAGGGAAACCTACCGGGTTCTTGGCTCATATGATTAGTAAACTGGAGATTCCTTTTACCCAAGAGAATGTGTTTGTAGCAACTAATGAAAGAGAGAATGATTTGCTTTAATTTAAATATTTTTTTATTTATACCCCACCCTTCCTGGTTCAGAAAACTGGACGCAGGGCAGCTAACAACAAATTTAAAACACTTAACTGATGCAACAGAAAACAGCATAAAATACAGTATAAAATGTGAATAACGATAAATTCAGAATTCAAAAATCAATTTAGAGGGGAAATCCATCCAATAAACATTAGATGATCACCAGGGCTAGCTGGCTAAGTTAGTCCTATTTGGGCCAGTGAGACCAGGGGAGAATTAGCTGTGGGATCCCAGAGCGGGTAATCTTCATAAAAAGGGGAGGGGAAGGGAAGGAAGGGGAATAAAAGATCAGACTAAGTTCAAATTGAAAGCCAGGTGGAATAGCTCTGTCTTACAGGCCCTGCGGAAGGAAGTGAAATCCTGCAGGGCCCTGGTCTCATGGGACAGAGCATTCCACCAGGTCGGAGCCATCACTGAAAAGGCCCTGGCCCTGGTGGAGGATAATCTGACTTCCTTAGGACCCGGGACCATGATTATTCATGGACCTTAAGGTCCTCTGCGGGGCAGACCAGGAAAGGCGGTCTTGTAAATACAGTGATTCCAAAACTTTTTTGGGCATCGCTCACTTGGTTCCATAAACTCTTCCCCAGCGCTCTCTCTACCTTAGCCCATAAAAAGTATTATTCAAAATAGTGGTCCAACACACAAAGGAAGATAATAATAGTAACAGTAACAATAAATTGCACATTTATTCAACACCCAGTTTACAGCTATAGGTTCCCAGATAAACTCACTTATAGGCACAGGTGTGTGACATAGATGCACAAACACAGACAGACAGACAGACAGACAGACAGACAGAGAGAATATTGTAGTTTAAAAGACCACACAGCAAAGAATATTGCATGGAAATATTTTTATGCATTCTTGCTAACAAAAACGTAAAGGTGAAATAAATATATAGCTGGAAGTATTTACCGGTATATATAGCTACTTAGAAAGCAGGCACAAACCATCAACCTACCACAGTTGTAGGGTAACTAATTTATAAGAAAACCAGTAGCTATTACCAACACTTGGCTATCTTGTGACTAAGGAAACTCAGAAGCAGGACTACAAATAAACATACAATCATAGAATTGTATGGGACCCCGAGGGTCATCTAGTCCAACCCCCCTGCAATGCAGGAATGACAATGTAACCAGATAACAATGTGGCCAAAGGAAATAGCTTTGAAAGCAACAAGAGCAAGAGAACAGAAAGCGAGGAAGGTGTTTTGCTCTAGGCTGTAGCCTGGTCAACTGTAAATAGGTCATTGATGCACATAAAGCATGGGTAGGCAAACTAAGGCCGGGGGGGCCGGATCTGGCCCAATTGCCTTCTAAATGCAGCCTGTGGATGGTCAAAGAATCAGCGTGTTTTTACATGAGTAGAATGTGTCCTTTTATTTAAAATGCACCTCTGGATTATTTGTGGGGCCTGCCTGGTGTTTTTACATGAGTAGAATGTGTCCTTTTGTTTAAAATGCATCTCTGGGTTATTTGTGGGGCATAGGAATTTGTTCATCCCCCCAAAAAACCAAAATATAGTCCAGCCCCCCACAAGGTCTGAGGGACAGTGGACCGGCCCCCTGCTGAAAAAGTTTGCTGACCCCTGACATAAAGAGACCCACCTCCAGCAGCAGCCCTGAGCCCCTGAATATATTCTCTGCCTTGCAAAGAGGCACCTCTGCAGGAATCCAGGTGTTCCTACACCTGCATTGGTGTTCCTATACCTACCTGTTTCGGTTCTGCAGCTTGTGGATCTCGTTCGTCTGCATCAGCAGCTGCTTCTCCAGCTTATTGGTGGACAGAGAGTTCTCCAGTAGCTGGATCTCAATGCGGGAGGTCTGGTTGAGTACCTGCGCAAGGCACAGAAGGAAACCTGAAGCTGGAATGAAGTATAAAGGTAAAGGGTAAAGGACCCCTGACCATTAGGTCCAGTCGTGGCCGACTCTGGGGTTGCGGCGCTCATCTTGCTTTATTGGCCGAGAGAGCCAGTGCACAGCTTCCGGGTCGTGTGGCCAGCATGATTAAGCCGCTTCTGGCGAACCAGAGCAGTGCACGGAAATGCCGTTTACCTTCCCGCCGGAGCGGTACCTATTTATCTACTTGCACTTGACGTGCTTTCGAACTGCTAGGTTGGGAGGAGCAGGGACTGAGCAACGGGAGCTCACCCCTTTGCGGGGATTCGAACCGCCGACCTTCTGATCGGCAAGTCCTAGGCTCTGTGGTTTAACCCACAGTGCCACCCGCCTATAAATATATTTTATAAACGAATAATGCACTCTATCCTCACAACTACAGGATTGCGGATTTGGAAGGGACACCAGGGTATCATCTAGACTGACATAACAATTTTTCCGTATTTCTTCTCTTCTTCAACCCTCTTTCCCCATTAGAAAAGCTTCCCCAACCCACCTGAGCCTCCACATCAGTCAGTTTCCTGGTCTGCTCCGCTGTTTGGTTCAAGAGGTTCGTTCCAATCTCCAGCATCGTGGCCGTCTGGTTCTGTACCACGTTCTGCTGGATTTGCACCATTTCCGACTTCATATTCATCTGGATGTAGCTCTCCAGCTAAAGGGGAAGGAGTCAAAATGTTAAGGGCAAACTCCTCAAGACCTTTCCTCCCCCTCTGTCTTGCCTTCCTCCAGCCCAGTGGCGTAGCGTGGGGGGTGCAGGGGGGCCGGCCGCACCGGGCGCAACATCGGGGGGGGGGGGCGCGCTCGCACTCGCAGCTCTCTGCCCCTACCTGGCTCACTCACTCTCTCTCACTGCAGTGCTGGCTGTGCGAATCCGATCTGAGCTGCCGGGTCGCCGCCCACTGTGGAGGGGAGGGTGCCAGGCGTGCGGTGCGGTGCGGAGAGAGAGCGAGGGACTATCTGGGGGAGGGACAGTGCAGCGGGGGGGGGGGGCACAAATTACTTGCCCCGGGTGCTGACAACCCACGCTACACCACTGCTCCAGCCCATTCGACAAAAAGTCCTCTTTTCTCCCCCCCTCCTCATTTCCTCCTTCGGAAGAAATAATCGAGAAACACATTCAGATGAAATAATTGCAGCGTTTGTCTCTAGAGAGGCACCTTGGATTCTCTTGGCTCCACAATGGTGCCAAATCTGGAGCAGTTCTTGAGAAATATAACCCAGGGCACTTTGACCAAGATGATGCTCAGGGATGCTTTTTGTGGTCAGGCAAAATCCTGAGTTATCTAGAGGTCATGACATGTTGTCAGCAAACCTGGAACGCTGCCTCCCATGAGAGACTGGGGGTGGAATCTGCTTTTGGAAAAATTAATCTCTCTGAGAAATGTTGGCTAAGAAAAACGCTGGATGTTTATGGTGTCCCTGAAATCCCTCTCGTTTTCTAGACTCCCATTTTCTCTTGCAAAAATCCTGCTTCCATCCAACATACAGGTTTCAATGCTGGAGCTGGATAGCTTCTTTGAGAAAATAGGGGCTCTTTCAAAGATGAATTGGCAGAGAATCTGCAGGGAGGAAAGCCATTTGCTCTCCCCGAATTCTCCTCTCTAAAAAGGAGATCCTAGATACTAACAGTGAACTTGTCGTCTGAGTGTGAATCATCATATACGGCCTCGGAACAGTATACCTGAAGGAGCATCTCCATCCCCATCATTCAGCCTGGACACTGAGGCCCAGCTCCGAGGGCCTTCTGGCGGTTCCCTCCTTGTGAGAAGTGAGGTTACAAGGAACCAGGCAGAGGGCCTTCTTGGTGGTGGCACCCGCCCTATGGAACAGCCTCCCATCAAATGTGAAGGAAATAAACAACTATCTGACGTTTAGAAGACATTTGAAGGCAGCCCGGTTTAGGGAAGTTTTTAATGTTTGATCTTTTACTGTATTTTTAATATCCTGTTGAAAGCTGCCCACAGTGGTTGGTGAAACCCAGCCAGATAGGCAGGGTATTATTATTATTATTATTATTATTATTATTATTATTGCCCAAACAGCATCACTTGACCTGAAGGAGCGTCTCCACCCCCATCATTATGCCCGGACATTGAGGACCAGTGCCGAGGGCCTTCTAGCGGTTCCCTCGCTGCGAGAAGTGAAGTTGCAGGGAACCAGGCAGAGGTCCTTCTCGGTAGTGGCGCCCGCCCTGTGGAATGCCCTCCCACCAGATGTCAGAGAAAAACAACCACCAGACTTTTAGAAGACATCTGAAGACAGCCCTGTTTAGGGAAGCTTTTAATGTTTAATAGGTTATTGTATTTTAATATTCTGTTGGAAGCCACCCAGAGTGGCTGGGGAAACCCAGCCAGATGGGTGGGGTATAAATAATAAATTATTATCATTATTATTATTATTGAGGGGAGGAACTCACAAAAACTTCCCAAGGAAGACTGAGCATGCTCAGTGAGCACGGAATATCGAGTGTCTATTTCAGGTGGGGCAGGGAATGGAATGGAGTATTCGGGAAACGGGCATGGCTCTCCAGCACCCTGAAGAGGAGCACTCCACACGGGATTCCCTGTAGCAACTGTGCATTTGTTGTGCGGCACACACAATCTTTGCCCCCAAGGCCCTGATATATTAGATGAAAAGAAGGCAAAAAGCACTGGCCCACGGCCCCCGCTCCCTCTCCTGCTTCTCCTCTCCCCCCTTCTCCAACTGGCCGGCAGCTGGGAAAGGTCTGTGTGCATCTCTCCCTTGGGATCCGCCAACACCATTCCGCATGGCTTGGGGCAGGGTAAGAATAAACATGTCATTTCCTCTGAAGCACTTCCTATTCCAAGCCTTTAGCTGAAAGAGCTTCAGGGGAGAGCCAGCCTTAATCAGATAATTGCTGTGATCAATCCGCTATAGTTTCAACTGCATTGTTTAAAGGGCTTGCTAACTGAGCAAATCACCCGCTTGATGGACTGCTCCCAGTTGCTGGCCTGGAGTCGAGGAATATGGAATCCCAGCCACATCGATTCCAGCATGAAGGATGCAGCACAAATAACAGCTCTGATGGTGCAGTGGACTGTTGTCGTTTAGTCGTGTCCGCCTCTTCGTGACCCCCTGGACCAGAGCACGCCAGGCACTCCTCTCTTCCACTGCCTCCCTCAGTTTGGTCAAACTCATGCTGGTAGCTTCGAGATCACAGTCCACCCATCTCGTCCTCTGGTGTCCCCTTCTCCTTGTGCCCTCCATCTTTCCCAACATCAGGGTCTTTTCCAGGGAGTCTTCTCTTCTCATGAGGTGGGCAAAGTACTGGAGCCTCAGCTTCAGGATCTGTCCTTCCAGTGAGCACTCAGGGCTGATTTCCTTCACAATGGAGAGGTTTGATCTTCTTGCAGTCCATGGGACTCTCAAGAGTCTCCTCCAGCACCAGAATTAAAAAGCATCCATTCTTCGGCGATCAGCCTTCTTTATGGTCCAGCTCTCACTTCATGGATCACTGCCTTGCTGTGGCGAAGGGGCTTGAATAACTCAGAGAAGCTATGAACTATGCCGAGCAGGGCACCCAAGATGAACAGGTCATAGTGGAGTGTTTTGACCAAACGTGATCCACCTGGAGGAGGAACTGGCAAGCCACTCCAGTATCCCGGCCAAGAAATCTCCATGGACACAGACAACAGGCAGTTGGCTAAGGCACTGTATTTCTATACAGGTCTGTGGCGATCACACAGGGTTCCCGGACGTTTAACGGTCTATTGATCCCTGTGCCACCACTGTGCTCGCTTCCCCGCTGCCACCAACCCGTTACTCTCGGGTAAAACACTGAGTCCAGACCGTTGTTAAAAGTGAACCAAAAAAACCAAGTTTATTTTACAAACATTAACAAGTTTATGGTTTCTCCTGTCAGTATCTTAACTTTAGTTTCTTTACCAGGCTATACCTTCCTAATACCTTCTGACTGATTGTCTCAACTGTTTGACTGACTCCTCTTAGCAAATTCTCTCCCTCTCTCACACCAGCCTAGCCCAACCCACAGACTTATCTTCTCTGTCTCTTCTAACTCTAGACTGTCTTCTCAACCACCCTAACTCTAAATCCCCCCCCAAAAAACCTCTGTGCTTAAATCTTAAACACAGTTAACTCTGCCCCTTGGGTTCCCATTGGTTAGTCATTTTACAATTAGTCATCACCTTGCCAACAAAGGTCCCGTATAGTTAAAGCTATGGTTTTCCCAGTAGTGATGTATGGAAGTGAGAGCTGGACCATAAAGAAGGCTGATCGCCGAAGAATGGATGCTTTTGAATTATGGTGCTGGAGGAGACTCTTGAGAGTCCCATGGATTGCAAGAAGATCAAACCTCTCCATTCTGAAGGAAATCAGCCCTGAATGCTCACTGGAAGCACAGATCCTGAAGCTGAGGCTCCAAGACTTTGGCCACCTCATGAGAAGAGAAGACTCCCTGGAAAAGACCCTGATGTTGGGAAAGATGGAGGGTAGAAGGAGAAGGGGACGACAGAGGACGAGATGGTTGGACAGTGTTCTCGAAGCTACAAACATGAGTCTGACCAAACTGCGGGAGGCAGTGGAAGACAGGAGGGCCTGGCGTGCTATGGTCCAGGGGGTCACGAGGAGTCAGACACGACTAAATGACTAAACAACAACATCTAAACCCTTTCCTTATGAACCCAGTATGATGTCGCACACCTAGGAGGGCAAACGCCACAAGGTCCAATTCCTGTCATCAGTGCTTTTTGCTAGGGGTACGCAGGGATACACAGACCCCTAAACATTTTGTGAAACTTTGTACTTTTGTCCATTTGCTTTTTCCCGATTTGAACTATAAAATGGTGATTTCCTTGAGTCAAAATGAGAATACCCCAAACATTTGTTTTTTAGAGAAAAAAACACTGAGGTAAACTATGGAACTCCCTGCCACCGGAGGCAGTGATGGGTTTAAAAGAGGATTAGACAAATTCAGGGAGGAAAAGGTTGTCGATGGCTCCTACCCACGATAACTAGATGCTTCTGAATACCAGTTGCTGGAAACCACAAGAAGCGAGAGAGCTCTTGTGCCCGGATGCTGCCTGCGGCATTTCATTAAGGCATCTGATTGGCCACTGAGAGATCAGGATGCTGGAGGGCAAATTTTGCAGAAGGGCTATGTTTCGGTTCCCATTTTGTTTCAGCAAGTGAGGTTTGCCTTGGAACGTGACATCTAAAAGCTGACCAGCGAAGTCCCGCTAAGCATCTGGGTCTGATCTGGCTGAGGGCAAAGAAGACGCAGCGGCAGAGAGGGGCATCCGCGAGTTGTCACTGAGAAAAACGGAAAGACGCCTCAAGCTTAGGACGCAGATGAAAGTCAGATGTCCCTTCCTCTTTCTCAAGCCACCAGGGAGATGAGTTTCCCAAAACTGGCCTATTTTTAGGAGAGGTTGTTGTGAATCAACTGTTTGGTTAATTTGATACATCCCAGGTGCCCCCTGTTTTTGGAAGGGCTTGTGGGAGACAGGGAAATGGGGACTTCAGAATACATGCTGTTGAGGCCCCTGAAGCAAGAACGTAGCAGAAAGAGATTCCTACTGCGGATTGACCAGGCCTTGAACTAGGAGTCTCTGGGTGTGAAGGACCAGTTTTCCTGCATCACAAGATGCCTATAATGGTCTTAGGCAGACAAGCAAGCCCTGATAAGAAGTAATGACTCTCTGACAGTTTTATGTTCATTTATTTCTAACATCCAGAGCACGGCTTCTCGCCTGCTCACATTGGCCAGTCTGAATCTCTACCCCTTTCACAGCAGGAAGGATGCCAAATTCCCGCCCTTCCCCTCTTGCCCTTCCGTTGTCCTCTGACCTTATCCAGTCTCCTAAAACGGGGACTCAGAAGCTAGCCTTCCTACCTCCCTACTTCCACTTGACACACTCTCAGTCCTCTGCTTATCTGCTGGTTGCCTAGCAATGCTCTAGCTGCCTCTCAACTCTCCCTCTCCTTGAGAGCTAACAGTGTCATCTTTGGGAAGGGGGGGGTCGAATCACCCCTTCTTGGCTCTTTCTCTCACTTAGTTCAATTTCTGAGTCTGACTCTTGCGCTCAGATGAGCCATGTTCCCGACAATGCCAAGACATATGCAGATGGCTTTCAAAGGACTAGGTCCGATCCATGAAGGGCAGGTCAAACCAAGCCCCATAATAAACCCCAGTCTACCCTCTGCCCCTCCTTCGGCAACACACTTCTGGACACAGTGACTTTGTTAGACACAATTCTTCTGACAGCTAATTCCCCAGCTTAAGGACATAAGAAGACCCTGAGGCATGGAGTACCATCGGTCCATAATAGCTGTCTGTCCTGAACATATGCCCTTCTCTGGATGACCTGGAATATCCCAATAGAGAAGAGGAGAGTCAGTCTGAGCTATGGGTAGCCCTCGCAGGAGCAGATGAACCAGGAGACAGGTCAGTGGATAGAACGGATAAGGCAGGACCAAAGGTAAAGCAGAGCCAGGGGAGAAAGCAGAATAAAGGAAAAGCTTTGTGCCAGAGCAAGGTTCAGCTGGAGAAGGAAGCCCCTCCCTGTCTAGAAAGCACCATTGGTCAACCTGAATGGGCAGAGCGAGCTCATTTTCTCTAAAAATGTTAACTCCTGCAATTCAGCCTCCCACCACAAGAGGCAGTCACACAAAGATGCCAGCAGTGCCAATAGTTTTCCATTCTCTATCACCATGGTGATAGAGAATTCACCATGGTGATTTAATAGGCTGGATTGCAGGAAGCAGACATCTGGATTCAGCCTCAGATGTTGCCTCTTAACACCACAATAAACTCCCTTGCAAATGGAATTAAATTTATAAATAAGAAAATGTACGATAAGGAAAGCTATGTAATATGATTAGGACTGTGGTATGGTCTTTTGAACCTCTGATATTGGAAACTGCTACATATAATTACTAAGAAATTTGGATGGAAGAGATTCAAGGAAGTCAAACACTATGTTTATGAAGATGGATGGTACTTAATTTTAATTAATTAAGTGGTAATATGTTGTATGTTTCTTTTTTCTTTTTTCTCTTTTTCTCCTATTTTTTGTTTGTTTTTATTATTGTTAATCTTTTCTTACTATGTTTATCTACTGAAAATAATAAATATTATTTGGGGGGGAATTGTTGGGATACTGCCAGGGAGACAAAGTCCATCATGACTCCACGTCGTCTCCGGACGTCCATCGATCTCCCGTAGACACGCAGTATCAGCAATTAGCGACAGGAGCTCTAGAAATAGCTTGCCACATTCCAGAGCCGATGCATGCTCTCAGATATGCACAGCGAAAGATGCACTCAGGAGAGCATTATTTACAAGTTTATTTCTGCGTTGATCAGAACAAAGAAAAACATGACTGCCTGCTTCAATGTCTCCGGCAGAGAGAGAGAAACGAAAACAAAGACACAACAGAAACATCCTGTGAAACAGGAAATGCGCAGGCTGTGACACAAACATCCTGCTCCCTTTTAAGGTGGAACGGAAATATCCTAACAGGAATAAACTCCCTTGCAGCCACCTCCCTTGTGCAATGATGTGCACAGATGTTCTGCTGCGGATTGTTGAAAGCTGAGGGTTTAGCAATAGCTTGGGGGTGGACTCTTCAAAAGGTGTTTGGAATGATCATAGAATCATAGAATCATAGAGTTGGAAGAGACCACAAGGGCCATCGAGTCCAACCCCCTGCCAAGCAGGAAACACCATCCTAGCACTCCTGACATATGGTTGTCAAGCCTCTGCTTAAAGACCTCCAAAAAAGGAGACTCCACCACACTCCTTGGCAGCAAATTCCACTGTCAAACAGCTCTTACTGTCAGGAAGTTCTTCCTAATGTTTAGGTGGAATCTTCTTTCTTGTAGTTTGGATCCATTGCTCCGTGTCCGCTTCTCTGGAGCAGCAGAAAACAACCTTTCTCCCTCCTCTATGTGACATCCTTTTATATATTTGAACATGGCTATCATATCACCCCTTGATGGAGAGAAATATTTCAATCCTTCAAATGTGTGGCGTCACCTACATCATCTGCGTGGCACATTAGGAGCCGTTTGTCGAGCCGAGGGTAGTATCTGGAGAGAACCTGTCAGTGTGAATGCCCACAGCTCCTGGAGACTTTCCCTTAGTGTCACATTGTTAATCCTCCAATTTTGCAGGGCAAAAGTTTTGTTTATGAAAATGAACAAATTTGAGTACAGGAAACACAAACAAAGGTTGGGGGGTGGTCACGGGTCGAGGCTGGGAGGAACACATTACCCATAACGACATGCCCACCAACTGCAGCTTGGCTTCTCATTTTCTTGTGGAAAGGGGCATGTCTAATGTTGGTTAAATGGAGCAAAAAATGGAGCAAGTAGAGGCAGCTGACTTGAATTAATCAGGGCTGAGTGTGAACTGCTTCTTGTTTGTCGCAAATATTTTCCAGAACGTTTGTTTGGTGTAAGAGCATAAGAAGGAGCAGGCCAGTGGTCCATTTAGCACAGCCTTCTGTCCTCACATGGGCAAACCAGATGTGTGGTTCTCTCCTGGTCGGGAAAGGAAATCTGTTACAGGAAGTTAACTTTAGGCCAAGTGTGCTGGGCCCGGGGGTAACCCGTGCAACGCAGTCCAGGACCAGTCCAGAAACCAAAGGTTCTGCTAGGAGTCAGTCCAACAGGGCCAAGGAAGGACACGAGGCAGGAAACCAGGCAAGGACAGGCACAGGATCTCAGGCAGGATCTAGCATGCAGCAATGTTGTTCCCGCAACCTGGGGCGTGTCCGACAGCCTTTTATCTTTGTCAGGGTAACAGCCGGTGCTGATCCCCCGGCGACTCACCTCCCTGTTTCGCAAGGAGACATTCAACCAAACATACAGAGGAAAATTCCCTCAGAACTACACAGCCAATCAGAAGATGTTCTTCTTCAGTGAGGGTCATGCCACTTTGTTTGGTGGCTAACCAACACCTCTACATCTCTCTCTCTCTCAGCTAGTTGGCTTTCACATCAAGATGATTAACCCTTAAGTTGTATAGAATCATAGCATCATAGAATCTTAGAATCATAGAGTTGGAAGAGATCACAAGGGCCATCGAGTCCAACCCCCTGCCAAGCAGGAAACACCATCCTAGCACTCCTGACATATGGTTGTCAAGCCTCTGCTTAAAGACCTCCAAAGAAGGAGACTCCACCACACTCCTTGGCAGCAAATTCCACTGTCAAACAGCTCTTACTGTCAGGAAGTTCTTCCTAATGTTTAGGTGGAATCTTCTTTCTTGTAGTTTGGATCCATTGCTCCGTGTCCGCTTCTCTGGAGCAGCAGAAAACAACCTTTCTCCCTCCTCTATGTGACATGATCCTTGACTTCTATGTATACTCTATGTATGATCCTTGACTTCCAACAAATAGCTGATTTGCTCTTGCAAGCAGATTGCCATCAGATGTACACCAAAAAAGAAAGCCGTGTCTGGATCTACACGCCGTTGTTGCATGCAGTGCACAATGATTCAGAAGTGAGAGCCTTGAGCCGTGTTTTAGAACGGGGAACATGGTGTGCAATTAAGCCAACTGTAGATAATAAGAGGGATAAAATGTGTAATGACAGCTTGGATTGCTTTACAGGAAAGTGACCCAAATAAGTGAGGCCAACATGAGGAAAGACAGAAATAGAGGGTCAGAAGTGAGTGTTCTGTTTGTTTTTTGTCCTTTTAATACATACCCCAGAAGGAACTCTGAGTTCCTTTTCTTGACAAACTTGCTAACTGGATTAGTCTGCTCAAGTCAAGTTTCATTCCAGCGCAACTCAACAGACTGTCCCGATGAATACAGAGAAACAGCCCATAAAGGGTGATTAAGCTGTAGAAGTCTGCAGAAATTGTATTAATTGGATAGTTGGGTGTTTCTGTGATGCTGTCCTCACATCCCTGTACCTAGGGATGTAAGGGGACCGTGATGTCCATCGTGTCATCCGTTCATAAAAACACTGTGTGAGCCTGCTCTCACAGTGGCCAGCCAGAGGCCTGTGGGAAACATGCAAGCGGGATTCAAACAAGAGCAGCCCTCTCCCATCCTATGTGTTGTTGTTGTTGTTGCTGTTTAGTCGTTTAGTTGTGTCCGACTCTTCGTCGGAGGCAGCTGACTTGGGCACGCCAGGCCCTCCTGTCTTCCACTGCCTCCTGCAGTTTGGTCAGACTCATGTTTGTAGCTTCGAAGACACTATCCAACCATCTCGTCCTCTGTCGTCCCCTTCTCCTTGTGCCCTCCATCTTTCCCAACCACAGGGTCTTTTCCAGGGAGTCTTCTCTTCTCATGAGGGGGCCAAAGTATTGGAGCCTCAGCTTCACGATCTGTCCTTCCAGTGAGCACTCAGGGCTGATTTCCTTAAGAATGGATGTGTTTGATCTTCTTGCACTCTCAAGAGTCTCCTCCAGCACCAGAATTCAAAAGCTTCAATGTGGTTTCCAGCAACTTGCATTCATTGCTGCCTCTGACTGTGGCGGCAGAGCAGAGCCATTGTGGCTAGTAGCCATCAATGGTTAGTCATCTTCTCCATGGATTTGTCTCATCCACATTGGTGGCCATCCCTGCCTCTTGTGGCAAGGAGTTCCGTAGTTGAAGATTGCTCTCTGTGAAGACGTATTTCGTCTGTCCCGAGTCTTCCAATTCAGCCAATCTAAACTGAATGACGACGTTTCTAAGTCTTTTCAGGGTCTTCAGAATCTGAAACCTCAAGACCTAGGAGGTCTTCTGAGAGCAAATGGTAAAAGGTAAAGGTACCCTGCTGAACCCAGTGGGATATGATGTTTTCCCTGGGGGCAGGAGCTAGTTTCCCGTACGGGCCAGTCTTGACAGACTCTAGGGTTGTGCGCCCATCTCACTCAAGAGGCCGGGGGCCAGCGCTGTCCGGAGACACTTCCTGGTCACGTGGCCAGCGTGACATCGCTGCTCTGGCGAGCCAGAGCCGCACACGGAAACGCCGTTTACCTTCCCGCTAGTAAGCGGTCCCTATTTATCTACTTGCACCCAGGAGTGCTTTCGAACTGCTAGGTTGGCAGGCGCTGGGACCGAACAACGGGAGCGCACCCCGCCGCGGGGATTCGAACCGCCGACCTTTCAATCGGCAAGCCCTAGGCGCTGAGACTTTTACCCACAGCGCCACCCGCATCCCGAGAACAAACGATCACCGGCCAAAATTGCTGGCCATGCATGACAAGGCCTGCTCCAGCTCACACGGAAACTTTGCTTCTGCTGAACCCAGTGGGATATGATGTTTTCCCTGGGGGCAGGAGCTAGTTTCATTGAGAGATCCAAGGCTTTTTCAAAGATCCCCAGGATTAACACAGGAAATGGGGAAAGAGGAAGCATCCATAAATGAAAATCTGATCTTCGTGTGTGTGTGTGTGTGTGTGTGTGTTATAAAAAGGCCCAGAAGATTTTTTTTAAAAAATGGGGGAAAATTATGAACCACATTTGTGTTTTACATGGGAGTTACATTCTGGGGGGGATTGTACGTAAAGGCAAAATTGCATATACTGTAGTCAGAATGACCCTGGAACCGCAACCTCATAACCATCCCCACCTTTTCAGAGACGGAGCTCCAAGTGGACCAATCCTGTTTTAAAGCCATTCAGGTTGGTAGCCACCTTCCTCCAGTGGCAGGGAGTTCCACAGTATGACGATGTGCTGCTTTATTTCATCTGTCTTAAATCTCCCCACATTCAGCTTAAGCCACTTCCGCCCTGCAGAGGAGGTGGGATTGCGGGCGTCACGGCCCAGCCCCCACGTGATTGGGGGAATCCCCGGCCGTGTCACCCCCTGGCCAGCCAATTGGCTGGCTTTGGGGGCATGGCCTGCCTGATTTAAACACAAGCGTGGCCAGGGATCTCCCTCTTTTCCCGCATACCAGCTGTTCCTGTTTTGTCCACTCTCCCTCCCTATAAGGTTTTCGTTCCTTGACCTATGGACCTCAGTTGGTCGCCATTGAGGGGCCTGGTAGGAATTCTTCCACTTGGCAAATTGGCACCAGCCACTTGGTTTTTGCCTAAGGTAAAGCAAAGGGACCCCTGACCATAAGGTCCAGCTGTGACCGACTCTGGGCTTGTGGCGCTCATCTCGTTTTATTGGCCAAGGGAGCCAGCGTACAGCTTCTGGGTCATGTGGCCAGCATGACTAAGCCGATTCTGGCGAACCAGAAAACCAGCGCACGGACCTTTTGATCGGCAAGTTCTAGGCTCTGTGGTTTAACCCATAGCGCCACCCACGTCCCTTGGTTTCCGCCTACGTTGTAGCAAATCGTTCCTGGACTTCAAGTGGACGGGCTGAAGCCAGATAGTCTATTAGGACCAATGCCTAAGCCAAGTGAAGCTGAGGCTCCAAGACTTTGGCCACCTCATGAGAAGAGAAGACTCCTTGGAAAAGACCCTGATGTTGGGAAAGATGGAGGGCACAAGGGGAAGGGGACGACAGAGGACAAGATGGCTGGACAGTGTTCTTGAAGCTACCAGCTACCAGCCTGGCGTGCTCTGGTCCAGGGGGTCACGAAGAGTCGGACACGACTAAATGACTAAACAACAACAACTAAGCCAATACTGCTCATCACCTGTAACCAATAAAGTTGTGGCCATATTTAGCCCATTAACCTTAAATATCTATATCATGTATCTTTATTTCCACTGGGGGGGGGGGGCGGGAACCCGCCACGCAAATTGCACATCCACGAGCTCTACTATTGAGAAAGGGAGAAGAGCTTTTTCTCTCTCCCCTTTCTCCATGCTGTGCATAATTTTATCAGCTTCTATCATCTCGCCCCTTACTCGCCTTTTCTCCAAACTATAAAGTCTCAAAGGTTCCTGACCCCGAGCATTAGGAACATGCAGAAAAGCAGCAAAGTCTATTCAGTTCCGAGAGGTGCAAAGCAGTTATTTGCCCTGGATTTGAGCCAAATTGCTTTCCATCTGCCGGCCTGTTCCTCCTTCCATCAAGAATGATAGTAGCTGTTATGTACTAAGTTTGGATCCTAGAACAATAGGCAAGTAAGATCCTAGAATGCTTGGCTTGCAGGAAAAGACCAATCAGGCTCCAGGAGGAAGTTAATCAGCCTATTAGGCTGGTAGGATCCTGAACGCAACAACTAATTGGCCTGCAGGAAAAGACCAATCAGGCTCCAGGAGGGAAGCAGAATCAGCCAATCAGATGGGACTCATTGTGTAAATAATGTACAGTGGTACCTCTGGTTGCGAACGGGATCCATTCCAGAGGCCCATTCGCAACATGAGCAGAACGCAACCCGCATTTGCGCATGCACGGGTCGCGATTTGCCGCTTCTGCGCATGCATGTGACATCATTTTGTGCGTCTGCGCATGCACGAGCGACAAAACCCAGAAGTAACCCTTTCCTCTACTTCTGGGTCGCCGCAGGACGCAACCTGAAAACGCTCAACCTGAAGGAAACGTAACAAGAGGTATGACTGCATATAAAAGCCTGAGATTTGGGGGGGAATTCAATCGCTGTTTTACAAGCTGCAATAAAGAGCATGAAATCACTACAGGACTCCGAGTATGTTTCAGTAGCTCTGCAGGAACTGTAGCTATCTCTTAAAAACCACTCCAGTGAGTTTGGGGGGAGCATAAGGACATCCTGCAAATTCACTTTCTCTGCAGCCTCTCATTAATCATGGTTGCCTATTGCCAAGCGCACAAGACCCCCTGCTCCCCCTCCTCATTTTTCGCTTTCTCCCCGCTGCCCCATGTTTTCCTTTCAACTAAAGTGAATCTCTCCCGCAATGCAAAACTTCGAGTTCAGGAAGGAACTCGAAGCCCAGGCCCTGTCGCCCTGATTTCTGACAAAGCCAGAATAACAAACTCAAAACCATCAAAAGTGCCAGCGAGGGAACGGGACGGGGTCGTGGGCACATGCTTCGTTATTTTGGGAACGGCAGGACCGATCTGTGCTTTCGTTGTCCCTGGGAAGCTTCCAAAGATTTGCTCGAAATGTGCAGCGTAGCAGCAGTTTAAGGGAAGGAGGGAGAGAAATTCAGGGAGGGTGGAGACAAAGGAGAGATGGAGGATTCTCTCCTCCAAAAACCGTTCTTTCTCTTCCCCTCTTCCACTGAAGGAAGGAATTCTCCACACCATTGCAAAGTTGGCTATCTTTGGTGGAGAAGGCTGGGGGAGTCCTATAGGGTCTTAATTTGCTGCCTGTTTATCTTCAAATTAAGAAGTTAGTGTGGTAATGGCAGGAACAAACAGAAAGTTTTAGGCTGCCAGACTCCAACAAGCAGACATGATCCAGAATGTGTCCTCAGCCAAGCCTCTTGCTTCTTATGGCATCAATATTCATGGTGTACACACTCGCTCTGTGTGTGTGTGTGTGTCTGTGTGTTAGGGATGGGAGGAAATTCAGTGTTGTTTGAATTTCAATTATAATGTTGCCTAATTCGCGCCCTCGAACCAGTACAGTGGTACCTCTGGATATGAATGGGATCCGTTCCGGAGCCCCGTTCACATCCAGAAGCAAACGCAACCTGTGTCTGCGCATGTGCGGGTCGCGATTAGCTGCTTCTGTGTATGCGCGTGGCATCATTTTGACCGTCTGCGCATGCACGAGCAGCGAAACCCAGAAGTAACCCGGAGCGCAACCTGAAAGCGCTCAGCCTGAAGCACATTTAACCCAAGGTATGACTGTACATGAATGGAGGTGCAACTATCCTCCGAAATTGGAATTCCTATTGGAATTTGGCCATGCAGTTCTCCAACCAGCCAATGCGTACAGAAACGCATATATTAGGGGGAAGTGTGCATACAAACGACTATAAATGATTGAAGATCACATTATATTTGGAGGAATTGCTTGGGGGAATCGTGCCTATCAGTCAAAATGTGCCTATTAGTTATTTGAAGAAATTCTCACTAAAATGCTGCTGGATTGACATGAGGATTAAAAGAAATTGAACTGAATTGAAGATTGGAAAAATGAGAAACTAGCAGAAATCACAAATGACAGATTCTTCCATCCTGGGGGGGGGGGGGGAGCACTCTGCATACGCACTAACAACAACAACATTTTAAATTGCATTTTAACCTGTATTTTAAATTTTGTTTTGTTTTGTTTTTTATTACGTTTTTACTGAAATTTTATTCATGTTAGCTGCCCTGAGCCCGGCTCTGGCCGAGGAGGGCGGGGATAAATAAAATTTATTATTATTATTTATTATTATTAACAACAACACTGTCAATTTCCCTGGCCTCCACAGGCAGGCATCATGGCCTGAAGGCAGGCAGAACTTTCCCTTTAACTGCCTGGCCAATATTTTTCTCACATTTTCCTATTCTTTCACAACCCCCTCCTCCCCTCTGCTTGCCCCCCCCGCCCCGCCATGCCTGCAACAGAGTTGTTTTTTCAGGACCTGAATCCAAAGAAAACAGGTCCCATTAAGTGTTTCCAGCTGGATTTATGAAAAACAGGCCTGCTTTGGAAGAGGAGCCTTGTGGCATGGGGGTCATGGGGACACGGGTCTTTTGGAGAGGCGGTCGGGGGGGGAGAGAGCAGACCCCCCCCCTTCTCTGAGAAATCCTTCAGGTTCCCTGCAAAGCCACAATCAGGAAGCCCAGAGCCTCAGAGTTCAGCATGCATCGCTTCTTATTTTAAATGGACAGTGATGCAAACCTAGCCATAGCCAGAGACTTTCCGCACACTAAAGATTTGTTCTCAGCTTGATGAAGAAGAGTTTGGATTTGATATCCCGCTTTATCACTACCCGAAGGAGTCTCAAAGTGGCTAACGATCTCCTTTCCCTTCCTCCTCCACAACAAACACTCTGTGAGGCGAGTGGGGCTGAGAGACTTCAGAGAAGTGTGACTAGCCCAAGGTCACCCAGCAGCTGTATGTGGAGGAGCGGGGAAGCGAACCTGGTTCACCAGATTATGAGTCCGCCTCTCTTAACCACTACACCACACTGGCTCTGATGTGCCTCTTTAAGTGCCATGCCTTCCCACAAAGAACCCTGGGAGTTGAAGTTTAGTGTGGTTTGCAGGATTCTCCATTAGAGGTCCCAAGCAACCCACGAACACCAAATCTGCACACCGATTAACCTCCAAATCCTGGAGTCTTTAGGGGTGAAAATGGCTCTACCTGGTCAAATCACTGGGGGTGTGGTATGCCCATGTTTTCAGGACTTATAGATGGTAAAGGTAAAGGGACCCCTGACCATTAGGTCCAGTCGTGACCGACTCTGGGGTTGCGGCACTCTTCTCGCTTTACTGGCCAAGGGAGCCGGCGTACAGCTTCCAGGTCATGTGGCCAGCATGACTAAGCCGCTTCTGGTGAACCAGAGCAGCTCACGGAAATGCCATTTACCTTCCCGCCTGAGCGGTACCTATTTATCTACTTGCACCTTGACGTGCTTTTGAACTGCTAGGTTGGCAGGAGCTGGGACAGAGCAATGGGAACTCACCCCGTCACAGGGATTCGAACTGCCGACCTTCCAATCAGCAAGCTCAAGAGGCTCAGTGGCTGAGACCACAGCGCCACCCGCGTCAACTAAAACATCTATGACAAATGGCCATTGAATTTCTATTTAAAAACCTGTAATGAAAGAGATTCTGCCACGTTCCAAGGGAGTCGGTTCACTGCCAAACAGCTCTTACTATAATAAAAATAGTAACAGTCACCACAACAAATGTATAAATTTCTTGATATTTTAGTGTGATCCTTTGGAACTCCCTGCCAATTGATACCAGGCAGGCACCTTCCCTGAATTCCTCCCAGTGCCTGGTAAAACATTTTTGTTTAGACAAGCCCACCCAGATATTTAGAAACTTGATGCGAGTTTTAATCTGTTTCCAGTCTACTGTTAATTTTAAGTTCCCCAAAGTTTTAAATTTGTGTTCATAATTTTTCTTATTGTCTTATCTGTTTTGTAAACCTCTTTAAGTTGTTTTCTTTTAAAAGCCTTTCAAGCCATGGAGGAACTTTGTGGAATAAATAAAATAACAAATAACAGCAGCAACCCTCACCTTTGCATTTGCTGAAATTTGCAATGCTGTGAAAATATTACAAATTTCATTTCAGCGAATCCAGCATTCTCGCCATAGCTGTCAACGTTTCCCCTTCTTCCAAGGGAAATTCTCTTATTCTGAATAGGATTCCTCGCAAGAAAAGGGAAAAGTTGACAGCTATGATTCTCACGCTGCCTGGCTCTGTGCCAGACACGATTCCGTGATTGCGAATCAAGGATTTGTGAAATACACACAATCCTGACTCGGATCTGACCATGCAAAGTGCGCTGAAATCTTTGCATGTCCTCTAGCAAAGAGTCTCAGCAGTGGGATTCAGCTCTTGAGCAAGAAAGGAGTCGTGGTTGTTGCTGGAGGCTCAGGCAGTAGTTCCTTGCTATTCTACCCCTGTGCTCTGTGTACATTTCGTCCTGCAAAGCGTTGCTGGGTCAGCCAGACTTTCCCAGTAGCTGCCTCCGGTGCAGCTGTGTACACAGAAGAGAGCAGCCGGACGTCCAATATCAAGAAGACACTCTTCCAGAGGAACGTGGAAAGAGTCCTCAGCTTAACGTGGCTACAGAGCTTCTAAGAAGGGCTACTATTTTCCATTGAGGGACTGCTCAGAGCCAGCTCAGAGCTAAAACGATTCTGATGCTCAGGGCATGGATGCATTTAATTTCTCTGTCTTGCCGCCCAACTTACTAACAGCAACATCAAGTCCCAAGCCACATTGGTAGGGGCAGTCTTGTGTACAGTGGATGCTCGGGTTGCCAACGTGATCCGTGCAGGATGCATGTTCGCAGCCCGCAGTGTTCACAACCTGCAGTGGCGCATCTGCGCACATTCGGGTTGCGATTTGGTGCTTCTGTGCATGTGCAAAGTGCAATTTAGCGCTTCTGAGCATGCATGACCCCTGAAACCCGGAAGTAACCCATTCCGGTACTTCTGGGTTTCGGCAGGTCCGTAACCCAAAAAAACACAACCTGAAATGTCTGTAACCTGAGGTATGACTGTACTTTTTAAGCTCACACAGCTTTATTTTATCAGTGAGATTTATTATTATTATTATTATTAATTCAATTTATGCACCGCCCTATACCCAGAGGTCTCAGGGCAGTTCACAAACAAGACCTCAACATATAAAATCAAACCAAAAACAATAACCCAAATTTAAAACCCCCCCAAAAAGAACCACATTCTAAAAGGGTGTTGGATGTCAATAAGATCAACCAAGGTCTGGTTAAAAAGAAACGTTTTTGCCTGGCGCCTAAAACTATATGATGAAGGCGCCAGGTGAACTTCAACTGGGGAGAGCATTCCACAGACGGGGAGCCACTGCAGAGAAGGCCCTGTTCTCGTGTTGCCAACCTTGGCACCTCTCGAGGAGGAAGCACACGAAGGGGGGCCTCAGAAGATGATCTCAGGGTCCGGGTAGGTTCATATGGAAAGAGGCAGTTCTCGGGGAAGTGCGGTCCTGAGACGTTTAAGGCTTTATAGGTCAAACCCAGCACTTTGAATTGGGCCCAGAAACTTAATTGGTAGCCAGTGCAGTGGGACCAGTATCAGTGTTAGATGTTAGATAATTTATTATGGTCAAAGACCAGCTCACATAACATAACATTCATAAAGATAAAATATACAATTGGGGCAGATTGAAGCAATAGCTCATGAGTTAAAATTGAGATATATACATACACCCGTACAACTGAGATTTTGCTACCATAAAAAATTGACCCTGAGGTGCTCCAAAGGCCGACTTCAGCATTTCCCTAGTAAGCTATTTTATTCTAGAGGATGATCTGTGCCTACAAATCTGGGTGCAGAATCTGGCCAGGTCGTCTTGTGATCTTTGCCTAAGAGGAGAGAATTAAGTTTACACTTGTCTGAAAGATCGGCGAGTCTCTTCAGCAAAGGATCAATGGTGTCTCTACGAATCTCAACATAAAAAGGACATCTAAAAATATATATGTCCCCTAATGGGCAGGCGCAAAGTCTCTGTGTGTACGGGACCCTTCTATAGGAGCCTTCCAGAACCGGTGAGGACAAGGCCGTGCTTCTAGCAAGAGTAAAAGCCCTTCCTGTGTTTCTGGATGTGAGGAAATAGTATCATTGTAATGTGCTCAAACCATCTTGCTCCGGTGAGCAACCTGGCCGCTGAATTCTGCACTAGCTGAAGTTTCCGAACTGTCTTCAGAGGCAGCCCTATGTATAGCCTGCTTTTTTCAAAAAAAGAAAAATCAATAAGTTACAAAGGTGAGCCTAATTAATTTGGCAACTTTTTTTAGAGAGGGGTGTGGGTGGGTGGGTGTGTAGGTGAAATGAGTTAAATTCTTTTTAAGATGAGATCCAAACTGGCTGGTTTCAGAGGTGCCGTCTTATGGCCAAAACATGCAATGTCAGAACATTGTAAAAAGAGCCTGGCTAGTGGATCGGGCCCATGGCCCATTTGGCCCAGCCTCCTGTTTCCACAGTGGCCAGTGAGATGCCCTCATGAGAAACCAGCAAGCAGGATTTGAACACAAGACCCCTCTCCCCACCTGTGTTTTCCAGCAACTGGTATTCAGAAGCATTTGTCTAATCCTCTTTTAAAGCCATCTAGGTTGGTCGCCCTCACTGCCTCCTGTGGCAGGGAGTTCCATAGTTTAACTCTGGGCAGCGTAAATAAGTGCTTCCTTTTACGTGTTCAGAATCTTCCAACATTCAGCTTAATGGATGAATTCTAGTGTTGGGAGGGAAGGAAGGAGGAAAACTTTTCTGTATGTCGCAACATATGTCGCAACAGGAGCGGGAAACCTGATTTTAAGAAATTGTATTAAAGTAATTTGGTTGGATCTGTAATAATTTGAGAAATCAATATAAATAACTGCAGAAAACTTTATCAATTTTCTCCATGCCACACATAATTTCATCAACGTCCATTTGATTTAATTTCCCCAAGGATGCTTGGATAGAGATGGTAAGGAAAACAAGAAAACAGGAAGATACAATGAGAGGTAAAGGAGGTGCTGTGGGATTGGTGGAAGTCAAAGTTTGTTTTTCTTTTCAGTGTTTATATTATTAACTTGTAAGATATGGATTTGGTTTTTTCGTATGCGGGCTTTTGTGTTTTGTGTATTGTTATTTTTTGATACTTTTCGTGTTGTTGTGTGGAAAATACTACATAAAATTTACTTTAAAAAAACAATAATCATTTCCCTAGGGCTCTGATTAACCCCTGGCATAAAGAGGCAGAGTTGGTTCCCCTCTGAAAGTCAGCCTATATTTGCATCTTTGCAAGCAAACCAGCAAATTTTATGCAAATCCCGGTGCCTGGACTGTACCCCTGGCCATTTAAGCAGCGCAACACATCCTGCTCAGAATCTCCATTTCAAAGTGACCGTGGTGGAAAGCAGACCAAAGAGCGGGGGCTCGCAAGCATCACTCCCCCTGCAACCCCCCATTCCATTTCTCATGAGAAGAAGGCCCAGAGATTCCTCCCCCTTTGCCGGGGAACTCAGTTCCTTCCAGTTGTCCACCGGATGCTATGGGACGCTCTCTGGTCCCAACCCAATCAGGGATGGAGTTATTTGCAGGTTTGACGCAAGCAGCTGTAGCTTAGATGACAGACGAGAGGTCCAGCCGGTCCTCTAGAGGGAAGACGACTTTTCTCCTCGCCATGGCTGTCTCCTATTTTGGAGGGAGTCGGCTGCCAAGAAAATAGTGGGGAGGAGGGAGAGGAGAGCTGCCCCCCCCGATAGATATTCCTAGCTCCTTCTCTGAATCAATCAGCTTGCCTCCCTCCAGTTTGTTATGGGGGGAAATCTAGGTGCGAGGCTGCTCCGTCACCCAGCTCATCGGGCAGAGCCCACGGATCCCTGCGGAATAAAGGAAGGAATCCAGCCACCAAATAGCTGTAGACCAAAGTTTATTGCGCAACAGGTTCAAAGAGGAATTTTGAAGCCCGAGGGTGGGGTGACAAGTACTTTTAAAACTTTCCCACCATATCCCAGAATACAGTTTGAACAGCATCTGTTATGCACTGAGTTGAATAGGATGCAAAAGGCAGCAGTCTGATTGGTCCTAGAACAATAGGATTCAGAATGCAGCAGTCTGATTGGTCCTAGAACAATAGGGTCCAGAATGCAGAAGTCTGATTGGTCCACAGGAGCCACCCAAACCAGTTCCAGGTGGAAGTGAATCCGCAACCTGATTGGCCTACAGGAGAATCCCAGAATTAGCCAATCACGTGGGGCCTATTGTGTAAATAATGTATATAAAGCAGACATTCTGGGGGAACTTCCATTCCTCCTCACCACTATGAGCTGAATAAAGAGCATGAAATCCACTCTTGAATCTGAGCATATTTCAGCATCATTGATACATCATTGCTACATCACTGACATGTCACAAAAGGGGAGAGGTAGACCGGGGTTACACTAGTTTAACCTGGGCAAATATGTACAGACAAGTCCTTGGTACAAGATTAGCATAGGCAAACATCTTCTGAAGTCCCACCACCCAAAGTACAACAACAACAACAATAATAATAATTTTTATTTATACCCCGCCCTCCCCAGCCAAGGCCGGGCTCAGGGTGGCTAACAAGCAATAATAAAAACAAGTTGAGTGAATACAACTTAAAAACAAAATTAAAATACAACATTAAAATATTGAAACATTAAAATATTGAAACATTAAAATATTAAAATCTAGCCTCATCGCAGGAGGAGAAAGGAAAAGAAAAAAGAAAGAGAGGGAGGGAGGGAATCAAATTGGCTCCAAGCCAAAGGCCAGGCAGAACAACTCTGTCTTACAGGCCCTGCGGAAAGAAATCAGATCCTGCAGGGCCCTGGTCTCATGAGGCAGAGCGTTCCACCAGGCCGGGGCCAGAGTTGAAAAGGCCCTGGCTCTGGTTGAAGCCAATCTAACTTCCTTAGGGCCTGGGACCTCTAGGGTGTTGCTATTTATGGACCTTGAGGCTCTCCGTGGGGCATACCGGGAGAGGCGGTCCCGTAGGTACGAGGGTCCTAGGCCGTGAAGGGCTTTAAAGGTCAAAAGCAGCACCTTAAATCTGACCCTGTACTCCACCGGGAGCAAGTGCAGTTTGAAAAGCACTGGGTGAATATGCTCCCATGGCCCCGTGAGGAGCCTCGCTGCAGCATTCTGCACCCGCTGGAGTTTCTGGGACAGCTTCAAGGGCAGCCCTGCGTAGAGCGAATTACAGTAGTCAAGCCTGGAGGTGACCGTCGCATGGATCACTGTGGCCAGATTGGGGTGGGAAAGGTAAGGGACCAACTGCTTGATGCAGCGAAGGTGGGAAAATGTCACCTTTGCATGTCTGGACCCCTTGGCAAGTCCGGTGATTAGGCTTTCCTTGGCCAACAATCTGCTCAGTAATTGTCACCTCTGGGAACTTCCTGGAGTCCTTTTTCAAGGGGAAAATAGCTTTGGAATGGAGGAAAATGGCAAAGGAGTTGATTTTATATTATTTTTAAAGCTAGGTAACTTCCCTGAGCTGTCAAGTTGAAAGGATACATTCAGGCATTATATTTGTAACATTTAACAACTTTAAAAATGTGCCCCCTCCCCGTAATTTCCGTAACAACTTCAAATCTATCTTATCTATCTATCATTTATCTATCATCTATCTATTAATGTCAAGGTTGTGTCTCCTGTTCTTTACTTCCACTCTCATGAGAAAAAATAATGTGCAGGCCAATTGCTGGGTGAGAAATCAACTTATCCCCACCTCCCAATGCTCTTCTGGCCAATGACTGCAAAGGGCCAGGCTGACGGACAGGCATCTGACACATCTTTTGTCAAAAATTGCTTTCATGCTCCATGGTTCTCGCACTTTTTTTCTCTAGAGAACACTTTCAAGATAAAAATTTGCTCATGCCACACCAAAAAATTTTCATTGATAAGAAATGTGTTGGGAAACAAAAATAAACAGCTCCTAGCATTCATGACACAGAACACGACTACTTTATAATATGATCACAGGACATGCAGAAAGTATAAAATGATGCAGCTACTTAAGAAAAAATGTATCACTCCCAAAATATAATCATAAGTACCTTAACTGTGTATAAAAACACAGTAAGAGGAATGAGCTCACTTTTGCAAATAAAAGAAATATTTTGATACTATGCCATACTGCACTGAAATGTTTAGCTGTTTCTTTCATGGTCCTTGAATCTTCCTGCCACACTTGCCAGCTCTTCTGCCACATCAGTGTGGTGTATCGCACACCTTTTGAGAACCACTGCCTTAAGACACACAGACACAAATTTGCTCTGTGATTCCTACATTGCAGGGGGTTGGACTACATTTGTACCTCATGTTACGTTTGCTTCATGTTACATTATTTCAGGATATGTCCCACAGCGACCCGGAAGTACCGGAAAGGGTTACTTTCGGGTTTCGCAATGGGGTGAGCTCCCATTGCTTGGTCCCTGCTCCTGCCAACCTAGCAGTTCAAAAGCACGTCAAAGTGCAAGTAGATAAATAGGTACCACTCCGGCGGGAAGGTAAACTGCGTTTCCGTGCGCTGCTCTGGTTCGCCAGAAGCGGCTTAGTCATGCCGGCCACATGACCCAGAAGCTGTACACCGGCTCCCTCGGCCAATAAAGCGAGATGAGCGCCGCAACCTCAGAGTTGGCAACGACTGAACCTAATGGCCAGGGATCCCTTTACCTTTATGATTCTATGGTTCTGTAGTAGATCACTGGTATTTAAGTTTTCAGTTCTTTGGCATTGCCTGACATTGTCTGTGCAGAGTTCCCCCCCCCCCATCCGCCGCCCTTGCACATCAGCACATATAAATTGTTGCCTGCAAGGCTCTGAAAATCCCCCCGGGAGATGAGTTTAGATGAGCCCCAGAAGCAAAGTTCCGGTAGCAAGATGAACCACTGGAAAACCACATCCTTCTGACCCTCCTCAACTCCCAGAGGTAGGATTAGTGATGGCCGGGGGGTGGTGTGCTGGAGAGGGACCGGTCATCGCGGGGGCGGCGGGAAGAATCATGCTACGTCCAACATTCACACACATCGTCTCCTTCAGGCAGGCTATGAGTGAGTGCTCAGCTGGAGAGGAAGGCACTCTGTGCATGCTCAGTGGCTTCACTCCATCCAAGAGTACAGATAAAAACTAGTTCTCTAGCCTTGTAGACTCCAAATATTTCCAGATCTTTACTATTTGGCTCTAGCAAATTATGTCTCTTCCGTCCTCTCCAAATGACAGCAACGGCTTTCTGTCTCTCTCAATCCCCACATACCGCAGTTCCCAAACTCTGTCATATTTCAGTGTGACCAAGAAACAGAACCGAAGGCGGGGCTATGCCTATGAGGAGGTGTGGCCATGCAAATAGGCGCATGCTTAATTCTTAACGCCTGGAGTGAGAAGCAGCAGAAGAAAACCAGTGTCCCTGGGTGCACTTTCCCCCTATAGGAATTAAATTTCCATTCTCATGGGCGCACAAGGCACTTCTGCATTGGGGGAGGACGCTGCTCTGGCAAAGAGAGAAAAACAGGCCCCTCGTCCCTGACACTGGATTACCTCAGAGAAAAAGAGAACCTAAGAATTGTAGAGTTGGAAGGGACCCCCCCCCAAGCCATCTGGTCCAACCCCTTGCAATGCAGGAATTGTGGGAATGTTCAGGGATGCAGGAGAGGATATATTGTCTGAGAATAGCCTTTCCAACTTGTGTTAACAAGTTCACAATTTAGCAGAGTAACATTCCCCCTTTTAAACTTGCAGCGGATGCGTTTGCTCAGGCTCGCTAAAGCCTCTATAATAACTGTTCTGGTATTTCCCCCTTATTCCCTCATAAAAGATAAGACACGACACAGTCTTCTATAAAAGTATGAAAGAGTTTACTCACATATCATTCTGTTCACAATGGGATCCCAGAAGGCAGACTTAGCTTAGAAAAGTAATATATACCTAGAAACTATCCCATAAGACAGTCCTTTGTCCTCTCTTGGCAGGAAGCCATGTGGGGGTACATCTTTGGCTAAGCAGATGTTGCTTCTTCAATGCATGTAGTCAAAGAGAGAGATGGCTGCCCTGCCCTGTGCTTTTGTTGTTACCTGCACAGGTGAGGCCACGCCCACCTCTAGTCACATGCAGAGGAAGTCTGTCCCAGCCCAGAAGGAAACAGGAAGTTTACCTGCTGGCTGGACAAACATTCCTCCCCATGTGTAAACATGTTCACTCTAGGAATGTTGTACTTGACTGCTCTTGTGTTTCACATCCCACAGGAATCTCAACTAAGTCATCCATGACAGATGGCCACCCAACCTCTGCTTAAAAACCTGAAGGAGAGCCCGTCACTTTCCAAGTGACAGATCTCACTGCCGGAAAATTTCTCCTCATGTTTAGTTGGAATCTCCTTTCTTGAGGTTTGAATCCATTGGTTCAGACATGGCTCTGACTGGCCTGGATCCTGTGGAAATTGCATGTGGGAGTACAGTATGTGTTAGAAGCTGTCTTGTACAGTGTCAGGCCCTTGGTCCACCGAGTTCAGTACTGCCTACACGGACTGGCAGCAGCACTTCAAGGCTTCGGATAAGGATCTCTCCAAGCCCTTTGGGGATTGAACTTTGGAGCTTCTGTAGGTAGGGCAGATGGGACGTGGGTGGCGCTGTGGGTTAAACCACGGAGCCTAGGACTTGCCGATCAGAAGGTTGGCGGTTTGAATCCCCGCGACGGGGTGAGCTCCCATTGCTTGGTCCCTGCTCCTGCCAACCTAGCAGTTCAAAAGCATGTCAAAGTGAAAGCAGATAAATAGGTACCATTCTGGCGGGAAGGTAAATGGTGTTTCCATGCGCTGCCCTGGTTCGCCAGAAGCGGCTTAGTCATGCTGGCCACATGACCCGGAAGCTGTACGCCGGCTCCCTCAGCCCATAAAGCGAGATGAGCGCCGCAACCCCAGAGTCAGCCATGACTGGACCTAATGGTCCGGGGTCCCTTTACCTTTAGGTAGGGCAGATGGTCTAACTCTGAGCTATGACCCTTCCCCTTTCTCTATGGCGTGCAGAGGTGTGCTGGGCTGCCTTGTAACGTACAAGACTGAGTTGGCTCATTCGGTAGAGCATGAGACTTTTAATCTCAGGGCTGTGGGTTCAAGCTCCACATGGAGGAAAAGATTCCTGCATTGCAGGGGGTTGGAATAGATGACTCTCGTGGTCTTTTCCAACTCTGAGTCTATGATACTTCTATGCAGTGCTATTTTTCTAGGGAAAAGGGGCCAGAATGGCTCCCTCATTCTCTTAGAACGGTGATGGTGCTCACCTGAGAGGTGCCAGAACTGGTGAGTTCTGGCCGGAAAAAAACCCCCTGCTTCTATGATGCTTCTAAGGCCCTCCACCCATCAAAATGATGACCATTTTGCTGCTGACCAAGGTAATATCTCCTCCAAGCCCTCACCTGCCGCACCTGGGTGTTTGTGCCTGCTGGATGTTCCTTCTGTAAACACACAAGACGTAACCAGCTGTATGTTTGAAAAAATAATATATAATAATATACAGTGGTGCCTCGCAAGACGAAAAGAATCCGTTCCGCGAGTCTCTTCGTCTAGCGGTTTTTTCATCTTGCGAAGCAACCCTATTAGCGGATTAGCGCTATTAGTGGTTTAGCGGCTATTAGTGGCTATTAAAGGCTTAAGGGATTAGTGGATTAGCTGCTAAAAGGCTATTAGCAGCTTGGTGCCTTAGAAAAAGGGGGTGGGGAGCGAAAAAAAATCGCAAGAATCGCAAGACATTTTCATCTTGCGAAGCAAGCCCATAGAGAAATTCGTCCTGCGAAGCGCATTGAAAAACGGAAAACCCTTTCGTCTAGCGGGTTTTCCGTCTTGCGAGGCATTCGTCTTGCGGGGCACCACTGTATTGTATTATTATATAATATTATACTTATTATATGATATTATAAAAATAATATTCATTGTATTGAATTGTAGATTTCATCAGAAGTCGCTCATAAGGTTCAACAAAAAAGGTAGAAGACTCCACCCAGTGGATCAGTTCATTCTCTAATCTTCTACTATTTTCATTGCATTTTATGAGCGACTTCTGTTGAAATCTACAATTCAATACAATGAATAGTATATATATATATTTTTCAAACATACAGCTGGTTACGTCTCGTGTGCTTATTGAATACGTTTCACGTAACCAGAGGTTTGTTTGCGGGTGTTCCTTCTGAGCAAGAAAAACTGTCTGCGCCGCACTAATGCGCTGAAATTCCAGCGAGTTAAAATGAAGTGGGTGCTTCTTTCTCCAGAGGTTGACAAGCCCACCTGTATTTCCATGACCCGGAAGTAAGGAAGGAGCTTCCTTGGGTGCCTGGAGGTTCTTCTGACTCAGGACCATAGAATTGTAGAGTTGCAAGGGACCCTCAAGGATCATCCAGCCCGACCCCACACCATATAGGAGTCGCAGCTAATGAATCGCTGACAGACGGACATCCAACCTCTGCTTCAAAACCTCCAAAGAAGGAGAGCCTGCCACCTTCCCAGGTAGTGAGGCGAGTGACTCTTTGCAAGCCTCCTCAAAAGTTAGAACAATCTCTTTGTTCATTTCACAATCGGGAAACTGAGGCTGAGAGGGGTCCTCGGCATCAGCAAGAGGGCTCAGGGCTCCTTGCCTTTTGCCCCAGAACCTTTTGTGCGATACTAGGCCTCGCTGTATAGTTAAAGCCATGGTTTTCCCAGTAGTGATATATGGAAGTGAGAGCTGGACCATAAAGAAGGCTGATCGCCGAAGAATGGATGCTTTTGAATTCTGGTGCTGGAAGAGACTCTTGAGAGTCCCATGGACTGCAAGAAGATCAAACGTATCCATTCTGAAGGAAACCAGCCCTGAGTGCTCACTGGAAGGACAGATCCTGAAGCTGAGGCTCCAAGACTTTGGCCACCTCATGAGAAGAGAAGACTCCCTGGAAAAGACCCTGATGTTGGGAAAGATGGAGGGCACAAGGAGAAGGGGACGACAGAGGACGAGATGGTGGGCCTCGCAGGTCCCAAACAAGCTTCCGTCCAAGAACTGCAGAATGAGTGTGCAATAGCTCCTGAGCACGTGCAGAGCATCTTTTGCCGGTGAGCCAAAGGCTGATGTCTAGGCTCAGGCATGGGCAGGCTTGATCCACAGCATCTCTTACCGTTTGGGGCTTCCCTCCTCCGCCCTCACCCCCCCGAAGACCCTTCCTTCCCCCTTACCTTCAGCAGCCATTGGGTATTGTTTTCCAAGACCCTCTCCAACTGCTGGACCCGTTGGGTGGACTGGTCATCGCTCCACAGCAAAGGGCCGGCCGGGGAATCCCGCTGCAGCGTGTTGACGTTGAAGGTCTCCCCGGGGTGCTGGCAGGGTTGGGGGTCGGCCTCTGGCAAGACGAAGGTGTAACTGCAGCGCCCGTTCTGAACCCGGTGAGACCTCCTGCGGATTGACCCCTCGGCCGCCCTCCGCTGGCTGCCCACTGCCCAGGAAGCTGCGACCACCAAGAGACCCAAGGCCCCGACGTGGAGATTTGCAACCGTCCACATGGCTGAGCACGGAGGGGGTGGGTCTCGCCGAGTCCCAGGCCACCCACCAACCCCTTGCACCGATCCAGCACCCAGTTGGTATTCTCAGGGTGTAGAAGCTGCTGGTCAGAACTCCCTTGGGTGCTGGTTCCGGAGACCCAGCCGGGGTGAAGGCTCCGAAAGGCTCTGCCCGTTCCTCAACACACACTAAAATCCTGCAATCTCTCGACTTCCTCTCACCCTGCCCCTCCTCCTCCTCCTCTTCTCATTTTAACATTCTCCACCCCCCTCCAAGACTCTTTCTTTTATCATTATGCTGGCTCCAGTAACAATATTGGCCGGCCGGACATTTTTTATTTTTTTAAAAAGAGAAGTTTGATGCATTTTCCCCCTCCTTCGTCTTCCTATCCCACTACGGGAGCTCAAGTTTCAGAAACGGGAGGTTTTTTGCATACATATAACCAAGCCGACGGCTCTCTCCAGGGCTTTGCACAGAACTTAGCAACGCTCCGTGGTTTGATTTGCATCCTGTCTGCTCTCTTATCATTTTATAATCGATAGGCCAAAGGGCAAGTGAGGGGCCACACCAACAAGCCGCGCTGCCATGGACCTGGCAAAGAAAGTGTGGCATTGTATCTGAAGATTGTCACAGATATGTTGCTCTGTTCTACCTCCCCTGTTGGAGGCAAGGACCTTGGGAAGCGCAAAGTTTAACTGCGGAACTCATTGCCACGGGAGGCAGTGAAGGCCACCAATTTTAAAACAGGACTGGGCAAAGGCATGGAGGAAAAAAGGGGCATCACTGGCCACTAGCTACGATGGCTGTGCTCAGAGGCAGCAGTGCTTCTGAATGCCAGTTGCTGCAAACCACAGGAGTTGCTCTTGGGTTCGAATCTCATCTCAGTACATTTCCGAGCACAATTCAAAGTGTTGGTGCTGACCTTTAAAGCCCTAAAAGGCCTAGGTCCAGTATACCTGAAGGAGCGTCTCCACCCCCATCATTCTGCCTGTACACTGAGGTCAAGCGCCGAGCGCCTTCTGGCAGTTCCCTCACTGCGAGAAGCCAAGTTACAGGGAACCAGGCAGAGGGCCTTCTCGGTGGTGGCACCCGTCCTGTGGAACGCCCTCCCACCAGATGTCAAAGAGATAAACAACTACCAGACTTTTAGAAGACATCTGAAGGCAGCCCTGTTTAGGGAAGCTTTTAATGTTTAATAGGTTATTGTATTTTAATATCCTGTTGGAAGCCGCCCAGAGTGGCTGGGGAAACCCAGCCAGATGGGCGGGGTATAAATAATAATTTATTATTATTATTATCCTGCTTGCAAGTTCCCCACAGGCATCTTGTCCAGTCCTGAATCCAAGGATTCCACGAGGAGTCAGTCCAACAGGGCCAAGGCAAGACACGAGGCAGGAAACCAGGCTAGGTCAGGCACAGGGTCTCAGGCAGGTTCTAGCATGCAGCAATGTTGCTCCCGCAACCTGGGGCAAGGTCCGACAACCTTTTATCTTTGTCGGGGTAGCAGCTGGTCCTGATCCCCCAGCGACTCACCTCCCTGTCTCACCCGAAGGCGAGCACTCCTCATGCGAGTACTCAGGTCTCTCATTCTCTCAGACCCGAGTCTCTGCAGCTCGGGAGACGTTGGTGGGTTACTAGACCCAGGGGCTGCCTCAGCCTCTCCTGACCCAACCGGTAGTGGAGCAGCTGTAAGTGATGGCCCAGCTGAAGGCAACAAGGTCATCCCCGCATCTGGAGCCAGGGCAGGCTCAGGCCCCGGACTTGGCCCAGCTGGGGTTTGTTGCAGGGGAACCTGTGCAGACTGGGACTCTTCCGGATCAGGCCCCAGACTTGGTCCAGATGATGCCTGAGGCAAAGGATCCAGTGCGGACTGAGACTCCTCTGGTTCCAAGTCTGAGCCTGAGTCCCAGGCCACCACAGTTGACCTGAATGCAAACTGCCTTGAACCTCTCCCATCTCCCCCTTTCACTGTTTTTTCACCCAGATTCTGCTTCAGTTGCACACCCTGCTCGTTCTTTCTGCCTCTTAGCCTTGCACCAGTTCTCTAGTCGGAGGCTCCTCGGTTGCAAGAGTGTGGCATCCTGGCCCCATCCTAGGAGGCAAAGCAGACAGCGAGCCTCTGAAGCGAAGAGCGTTTCTTTCTTAGCACCCCTCCACTCTCCATGCCATAACTCAGCAAATCCTTCTCTGATCAGTACCAGCTGTGACCTTGCTGGGTTCAGCTGAGCCGCATTCAGATTAGATTCAGGGCTTCCTCCTTCTCTGTGGTCTATTTATAACGTCCCAGGGAAATGAGTCAGGGCTCGCCTGCAAACCTTTCTCACATCAAGGGATATTCTCTCTCAAGCCAGAAAGGATTTGGAGTCCTTGAGAGGACTTCTGAGACTTCTTGAATAGGATGGGGGAGTCCGTTTGATTTGCATTTAAAGGCAAACCTGCCTGAGTCTCACTTTCTGAAAAGAGACGCAGACCAAAACACAGCTGTCTGTTGAAATTTGCACCCTCCCGAATTTTGCAATGCCGTTCTCTGGCTCATTGAAATATACTCGGGGTTGAGTGTGGATTTCATGCTCTTTATTCAGCTCACAGTGGTGAGGAGGAATGGAAATTCCCCCAGAATGTCTGCTTTATATACATTATTTACACAACGGGCCCTGTGTGATTGGCTAATTCTGGGATTCACCTGTAGGCCAATCGGGTTGCGGATTCACTTCCACCTGGAGCTGGATTGGGTGGCTCCTGTGGACCAATCAGACTGCTGCATTCTGGACCCTATTGTTCTAGGACCAATCAGACTGCTGCATTCTGAATCCTATTCAACTCAGTACATAACATAACCACAGATGCTAGGATAAGTGTGCCTATATATATGCATGTATTAGTGAAAACAACACAGAAAAATGCATTTCATTGGGCCAAATTGCTTTGAAAACATTTGGGTATAAGACAAATTGCCCCAAACCAAGTTCCTCAGCACTAAGGAACATACCGGTGAGAAACATTCGCTTTGGTGTCATTTTAATTTTGGGTGTGGATTATTCTCGTGCGTTGAACACCAGCCTGTTATTATATGAAATTATCTGTCATTTCAAATTATATCCTGTCCTTCCTCCCAAAGCGGGAGAAAAAGAGACACGTTTTGTTGGATGCAAATCCATGACTAGGGGGCATCTCTGGCAACCTAATGGAGATCTGTTGGGGGTGTTAATGCTGTGAGCCCCTCCATCCTACACTCAAGTTGCATATGTGTGTAAATAAAACCATATATCCGAAAGACACCACGGTCTCCACATACTTTCATTCCAAGGAAACAGAACCTGAGTAAGCACCTCAAATGCCTGGAGTCTTTCACCACTGGGAGACTGGGGCAGTATGGAACAATAAAATTAAGGACGAGAAAGAGCTGTGAAGCAGCATGGGCTCAATAATTCACACACAAAAAAGAACGAAGCGAGATGATCTCAGGAATTACAACCTTCCTCCTGAGCCTTAGATCCTGAATCTCAGGGGTGGAATCTTGGTGATAATGGGTGGATCCTACTTGATTTTAAAAAGACCCAAAGTAGTTTACGAGAAAGATAAATCAATAAAATCATCAATAAGAATTAGCAGCAATAATTTAAGACTTCTGTTAAAATAATTGTAGACTAAAAAACAGATTACTGCCCCCCTCTCCCCGAAATTTCTCCACACTTAATAGGGTCATCTTTTCTGGACCATCTTTGGGGCAAGTGACCTTGTGATGCACACTCCTTCCAGTTAAAATAATTCCGTAATAATTCCCAGAGATGGAAAGGCTTTTGTTTTGAGAGATTTTGCTCTGTTGTCAGTCAACAAATGAAAAATGGTTCTACTATAGCTGGCTTTCAAACTTAGTTGATTACTCTCACAGGAATTGGTAACCGGTTTTTCCATCCACTCCTCTTCTACAGACTTCAGGCCTGGCCACCAAGCCCGGGACATGATTAACGGCAGTCGCAGTTCTCGGTGCCAGGCCAAGCTTGTTTTCGAGCGCATCCCCAGGGAAGTTGAAGAGGCCCTCTTTGCACAATAGTGTGTTGCCAACCACAACACCAGAGAGAGAGAGAGAGAGAGAGAGAGAGAGAGAGAGAGAGAGAGAACAAGAACTGGTTCTTACCAGTGGCCTCCCAGTTCTGGGGACCCCAAACTCTTCCTCTGCATTGTCTCAAGACTACCTATTTATTGAGCATTCATCATCACTTGCTAGCGCAAAGTTTACATGGAAGTTAGATTATATCTAGTCTTGAAAGAGCCAGTGTGGTGTAGTGGTTAAGAGCGGTGGGCTCGTAATCTGGGGAACCGGGTTCGCATCTCTGCTCCTCCACATGCAGCTGCTGGGTGACCTTGGGCCAGTCACACTTCTCTGAAGTCTCTCAGCCCTACTCACCTCACAGAGTGTTTGTTGTGGGGGAGGAAGGGAAAGGAGAATGTTAGCCACTTTGAGACTCCCTAGGGTAGTGATAAAGCGGGATATCAAATCCAAACTCTTCTACACTAGCTCCCAGTACGTTTCCGAGCACAATTCAAAGTGTTGGTGCTGACCTTTAAAGCCCTAAAAGGCCTAGGTCCAGTATACCTGAAGGAGCTTCCCCACCCCCATCATTCTGCCTGGACACTGAGGTCCAGCGCCGAGCACCTTCTGGCGGTTCCCTCACTGCGAGAAGCCAAGTTACAGGGAACCAGGCAGAGGGCCTTCTTAGTGGTGGCACCCGCCCTGTGGAATGCCCTCCCATCAGATCTCAAAGAGAAAAACAACTACCAGACCTTTAGAAGACATCTGAAGGCAGCCCTGTTTAGGGAAGCTTTTAATGTTTAATAGACTATTATATTTTAATATTTTGTTAGAAGCTGCCCAGAGGGGTGGGGAATAAAAAATAAATTCTTCTTCTTCTTCCACTTTTTCTTCTTCTTCTTCTTGTATTATTATTATTATTATTATTATTATTATTATTAGCTGAGTGGGGGGTGCTTGTGTAATCTCACTGTATACAAGTTGTACAAGTGACAATAAAGTATTTCAATAATATATTACTGGAGGAATGAAATGTCCCTATTTTCATTGCAGGAATGTTGGTGAAGATTGCAGAGCCCAGGCAGGTTCATATGGGAGAATTCGGTCCTTCAGATAGCCTGGGCCAAACCTTCTTATGGATAGAGTAGATTCTGCATTGTCTTGCAGTACAGCTAAGGTTCTACAACGTGGTTTAATGCCATCTTCTCATTATTCAAACCCAAGGTGATGCATTGCTTAGGTCCGAACAACGCAAGAGAGACTCTTCACATTTCTAGTCCTTGTCAGAGATGTTGCAAGAGAAACTTGGAGGAGTTCTCCCTTTCCGCCCTGCCAGGCACCCTGGGCCCGTGCCAGCTGGGCAAATAAACATCCCCGCCGGCTCTGTTTACATGTTGAGCGGGATCGCTCCTTTGAGATGCTGCCCTTTGGCCTGCAGTTGGGATGGGAACTAGCCCAGCTTTTCCTGCATCCTGATGGAAACAGGAACGCTTGATGCAAACCCAGCCCACGTTAGGCCGATGGGGCAGGCTTGCAAAGCCCCACTTTGCCCCTCCTGGGAAGCAACTGTGATGCTGCTGCCACTTCTGGGAGGCTATTGCTGCAGCCCCACAGAATCGTAGAGTTGGAATGGGTCCCAATGAGTTATCTAATCTAACCCCCTGCAATGCTGGAATCACAGCTAAAGAATCTGGCTGTTCTTCTTCATGCCTGCAAGAATACTTGGTTTTATACTGGAACCTGCAGGTCAAATAACTAGTAAGGTAAAGGGACCCCTGACCATTAGGTCCAGTCGTGGCCGACTCTGGGGTTGGGCCGCTCATCTCACTTTATTGGCCGAGGGAGCCGGGGTACAGCTTCCGGGTCATGTGGCCAGCATGACTAAGCCACTTCTGGCGAACCAGAGCAGCGCACGGAAATGCCGTTTACCCTCCCGCCGGAGCGGTACCTATTTATCTATTTGCATTTTGACGTGCTTTCGAACTGCTAGGTTGGCAGGAGCTGGGACCGAGCAACGGGAGCTCACCCCGTCATGGGGAATCGAACCGCTGACCTTCTGATTGGCAAGTCCTAGGCTCTGTGGTTTAACCCACAGCACCACCCGCATCCTTTCAAATAACCAGAGCCAGGTGCAAAACAAGGCATGGGAAAGGGGGTGGAACCCTGGAAACACCCAGGACGGAGAAAATGAGGCATTTCCACCACATATGTAGGAGTGCCAGCGCAGGAGCATCCCAAATGCTGAGATTTCAGGAGACAAACCTGAGACCCAGGAGTGACCCCATGGCAATGTCACTAGTGGAGGCCATTGGTGATGCTGTTGTGACGATCCCTTGGTGATGTCATTGGCTGGGCCCTGGAGACGGAGGTTAATTGGGAGAGGGGAGTGGAGGAGGGCAGACCCCCTCCACAGAGTGTCTATGCCAGGGGTCCGCAAACTTTTTCAGACCTTGGGGGGGGCAGACTATATTTTGGAAAAAAATAATGAATTCCTATGCCCCTGCAAATAACCCAGAGATGCATTTTAAATAAAAGCACACATTCTACTCATGTAAAAATACGCTGATTCCCGGACCGTCCACAGACCGGATTTAGAAGGCGATTGGACCCCGGGCCTTGGTTTGTCTACCCATGGTCTATATGCTATACTTTGCAAGCATCTCCTGCTGAGCTGAAGCTTGCAAGGAGCAGGCACGTCCCTATTATCATCATAGTTATTGCTGTTATTACGCAATTACACAACGCGGGTGGCGCAGTGGGTTAAACCACAGAGCCTAGGACTTGCCGATCAGAAGGTTGGCGGTTCGAATCCCCGCGACGGGGTGAGCTCCCGTTGCTTGGTCCCTGCTCCTGCCAACCTAGCAGTTCGAAAGCACCTCAAAGTGCAAGTAGATAAATAGGTACCGCTCCGGGCGGGAAGGTAAACGGTTTCTGTGTGCTGCTCTGGTTCACCAGAAGCGGCTTAGTCATGCTGGCCATATGACCTGGAAGCTGTACGCCGGCTCCCTCAGCCAATAAAGCGAGATGAGCGCTGCAACCCCAGAGTCAGCCACGACTAGACCTAATGGTCAGGGGTCCCTTACTACTAAAGGTCATATTGTTCACCTGGAGGTCCATACCCTCCAACCTGCCACCTGGGTTGAGCCAGGTGAACCAGAAGGTCTGGCAGCCCAACGCACCAGAGGTTTCTTTTTGCGTTTCCTCCACTGACTTGTCCACCAATTGAAAGGGGTGGCTCTGAGAGCTTGTATTCTGTCCTAGTCGAGCCACACCTGGAGAATCACATCTGGTTCTGAGCACTGCAGTGCTATAAAGGAGGGCAATACTGCCAAAGGCTACAGCCACTGTCACTCTGTTTCCTGTGTCCAGTTCTGGGCACCATAATTTAAGAAGGATATTGACGAGCTGGAATGTGTGCAGATGAGGGCAATCAAGATGACCAGGGGTGATGAAACCAAGCCTTATGAGGAATGGTTGAGGGAGCTGGGTATGTTTAGCCTGGAAAAGAGGAGTCCAAGAGGTGACAGGGGTTGGTGCTGACCTTTAAAGCCCTAAACGGCCTGGGCCCAGTATACCTGAAGGAGCATCTCCACCCCCATCGTTCAGCCTGGACACTGAGGTCCAGCTCCGAGGGCCTTCTGGCAGTTCCCTCACTGCGAGAAGTGAGGTTACAGGGAACCAGGCAGAGGGCCTTCTCGGTGGTGGTGCCCGCCCTGTGGAACGCCCTCCCACCAGATGTCAAAGAGAACAACAGCTACCAGACTTTTAGAAGACATCTGAAGGCAGCCTTGTTTAGGGAGCCTTTAAATGCTTAACAGACTATTGTGTTTTAATATTTTGTTGGAAGCCGCCCAGAGTGGCTGGGGAAACCCAGCCAGATGGGCAGGGTATAAATAATATTATATTATTATTATTATTATCATCATCATCATCATCATCATCATTATATTTAAAGGGCTGTCACATGGAAGGTGGAGCAAATTTGTTTTCTCCTGCTCTGGAGGGTAGGACCCAAATCAATGGATTCAAGTTACAAGAAAGGCGATTCCAACTAAATATTAGGAAGAACTTAAGACAGTAAGATCAAGCCTATCCATTCTGGACAAAATCAGCCCTGAGTGCTCACTGGAAGGACAGTCACGAAGGGGGTCACGAAGAGTCGGACACGACTAAACGACTAAGCAACAAGAAGACAGTAAGAGATGTTTGACAGTGGAGCGGTCTCCTTCAGGAGGTCATGAACTCTCCTTCCTTGGAGGTTTTGAAGCAGAGGTTGAATGGCCATCTGTTGTGGATGCCTTAGCTGAGATTCCTGCCTTGCAGGGGGTTGAACCAGATGTGACTTGGGGTCCCTTCGAACTCTACAATTCTACGATTCCATGATTCTATGAATGTCAGTGTTGGGGGTCATGGAAGGGAGAAGGCTTTTGCATTCATGTTGGTTCCTTTGTCAGTCTTCTGCAACCTAGTGCCTCCAGATGTTTCGGGCTACAGCTCCAACCAGCCTCCATCAAAATGTGGTCAATAGACAGGGATGATGGGAGTTGTAGTCCAACTGCACCAGGAGAGCAACATGTTCCGTATCCCTGGCTTAATCCTCCTCTAAATAACCAGGCACAACCTTGATGGCAGAAAGTGAGGAGGAATTAAATAACCTTTTAATGAGGGTGAAAGAGGAGAGCGCAAAAGATGGTCTGAAGCTCAACATCAAAAAAACGGAGATCATGGCCACTGGTCCCATCACCTCCTGGCAAATAGAAGGGGAAGAAATGGAGGCTGTGAGAGATTTTACTTTCTTGGGCTCCATGATCACTGCAGATGGTGACAGCAGCCACAAAATTAAGAGATGCCTGCTTCTTGGGAGAAAAGTGATTACAAACCTAGACAGCATCTTAAAAAGCAGAGACATCACCTTGCCGACAAAGGTCTGTATAGTTAAAGCTATAGTTTTCCCAATAGTGATGTATGGAAGTGAGAGCTGGACCATAAAGAAGGCTGATCGCCAAATAATGGATGCTTTTGAATTATGGTGCTGGGGGAGACTCTTGAGAGTCCCATGGACTGCAAGAAGATGAAACCTTTCCATTCTGAAGGGAATCAGCCCTGAGTGCTCCCTGGAAGGACAGATCCTGAAGCTGAGGCTCCAAGACTTTGGCCACCTCATGAGAAGAGCAGACTCCCTGGAAAAGACCCTGATGTTGGGAAAGATGGAGGGCACAAGGAGAAGGGGACAACAGAGGACAAGGTGGTTGGATAGTGTTCTTGAAGCTATCAGCATGAGTCTGACCAAACTGTGGGAGGAAGTGGAAGACAGGAGTGCCTGGTGTGCTCTGGTCCAGGGGGTCACAAAGAGTTGGACACGACTGAATGACTAAACAACAAACAACAACATATAATGCACACATTGAGAAGTTTTGCGTTTTTTAAAAAAAGAACATTTTTATTGGAAAGCAAACAAATCAGACAGCTGCCTTGCTTTTGAAGGTGATACAGGCAATATACAAAACCGCAGCAGTTGCTGATTTTGCGTTTCACTTGCACTCACTAGAAGCAACAGCCGAAATTGTATTAAATGCAAGAAAGGAGTACCAGCCATCCTCTACTCTGTAGCGCCCCCAGGTGGTAGCTGCAAAAAACGTGTCTGTAAAAAAAACAAAACAAAACAAAACAAAAGATCCCTTTCCTTGGAAAACTTTTCTTTTTAGATGTGGTTGTGTCCATCTTCCATGCAATCACATTTGTTTTTTTCAGCCTAAGTCTCGACAAGGTTTCAAACAGAGGTTGCTATTTACAATGCATCTTTTTTAAAACAACAAAAACAAAAATACATTTAAAACAAAATTGAAGAAATAAATCTATATGAGGAAGAGGATTTTAAATACATTGACATTCTAGAAATAAATTCTCTATATTATATATATATATATATATTTATTTATTTATTATTCATAGAAACAATAAAATGTAATTTGCTTTCATCCAGAATCACAGGAACCTATCCAAAAATCTGCATCTTGCTGAAGAGATGTACCTATGTAGGCTTACAGTGCAAGTTTTCTCAAAGGCAAGTAACTAAAATAAAGTAAAGGGGGTAGATTGTTGGGGTTTTGGACCCTCCACAAACCCTCAGTTGGACAACGTAAAGTGGGAAGGGGGAGAGGATTTCTTTATTAAGTATAAAAATTAAGCTGATACTTAGCCATGGGGTCACTATGTAGACTCAGTTCCAAGATGCAGATTGGGGGCTGAATGTGGTGCTGTTTTGTACTTTCCCCCTTTTCCCTTTCACCCCACCCCTCACTTCCTGCACTTTGTGCAACCTCTAGGCTGATGAAGAGTTCTGTGGAACTCAGAAGCTCATGCCACTTTTGTGACGTATTGCTCAGTTATCCCAATAAAGGACTTGCTCAGCTGTGGGTTTCGAAGGTCGTTCTCCTTCGCCACTTATAGAGTAATATTGATTCCTTCGTTTTTCCTGTAGAACTAACAGGATTTCTATACTGGGAAGTTCCTCCCTGTTTGGGCCTCATGGGAAAGCATCGCTGCTATAGGTTTTGGTCATTCAGGGGAGCTTCCTGTGTGTTGTGTCCACTATATTTTCAGGGAAATGCAACGCTAGGGCCCAGGTTAATTTTCAAATCTATGGTTTTGTAGCAGGAACAGCTATGGGACTGATTTAGCAAATGTGCTTTCTCTCTCACTCGCTCTCTCTTCAAAATTTTGACTTGGAAAGTCTGCAGTTGTAGCAGATGGTAGACAGAGACACAGCTCAGCTCCAACTACAGGATAAATCCTCATGATCTGTCTGTACAAACTGGGTTGGGTTATTTCTCTTCTGGGCCCTGTCCTGGGGCATTTCAGGAGCTGGAGACACTTCCAGGGTTTCTCTGGCAAGAGAGTAGTCCTTCCGTGACTTTCCACACTTGTCGAATCCAAAGTGAGCCCTGATCATAGCTGTCAACCTTCCCTTTTTTTGCGGGAAATTCCCTTATTCCAGCGCCGTTTCCCGCTGCTTCCCGCTGCTATCCCAGATTGTTAGATATCCCATAGACTGTCCCCGGGACAGGTGAGGCTGCTGATCCCTTATTTTTGAGGCTGCTGATCCCTTATTTTCAAATCTGAAAGTTGACAGCTATGGCCCCGATGGCTCGGCTCCAGGTGAAGTTAGTTGCCCTTAGTTCCCACTGAAATTGATGAGACGTAAGTCGTTCAGCGGCAGAGCAAGCCGATTGGGCACCTGGGGCGGTGTGCATGCCCTATGCCCAGGGGCGGGGCCAGCTACCCATGGGGCAGGGCTAGTTGCCTGCAGGGCGGGGCAATCTGGGGCAGGGCAACCGCCGGGCCTCCAAGGCGTCTGCCTGCCTCCTCCCACTCAGCCGCCCCACAGCTAAGGCGGAGGCAGTGGGCAGACCGTTTGGGCCAGCGCAGAGCCTGCGGACACCCAAGCCACTGCGTCACTCCCAGGAGAGATGCGTGGCTCAGGCGCACTGCAGTCCCCGTGGTGAGTGCCGCCCAGCGTTTTGTCACCCTCCTCAGTGGTGACACCTGGGGCGGTCCGCCCCCACCGCACCCTCCTTCCTCCGCCCCTGAAGTCGTTATGGCCAACTTCTCCCATTGATTTCAATGAGCCCTAACTTCAGCCAACCTATTATGGATCCAGCCCATTGAATAGTCCCGTTCGGGCTGTAGCCTTAGAGCACCACTTGCTCAGACCCCAAATCCTTCCCTATCCTCCCCCCGTAAAGTGGTATGCATTCATTCCGTAACAAATTTTAAAATGCACCAAAATTAAGCCAATTCAGTTCAATGCTCGCAAATGCCAATAAGGTAAAGGGAACCTGCCCGTACGGGCCAGTCTTGACAGACTCTAGGGTTGTGCGTCCATCACACTCAAAGAGGCTGGGGGCCAGCGCTGTCCGCAGACACTTCCGGGTCACGTGGCCAGCGTGACATCGCTGCTCTGGCGAGCCAGAGCCGCACACGGAAACGCCGTTTACCTTCCCGCTAGTAAGCGGTCCCTATTTATCTACTTGCACCCGGGAGTGCTTTCGAACTGCTAGGTTGGCAGGCGCTGGGACCGAACAACGGGAGCGCACCCCGCCACGGGGATTCGAACCGCCGACCTTTCGATCGGCAAGCCCTAGGCACTGAGGCTTTAACCCACAGCGCCACCGCGTCCCAGCGCCTGCCAACCTAGCAGTTCGAAATTGATGAGATGGGTATCCCAATAGGGATGGGTAAAACTAGGTTCATTACTGATATCCCATATGCACTCGTTCCTCATGTGTCATTCAGGAGTATGTGTCAAGTTCCTGCAGTAGCAGTGGAAAAAGGAGACATTTTGTTTTCCCAGAATGCCCTGGGTGTTGCATCATTCCAGGTCGTTTAATGGCAGTTGGCACTCCTTTCCCCGTGCTCCAGAATGACATGACACCCAGGGGCATTCTGGGAAAATAAAGCAAGGGTTGCTGGAAAGATGCAGCCAATGAAATCAAGCTCTGCTGCTGCTGCTGCTCCAAATTTGGGGGCCGAGCCACGATAAACGAGGAAAGGAAGGAAAGCCTGCAGAAGAAAGGAGCTTTTTTGCAAGTGAATAACAACTGCCATTTCAATAAACAACGAAAGGAGTGGCGTTATTCAGGCCAAAAACAAATGGAAGGACAATATGGGGGGGGGTATTCATGCACCCCTCATGGTCGCCTGAATGGAGAGAAACCACTGGAGGCCTTTCAAAGACTTCTTTGACATGGAGCCATCTTGTGTCCTGGCTGCAGCAAGAGCCTCTCCAACGAAAGTGCGCTGGAGAAGCAGCAAAGAGGGTGACCTGGAGGTCTCAACAGGTCTAGGGCTTGGCTTGCTGGACTTTCCACATGCATCAGTGAGCCCCTGTCACCTGCCCAGCCATCACACCTCCTCCTGCGTGAAGAAGACAGAGATCGAGAGATACTCCGGGCAAACCGCTTTGGCATCTGTGGCAGAGAGGATCCTGCCTTTATGGGTTCCAAGTGGGGAAGGGAGGCGGGAGAGAGAGAAGGCAAGCATTGCGTGGCGGCCTAGCAAACGCATCGAAAGACTTCCCGGCCTCTTCTTAGGAGGAAAGATACTCTGGGGGGCTGCCAGATCCTAGCCAGCTTCTTCCGTTCATCAGTTCTGCTAGGCGAGCTCGCCTGCTCCCAGGCAAAGGGTGCAAGGCGGTTTGGGTCATCCCATTTGGGAAAGCCAGGATAGCTGGTTTTCGATGCACCTGCGAACACCTGTGGTATATTTGCATTGCTTTGGAAGGAGATAAACACAAGCCTACAAGCCACCGAGTCAGGGTGACTTGCCGCCTCTGGAACGTAAAAGAATCTGCCTCGTACCAAGTCAGGTCATTGGTCCATCTAGCTCAGCTTGTCTACACTGGCTGGCAGCAGCTGTCCAGGGGTTCAGGCAGAGAGGCCTTTCCCAGTCCCAAACAGGTGCTCCACCTTTGAATTACAGCCTCTTTCCATCCTTTGGGAGACGGCCTCCTTCTTCGCTCTTCTCCGAGTCCCTCTGGGGTGCCTTTCCAACGAAGGCTATGCAGGGAGTGTCAGCGACACAATGCCGTACGGCCCCCGGCATCCTTTTCCATACTGTTCTGTCTGTGCCGGCAATCTGGGGGTGAGGAGGGAGATGCGTGTGTGGCAACGAATTAGGACCTCTAAAGGGGAAACATCTGACAGGCCGCAAAGGCTTCCTTTTCTCTCTTTCTGGAAAGAAGGATTGTGCAACGGGATCTGGATGGAAAAGATGGAAAAACAACAACAATGCAAAAATAGCTGAGGAAGGAACCTCGCAGAGGCAGAGAAAGAAGGTCTTTTTTTTCATCCACTAGGATGCCCCCTGCTGGACTGCCTCGTGTACTGCTCCCCTCCCTGACATTTCCACTTGCTCTGACGGCGATTAAATAACCATGAGAGATTCCAGCTTTTTCTTCCTCCTCTGTTTCCTCTCCCTTTTTGCGTTCTTTTTCTTTTCCTTGTTCTCTGAAAGGCAAAACCAAAACCACGTTTAGTTCAGGGGGTTGTTTCATGTCACATGCAAAAAAAACAACAGAAGCCTTTGGAATATGCATTACATTTAGCACTGAAAATATCGTTTCTAGGCTTTCTTAGTTTCAGATGTGGATTTAGAGGTCGTAGCAAACCTCCTCACTGCTGCAAAAATATGTGTAGGAAATAACTGTTGTGGGGCCAGGAGGAAAGCAAGGAATTCCCCATGAGAATGAGATGGTTTGATGACTCTAGTATCCCACAATACTATCTAAATTAGCATTTTATAGGAGATCAGGCCATGAACAGCCCTAGAAGTCCTTAGGGTGCTTCCAGACTTCCTGTTTGCTGAGCGTTTGCCCTGATGTGTTTGCAACAAGATTAGATGATGCTGACAATTTAGCAAGCATTTGCTTCAGTTGGTTAGCAGGGAGGTTAGACAAGAGTGGTGTCAAAGGACTTTATTTATTGCAAGAAGCCCAAGCAAGAAGTCCCAATCAACTGCGATTCTGCAACCTGTACATGCCAATACGTAACTGAATCTCACTGGAAAAGAGAAAGAACCTGGAAGCACTCTGAGAGTGCTGGTCTTAAAACAATAAAACACTTACAGCATTCTGAGGACACCATTTAAGCCATCTAAAAGCAGTTTCAGTTAACGTTATTCCATCCAGAGATCTCGAGTATGCCAGCCTTAGCAGCATCCTGCTTGCAGGAGTGGAAGTATTATGGGATGGGAAATAGGTTGCTTAGCCTCCTTGCCCACCCCCTGGCCACCACCCCGCATCTTGTTCTGTTTCCTGTTAGTGATGGCGTGCTGCCATCCATTATTGTTTCGCAATTGCCATTTGGTGAGTCTTGGGGGATTCTTGTGTTATTTAAAACATCCCTGCCTTGCTTTGTAGTGTATTCTCTATTTATTTAATGAATTGTAGGAATCTCAATGCCACTCAGCTTCTAAAACGCTCTTCCTTTCACACAAGTGTCCCGACTGGGCAAAATTCGGAGCAGTGTGAACTTTCAGTCCCCAGCACATTCGAGAAAGTGGGAAGTGGGGAGGTTCGCCTTTCCGTGCAAACAGAGACAAATTTCACAGCACCTTGCGGGGAACTGCCCTGCACAGCCAATGCAGAACTGCAGTCCATGCACCTGCCGACCCAGTGACATCACCAGTTGATTGGCAGTTGATTGGCAGGTGGGCACAGTGGCGTAGCGTGGGTTGTCAGCACCCGGGGCAAGGCAAGTAATTTGCGCCCCCCCCCGCTGCACTGTCCCTCCCCCAGATAGTCCCTCGCTCTCTCTCTGCACCGCACCGCACGCCTGGCACCCCCCCTTCCACAGTGGGCGGCGACCCGGCAGCTCGGATCAGATTCGCACAGCCAGCACTGCAGTGAGAGAGAGTGAGTGAGCCAGGTAGGGGCAGAGAGCTGCGAGTACGAGCGCCCCCCCCGATGTTGCACCCGGTGCGGCTGGCCCCCCCCTGCACCCCCCACACTACGCCACTGGGTGGGCAGGGCCAGATTTCGGTTTGATGAGGCCCTAAGCTACTGGAGGTAATGGGGCCCTTTATATGTCCAGCTGTCCTTTGTCAACAACAAATTGTTGCTGATTTTTGTGTTGAATATATGCTAGATAGCAATTTATGGACCTAATAGGTATCTAATGCCATTTGCACATGTGGCCGTGCAACCAGTCCATGCAGAATGTGGGCACCCTATATACAGAAATGAGCAAACCAGTGATATTTTAGGGAGCAGGCTAGCAGGCGGGGCCCATGACTTACATCACAGGAGCCTACACAACACAAAACACTGTTGCTGTATGTAGGTTTTATTTTATGTGGTTTTTTTATCCTATATTTTGGAAATCCAGTTTTTTTCCTTTAATTTTTTTTGGGGCCCCCAAGAGAGTGAGGCCCTAAGCTATAGCTTGTTTAGCTTATACAGTGGTACCTCAGGTTAAGTACTTAATTTGTTCCGGAGGTCTGTTCATAACCTGAAACTGCTCTTAACCTGAAGCACCACTTTAGCTAATGGGGCCTCCTGCTGCCGCCGGAGCACAATTTCTGTTCTCATCCTGAAGCAAAGTTCTTAACCCGAGGTAATATTTCTGGGTTAACGGAGTCTGTAACCTGAAGCGTGTGTAACCTGAAGCATATGTAACCCGAGGTACCACTGTACATAAATCTGGCACTGCAGGTGGGTGTAGTTTGGGGGGAATTGCCTCATGGGCTGAACTGCATCTCTTGGTGAGATAAACTTCCCCTGCAGACCAGAGGTTTCCCTGCCCTGTCTGGGATTCAGAAACGCTGGCAAGTTCCCATTTCTTTGCTCTCTCCCCACAGCAGGGCTACCCCTCCCTCCCTCCCTCTGCACCTCACCTCCCGGACAAATCTTCTTCAATCGGCACTTCCTGGACTCGGAGAGCGTCTGGCACGCGGCCACCTCATCTTTGCTGGGCCTGAGGACCTCGCGGACCCGGGTCGTCGAGCCCCACTTGGAGCCGCACGTCCGTCCTTGGTTGTTGCAGGGGCTCCAGCTGCCCCAGGGACCCACCTCACATTTTTCTGGTGGGGGTGAGATAAGGAAGAAAAACCCACAACCACCACGTCAGAAAATAGGAAGCCGGCTTGGTTTGAGCTTTCTCCATCTAAGTCAGTGGTTCTCAGATGTTGTTGGACTACAACTCCCATCATCCCTAGCTAGGGGTGATGGGAGTTGTAGTTCAACAACATCTGGGGACCCACAGGTTGAGGAAGGCTGGTCTAAGTCCAAGATTATTTCAGGGGCAGGGAACCCAGGGGCCAGATTTTCTTCCATGGTCTGGAGACACTCCACAGGCCAGATAAGAAATTCCTGGGGGGTTGCATGTGGACTGTGCACCTGAGGATGGATGGCGGCAAACAGATTGAGATTGAATCCTGACAAGACAGAAGTACTGTTTCTGGGGGACAGGGGGCGGGCAGGTGTGGAGGATTCCCTGGTCCTGAATGGGGTAACTGTGCCCCTGAAGGACCAGGTGCGCAGCCTGGGAGTCATTTTGGACTCACAGCTGCCCATGGAGGCGCAGGTTAAATCTGTGTCCAGGGCAGCTGTGTACCAGCTCCATCTGGTACGCAGGCTGAGACCCTATCTGCCCACGGACTGCCTCGCCAGAGTGGTGCATGCTCTGGTTATCTCCCGCTTGGACTACTACAATGCGCTCTACGTGGGGCTACTTTTGAAGGTGACCCGGAAACTACAACTAATCCAGAATGCAGCAGCCAGACTGGTGACTGGGAGCGGCCGCCGAGACCATATAACACCGGTCTTGAAAGACCTACATTGGCTCCCAGTACGTTTCCGAGCACAATTCAAAGTGTTGGTGCTGACCTTTAAAGCCCTGAACGGCCTTGGCCCAGTATACCTGAAGGAGCGTCTCCCCCCCATCGTTCAGCCCGGACGCTGAGGTCCAGCTCTGAGGGCCTTCAGGCAGTTCCCTCCCTGCGAGAAGCCAAGTTACAGGGAACCAGGCAGAGGGCCTTCTCGGTGGTGGCCCCCGCCCTGTGGAACGCCCTCCCACCAGATGTCAAAGAGAACAACAACTACCAGACGTTTAGAAGACATCTGAAGGCAGCCCTGTTTAGGGAAGCTTTTAATGTTTGATGTATCACAGTATTTTAATATTCTTTTGGAAGCCGCCCAGAGTGGCTGGGGAAACCCAGCCAGGTGGGCGGGGTATAAATAATAAATGATGATGATGATGATGATGATGAAGTTCACCCCCTGTCAGGGACTGGTTGGACATGGAGGAACCAGCTGCGGAACCCCCATGGGAAGAAGGCTTAGAGTCTGAGGATTGGTGGTGGGCCAGGTTGCTTGCCAGAGCAAGACGGTTTGAGCATATTACACCGGTCCTGGTCCCACCGCACTGACTACCCATGAGTTTCCGGGCCCAATTCAAAGTGCTGGTTTTGACCTATAAAGCCTTAAGCGACTTAGGGCCACAATACCTCAAGGGCTGCCTCTTTCAATATGCACCTACTAGGCCCCTCAGATCATCTTCTGAGGCCCTCCTTCGTGTGCCTCCTCCTTGAGAGGGGCAGAGGGTGGCAACATGAGAACGGGGACTTCTCTGCAGTGGCTCCCCATCTGTGGAATGCTATCCCCAGGGAAGTTTGCCTGGCGCCTTCATTATACACCTTTAGGCGCCTTTATAATACCTCGGAAACTCAATTTATTTTTGGAAGTTTTGCCAATAAAGCTCAACAACTTTCCACCAACTTTGTGTCCGGATTTTCGCTTTCTGAAATAAGGCAACCCTAATGTATGTGTACACATTTTTATTTAATGAAAGTCACTTGGAGACCTTTGAGTGACAAGTGACTGATAAGCATCCCTAACAGAGCCTGGGGTGTGTTAGGATATTTCCGTTCCACCTTAAAAGGGAGCAGACTTTTTGTGTCAGAGTCTGCGTATTTCCTGTCTCGTTTATGTTGTGTCTTTGTTTTCGTTTCTCTCTCTCTCTGCCGGAACACTCTCAAGCAGGCAGTCATGTTTTTCTTTGTTCTGATCAACGCTGAATAAACTTCTATATAATGCTCTCCTGAGTGCATCTTTCGCTGTGCATATCTGCTGATAAGAGCGTGCATCGGCTCTAGAATGTCGGAAGCTATTTCTAGAGCTCCTGTCGCTAATTGCTGGTACTGCGTGTCTACGGGAGATCAATGCACGTCCGGAGACGACGTGGAGGTCAAGATGGACTTTGTCTCCCTGGCAGTATCCCAACAGGGTGGGTTCTTCGCGACTCCTTGCCTGGCTTACCTTGGCATTCGCGGGCGCTGTGCTGGGCCACAGTGTCCTGGGGACATGAGCTGAAGCATTTGCCTTTGTGTAGGTAGAATTGCTCTTTGCATTTCATGCAGAAGTCTTTGCTGAAGCAGCTGTCGCAGCTGGGAGACCTGCACTCTGCACGGGGCAACAGAGAATAAAGTGGGAGAGAGGGAGGGAGGTCAGCAACACCTTGCCACATATTTATTTCTTCCTGGATATCTCCAACCCACTTCCCACGGCAACAGGACTCTCCCAACTCTACAGTTCTAGGATTCTATAATTCTGATGGAGGAATCTGCCAATTTCATTTTCTTCCGCATTTGCATTTTCAGCCTGTGAGTTCAGGTCAGCTTATTTATCAGTTTACTATTATTATTATTATTATTATTATTATTATTATTATTATTATTATTATATTATATCTCTATAAAAATTCATATGCTTTTCCATGCATTTTTCATGAATTATACACAGTTTTGCAAACAATCCTGCCCATTATAATGCATTCTTGTATGTTGTTTAAACAACATGTGCATTTTTCTATGTAAGGTAAAGGTAAAGGGACCCATGACCATTAGGTCCAGTCGCGGACGACTCTGGGATTGCGGCATTCATCTCGCTTTATTGGCCGAGGGAGCCAGCATACAGCTTCCGGGTCATGTGGCCAGCATGACTAAGCCGCTTCTGGCAAACCATAGCAGTGCACGGAAATGCTGTTTACCTTCCTGCCGCAGTGGTACATATTTATCTACTTGCACTAGTGTGCTTTCAAACTGCTAGGTTGGCAGGAGCTGGGACTGAACAATGGGAGCTCACCCCGTCGTGGGGATTCGAACCACCAACCTTCTGATCGGCAAGCCCTAGGCTCTGTGGTTTAACCCACAGCGCCACCTGCTGTATACTTTCCCCTATTAAACACGTTTTTGCAATACTATTTGTCCGGGGAACTGCAGAGCAAAATTCAGAGGAGTTCAGGTTCTGAAGGAGAGCTGCATTTTGGGAAATGAAAATGAGGTATTTTGGCTTTGCAATTCCCCTCCCTAGCTGCAACCTCCAGAGAACAGAGAGGCCAGACCTCTGAACGAACCAAGGGCCAGCGATAAGGAGCCCCATTGGGATAGGAGAGACCCGCTTGCGCAATCAGCCACCTACTAATGCAACGGTTGACCTCTTGGCCTCGCACCCCAAAGTATCCCGGTGGACAGGCATGGACGCAGGCCCCGTACTGCCGGATCCCGTCCCTCCAGATGAGCAGGAAGAGCCTCTGCTGGCAGGAGATGCAGCCGTTGTCCTCCGAACACATGACGCACCCGGTGCAGTTCTCAAACAACGTGGTGCTTACTGGGAGGGAGAGAGAGAGGAATCAGAGATGCGAAAGAAACAGTGAACAGGGACTACTGACAGCATGAACAACGCCAGATTTATGTATAAGCCAAACAAGCTATAGCTTAGGCCCCCCAAAAAATTTAAAGGAAAAAAAACTGGATGTACATTTCCAAAATATAAGACAAAAACCCCCCAAATAAAATAAAACCTACATACAGCAACAGTGTTTTGCTTTGTTTTGTGTTGTGTAGGCTCCTATGATGTAAGTCATGGGTAGGCAAACTAAGGCCCGGGGGCCGGATCCGGCTCAATTGCCTTCTCAATCTGGCCCACGGACGTTCCAGGAATCAGTGTGTTTTTACATGAGTAGAATGTGTCCTTTTATTTAAAATGCATCTTTGGGTTATTTGTGGAGCCTGCCTGGAGTTTTTACATGAGTAGAATGTGTCCTTTTATTTAAAATGCATCTCTGGGTTATTTGTGGGGCATAGAAATCCGTTCATTATTTTTTCCCCAAAATATAGTCCGGCCCTCCACAAGGTCTGAGGGACAGTGGACCAGCCCCCGGCTGAAAAAGTTTGCTGACCCCTGTGTAAGTCATGGGCCCTGCCTGCTAGCCTGCTCCCTAAAAAAACACTGGTTTGCTCATTTCTATATATAGGGCGCCTACATTCTGCATGGACTGGTTACACGGCAACATGTGCAAATGGCTTTAGATGCCTATCAGGTCCACAAATTACCACACAGCATATATTCAACACAAGAAACAGCGACCATTTGTTGTTGACAAAGGACAGCTGGACATATAAAGGGCCCCATTACCTTCAGTAGATTAGGGCCTCATCAAACCTAAATCTGGCCCTGAGCATGAGGCAAACCCTCCAAGTGCCCCTATTTCCCAGGGACAGTCCTGGAATTACGGAAGCCATCCCGGCTTCTGCTTTGATCCTGGATGCAGAATGTCCCTATTTCCCCTGCCAGCTCCAGTGCTGACGAGCTCAGGGAGAAGAATGAGCTTGTCCTAAGTGGCAGCTGTGGCTGCAGTGGCCATGAGAGAGCATCCTGTGGCCTCTCCGTGGCTACTTCCTCCTTTGCGTAGCTCATAGCAGCTGCTGGAGAGCAAGTGAAGAGGATGGGAGTCTGCCGCCATCATGGACCACCTCCCCTGACTCCGAGGGGCAGGTAGAGGTCAGGGCCACCCTGGGCAGGAAGAAAGGGGGAGCTGAACAGAGCATAAGGGGTATTGCTTGTTGTTGTTTTAATGCTTTGTGCATCTGCATCTAACCTTTCTCCTCTCTAAAATTTATTTATTGGTGTGCATTTTTCCTTTAGTAAATCTACAGAAGGGCGTGTGTGGCTGTGTCCCATCAGCGAAGTGGTGAAGGCACTCACCCTTCTTCCGATAGGAAAGACTCTGCAAATCCCACTAACATTAAAATATTGACCTTAGCCGTCAAAATGCACAAGCCCAGTAAAACATTGACATTCTAAGCATCCACAATGAAAACGTGCAAGAAAACAATCTCATTAAAAACTGCGCAGCAGATATGGAACAGGCTGAGAGATTGTAAAGCTCAGGGATTTTAGAGTGTAAGCCCTTTGAGGTCAGGGACTTGTCCCTTCGTTTTTGCAAAGCATCCTGTGCGTTGATGGTATACTATAAAGAACAAAGTTTGAGCCAAAGATGTGGCTTTGAAATGGTGTTCCAGGAAAGCTTGAGGTTGCTTGGAAGCAGGTCTCCATGAGAAAGTCAATAATGGCAGACTAAAGGTAAAGGGACCCCTGACCATTAGGTCTAGTCATGGCCGACTCTGGGGTTGTGACGCTCATCTCACTTTACTGGTTGAGGGAGCCAGGGTACAACTTCCGGGTCATGTGGCCAGCATGACTAAGCCGTTTCTGGTGAAACCAGAGCAGCACACGGAAACACTGTTTACCTTCCCGCCAGAGCAGTACCTATTTATCTACTTGCACTTTGACCTGCTCTCGAACTGCTAGGTTGGAAGGAGCAGGGACCGAGCAACAGGAGCTCATCCCGTCGCGGGGATTCGAACTGCCGACCTTCTGATTGGCAAGTCCTAGGCTCTGTGGTTTAACCCACAGCACCACCGGTGTCCCTAATGACAGA